>NC_137288.1:71952500-72552500 GCF_054371585.1 Giraffa tippelskirchi | reverse complement strand
AGCGCCGCAAAACATTCTGAGCTCCAAAGCAGGGCTGAAAACATCCTCAGAAATAATTCTCCCCCGCAAATCACTCTTTCCCGCCCCCCCCCAACACACACACTAAAACCCCCCGGCCGTGCCGTTTCTGCATATTCTGACCTTGTACGTGGCATGCCTGGCTCCCAAAGTACCGCGCGCGGCAAACGCTGCCCTTGCAGGGGTGATGGCCACGCGCAGCCGACAGCCCACCCGCGAAAAGACGCGGTTCTGCCCACTCTGCACCATCGCAGTCATCTCAAAGAGCTATTTTCTTTTAAGACTTGCCAAAAACAAGGACACCACCAAGCCCTGTTACCTGCGCTTTGCTTACCTGAAGTTTCAGCGGTCCAGGGAAACGCACGGTCTGGAAAAGGAAAGCCAGGTGCAGACCGACCTGGACGTGCAAGCAGCTCGGTGGGGCAGGAGCGGCTCACCTGAACTCGCCCGCGGCCACGCCCGCCGGGCCCGCCCCGCCCACCGGGCCCCGTCCCGCCCACTTTTGCGCCTGCCTTTCTGGCTCCCGCTTCTTGGCAGCTTGCCCACGATTGGAAAGAATGATTCAGGCTGAAGTTGCTGTTGTCTGCACAGCCTCTGAAGGCCTCCAACGTGCTCAGGCACGACGGGACTGTCAGTGGATCCTACCTGAGGCTGAAAACATGCATACACACAGAAGGGCAATCCTAGTAGGCCACGTAGGGCCGGAACGTGACATATTACATAAAATAGAAGGAATATGTGATGGTCCAAATAATTCATACTCTTCAAATATGGTGGTGCCACAGAAAGTACTTTCACCTCCATAGCTCATTCTGCCAGATGCCAGAAAAGAGAAAAGTGATCACACACACAAAAAGAATCTATGAATACATTCTACTCAGCAAAATACGTAATACCAGATTGACGGGAGAAATTGTTGATGGGCCTCCCGATGAAATACGGCGATTAGGATTACCCAGCTTTGCTCGAAAATCTCTTTGTGTTTTCCAGAGTTTTCTTGCCTTCCGGCAGCTCCTTCCTTTGCTGGGAGCTACTCCCCTTCTAGCTGAATCTGTTCTCAGGAAAGGACCTAAATCTAAGCCAGTTACTTATCTGCTGGGCTCATTTGTTGTTCTCTGTTGTCCATTTACCACGTTGTCTCATACTCATCTATTTTATTGTATGATCTCCTCTATCTCACTATGAGAATCTTGAAGTAAGAACCAAGGCTCATTCATTTTTGTAATGCCAACATTTGGTATGGTCTTGATAGATGTGCAGTCAACTAATGCTTGTTGGCTATATGAATGAAAGTGACTAAGAGTGACTAATAGCTTCCCTTCTCCTCATACCCTGGGTGTTTTATTATGAACCAGGTCAAAGTCATAAACTAAATGAGTTGAACTCTGAAAGTAGAATTTCAGGCATCAGGGGAACTAGTAGAGGCAAGAAGGTCATAAGAGAGTGATGCTGGCCAGCTACCCCTGGAAAATGACACCAGTCCGCTGTGGTAGGGAAATGTGGGTTTAAGAGTCAAATCATAAATTTGGAAAATGACTCTACCTTACCATACATTGTCTGAGAAATCCTAGGCAAAGTGCTTCATCTCGTTAGCCTCAGTTTCCTCATCTGTAAAATGATACACATGGGTACATGAAAAGACAGTATATAAGAAGGGTCTGGCACATAGCATGTGGTGGTGATCAGCACTTTGCCTATTTATTAGGCAGGCGCAGGCTCAGGGAATAATCACAATGACCAGAAGGCTGGTGCAGGATATTCACATTTAGGTCACTACAGTAATTTACCAAACACCTGCTGCCTGCTTCCTCTGTTGTTGTTGTTTAGTTGCTCAGTCGTGTCCCACTGTTTGTGACCCCGTGGACTGCAGCCCACCAGGCTCCTCTGTCCATGAGATTTCCCAGGCAAGAATACTGGAGGGGGTTTCCATTCCTTCTCCAGGGGATCTTGCCAACCCAGGGATGAAACCCACGCCTCCCTCGTTGGCAGGCATGTTCTTTATCACTGAGCCACCAGGGAAGCCCCCTGCTTGCTACTGTGACCCAAAGGTTTCAAGAGATTTGCATTTAAATCAGAAATCTTTGTCCACTCTCTCTTTTTAAGTCTGAATTCTCTCTACAACACTCCTGTTCAGGGCCTGTCTAACCTTGGCAGAAACACTTCCAGAGACAGGAATTCAGCAATACCTAGGGAAGCCCAAATATAACTCTAATTCTTGGAAACAAATGTTTCTTTAAAAATATTTAGTGGGAAATTATAAACCCCTGTTTGTGGGGGAAAACATTTGTTTTATAACTCCAAAAATAATCTATAATTTTCTTTTTTCTGGCCATACCACATGACATGTGGAACTTCCCCTACCAGGGATCAAACCTGTGCCCCCTGCAGTGGAAGAACAGAGTCTTAACCACTGGACCACCAGGGACATCCCAATAATCTATAACTCCCAATAATCTATAACTTTCTTTACTCTCTTTGATTTGCCACAAAAACCTTGTTGTTGACTTTGTCTTTAAAAGAGTAGATGAATGCAAATCAGAACCACAATGAGGTACCATTTCACGCCAGTCAGAATGGCTGCTATACGAAAGTCTACAAGCAATAAATACTGGAGAGGGTGTGGAGAAAAGGGAACCCTCTTACACTGTTGGTGGGAATGCAAACTAGTACAGCCACTATGGAGAACAGTGTGGAGATTCCTTAAAAAGCTGGGAATAGAACTGCCATACGACCCAGCAATCCCACTGCTGGGCATACACACTGAGGAAACTAGAATTGAAAGAGACACGTGTACCCCAATGTTCATCACAGCACTGTTTACAATAGCCAGGACATGGAAGCAACCTAGATGTCCATCAGCAGACGAATGGATAAGGAAGCTGTGGTACATATACACAATGGAATATTACTCAGCCATTAAAAAGAATACATTTGAATCAGTTCTATTGAGATGGATGAAACTGGAGCTCATTATACAGAGTGAAGTAAGCCAGAACGAAAAACACCAATACAGTATACTAATGCATATATATGGAATTTGAAAGATGATAACGATAACCCTATATGCAAGACAGAATAAGAGACACAGATGCATAGAACAGTCTTACGGACTCTGAGGGAGAAGGTGAGGGTGGGACGTTCTGAGAGAATAGCATTGAAACATGTATATTATCATATGTGAAACAGAACACCATTCCAGGTTCGATGCATGAGACAAATGCTCAGGGCTGGGGCAATGGGATGACCCAGAGGGATGGGATGGGGAGGGAGGTGGGAGGGGGGTTCAGGAAGGGGAACACATGTAAACCCATGGCTGATTCATGTCAATGTATGGCAAAAACTACTACAATATTGTAAAGTAATTAGCCCCCAACTAAAATAAATAAATTTATTAAAAAAAAAAAAGAGTAGATGTTAGTAGGGGGTGGAGGGAAGAAATACAGCTTAAAGAAATACACCATCCATTCATTGTACAATTTTATCGAGCAATAGTTTCCTCTAGCTCAACAAAAATAGTCATCAGCTCAAATATTTAATAACCTGGGAGACTGTTTTGTTGGTGCTTTTTCTTACCTGTAGGTTGAATCATTGCAAATATTATGAGTTGGTTATTCAGCATTCTGACTGGGGAAGGCCTGCCACACCCAGCCGCTCCCAGGAACAGCTCAAAGGAGCTTTGTTACAGCACGCTTAGAATCTCTTTCTCCCTCTCTAGCTTCTCTTCCAAGAAGATGAATTTCAGCCACAAATTCTTGAACACTTTCCCCAAATACCTACAAATCATCAAGTGTTGTTTTTTCCCACCGATCAGTATGATTTTCACCAATGCCTATGACAGCTCCCCTGTACAATAAAGGAATAACTTGAAACTTACATGCTTCCAAAAACAAAGAAATCTCACAAAAGTCTTCCCTAGCCCCTGAGGACTGTTATCACCTTTTCGCACATGGCGAAACTGAGTCAAGGAAGATAAGGCAACTTTACCTTAGAGTTTCTGACTGGAACAGAAAAAAAGTTTCCAAAATGCCAGATATACAATCCTTAACCCTACGTCCATTTCGGGAATTGAATAGCTTAATACGGCTTCATGCTCTTCGTCTTATCATTTTCTAGTGTTTGAGAAACCTAAAATTCCATCTAGGAGAAATTTTATATGAAATGATAACCCGTCTTGGAAAATAATTTACATGAATTCTAATTTATACAAATTTGAGTGAAATTCTCCGAAGAGGTGAACATAAGGGAGGGGAAAAAAAACTAAGTGAAAAAAGACCAGGACTCCGGAGACAAACCACAGATAACCAGGTGGCATAAGTGTCCGATTCGCCTTTGAAATTCATAATATTATGTGGGAAGGAATAATCCAAGCAGAAGATTCAATATCAAACCACCTAGATTTGGCTGATGGATTAGAGAAAACAGAGGAGACAGTGTGGAAAAAGTCCATCTTGAGGCTGATTCTGAGCCACACTCCACTGCTCCCCGGGCATTAATCACGGGCAAAAAACTTGCCTTCCCTGGACCTCAGGATACTTTGCAGTGATAAGGAGAGAGGGGTTGAACCACTGTCGTTATGTTAGTTTTGGATGTAAAGGTCAAAGAGTGAAAGCCTACCTTTACCTAACTAAAAGAGCACAATACTCTTGAAAATGGGTAGTATGGAATACGTTTGGATGTGACATAAAAGTGAAATAAAAATTAATCATATTAGTTCATTAGGGACTGGATTTGAATTCTTTAAATAACAGAGCTATGTGATCTGTTGACTTCACATTCAGTAGTTCAAATATCTGTGTATATAAAAGTTTACATTTTCTTTTCTTGTATAATTCTTATAGGAGAAAAAAACGAAGTATAAGAATCAAAATGCAACTTTTCCAAGATATCTAGTAAGACCTAGATAGGAGTCTACACAACTGATAGGAGTGTAAATTGGCCAACTCTTCTGGGAAATAATTTAGCAATGTTACTTTTTTAATATTCATCTCATTTAACCCAGTAATATAGCTTTTAGAAATCTTTCTTAAGGAAATAATTACAGATAAGGTCAGTGATTAGTGTACAGAAATGTCTATGATTTATAACAGAAACACTAGAAACGACCTGAGTGTCCATCGATGCGGAAGTAACTCAATGTCTTCCAGGAGTGACACAAGCTGAAGGTGCCTCGTTGTTGTTGAGTCACCAAGTCGGGTCTGAGTCTGCGACCCCGTGAACGGCAGCCCACCAGTGTGCTCTGTCCATAGGATTTTCCAGGCTGGAATACCGGAGTGGGTTGCCATTTCCTTCTCCAGGGGATCTTCCCAACCCAGAGATCCAACCTGAATCTCCTGCTTGTCAGGCAGATTCTTTACTACTATGCCACCAGGGAAGCCCTTAAGTTGTCTAAGAGTAGGTAACAAATACATATATGCATTTATATATTTGGAAACTTTTGCTTTATGCTGTAATGCACTTAAGGTTATATGATTTGTATTAAGAGATTACGTGAGTGTGTATATGTGTGTTCTTAAAAGACAAAGAAAATGCATAAAATAATTTTAGCAATAGTTAGTTTAATGAAATTAAAGAGGATTTTTCTTTTCTTTGTATAGTTTCCTATATCTTCCAAATTTCCTACAGTCATTATGTATCATTTCTTATGATTAAAGAGTTATGTTTCTTGACAAGTTGCTTTCCAAAAACTGTCACAACAGGGCCTTTGCATAATAAATCTCCCATCAATCACTACTGTGTTGTAGAAACAGATAGTGTCTATTTTAGTTGTTAATAAAGGGACACCCACGTTTTTTAAAAAAGAAGAAGAAGCTGTGCTTCTTGAGAAGTTAGAAATTCCAGAGTTTCCCTTGATGACATCCAGGACCGCTCAGGGACTCAGCAGAAGCTGGGGTCACATCACAGACCGGCAGGCAGCCCTGAGACCTTGAGACGAGCCCGGCCAGGCGGGGCGGGAGCCCGAGGAGCTGCGGCACCCGGGGTCCTCCCACGGGACCCCCGCCCCGGGAGGGAGCACCCGCGGGGACACGCCTGACCCTCTCTCTCCTCCTTCTCCCTCCTCCCGGGCAGGCCCACGCTGACTCAGCGGCCTCCTCCCTGATGCAACAGAGCCTTCAAGGAGAAGGGGTGCTCCGAAGGAAGTCTGGCTGTGCCCAAGTCCAAATCTCTTGTCTCCACATGGCATAAACTAAGCCCACAGTGCTATATATGCACAGTGTTAAAAGTGATTGGAGACTTCCCTGGTGGTCCAGTGGCTGAGACGCCAAGCTACCCAGGCAGGGGCGCCAGTTAGATCTGTGGACTGGGAACTAAGATCCCTGCGCGCTGGGCAGCCAAAACATTAAAAAAAAAAATGTGGTGTAAGGTCTTCCCTTATATTTTGATGCTTTGCAGTTCACAGGCTTTTATTGCACATCCAGCCTTTTCCCCACAGAAATTGCATGTATATTATCTCTCTCACAGTCAGTCGTGTACTATGATTCCAATTTTACAAGTGAGGAAAGTGATATTAGAAATTTAAGTAAATGCTGATTAAAAATGGAGTGCAGCTCACACCCAGATAGACTCCAGAATGTGAGCCTGTTCAAATACTAAGCCACCCTCCACTACTAAAAACAAACTTTTTAAATAAATATAAAGTCAAGAATGGGGGGGGGGGATTAATGAAACAAAGAAAATATCTTATACATTTATTATCAGCTTTCTCTTCAAAGGAGATTTTGAAGGGGAAGCCCAAAGATTCACTGCAGGCCAAACCACCCTCCTGACTCACCTGGACATTAACACCATCAAGCCCAATCCCGCCCCTCTCTGCTCAGTGCCGATCACTGGCCGAGGGTCACGGCTGCCCTCTGTGATGGTGACTCTCATTGCAGGATTGTGCACACCCATAAACTGAACTATACTGTCAGCTACACCACTTGCTAGTATTACGAAGATGCTGCATTCACTCTCCTTATAGAACATAATGCGTCCTTACTAGGAGTTTTACATCTACTCTTTTCAAGATGTTAGTGTTCCAGGATTGGATGCACATCCTAGCGTTTACCTGCTGTTACCAGTCATGACTTCACAGGAAGAGAAGGTGGAGCCTGAGGAAAATGGAGTGAGCCTTTGAGTAGATTTGAAGGAGAAGGTTGTATGAATGGCAAGATCCTTCCTCGTTACCTGCCCAAAGCATGGCTTTCAGAGATGAGAAGCTGTAACAGCAAGGCTAGCTTTCAGTTAGGAAATAGAAAAGCTAAAAAGGAATGTAGTTCCTTTTACAAAAAAAAATCAGTAAATTCCCCAGGAAAGAATACTGGAGTGAGTAGCCATTCCCTTCTCCAGGGGATCTTCCCAACTTAGGGATCAAACCCAGGTCTCCTGCATTGCAGGCGGATTCTTTACCATCTGAGCCACCAAGGAAGCCTATTGGCATATGAGTTGAGAATTAAATAGAAGAAACACAGGGTGTGAATTAAACTGAGATTTCTTACCCGGTAAATGAAATCTGTAGCATGTTTCCTGAATTAAAAGTCAGGTCTTCCCTGGTGACCCAGTGGTTAAGAATCTGCCTTCCAATTCAGGGGGTGTAGGTTCGAAGCCTGGTTGGGGATCCCGGCCAAAAATCAAAACATAAAAGAGAAGCAATATTGTAACAAAGTCAATAAAGGCTTCTAAGAAAAACAGGAGTCTACAGTCCACAGCCGGTATTAGCAGTCCTTTTCAAGGAGGAGCTAAATTATCAAGTCATCATAAAGCTCATTAGATGTGTTTTAGCTTAGGAGACTTAATAAGACGTGTCTAATGTCAGAAAGAAGCTTCTGGGTTTCTTCCTTTTGAAAAACATCTTACGTTCTTTTCTCCACGCTCTTCCACCATAGACAGTGGTGTTTGTGCTAATGAAGCCATCTTACCCAAGGTCTAAGCAATTATATAGTCTGTTGAGACAATTAATCTGGGTGGAGAACACAAATTTTGTGTGTTACAGCTCCAAAGCATAGGGATTATTATTTTAATTTGAACATCTCTACTGTGAAAAAACTAAGCACCAACCCTGGCATAAAGAAGACTCTTCTGGAGAACTAAATTATAGCAGCTCTTGTTTGACGGAGTCTCACAATCACATGTGCTCTGTCAGCGTGAATAGAGCATATTCAAGTCTAATGCGGAGACTGTCTTTGCTTTATACAGGAAGTACTCGCATACACTAAGTGCTTCTGAGTTAGAGGGGGGAAAGGAGGCTCCATAGGCGGTTCAGTGGTCAAGAATCTGTCTGCAATGCAGAAGACTCTGGTTCGACCCCTGGGTTGGGAAGATCCCTTGGAGGAGGCAATGGCAACCCACTCCAGAATTCTTGCCTGGAAAATTCCAAGGACAGAGGAGCATGGCGGCTACAATCCAGGGTGTCACAAAAAGTTGAACACGACTGAGTGACTGAGCACAGCACAGAGAAAAAAAATGACTCATGTTCCAACTACCTGGTGTATAATCACTGAGGAGTTAGAATCGAGTGGAAAATTGTTTGTTCTTGTCATACTGTAGGGATATCCATAGGAGCAAAGTGTGGCAAATTATTTGTTCTCAGTCATCTGACAAATATTTGCTCATCAGACTATTCATCAGACGTTAATATATCAAATGTTTCATTGATAATCCCCATGGCCCAGACAGTTTTCAACTCTCTACGCTCTGCACAACTTATGGTGTCAGAACTGAGTCAGCAGTCTCAGCTCCCCTTTCCTCTGGCTCTCCATGTATCTCTCTTCCTGAGCATAAAATTTTAAATTAAACCATACACAAATTATATTCGCATCATTCGTGGTGATGCCATCTTAGCTGGGAGCAAGTTGCTCTCATCTCTTCTTTAAGTTTTCATTTTCTTATCTTTACAATGAAGTTAATAACACCTACTTCTTGGGGAGGTGGGAGAAATAATTAGTGCTGAAATGCTTTGAAGAGGAAAATTACCACATTATTCTTTGTGCTTGTTGTCTGGCAGAAGATGCTGTGTTTTCCATTTGTATTGGCATGTTTTTAGGAAAACCAAAGATGAGGCTGTACTTAAAATCTGTATGGTTAATTCTCAACAAGTGAACAGATATATTCTATAGTTGCATTCTTCTGCTGTCTAGAAGAATACACTCTCCTAAGCAACTGTTTTGAAAACAGATGAAAGGAGAAGGAACTCAACATTTATTTTTGCTTTTTCTGTGCAAATCTCAGATAACCAAGTAGTTGGCCATTTTCTCTTTATAGACATATTCCAGCTAGTGAATAAAGAAATTATAAGATTAGAACACAGTTTTATAACCTCTAATAAACAAACACATCTAGGCTATAAGCATCAGTGATTGATTCCATCATGAAAGAGATTTAATCAAGCAGTGTGTATTTCTGGATGGAAGTTTACAGCATTACCTTTGAAATAGTCTAACCAAAACAAGTAGAACTTGAATATGATCAAGCATATAAATTTAACTACAAATTTCAGGAAGTATAAGAAATAAAGGAGAATTTTGTACCCTAGAGATTCCACCAGAAAAATCCAGACTCTAAGAAATTCTACAAGCATTTTAACAATTAAACTGCAAGGACAAAGAGAGTTCAAAGGGGAACCTGTAATTTGAAGAAATTTGTGAGGTATCAAGTAATCACAATTATTTGAAACGTGCTTCACACACATTGTAAATAATGAAAATAATGAGAAAATTGAGATGTGAAGACTCATCGGATACCAAAGATATTATTTCAAAACCAATATAATTTCTTCAGGTGTGGTTGTTATAGCAGGGCTACAACTTTTGAAAATTCTTCTCAAAGATACCTACTCATATTTTTACAGAGGAAATGAAGGCTCACTATAGTATTTTCTCTACTTGTGAATACATTTGAAATACAGTATTCCTTACTAAAGTTTTAAAAAGAAAGAGAGAGGAAGAGTTTAAGAAGTATACAGCCTCTGGACACAAGAAGCCCAGGAAACTACTAGATAGAATGAGATAATTTTGAAGACAGACCACTTTGCCAATTAAGGAAAGATTTCAGGTCAAGTAGCAGCAGAGTGATCAGCACAAGTGACAAGAAGAGAAACCAATACTTTTCCCTTTCAAGCAGATATTCTAGATAACAACTTACATGTTATAACTACTAATTGTGATTTTAGTCAAAATTATAGCTGGTTGTGTTATAACAATGGGAAAAGTCATGTGAAGATAGAACACAAACTTACAGGAGTCCTTTGTGCATATGAAAGTGTTTTCTAGAATTCTCTGAGACAAATGATTATATACAATGATGAACACAAAGGGGAAACAAAATCTAGGTCTTACCTTGACAATGCTATAGCTAAAACGTTTGCCAGTTATGATAGAGCAATTGATGCCATAAATCAATTAATTGTATTATAAACATATGTATGGGAAGATGTAGGCATAGTGATTACTCATGGATTCTCACTATCTTTTCTGATCTAGAGTATGTTTGTCAACCTCTAAAATCCTATCTGTATAAGCTGTGATTTTCACCTACGGTATGTGGTACCTTTGGATCATCCTACCTGTAGTCAACATGTTTAGTAATTCATAGTGCTAGAAAATGTTCAAGTGTGAAAGAAAATCTTAGGATGATGAAGAAAAGTGCTCCATAGATTTGTAAACATCATATATGCTATAAATGGTGATGGTACTGGTGGTTTAGTCAGTCAGTCTTTACCGCTGAGCCACCAGGGAGGCCCGTCACTTCAGTTCAGTTCATTTCAGTCGCTCAGTCGTGTCCAACTCTTGGTGACCCCATGGACCACAGCATGCCAGGCCTCCCTGTCCATCACCAACTCCCAGAGTTTACCCAAACTCATGTCCGTTGAGTCGGTGATGCCATCCAACCATCTCATCCTCTGTCATCCCCTTCTCCTCCTGCCTTCAATCTTTCCCAGCATCAGGGTCTTTTCCAATGAGTCAGCTCTTCACGTCAGGTGGCCAAAGTATTGGAGTTTCATCTTCAACATCAGTCGTTCCATGAACACTCAGGACTGATCTCTTTAGGATGGACTGGTTGGATCTCCTTGCAGTCCAAGGGACTCTCAAGAGTCTTCTCCAGCAACACAGTTCAAAAGCATCGATTCTTCAGTGCTCAGCTTTCTTTATAGTCCAACTCTGACATCCATACATGATTATTGGAAAAACCATAGCCTTGACTAGACGGATCTTTTTCGGCAGTGTAATGTCTCTGCTTTTTAATATGCTGTCTAGGTTGGACATAACTTTCCTTCCAAGGAGTAAGCGTCCTTTAATTTCATGGATGCAATCACCATCTGCAGTGATTTTGGAGCCCAAAAAAATAAAAGTCTGACACTGTTTCCACTGTTTCCCATCTATTTGCCATGAAGTGATGAGACCGGATGCCATGATCTTAGTTTTCTGAACGCTGAGCTTTAAGCCAACTTTTTCACTCTCCTCTTTCACTTACATCAAGAGGCTCTTTAGTTCTTCGTTACTTTCTGCCATAAGGGTGGTGTCATCTGCATGTCTGAGGTTATTGATATTTCTCCCAGCAATCTTGATTCCAGCTTGTGCTTCATCCAGACCAGGGTTTCTCATCATGTACTCTGCATATAAGTTAAATAAGCAGGGTGACAATATACAGCCTTGACGTACTCCTTTTCCTATTTGGAACCAGTCTGTTGTTCCATGTCCAGTTCTAACTATTGCTTCCTGACCTGCATACAGATTTCTCAAGAGGCAGGTCAAGTGGTCTGATATTCTTATCTCTTTCAGAATTTTCCACAGTTTATTGTGATCCACAGTCAAAGGCTTTGGCACAGTCAATAAAGCAGAAATAGATGTTTTTCTGGAACTCTCTTGCTTTTTCAATGATCCAGCGGATATTGGCAGTTTGATCTCTGGTTCCTCTGCCTCTTCTAAAACCAGCTTGAACATCTGGAAGTTAATGGTTCACGTATTGCTGAAGCCTGGCTTAGAGAATTTTGAGCATTACTTTACTAGCGTGTGAGATGAGTACAATTGTGCGGTAGTTTGAACATTCTTTGGCATTGCCTTTCTTTGGGATTGGAATGAAAACTGACCTTTTCCGGTCCTGTGGCCACTGCTGAGTTTTCCATATTTGCTGGCATATTGAGTGCAGCACTTTCACAGCGTCATCTTTTAGGGTTTGAAATAGCTCAGCTGGAATTCCATCACCTCCACTTGCTTTGTTTGTAGTGATGCTTCCTAAGGCCCACTTGACTTCACATTCCAGGATGTCTGGCTCTAGGTGAGTGAACACACCATCCTGATCATCTGGGTCGTGAAGATCTTTCTGTATAGTTCTTCTGTGTATTTTTGCCACCTCTTCTTAATATCTTCTGCTTCTGTTAGGTCCATACCATTTCTATCCTTTATTGAGCCCATCTTTGCATGAAATGTTCCCTTGGTATCTCTAATTTTCTTGAAGAGATCTCTAGTCTTTCCTAGTCTATTGTTTTCCTCTATTTCTTTGCACTGATCACTGAGGAAGGCTTTCTTATCTCTCCTTGCTATTCTTAGGAACTCTGCATTCCAATGGGTACATCTTTCCTTTTCTCCTTTGCTTTTTGCTTCTCGTCTTTTCACAGCTATTTGTAAGGCCTCCTCAGACAGCCATTTTGCTTTTTTGCATTTCTTTTTCTTGGGGATGATCTGGATTCCTGTCTCCTGTACAATGTCATGAACTTCCATCCATAGTCCATCAGACACTCTTGTCTATCAGATCTAGTCCCTTAAATCTATTTCTTACTTCCACTGTATAATTGTAAGGGATTTTATTTAGGTCATACCTGAATGGTCTAGTGGTTTTCCCTACTTTCTTCAATTGAAGTCTGAATTTGGCAATAAGGAATTCGTGATCTGAGCCACAGTCAGCTCCCGGTCTTGTTTTTGCTGACTGTATAGAACTTCTCCATCTTTGGCTGCAGAGAATATAATCAATCTGATCTCGGTGTTGACCATCTGGTGATGTCCATGTGTAGAGTCTTCTCTTGTGTTGTTGGAAGAGCGTGTTTGCTATGACCAGTGTGTTCTCTTGGCAGAACTCTATTAGCCTTTGCCCCGCTTCATTCTATACTCCACAGCCAAATTTTCCTGTTACTCCAGGTGTTTCTTAACTTCCTACTTTTGCATTCCAGTCCCCTATAATGAAAAGGACATCTTTTTGGGGTGTTAGTTCTAAAAGGTCTTGTAGGTCTTCATAGGACTGTTCAACTTCAGCTTCTTCAGCATTACTGGTCGGGGTGTAAACTTGGATTACCATAATATTGAATGGTTTGATTAAAAAAAACCAGAGATCATTCTGTCGTTTTTGAGATTGCATCCAAGTACTGCATTTCAGACTCTTTTGTTGCCTATGATGGCTACTCCATTTCTTCCAAGGGATTCTTGCCCACGATAGTAGATATAATGGTCATCTGAGTTAAATTGACCCCTTCCAGTCCATCTTAGTTCCTGGAGAAAGAAATGGCAACCCACTCCAGTACTCTTGCCTGGAAAATTCCACAGACGGAGGAGCCTGGTGGGCTACAGTCCGTGGGGTCGCAAAGAGTCGGACACGGCTGAGCGACTTCACTTTCGCTTAGTTGGCTCGTTCCTAAAATGTCTGTGTTCACTCTTGCCATCTCCTGTTTGACCACTTCCAATTTGCCTTGATTCATGGACCTAACATTCCAGGTTCGTATGCAATATTGCTCTTTACAGCATCAGACTTTACTTCCATCACCAGTCACATCCACAACTGGGTGTTGTTTTTGCTTTGGCTCCATCCCTTCATTCTTTCTGGAGTTATTTCTCCACTGATCTCCAGTAGCATATTGGGCACCTACTGACCTGGGGAGTTCATCTTTCAGTGTCCTATCTTTTTGCCTTTTCATCCTGTTCATGGGGTTCTCAAGGCAAGAATACTGAAGTGGTTTGTCATTCCCTTCTCCAGTGGACCACATTCTGTCAGACCTCTCAGACCTCTCCACCATGCCCCATCCGTCTTGGGTGGCCCCACGCGGCATGGCTTAGTTTCATTGAGTTAGACAAGGCTGTGGTCCATGTGATTAGATTGGTTAGTTTTCTGTGACTGTGGTTTCAGTCTGTCTGCCTTCTGGTGCCCTCTCTCAGCACCTACCGTCTTACTGGGGTTTCTCTTACCTTGGACGTGGGGTATCTCCTCACGGCTGCCGCTCCTGATCTTAGATGTGGGGTATCTCCTCTCAGCTGCTTGCCGTTCCAGCACTGTACGTATTATGTATATATACATAGACTAATATATAGTCAGAATTGTCTGCCACACAGAGAAGAAGGTGGGCAGAAGGGGCTGCCACTCACCTGCAGGTTGAAGTTGTCGCTCCAGACCATGGGAAGGGAGAGAGAGAAATTCACACAGGGCATAGAGACGTCAGCAGGTGACTTGGGTTGCAATTATGCATCGTATAAAAATAGTACTTCTCAGAAGCATTCTAGCGATCATCCAGAGCACGACTGAACAACTTAGAACCTGGAATATTCCCAGTTTTTGGAATAACCCTTGTCCTTCTTTCAAACTCAAAGTCTACATTCAAAACCAAAGTTTTTGTGTTGTGATCCGCTAAGAAAAATGCACCTGTTCAAAACTTATGTGAGTGCAGGAAATATACAAGTCCTACATGTAACTGAAAGACAGAAAGTGAAGTTGCTCAGCTGTGCCTGACTCTTTGTGACCCCAGGACTGTAGCCCGTCAGGCTCCTCCGTCCATGGGATTCTCCAGGCAAGAATACTGGAGTGGGTTGCCATTTTCTTCTCCAGGGGATCTTCCCAACCCAGGGATCGAACCCAGGTCTCCGGCATTGCAGGCAGACACTTTTCCATCTGAGCCGCCAGGGAAGCCCAGAAGCACTCTATAGTGTCCCTCCCCTAACAGGTGAGTCAAGGGAACCATGGGTGGGGCAGTTAATGACAGTGTCCAAAAAGCTTCAGGCTACTGGGAGCTCTTGGTGAGTCAGCATGAATCTGCCCATAATCAAGGCCAAGTCCCATGAGTGCGGCAGCCAGTGACATCACAGGCAAGGCAGAGGGCTGGATGACAGCTGTGGTCACACCCCTCAAAGGCTGTGTCAGACAAGCTGTGAAACACCGCAAAGGAGGGGAGAAGAGATTAAGTATTCTCCCTCAATTTTTATACACGAATTAATGTTCAGCTGAGATTCAGGGCAATTCTGGACCAGAGAAAGCAAGCAGTAACTGTTCCAGATGGCCCCTGCCTGAGATGAGCTGACTGGCATTCTCAGAAGCGGGTCTCCAGCAAAAGTCACTAGTATGTCTGGGAGGCGTCCATACCTCAATCCACATGGTCAAGATGCCTATAAGTCAGCAACTGACAAGACTGTCCCACTGGTTAATCACTCATCACATTACACGCACATGACCCACTTAAGCTTGTAGTACATTATACATGTCTTATTTGGAAGGCCTGATGCTGAAGCTGAAGCTCTAATACTTTGGCCACCTGATGCAAAGAGCTGACTCATTGGAAAAGACCCTGATGCTGGGAAAGATTGAAGGCAAGAGGAGAAGGGGATGACAGAGGATGAGATGGTTGGATGGCATCACTGACTCAATGGACAACTTGAGCAAACTCTGGGAGATAGTGAAGGACAGGGAAGCCCTGGCTGCAGTCCATAGGGTCACAAAGAGTTGGACACAACTTAGCGACTGAACAATATACCTTATATAAAGAATTTGGGTCATCAGTTCATTTTAACTCCAAAATTGAATTAAACAAGCTTGTTTTCGTTTTTCCACAGCACCTGTCAATGGAAGAAGACAGTAAGATGTATTACAAGGATCTTTGAGCTCAGAATCCAGTGCTGGTTCCAAAACTAGTAAGATGTATGATTTTGAATTAATTATACAGCTTTTCTGAACCTTGAACTGAGACGTGAGCATGTGAACCAACAAATTCCTGATGTTCAAGCTGGATTTAGAAAAGGCAGAGGAACCAGAGATCAAATTGCCAATATCCGCTGGAGCATAGAAAAAGCAAGAACATTCCAGAAAAACATCTACTTCTGCTTCACTGACTAGGCTACAGTCAAGATCCCTTGAATGTGTGGATCACAACAAACTGTGGAAAATTCTTAAAGAGATGAGAATATCAGACCACCTGACCTGCCTCCTGAGAAATCTGTATGCAGGTCAAGAAGCAAGAGTTAGAACTGGACATAGAACAACAGACTGGTTCCAAATTGGGAAAGGAACATGTCAAGGCTGTATATTGTCACCTTGCTTATTTAATTTATATGAAGAGTACATCATGAGACCTGCTGGGCTGGATGAAGTGAAAGCTGGAATCAAGATTGCCAGGAGAAATATCAATAACCTCAGGTATGCAGATGACAGCACCGTTATGGCAGAAAGTGAAGAGGAACTAAAGAGCCTCTTGATGAAAGTGAAACAGGAGAGTGAAAAAGCTGGCTTAAAACTCAACATTCAAAAAATGAAGATCATGGCATCCAGTCTCATCACTTCATAGCAAATAGATGAGGAAACAATGCAAACAGTGACAGACTTTATTTTTTTGGCTCCAAAATCACTGCAGTCATGAAATTAAAAGACACTTACTCCTTGGAAGAAAAGCTATGACCAACCTAGACAACACATTAAAAAGCTGAGACGTTACTTTGCCAACAAAGGTCCATCTAGTCAAAGCTGTGGTTTTTCCAGTAGTCATGGATGTGAGAGTTGGATTATAAAAAAAAACTGAGCACCAAAGAATTGATGCTTTTGAACTGTGGTGTTGGAGAAGACTCTTGAGAGTGCCTTAGACTGCAAGGAGATCAAACCAATCAATCCTAAAGGAAATCAGTTCTGAATATTTATTGGAAGGACTGATGCTGAAGCTGACGTGAAGAGCCCACTCATTGGAAAAGACCCTGATGCTGAGAAAGATTGAAGGAAAGAGGAGAAGGGGACAACAGAGGATGAGATGGTTGGATGGCATCACCGACTCAATGGACATGAGTTTGAGCATGCTCTGGGAGTTGGTGATGGACAGGGAAACCTGGTATGCTGCAGTCCATGAGGTGGCAAAAAGAGTTGGACATGATTGAGAGACTGAACTAATCTGAGCCTTTGTTTTCTTCATCTATAAACTGGGAACTCACAACTACGAGGTGTAAATAAACATCTTGAATTGTAAATAAATACCAATCTCTCTGAGTGTACAATCAAATGCCAACCTCACCATAGACAGCCCTTGTTTAGCTAGGATCTTCCTCATTCAAGCTACATGTTAGAATTACCTGGAAGCATTTAACAAAGTCAGTTTCCTAGTTATGCTGCTGCTAAGTCGCTTCAGTCGTGTCCGACTCTGTGCGACCCCATGGACGGCAGCTCACCAGGCTCCACCGTCCCTAGGATTCTCCAGGCAAGAATACTGGAGTGGGTTGCCATTTCCTTCTCCAGTGCATGAAAGGGAAAAATGAAAGTGAAGTCGTTCAGTTGTGTCCGACTCTTAGCAACCCCATGGACTGTAGCCTACCAGGCTCCTCCATCCTAGTTATACTCCCCGAAAATCTGATGTAATTGGTCTGGGGGTGGAGCCCTGATGTCTACTTTTTAAAAGTTCCCAGGCAATACTGAATAGTAACCAGGGTTGAGGATTACATCTCAGATTGTGAACTAGGAGTCAGTGTCCACAGAATCACCAGGTTTGACTGTAAAATGAGGTTTCCAGGGTGGGGCCTCACCCTATGTCTACTGAGTCAGAATTTCTGGGAGGAGTCCCCAAATCTCCATCTTTAACAACTTCCCCAGTTAATTAGAATGTCTGAAATTCAAGACCAGAAAGATTGGGATGGAACCAGTGTTTCCCAAATCTAATTGAATAAAAAACAGTTCCCTGAGCCTCACCCCTGAAAAGATGAATTTTATTATACCTTCTCAAGTGTTTTGAGGTTTGGGGATCACTCATCTAGACTTTCACCACTTCTATCATTCAGATAGAAAAGACCAACTGAGTGATAGTTGATCCAAAATCTCTATTCAGGAGGAAGACCTTCCTAGCCCAATTTACCTGTCACATTACCACGTGAGAGACCAGGCAGAGAGAGACTCAGGGGGAGGCAATGTGGCTCCTCACGTGTCGAGATCCCCCACCTTTCCTCTCCTCCTTTGAACGTCTGTCTCTCCAGCCCAAGAAGAGGAAAGACACAAAATACATTTATTCAAAGAGAATACATTCACCAATTTATCCATATGAATGCACATGCATGTACATGTGTGTGTGTGTGTGTGTGTGTGTGTGTGTGTCCATATTACTTTTGTGTCTCCTGCATGGACTCTTTACCACTGAGTCACCAGGGAAGCCCATTTCACTCTTAGGGATTTTTTTCCTGAGTTTTTCAAGTCTCCCCATACTTCATATTCAGTCTTGAGGACAACTGTATTTTCAGTAGGATAATGCTTTTGTTTCATTATTAAAAATTCAGTGGAACTGCAGACATTAGAACAACTATAAGAAAAACAGTGACAACTGCAAATGCTGGTGAGGAGGGGAAGCAGATCTCAGCCACTGCGAACAGGGACGTGAAATGGCACAGCCACTGTGGGGAATAGCTCGGTGGTTTCCTTCAACACTAAAACTACACTTACCGTATGAGTTGGCACTCTTGGTATCTGAGTCTGTTCCCAATAATGTGTGTTCTTACAGATCTTTGCGTTCAAATTGTTTCATTGGAAAGGGGAACACCCCTTAAAATGTCTTTTCCAAGAACTTTGAGAAGTTGTCGTTTTCATTATTAAACAATATTACTTTAGTATTAGTGATAAGCCAACAGCTCCATTGATTTTGATTTCACTCATTTGAAAGTTATTCTCATGTGTATATTGTATTGTGATTTGTATTTGCTTAAAAGTTCAAATAATTTTTTTATTTATGACATATTAATATATGATATAGGACTAAAAAAAGTTCATCTCTTCATTTTAGTTTTATATATATATGTATATAATATGTAATATTCAAAACATTAAATTATGTTTCAAGTATTCTATAATTCAGAATTTTCCCTACCCAAAATCAATTTTTTCTTAATAATTCTAAACCTACGAGGATCTGCTTCTCTCTTTCTCCAAGTCTTCCTTCATCTCTCTTACCTCGGTCAAACCACCCCGTCTTAGGCTCCCATAAAGAGGACAACTCATTCATTTCCCTGTAAGACAGGATATTCGGTTTTGGGATGCAAATGTGACCGAGCAGGTTCTTTTGCCCGGCACCGGGCACAGTTCCCAGGGAGGTTTGCTCCAATAAAGGATTGCCCCAACAAGCCCCTACAGGAGAATCGCCCGATTCCGGTTTCTAGGGATGAATGCATTTCTGTTACACATTCGAAAAGCACGTTTCGTCAGGGCGTGGGGCAAGCCCTGCCTTTATTGAATCTTGGCTCAACACAATGAACTCACATTTTGAATAAGGGCAGGGAAGGAGTTATGGGATAGATTTTTTTAAATGATCACATTTCAGGTCCCCAGCCCCCAGGAGTGAGGCCCTCGAACAGCGCCTTCGCGGCAGGCGAGCTGAGCGCAGAGCCGTCAGGACATCCGCTCTGCCTCAGGGGGGGGTCTCTCTGCGGTGATGAGGAATAACGCACATCTGCATTCATTTCCAGAGACACATTTACATCAGGAACTAGAAGCGGACAGCGTGTTTCCCTGGGGACTCGTTTTTCTAACTTCCTGTCAGACTCAATGATGGCGCCCGTGAGCGCACTGCCAATGAGTGACGTCATCGCTGCGGCGGTCCGACCGCACAGCTGGACAAGACCGTCCCTCAGCGTGACCTGCGCAGACTTGCAGGGGGTGTGTGCAAACGTGTGGTGTGTGTGTGAGAGAGAATAATTTTATAACCTACTAATGCATTTAATTTATTGCCTTTTCAAATATCTAGGCATTTACTTAGGGTTAAAAGAAAATACGCTTTAATGCCCAAGAAGTAATAAGCAATCTGTTTCCAACCACAACACGTTTAAAATAAATGGGGGGAAAATAGAGGAAATAAACTTTTAGAGCCATGATACAATGGCTCATAAACATAGGGTAAGTTCTGTCCACTGTGAGTTCCTCCACCTCCATACCAGACACTTCCCATAAAATTCCCCTCAGTTCCAGTACTGCCACCGCTGATGGTGCAAACCTCTGCCCCATTACTTCCCGGACTCGCCTCTCTGTCCGGCCTGGCCCTGGTGCTCCCCTGAGACCCGCGTCATCCTACCCACCCCGTGCTACACAGGCCCCTTCAGAATCTGCTCTTTGTGAGCGTAGAGGGAGCTTTGTGAGATGTTGCTGCTTGGGGCTTCCACCTTCATGCTCCCCCAGTGGCTCAGTGGTAAAGAACCCGCCTGCCAAAGCAGGATGTCCCTGGGTTGAGAAGACGCCCTGGAGGAGGGCATGGCAACCCACTCCAGTATTCTTGCCTGGGAAATCCCATGGACAGAGGAGCCTGGCGGGCTACAGTCCGCGGGGTCGCAAAGAGTCGGACATGACTGAGTGACTTAGCAGACACAACTCCAATAAAATGAAAGTCCCTCTCATCTGGGATGGAGGAGGAAGGGGGCCTGGAAAGGAAGCGAGCGGGAAGTGCTCAGTGTGGGAGCTACACAAGCTGTCTCTCCCTTGGCAAGTCATTTGGAGGTAGAAGGAGCTGACACCTCCTGTGAAGTTTGAATCCAGGATCAAGCAGGGCCTGGGCCTCAAACCTGGAGGAGGCCCCGGGAGACAGCAAGCTCCACAAAGAGGCTCTCCCTGAGGTCACCAGGCTAGGCAGCCCGGGAGAGGAAGGGGCAGGCTGAGAGTGTGTGCGGGCACAGGAGGGCCTCTGAAGTGCCATAGTCACCCTCTTCCGGGGCCGCTGTGCAGCTGGGAAACAAAGCCATCGCACCCTAACATCCATCCTAGGGGAAGGAAAGTGAAAGTGAAAGTGGCTCCGTCGTGTCTGACTCTGTGCGACCCCATGGACTGTAGCCCGCCAGGCTCCTCTGTCCATGGGATTCTCCAGGCAAGAGTCCTGGAGTGGGCTGCCTTCTCCAGTAGATCTTCTCTAGTAGAGATCTCCTTCTTCTCAAGGAGATCTTCCCAACACAGGAATCGAACCCAGGTCTCCTGCATTGCAGGCAGATTCTTTACCATCTGAACCATACAAAACCATCACATCCTAATATCCATCCTGGGGGAAGAAAGTGTGCTTGCAAAGATTCTCCTTCATGCAACTGAGTTCATTCTGAATATGACAAAGTTTTAAATCAGTAATGCTTCCTCCAGATACTGAATGTATTAATAACTGAATTGATTAATAAGATGCCAAACTATTGTCTTTTCTCTGTATTAGAACTAAATTCAGTTGTCAAAACAGTTACAGTTTTAATGCCTGATATTTGAAAATTCATCGAGTTGTGTGAATACTTAACCCCATATCTTCAATGATTTCCTGGTATGCCTGTTATAGCTCCACACATTAAATTACCTGAAATTTGACTTTTCTCCCCTGATAACCTATCCCTTATAATCTTTTCAGTTGGAAGGTGAATTTTGCCTAGTCTGCCTTTGGGGAAGAAGGAAGATGGAAAGAAGAGGGGGGCTGAAGCTTTTCAAAACTTGGGTATCACTGAGAAAACGAAAACCAAACATAAAGTGGAAAAACATTCATTGAAATCTTACTTTGAAAGCTGCACAATATCCATTATGTGGAAATATTGTTAAGTAGTCGCCTATTGTTGAATAAATTGCCTCCCTTCTTTCCTAATAGCATCAGGCAGTTGAACAGCTTCATCCAAGCACCTGGTCTGCGTCTCTGACCCTTTCTTAGGGCAGACCCCCTTCTGGGGCAGAGGAAGTGGGCCCTGTTGGGAAAGTCGTGCTCTTCCACTGAAAGCATGGCTGCTTCTAGCAGACTCACTAAAGATGCCCCTGAGGACAAAGACTTTCATAATCAATAGTAAATTTCATGAGCTTAATTATACGCTTATTTTAATTAGTTAAATTACATACATTAATTCATTAATTTTATACATGCATCTTACATTTAACTAGCCACCCAGGCTCGGATCCCACAAGAAGAATAAGGAAAGCCCGCCAAGAAAGTGCTGATGAGTGGTCTTGAGGCTATTCCCTTGGGCCCTGGGTAGACCTCTGCCACCTGGAGCTGAAGTCGCCCTGAGAGCCCACAGAGATGCACCAGGTGGAAAGACAGAGCCCATGCTACGGTCAGGAGCTTGATACTGCAGACTTACAACACAGCCACGGCCTAGAAGCTAAGCGTTATGCTTTACCCAGTGGAGATGTTTAAGACCGGTCCATCTAATCAAGGCTATGGTTTTTCCAGTGGTCATGTATGGATGTGAGGGTTGGACTATAAAGAAAGCACCGAAGAATTGATGCTTTTGAACTGTGGTGTTGGAGGAGACTCTTGAAAGTCCCTTGGACTGCAAGGAGATCCAACCAGTCCATCCTAAAGAAGATCCGTCCTGGGTGTTCATTGGAAGGACTGATGTTGAAGCTGAAACCCCAACACTTTGGCCACCTGATGAGAAGAACCAACTGATTGGAAAAAACCCTGATACTGAGAAAGATTGAGGGCAGGAGGAGAAGGGGATGTTAGAGGATGGGATGGTTGGATGGCATCACCAACTCAATGGACATGAGTTTGGGTAAACTCCAGGAGATGGTGATGGACAGGGAGGCCTGGTGTGCTGTGGTTCGCGGGGTCGCAAAGAGTCGGACACGACTGAACGACTGACCAACAACAAGCCCAGGAAACAGCACCTCAAGTAAGCCTGAGAGACCGGCCCCAGGAGGTGAGGGGAGGAGCCAGGTTACATGGAGGTTTTGTAACAAAGGGCAAGTAGTGTGAACATCAAAAGAGCATTATTAATTAAAGAAAACCAGATATCCCAAGTTGAGGAATTTAGCGCTTTTGCATGTGTGAGAAGATGCAGGAGTCTGGGCTCCCTGAAATCATTCCTTCCGTGTGCACCTCCGCTATGGAGGCCGGTTCCCTGTGTTTTTCCACATTCGGAGCTCCCATGGGGCTCTCTGGAGGGTTGGCTGCAGCCTGAGGACCTCTGGATCGCAGGCATTCCTGTCCTTCCTGAGTGCCCTTAGGGCTCCCCGGCCCGTTGGAGGGCTGCAATACTGCTGTTGTGACATCCTTGTTTACTGATATGGCGAGAAATACTCCATTTCTCAATACCCAGAGCCAGCCTGTGCTCAGACCCCGCTGCTACCGTTCGGAACAGTTGAAAGCTCTGGATGCATGATGTCAAATCACTCTCCAGAGCCTTGTACAGAGTGCCATCAACAATGATACAAAGGAAACAAATCTCATAGTTCTTGGCGGTCAGTTTATTCATCTTTAACGGTCCTTTCCTAAACAGGTTTTGGACAAATTGTGAGATGCTACCCTGAGCTATGAATTATAAATTATGAAACAGTTAATATCATATCTCTCGTGTTCCTGTCCCTGCTGTTGGAGTTTCTCTGCCCCCACAATGTCTAATTAACAACCGTTAGCCCCACAGGGCTACCGAGCCCCTGAAATGTGGTTAGTCCAAACTGGGATGTACTGCTAGTGGAAAGTACAATCCAGATTTCAAAGGCTTAAGCTCAATAAAAGATAGCTAGTTAATTTCTTTTATGGATTGCATGCTGAAGTGATCATGCTTTGGATATATTGGGTTGAATAGGAAATACATAATTAAAATAAATTTTACTTGTTTCGCTTTACTTTTTTAAAAAATATGGCCACTAAGAAATTTCAAATTAGTACTTGGCTCACACTTGTGGCTTTTGCAATTTTTCTACTGAACAAATATTCTACTGGGATGCATTTTTCATTTGAATCCAGAGAGTAGTAGGCCAAGATTCCTTCACAGCTGATTTCCTAATCTGTGCTTTTTCTTGTTCCTACTCTGAGGCTACTACCTCAGATAATTTTCAAGGGGGTTACAGTAAAACTGCTTCTTGCTTTTGAAGCCCTGTTTTACAGCACGTGGAGAAGGAAATGGCAACCCACTCCAGTAGTCTTGCCTGGAGAATCCCACGGACGAGCCTGGTGGGCTACAGTCCAAGGGGTCCCGAAGAGTCAGATGCGACTAAGTAAGTGACTAGAGAAAGAAAGAAAGTAAAGTCACTCTGTTGTGTCCGACTCTTTGGGACCCCCTGGACTGTAGCCCACCAGGCTCGTCCATGGGATTTCCCAGGCAAGACTACTGGAGTGGGTTGCCATTTCCTCCTCCAGGGGATCTTCCCAACCCAGGGGTCAAACATGCGTCTCCCGCACTGCGGCGGATTCTTCACCATCTGAGCCACCAGGGAAGAGTAAGTGACTAACTTTCTTTTTTTTTCTTTCTTTACGGCCACGTGAGTAGAGAGCTGTAGCTTCTGTGAGTCGCCAGTAGAGGGCCCTCTTGTCACACTTAGGACTGAAACTGGCCCCCGCACAGCCAGGAGCATCAGTTACTTTAACGGCTGGTTAATTGCTTTACAGATACATTGGTTGAACCAAGAAAATTAACTAATTCATACTGAATGGGAGAATTTCCTTAAATTTTGCAGATGGTCCTGCATTGGGGGACTGCTTCAACAGCCAGAAAAATTATTAAAAGGAATAATACTAGTTGAACTCCTTTTATTTTTTTTCGTAAAACTTTGAATTTCAATTTTAAAAATAATTTGAATTTCCCTTTCAGACCTCTAGATACTGAAGAGTAGAATCTGAAATTTCCTGATGTAACTACTTTATTTATAAAGTAGCTCTATCCTTTGTCGTTTGTATAAAATATTTACAACAAAAGGGTGACTTGGTAGTCAATATTTAATGTCCTGCCATAATTAATGTTCTTAATGGAAGTTGCTCTTCTGAAGCTAATTGTCCTCGGGTTCTGCTGCCCCTCGAAACCTTCTGGAAATGTTTGGATAATAAATTACTTTAATATGATATTGCCATTACTCAGAGTTCTTGCTTGAGAACAACAGCAACAACAACAACAACAACAAAATCAGACTTTCTGTACTTGAAACAAAGGAGAGGGAATTAGGTGAAAGGGTTCTTGGACCAAAAGGGAACTGAAGGGAAGCCCAGAGAATCCAGCTCAGGAATTAAGCAGGAACCAAAGGAGACCAGGGCTTCCCTGGTGACTCAGATGGTAAAGAATCTGCCTAGAGTGCAGGAGACCGGGGTTCAATCCCTGGATCCGGACGATCCCCTGGAAAAGGGGATGGCTATGCACTCCAGTTTTCTTGCCCGGAGAATCCCATGGACAGAGGACCCTGGTGGGCTACAGTCCCTGGGGTCACAAAGAGTTGGACACGACCGAGTGACTGACAGAGGAGGCCGGAAACCTCCCCTCTCAGCCACCCGGCGGCCACAGCCACACACAAAGCCATTGGCCCTCTGCTGGTGGGTTGTGGACTCTGACTTCGCTACTTTGGGCCACCTGCTCAGGATTCAAAAGCTTAAACAAGAACACCCAAGCTGAGTCTGTAAGTTCACATGCTCTGTCCACCTGGCTGTGCTCCAGCCCCTCCACGAGGAGGAACTTCTGCTTCTGCTTGGGCAATCTGCGTGTTGTAGGTTGAATTGTGTCCTCCAAAGATAGATATGTTCAAGTCCTAACCTTCAGCACCCATGAAGGTGACTTTGTTTGGAAATAGGATCTTTACAGGTGCAATCAAATTAAGATGAAGTACACAAGGGAAAAAAAAAAGTAGTCACTGTGCGGTGATAGATGTTAACCATATTTATTGTGATGATCATTTCACAATGCATACAAATATCAAATCATTATGGGCTTCCCAGGACTTCCCTGTAGCTCAAACGGTAAAGAATCTGCCTGCAATGCAGGAGACCAGGGTTTGATCCCTGGGTGGGGAAGATCCTCCGGAGAAGGGAATGGCAACCCACTCCGGTATTCTTGCCTGAAGAATTCCATGGACAGAGAAGCCTGGTGGGCTACAGTTTGTGGGGTCGCAGAGTCGGACACAACTGAGCAACTAACACACATGGGCTTCCCGGGTGGCACTGGAGGTAAAGAGCCTGCTGCCAGCGCTGGAGATGCAAGATCCCTGGGTAGGGAAGATCCACGGCAGGAGGAAATGGCATTCCACTTCAGTATTCTTGACTGGGAAATTCCGTAGGCAGAGGAACCTGGCAGGCTATAGTCCATGGGGTCACAAAGAGTCAAACACGACTGAAGCAACTTAGCCCACACACACACACACACACACACACACACACACACACACACACACACGTTGTGTGCCAGATACTAGTATAATGTTATATGTCAATATATCTAAGTTTTTAAAAAATTCAGATGAAGTCATACTGGATTAGCGGGCCCCTAAATCCAAGGTAGGTGGTGTCTTTAGAAGGAAAGGAAAATTTGGGGACAGAGGTTCAGACATGATGAGACCACCATGTGACAACAGAGGCAGAGACTGGAGCTGTGCGTCTACCAACCGAGGGGCACCCAGGGGCGCGGACACCAGGACAGGCGAAAAGGACCCACCCCGGGGGCCTTCGGAGGCAGCAGGGCTCTGCCAGCACTCAAGATTTTTTTTGTTTTTGATCCGGACCATTTTTAAAGTCTGTATTGAATTTGTTGCAATATTGCTTCTATTTTACGTTTTGAGTTTTTGCCTGCAGGGCATGTGGGATCTCAGCTCTCTGCCCAGGGATCTAACCTGCGCCCCTGCGCTGGAAGGTGAAGTCTTAAGCACTGGGCCACCGGGAGGTCCCATCTGCCAACCCCTTGATCGGGGACCTCCAGCCTCCCGGCACTGGGCTAGTTATTCAGTCGTGTCCAACTCTTTTCGACCCCTAGGACTAGCCCACCGGGTTCCCCTGTCCGTGGGCTTCTTCAGGCCAGAACACTGGAGTGGGTGTCCACTCCCTTCTCCAGGAGATCTTCCCGCTCCACGGTTTAACGCAGGTCTCCTGCATTGCAGGCAGGTTTTTTACCATCTGAGCCACCAGGGAAGCCCCTTCAGCCTTCCTGGCGCGAGAATAACATCTGTTGCTTGAAGCCACAAAGCCTGTCCTGCTTTATCACAACAGCACTAGGACATGAACACTTGAAAATAAAGGCTGACTTTGGAGCTGAACCGCCAAAAGCCCCACCACAATCCCCTGCTTTCTGTGCTTAGACTGCCGATAAGGTTTCTTTTGAATTATTGTTTAATGTCTTTCCATCCATCACAGAAACATTCCAGACATAACAAAGAACCAGGAAGTCTACGGAATGACTATATTTGGATTTATTCACATAAATATGTGAATTAATTTGTGAATAAACTCTTCCGTAAAATGAATAAACTCTGGAGATAAACATGACGCGACCCCACGGGTCACAGACGCGTATGGACGTGGGGCAGAGGGAGACGTGACACCTCACGGGTCCCCAGGGGCTGCTCTCTGCCACGAACATGTTCTGTCTAGCACCAACCCAGCTGGCTGTGGCTGTTGAGACAACTGAACTTTACGTGGACACATTATCCAGCCAAGTTCACGCATCCAGTATACGACACCCACTTTTCTTCCCTGTGTTAGGCTAAGAAACGTCCATGGCAGAAACGAGCTTATGAACTGATTGTGCAATAAGAATCTGCTGTGTAATTTCCGTGCACAGACCACGTGGTCAGCACCATCCGGCCCCACGCCTGGCCTGAGCTTCCCCTCCTTCGCTGCCGAGGGCCAGCTCGAGAGTCCGTGCCCATCAGGAGGCAGCCTGGTCCAGCCCGGGGCCAACTCTTCTGCCTCCTGCAGCATCTGCTGCGGGTAACACTCAGCTCACACTTGTCGCCAGGGACTGTCTCCCCTGATCCCTCATGAGAGGAATGGACAATAAACTCTGAGGACAGGAATCGTGCTTTATACAAGGATAGGCCGGGAAAGGCATCACAGCAAATACAAATCAGTGCTCACTTGTGAGAATCAACAAGAAGTCCCAGGTTCAAGAACAGAGAACGACAGATGCTCAAAGGTGGGATAAGTGAACTCATTCGGAGTTGACTCCTGAATCCAACATCACTGTGTAAAATGTAAAGGGTTTCTAACTTTGCACCTCACAAGGCCACCATTGCTCCAAACAAGATGTGAAGCAAAGAGGTGAGGTTGCCGGAGAGCTGCCCGCTGCTTTGTGTTTGTCTGAGAAAGAGGAAACGGCCTCCGGCAGCACCCAGGGGTGGCGAAAGTGCAGAGGCACAGGGCAAACAGCAGGCGACATGCCAGGGGTGGCAGTGAAGAGAGGAGCCTGGAAGGAAAGATGGAGGAAAGTGCCACGGTGAGAAGCTTCATCCAGCCCACACTGTAGCCCTTCAGGTTAATCGGGGGTCTGCTGGAGCCAGCCTAATGAGCATTTAGTGTCAGAAGTAAGTGTAAGATCTGAGTAAAGATATGACCGAGGTAACATCCAATACCGTTGTAAAGTAGTGGGCTCCTCCTGAAGTCCATTAACACATTTTCCTAAAATTTCATTCCTGATCACCATCTCTATTACAAAAGAAAGCATTATGCTGTCTGCCACAAAGCCACCCTAGAAACTGTAGACTGTTACGAAGTCTATTTTATTTTCCCAAAGGAATAATGCTGTACTTTGGCATCAAGTGGTTCATGGAGGTGAAGGTAAAAAAACACTGCCATTTACTGAATGCCCACAATGGGCCTTAGACATTATAGTTCCTTATCTCTTACCTTTGCAGAAACCTTGTAAAGCAGGAATATTAGTCCAGTCTTAGAGATAAGAAAACTAGGTTTCAGAGCAGTTAAGTGCCTGTCCTTGGGTCTCACCTCAAAATCTCTAATACTTAATGTTATGCCACAATGCCTCAACACTCTGGCAAGAAACAAAGATACATCTGTAATCCACAGTCATTTCAAGTACAGTATATTTATGCTACGCTTTGAGGGATTCGTTTAAGGCGATAAGAGATTTCAGAGATGATCTAGCTCATTGTCATCACAATCAAGCAAACTAAAAATAACAGAAGCTAATAATGACTCTCCTAAAGCCAGAAAGCAATGGAGGGGCGTAGCTGAGTACACGCCCGGGGTCTTCTGATGAAATCTCACCGGGTCTCATTTCAACTCCTCTTAATGCTAAGAGATGCTAGGAAGCTGTTGAGTGGGAGAGCTGGGATCAGAGCCTCGGATGTCAAAGCTCAACGCCCAGAGGGACCTCTTTCTGCCACACCACGGTGTGCCGAGAGCGCACAGTAAGGATTACAACGCCTCGTTTGGCGTTTCTCAAACATATCTGTGTTGTGATACCCATTACTTAGACATCAACGCACAATGCTCACCTTTTTCGTTCGGAAAATTTAGAAGGAGCTTGGGGGGTGAGATGCCTTTCACATAACAGTCAGCTCATTTTAGATTTGTTGATTGACATATTGTCCACTTGGATCAATTACATGATACTTTACACTCTAGGGTCTTCGAAGAGAGCCAACTTCTAAACAAGTTCATGTCTCCGTCTCTCTCCAAGGTATATATTTTCCCTGACCTGAATCTACTCCTTAGGGGCTCTTGCAATATCCCTCTTCTGGAATTTCTCACTGGCACAATGAAGCCACTTTCTTTGGTGCGTATTCCTCCCCTCGATAGGGGTATATACTTTCTCTTTTAAGAGGGAACCTGAACTTTTCACTTCTACAAAGTCCCACCATAAAACAGGTCCTAAAAGGTGAGGAATGAAAGCTGGACTTGTCAGTCTTTCCGCATCTTCACTTGTTTTAGCACGCATGCTCACTAGCTTGACGTCTCTTACTATAGTGGCTGTAACAACCAGCAAATACTGATCATCCCACTGTGTGGAAGGCACTTGTCATTAACACCCAACCTGCTGCTTTCTCCCGTGAGGGTCACAGACCTAAGAGGTCTCATTGGAAAATCGATTACAAAATTGCTTCTCAGATTGCCGCTGCTGCTTAGTTGCTCAGTCGAGTCCAACTCTTGTGGCCCCGTGGACAGCGGCCACCAGACTCCTCTGTCCATGGGGTTTTTCAGGCAAACATATTGGAGTGGGCCGCCATTTCCTTCTCCAAGGGATCTTCCTGACCCAGGGATTGAACTCATGTCTCTTTACATCTCCTGTACTGCAGGCAGATTCTTTACGGGGTGAGCCAATGGGAAAGATTGCTATTAGCTGTCATTTGTGTGTTACTGAGTGTTTTACATTGATAAAGACAAGGCTCTGTTGCACAGATTGGTTAAGCCTAGGAACCCTTCAAGAGTACCAGGGGTGAAGGATGGAATTTTCCAATGAAAAGCACAGCTATTTTGCAACTTCAAAAACATCATTGGCCAGCGGTTGCCCTTGGGAGTAGTTTCCCTCATTTTCCCAGCATGATCTTAGGATGTAATTCGGTAATGAGATCATCTGGCAACCTTGAGCTTTAATACAGTGAAATTAAATAATTGAATTGGCTGTGGTTTTTAACCTATCCTTACTCTTTCAAGGTGGAATTTGGCCAAGATTATGAATAAATGCTTGAGCTTTCAAGACTCCCATTTTGTAATTATAATTTGAATAATGTTAAAGGACAGCTCCCCTCAGTAGCACAGAGCGTATTTTATGAACAAATGTAAATTCCTTCGCCACTTCTAAAGTCCCCTCTCCTGGCACAATTAAGACTCAGCCTTTTCTGTGATCGTGGCAGACAGTCAGCATCTCTCACCACTTGTCTCTAACTCATGACGCCTGCACTGTATTCAGTGTTCGTTTTTCCCGGTGGAGATTGGTCTCTGTTAACAACTGTTTTTCAAACTATCCCAGAAGTTTTGGGGAGAAAGGGCCAGGTTTGACTTTCCATTTGGATTTATTTCAACAGCACATTCAGGTCTGCCTGCCTAACAGGAGCTCAGTCAGTGCCAGTTGGTTGGGTGAAAAGTATCACAGGTTCAAGGTGAGGGATGTCGCCAATCCTATTGTCTCCTCTTTAAGTCTCAGTGAAAAGTGTACTGCGAATGTTAGTCACTCAGTTGTATCCAACTCTTTGTGACCCCACGGACCCACCATGGAATTCTCCAGGCAGGAATACTGAGGCAAGTAGCCATTTCCTTCTCCAGGGGATCTTCCAGACCCAAGGATTGAACCTGGGTCTCCTGCATTGCAGGCTTACCCTTTACTGTCTGAGCCACCAGGGAAGCCTTTCAAGTCCCAGGATTCACCTCTGTTGGGCCTTCCCAGGAGGCACAGGTGGTAAAGAACCCACCTGCCAATGCAGGAGACCCAGGTTCCGTCCCTGGGTTGGGCATATCCCCTGGAGGAGGAAATGGCAACCCACTCCAGCATTCTTGCTTGGAAAATTCCATGGGCAGAGGAGCTTGGTGGACTATGGTCCATGGGGCTGCAAAGAGTCGGACACGCCTGGGCAAACCACATGTTGAACATGTGCGCTGTATCTACGTCCCACACATGTAAATAAGCATTCCATCCCACATGCTCTGATTCCCAACATCAGCACAATTACAAGTGGAATTTAATAGGAGTGTGAAATGTCTTATCTAGTTAAGATATTGACCTCAAGATGCATTGATACAGCAGCTGCCAATAAAGAATTTTTTAGTTTGACAATTCTTAGTTTTTCATCTCACCATTGAAATGTATCCTTTTTGAACCTCTTCTTAAATATGGATAAATCACAAAGAAGAAAATTGCTAGCTAATTTTCAATCTTATGGTGGTCAAGGTCAAGTTGACCTTTACTCAGGGCTCCCCAGTCCTGCCTCAACACCCCTCTGTACCCAGAATATCACCCTCACTCAGCGCTCAGACATTTACCACAGTGCCACGTATCTCTGAGCTGGTAATTAAGTCATGACACACACACAAAACCACAACCAATTCTTTTTTTTTCTGACATACTGATACCTCTTCAAAAACGTATGCAGGTGCAAGTATATGCACTTTGAAAAGGAAAATGGAAACAAAGCTTAAGGTCTCAACAGATTTGCTAAAATGGATAATAATGAGCTTCTAAAAGAGTGAATAGAGAATGACACTATTCTCAGCAGCAGAAGAAAAAAACACCACTAAACAGATATCATATTGGAACCCTCTACTATAAGACACATAACGGCTACTCTAAGAGTGTATTCGTTTTCTTTCTGCTTAATCTTGTGGTAGAGTTGATTTAATTTAGCAATCGAGTGGGACAATGAACAGCTAAGTTAGACTATAATTCTTGGGAAAACGTTAGTGTAGATAACAAAACCCAGAATTCCTTTGCTAATCTAGACAGTCATTACTTGATGAAGCCACTCTTGCTGTCTGGAAGGTGGTGCTGTCCTGTGCTGGGTGTAGTCAAGATAGAACCTAAGTTCTTCTCCTAAGACTAGCCCATGAGAAATAAATGGAAGTTTATTTTCGAACTAAAAATTATTCCACCCCAACAAATCTCACCCCAGATCTGTGTGTTAGTTTGGCGATAGCAAACCTGAGCGAGTTTACCTGCTCAAAAGGCAACGGGGCTGAGTCATTCTGGAGAAGAAGCTGTCGGTGGACAGCAAAGGCTTCTATGTATGAATCAATTTTGCTGCTAGAATATGTATGGTCTGCATATTTCTAAGATACAGAGAAGTTGTTCCTCTTTCTAAACCAAATGCTTCCGCTCCACACGATTTTCCAAGGCAGTGATATTTCACGAGCTCCTTCTTTCTAAGCATCTGTCTTTATTCATTCCACTTTTTTTTCTTTTTGGTGAGGTATAGTTGATTCACAATATTATATTAGTTTCAGATGTACAACATAGTGATTCACAGTTTTGTAGATGATGCTCCATCTAAAGTCGTTATAAAATATCGGCCACACTCCCTGCGCTGCGCAATATGTCCTTGTAGTTTCTTTTACGCAGAGCGATTTCTACTTCTTAGCCCCTTCCCTCTCCCTCCTGGGAACCACTAATTTGTTCTCTGTATCTGTTATTCTGCTTCTGTTTTGTTATATTCACTTGTTGGGTCTATTTTTCAGATTCCATATATAGGTAATAGATTACTGCATTCTTCTTTCTCTGTCAGTTACTCCATTTTTCTAATTATCTTAATGAACGTAATACTTATCAGAGCCCTGGAAAACATAAACTAGAGAGCCGACAAAAATTTTATATAGTATTTATAATATGAAATCTTACACGCATCTCTTATGTTAAAACGAAATATTAATTTTTTTCCATCTCCCTTACAGACATGTCTTGTCAAATATAACTGTGGTGGTGATACTCTAAATGACCCCCCCAATGAGTCATAACTTTGTGTAATACCTTCCCTTAAGTACAGAAAGAACCTGTGACTTCATTCAAACCAACAGAATATGGCAAAGGTGAAGGGATTTTGCAGATGTAAGGAAGGTCCCTAATAAGTTGACCTGGAGTTGATCAAGGTTATCCTGGGTGGGTCTGACCTAATCAGGAAAACCCTTTAAGAGAGAGTCTGAGCCTTCCCTGAAGCCAGAGACTTGAAGCAGCCAAGATCATGTGTGTGTGTGTGTGTGTGTGTGTGTGTGTGTGTCTGTGTGTCTGTGTGTGTGTGTGTGTGTGGGTGTTTGTTCTTGGCTTTGATAAAGTCAGCTACCATGAATTTGGCCAACAGCTTCAGGGGGCTTAAAGGTAGCATGCATGCACGCTTAGTTGCTCAGTCATGTCTGACTCTTTGCGACCCCATGGACTGTACCCCATCAGGCTCCTCTGTCCATGAGATTTTCCAGGCAAGAACACTAGAGTGGGTTGCCAGGCCCTTCCCCAGAGGATCTTCCTGACCCAGGAATTGAACCCACATCTCTTACGTCTCCTACATTGGCACCTGGGTTCTTTACCACAGACGCCACCTGGGAAGCCCATCTAAGTGTCCACCATCTGGGGAATGATCACCCAGCTTGCAAAATTCTTGAAGGCAGGCCCCTCAACTTTCCTTCCGAGCAGATGCTTTAGAGCACGCTCACTGTAGACCAGCCACAGCGAAGAACGGACGCCTCCATCCACACGCCCATCCTCAGAGGATGACTGACGTTGATGGGCTGGTTCCTAAACCTATTAACAGTCCAGAACTCTCTGTAGCTTCATATGAATAAAATGAACAGCAGGAAGTGGGCAAGGGTGGGGCCTCCAGGTGACCAGCACGTTCAGAAAGGTGAGCTGCCTGATACGGAGAGCAGGTTTCCAGCCCGAGAACCCCGATGAGTCACCTCCTTCACGTGGTCAGCTGTCAGTGCTGAGTCTGCCTTACTGCTGTGTCCCGGGTCAGGGAGGGGCGGGTGACTCAGCAAGCAGAAACTGGCCTCCTGGGTGGACGTGAAGAGTAGCCCTGCTCATGCCGGAAGGGCTTCAGACTGTGCTCTTCCTTTAGAGTCCGAGGGAGACAGACTGTTCCTGGACAGGTTGATGGTGAGACTCTGTAGAAGGGTGAGTCCACAGATGCCATCTGCCAAGCAACCAACCTCCCAAATGGCCAAAGATCATTCACAACGAGACTTCACTTCGTGCAACAAACCCTGGCTACGGGCTTCCCAGGTGGCGCCAGTGATAAAGAACCCGCCTGCAATGCATGCTTAGCTGCTCAGTCATGTCTAACTCTGCGATCCCATGGACTGTACCCCACCAGGCTCCTCTGTCCATGAGATTTTCCAGGCAAGAACACTGGAGTGGGTTGCCAGGCCCTTCCCCAGAGGACCCTTCCCCAGAAGGAGATGTAAGAGACAGGCGCTTGATCCCTGAGTGAGGAAGATCCCCGGGAGGAGGGCACGGCACCCCCCCTCCAGTGTTCTTGCCTGGAGAATCCCAGGGACAGAGGAGCCTGGTGGGCTGCAGCCTGTGGGGTCATAAAGAGTCGGACAGGACTGAACGACTAACACAGCACATACCGTACTTCTCAGTTCAGTCGCTCAGTCGTGTCCGACTCTGCGACCCCACGGACTGCAGCACGCCAGGCCTCCCTGTCCATCACCAACTCCCGGAGTTTACTCAAACTCATGTCCATCAAGTCGGTGATGCCATCCAACCATCTCATCCTCTATCGTCCCCTTCTCCTCCTGCCCTCAATCTTTCCAGCATCAGGGTCTTTTCCAATAAGTCAGTTCTTCTCATCAGGTGACCAAAGTACTGGCGTTTCAGCTTCAGTATCAGACCTCCCAATGAATACTCAGACTGATTTCCCTTAGGATGGACTGGTTGGATCTCCTTGCCATCCAAGAGACTCTTAAGAGTCTTCTCCAACACCACAGTTCAAAAGCATCAATTCTTCAGCACTCAGCTTTCTTTATAGTCCAACTCTCACAACCATACTTGATCACTGGAAAAACCATAGCTTTGACTAGACGGACCTTTGTTGGCCAAGTAATGTCTTGTCAGGGAACGTTTAACAGTAGGATTCCTGAGTGCTGTTTTCTGTCTCTCTTGAGCCCTCTGTTCCTTATCAGTTCCTGCTAACAGGAACGAGTGGAGCCGCACGCTGCTCCCAGGACCGAGGTCATGGGATGAAATGCGTGCATGGATTTCCTTCATTAACTTTTCCACACAGTGAAAGTGATTAGTCACGACCCTCTTTCTTAAGATATGGATTGTCTTCTGGCCTTATGACCTCTATTACTCTTTGTTTCCTTGGTAACTTGTAAGCCTGGTCTTTTGATCTTTATCTTTGCTGAAAAAGCTACCTTGTAAAACAGTATATATACTCTCACGGAGTTCAATAAAACACCCTTGTTCCACTAGAGACTTGGGTCCCCGTGTCTTTCTTTCTCTCTCTCTCTCTGACTAAGTTCTCTGCAGCAGGGAAAGCTGCCAAGCTCACTTTCCTGCCTGGGCTTTCAAGACCTCCTCGAGAGGATGCCCTGTGCCTTTGTGAGTGGTACAAGCCCTGTTCTCGGGCTTTATTGGTTTTCTACGTAACCCAGGGACTATTATTCTCTTTCCCTCTTTCACTTTCTTATCGCCGACTCCGGACCACCAGGTTCCAGTCCGTTAAAGGACCGCAACAATGTCTCTGCTTTTTAATATGCTGTCTAGGTTGGTCATAGGTTTTCTTCCAAGGAGCAAGCATTGTTTAATTTCATGGCTCCAGTCACCATCTGCAGTAATGTTGGAGCCCCCAAAATAAAGTCTCTGTTTCCATTGTTTCCCCATCTGTTTTTGCCATGAAGTGATGGGACCAGATGCCATGATCTTAGTTTTCTGAATGTTGAGTTTTAAGACATTTCTTATGTACTTCTAGTCATCAAATATGTGAAGACTTTTCCTCATACCTAACAACTTTCGACATGAACTGAGTGTCTTAAAATTTAATTCAATTCTGACACGGAGATAGTGTCAGATCCCACAACTTAACGGCTCAGTCCCACAAGACTGCCTTTCTGCAACCCCCCCAACACACACACCCTCCTCACATGCCAGTCACAAGCCTGGGATGTTACCTGTGCTTCTGGCTATAGATCAGAGTTTACAAGACCCCCTCCTCAGGTTTGATTAATTTGCAAAGCAGCTCACAAGACTCAGAAAAACATTTAACTCATTTTCATCAGTTTACTATAAAAGGTTTGGATAAAGAATACAGCTGAACATCATGAAATTAAACGATGCTTACTCCTTGGAAGGAAAGTTGTGACCAATCTAGACAGCATATTAAAAAGCAGAGACATTACTTTGCCAACAAAGATCCGTCTAGTCAGGGCTATGGTTTTCCAGTAGTCATGTATGGATGGATGTGAGAGTTGGACTGTAAAGAAAGCTGAGCACCAAAGAATTGATGCTTTTGAACTGTGGTGTTGGAGAAGAGTCTTGAGAGTCCCTTGGACTGCAAGGAGATCCAACCAGTCCATCCTAAAGGAGATCAGTCCTGGGTGTTCATTGGAAGGACTGATGTTGAAGCTGAAACTCCAATACTTTGGCCACCTCATGCGAAGAGCTGACTCATTTGAAAAGACCCTGATGCTGGGAAAGATTGAAGGCGGGAGGAGAAGGGGACAACAGAGCATAAGATGGTTGGATGGCATCATCAACTCAATGGACATGGGTTTGAGTGGACTCCGGGTGTTGGTGATGGACAGGGAGGCCTGGCGTGCTGCGGTTCATGGGGTCACAAACAGTCGGACACGACTGAGTGACTGAACTGAACTGAACTGAACATCAGGACAGAAGAGGTGCACAGGGTAGTGTGTGGGAATAAAGGGTAGGGTGTGTGGGAATGGGCGTGGAGGTCCCATGCCCCGTCATAGCCCACTACCCTCCCAGCACCTCCACGTGCTCACCAACCCAGAAGCTCTCTGAAGCCCATACTTTGGGGATTTTTACAGATGATTCACCACATCACATGGGTATGATCAATCATTAACTCCACCTTCAGCCCTTCTGCCTTAAGAGAATGGTGGGTGGGGCTGAAAATTCCTAGCTTCGAATCATGGCTTGTACTTCCTGGTGACCAATCCTCCTCCAGGAGCCTACACAGGGTCACCTCATTAGAAAAAAAGACATTTTGATCACCCAGAAAACTCCAAGGTTTCAGGAACTCTGTGCCAGGAACCAAGGGCACAGATAATATGTTTTTTCTATTTACTCACACATGTAAAAGGAAAACTTTCTATTCCACTAGAAGGCAAGCTCCAAAGAGCAGGACTTTTTAAGGAAACATTTTATCTCAAAATAATATTTACAAGAGAGTTGCAAAAATAAAGAGAATTCCCATATATGTTTCATGCTATATCTCCTGCTGTTAACATCTTAAACAACCATGGCATATTTATCAAAACTAAGAAATTAGCATCATTATAATACTATTAGCTCAAATATGGATTTTACTTGGATTTTATCAATTTTTCCACTGTCTTTTTCTGTTTTATAATTCAATCCAGAACCCCATATTGCATTTAGTTTTCAGTCTCCTGAGCCACACTTTGCAAGTGGTTCAGCTGTAAAGCACCCGCCTACTGATGCAGGAGCCACAGGAGACATGGATTTGATCCTTGGATCGGGGAGATCCCCTGGAGGAGGAAATGGAAACGCACTCCAGTATTCTTGCCCAGAAAATCCCATGGACTGAGGAGCCTGGCGGACTGCTGTCCGTGAGGTTGCAAAGATTCAGACATGACCGAGTGGCTGAGCAAGCACAGATGCGGTCCTAAAAGCTGTGATGAGTTTCTCAGTCTTTCCTTGTTTTTTAAGACTTTCACATTTTTGAAGCACACCAGTTAGGTATTTTGTAGAAGTTTTAAAAAAAAACTTTAATTTGTGTTTTTATGGTACTTTATCATGATGAGACTGAATGTTTTAATATCATAGGTGACACTTTTCTCATTGCACATTAGGGAGCACATGGTATCAACGTGGTTTATTACTGTATAGGTTATAAAAGAGAAATTACCGACTCTTTGGTTCATATCCAGCACCTAAAACAGACTGGTACATAGTGGTACTCAAATAAATTCTCTTTCCATTATTACATGTCTGTGCCTTCCACTAACTTGTTAGATCCTAAATGGCAAAGACCACATCTTATTCATATTCATGGGTTTCTAATGCCCAGTAGGCTTGTCTTTAGTGGGTGTTTGGTAAACATTTAGGGATTGAATTGAAAGATGATTTGGAGTCTGGTTGTATCTTCAGGCAAAATCAAGCTTGAAAGTCATTAAGGAACCAGCGATTGTTCTAAGCAGCTCAGTTAAACAGTTGAATATTTACTAAATGTATAGTATGTGCTGCCATTCCAAGGACTGGATTCGCTGTAGTATTTTATTGGTAACTGGAAGGGGACAGAAGGGTGGGAAGAACTGGTAGACGCAGGCAGAGAGAGGTCTTCAGCTTTGAGCCTGGATGATGGAGAGCTGGTGACATTTATTCTGAGGAGCAAACACAGATGGAAGTCTGGAGTATATGATAATTAATTTGCCTTTTACTGTCTTGTATTTTTCCTGTGGGAAACTCCCATGGCTTTTGGAGCTCTCTGGGAGGTAGCTGTCAATGATGGACAGAGGACAGGGCAGGCCTAGAGATTTAAATTTGAAGCCATTTCTAGTCCATTGCATCTAGAATCCAGCAAGAAGATAAGATGCGCAAAGCTTGAGGAGTGAAAGAGAAGAGGGTGTCAGACTCTGAGTGAAGAGGGGAGGAAGTGGAGAGGATAAAGGACTTTAGGACACTATCCAGAAAAGATTTCAAGAACTGGGTAGTTGCCAATACTAAATACGATGCAGGAGGGAAGTTCTTTATTTAGGAGATGCCAGATGTTCAGAAAGAATTAGGGAATGAGAGGGAAAGAAAACATTGGAGTGATTAAACATCTATTTCTCTTTCCTTTGAGAAGCTAGGAAGGGAAGGGGGGAAAAAGAAAGAACTCTTCCTGCAAACAACAGAATGCTGGGGAAAGGGCTTATTTTAGTTCTGCCACTAATCTCTGACTTCCGTCATCCCACATAGAGCACTTAGCTGCTCAAGCCATTAACCTTCCCTGTCACAGTAACTGGAATAAATATCTGATCTGACAGTTTCAGGGCTTCCCAGGTGGCACTAGAGGTAAAGAACATTACTCCCGATGCGGGAGACGTAAGAGACGCGGGTTCGATCCCTGGATTAGGAAGAGCCCCTGGAGGAGGGCACGGCAATCCACCCAGTGTTCTTGCCTGGAGAATCCCATGGACAGAGGAGCCTGGCGGGCTGCAGTCCACGGGGTCCAAAGAATCGGACACGCCTGAAGCGATGCAGGACTTGTTCAAGTGCCACATCCCCACCAATCTACTGGACAATCCTTGAGAGGAGGGCCCAGCACAACTTTCATTAAAATTCTCGGGGCTTTGTAGAGCCATGACAGTAACCACTTCGGAAAATGCTTGTTGGATGAAATGTAAAGTGTGAGCAATAAGTTCTAACGCATCCTGAGATCTTCCTGTTCACTCATCACTGTGCAATGCGCCTAGTCACATAGCACTAGGATTGTCCACAATGCTGAGATAGTACCATAAATATCCCATTTTACAGAGGAGTAAATGGTAACCATGACACCACCTTATGACAGAAAGCAAAGAGGCACTAACGACCCTCTTGATGAAAGTGAAATCAGAGTGAAAAAGCTGGCTTTAAACTCAACATTCAGAAAACTAACATCATGGTATCTGGTCCCATCACTTCATGGCAAATAGATGGGGAAACAATGGAAACAGTGGCTGACTTTATTTGGCGGGGGGGAGCTCCAAAATCACTGCAGATGGTGATTGCATCCATGAAATTAAAAGACACTTGCTCCTTGGAAGAAAAGCTATGACCAACCTAGACAGCATATTAAAAGCAGAGACATTACTTTGCCATCAAATGTCCGTCTAGTCAAGGCTATGGTTTTTCCAGTACTCATGTATGGATGAGAGTTGGGACTATAACGAAAGCTGCTGCTGCTGCTAAGTCGCTTCAGTCGTGTCCGACTCTGTGCGACCCCATAGATGGCAGCCCACCAGGCTCCGCCGTCCCTGGGATTCTCCAGGCAAGAACACTGGAGTGGTTTGTCATTTCCTTCTGCAATGCATCAAAGTGAAAAGTGAAAGTGAAGTAGCTCAGTCGTGTCCGACTCTTTGCGACCCCATGGACTGCAGCCTACCAGGCTCCTGCGTCCATTGGATTTTCCAGGCAAGAGTACTGGAGTGGGGTGCCATTGCCTGGGCCGAAGAATTGATGCTTTTGAACTGTGGTGTTGGAAAAGACTCTTGAGAGTCCGTTGGACTGCAAGGAGATCCAACCAGTCCATCCTAAAGGAAATCAGTCCTGGGTGCTCATTGGAAGGACTGGTGGTGAAGCTGAAACTCCAATACTTTGGCCACCTGATGGGAAGAGCTGACTCACTGGAAAAGACCCTGATGCTGGGAAAGATTGAGGGCAGGAGGAGAAGGGGACGACAGAGAATGAGATGGTTGGATGGCATCACCGACTCCATGGACATGAGTTTGAGTGAACTCTGGAAGTTGGTGATGGACAGAGAGGCCTGATGTGCCGCAGTCCATGGGGTCGCACAGAGTTGGACACGACCGAGCGGCTGAACTGAACCGGTAACCGGCCCAAAGCCCCAACCAGTGGGTCTTCGAGTTCGGATGACAGAGCGACAGAGCACGCCCCACGCTCAGTCGCGTGAGAGGCACCAGAACCAGGAACTCATCTCAAAGTATACAACAGCCGCAAAAGGAAGAAGCAGGAATAGCCCTCCACCCCCAGCGTCCCACTAGCTCGGCGGAGCCGCAGTGCGCCTGCGCGCAGGCTGACTCCGCCACGCCTCAGCGGGGTTCAGGGACCCGCGTCCCGGCCTCGCGAGGCCCAGGGCTAAGGTGAGACCGCGACAGTCGGGGACGGGGTGGTGCGCGTGCTGATGACGAAAGCGGAAGTTCTGCGGCAGGGGCGGGACGCGAGCCCGGCGCTGGGGGCTGGGATCGCGGAAGCTCCGTGGGAGGGTCGGGCGCTGTCCGAGTGCGGGGTGGTTTCGGAGCAGGTTCCTGAGGGAGGCAGCCGCGAGGTTCCAAGCCGCCGGCCTGCGTGCGTTCGGGCCGCTCCAGGTGTGAGTCGACGTCGCCCTGTCGGCTGCCTCCGCCCCCGGCCCTCCCCGGGGAGCCGCCTCGGGTCTCCGCCATGGCGTCCACCGTGACCAACCTGCAGGTATCCCCGGCTCCCGCCCCGGAGCGCGGCGCGGGAGGGTGGGGGGCGGGGAGCGGGCGCGGCCGCGCCCCGAGCCCGGCGGCAGAGGCCGGCTTTCCGCCTGCTCCCGGGCTCGCCCGAGCCCCCCGCGCGGTAGGACTCCTGACTTCGGTTGAGGCTTTTCTGCCGTGTGTATGTGTGGTGTTTTTCCCTTTTCAAACCATCCGAGTTTGAACCGAACTGGTTGAAGCTTGAAGGAGAGGCATAGACCCCAATCGGTGTAAGGGAGAGAGGAAAGAACGGAATACATGCAATGCACTGCTCTGGATCAGATGAAAATAGAAAGATTGGAGTCCTTTCCTGGTTCCTCAAGCTGCTGTAGCAAAGCCTTTCTTTCGAGCTGTCAGACTGAGTAAAATCGTGAGCTCAGAATCGGAGGAATTCGTGAATTCCTGGAGCTCTGCGTTCAGGTGCGCCCTGATGGCTCCCCAAGTGTAGCATGTAAATAAGATCATGGAGTAGGCTTTAGCGCCGTTGTTACTTCACCTTTCCACCCCTACCGCGGTGAGTTCGGTGTTTTATTCATAAAGCAGGTTATCCTAATATTCTAGACAGTTGTTCAACCTCTGTGGAATGGAATTCTTTGAGATGAGACATTTTTAAACAGTGCCTCCCATCCCTCGAACGGATCTAGGACTTAAGTGGGGTTTCAGTTCAGTCGCTCAGTCGTGTCTGACTCTGTGCGACCCCATGGACTGCAGCACGCCAGGCTTCCCTGTTCATCACCAACTATCCGAGTTTACTCAAACTCATGTCCATTGAGTCGGTGATGCCATCCAACCATATCATCCTCTGTCGTCTCCTTCTCCTCTCACCTTCAATCTTTCCCAGCATCAGGGTCTTTTCCAATGAGTCGGCTCTTCACATCAGGTGGCCAAAGTATTGGAGTTTCAGCTTCAACATCAGTCCTTCCAATGATTATTCAGGACCGATTTCCTTAGGATGGACTAGTTGGATCTCCTTGCAGTCCAAGGGACTCTCGAGTCTTCTCCAACACCACAATTGAGAAGCATCAATTTTTCGGCGCTCAGCTTTCTTTATTGCCCAACTCTCACATCCATACATGACCCCTGGAAAAACCATAGCCTTGACTAGACGGACCTTTGTTGGCAAAGTAATGTCTCTGCTTTTTAATATGCTGTCTAGGTTGGTCATAGCTTTTCTTCCAGGGATCAAGTGTCTTTTAATTTTATGGATGCAGTCACCATCTGCAGTGATTTGGAGCCCCCCAAAATAAAATCTGTCACTGTTTCCATTGTTTTCCCATTTAGTTGCCATGAAGTGATGGGACTGGATGCCATGATGTTAGTTTTCTGAATATTGAGTTTTAAGCCAACTTTGTCACTCTCCTCTTTCACTTTCATCAAGAGGCTCTTTAGTTCCTCTTCACTTTCTGCCATAAGGGTGTTGTCATCTCCATATCTGAGGTTATTGATATTTCTCCCGGCAGTCTTGATTCCAGCTTGTGCTTCATCCAGCCCGGCGTTTTGCATCATGTACTCTGAATGTAAGTTAAATAAGCAGGGTGACAATACACAGCCTTGACCTACTCCTTTCCCAGTTTGGAACCAGTGCATTGTTCCCTGTCCAGTTGTAAGTGGGGTTCAGAATGTGACTTAACCTCGAGGGCGGCAGTCCACTAGATAAGTTTGGGACAAAAGAGTGGTATGAATACCTATATTGAATCCTCCCCTTGGTGTAACAATTGAAAAGGCATCTATTGAGTACAGGCACCTAGGATAATTAGCAGAGGATCTACTTAGCCCAGAATAGTTGATCCTGAAGAAAAATCACTGAAAGTAGACGGATTTAAATCGAAATCAAATTTTCATCAGAAAGGGGGTGAAGTGCTTTCTTGGGACTTTTATATTGAAAATCGACCAAAAAGGTTATGAAAATAAATGTTTTGTTTCACAAAATGTAATTGCAACTGTGACTTATTTGTTAAAAAGACAATGTCATGTGTTGATTTTTATATCTGTATCTTTTTCAACAAGATTTCCTTAAAGTAAGATGCTACAATAATGTAACCCCATTCAGAAGGGGTCTTTTTGGTAAATGTACTTGGAAAAAGTATCGGTCATTTGATAAAAGTATTGTTCTCTTGAGTTTCAAAGGTGGTTTCCTTTGAAGTGCCCATCCTGTCTTCATCCTTGTTGGTTTGTCAGTTAACTGCATAGTTGTATTCCACCATCTGTAAAAAATGGTTTTTATTGAAGTTTCATTGATTTACAGTTTTATACTAGTTTCAGTTGTACAGCATAGTAATTCCGTTTTTCTACAGATTATACTCCACTAAAAGTTTTTACAAGACAATGGCTATGATTTCCTGCGCCCATCTGTTTCCTTGTTGCTCATCCACTTTATGCATAGTCCACCAGCTTTTCATTTGTCAAGAATTTGCATGTGATTTGTGCCTTCTGCAGTATAATTTTCATCTACTTATCCATGTTTTTTCTTTTGCAAGATTGTAGCTTCATTCTATAATTGTTTGCATTATATTGGAATTGGACTGTGGATGTTCCTCAGTGAATCGGTTTGAGGCTGACCTGCCCTAAAGGCAGAGTTGCTGGTGTTGAACAGCAGGAGAGAATGAGTTACATTCTCATCAGTGGTCGGGTGAGGTGCACCTTCTCATTCAACCTTTTCAACCTTCTGAGGTGGGAAACGTGGGTGAAGAATATTCAACTGACAAATAACTTTCCAAACAAGGCAAAAATCTCCATAGCCAGATGCTTATAATCAAATGGAGGAATGCAGATAACTAAAAATCAAAATAATGTAATGATGCTCTGGTGAGGGAGGGCAGAAAAGAAGGCTTGTGTAACTCTTGAAGGATGAGAACTGTTCCACAGAGGAGGTGATGGTGAGCTTAGATAAAGTGAGATGCTGACACTAATTGTCTACCTGGTATGATGGTGTGATCTCATTTAGTCCTCAGACAGCTCTTCAAGGAGACTATTACTTCAGTTTCTTAGTATAAGAATCCAAAGGTTATTAAGGTTATGATTTACCCAAAGACATACAGTTAATTTGTTGAAGGTAGTTTTGAATCCAGGCCTATCTGCTTATATGGTGGTGCTTTTTCACGATAAAATCATGCCTTCTTGGACAGGAGAGTAGGATGCATTCCAGGTAGAGAAAAGCAACTTGGGCCTTAGTCTAGAAGTGTAATAGACCTTGGAGAGGGTTGGGAGAAACTGCAAGTTCGTTGTGCATAGAACTCACGTTTACTCAGTCCTAAATGTTTGTTTGTTTGTTTTTAAGAGTGTCTACATGTTGGGGCATCATAAAAGAAATCTATCATCCTTGATTTCCAAGGGCTTATATTCTGATGTGAAAACAGACATATAAAGTGACTGTTGGGATATTCCGTGACCTTTGGAAGGATGTGCAGGGGGCAGTGGGAATCTAGAGGACTCGTGGCTAGGTCTCCTGGGCTTGCTGGGGAGGGCTCACAGGAGGGAGGACCACAGTGACTCTGCTGAGTCCTGGAGAAGCTGGAGTTTTACAGGGAGACACAGGGACAGAGTATTCCAGGCGGACCGTGGGCTGTACACGCAGGTGCGGAGTCTGAGCCATCTGGGTTGTCCCAGTAGTTTGGCGTGACGGGAACGGAGTGTGCCAGGGGAGAGTTCGAGCCTAGGTCGGCCACGTCCAGAGCAGCAGTGCGCGCCCTGGTGATTGGCCGCATCCTGCTCCACACGGGGAGTCAGAGAAGGCAGGAAGCTCCAGTTTTTGTTTTAGAACAAAACCGTTGTGTGTGCACAGGGACAGCTTGACGGGTGGCAGGCCTGGAAGCCCCGAAACCAGTTAGGAGGCAGGTTCTGTCTCTGCGATGGGAGGTAGCAAAGGCCAGAGTGGTGCAGTAGCTGTGAGAATAGAGGAGGGCTTGGCGAGAGACAGACTGAAGAGGAAGGGGAGTTGGGCGAGCCTCTCCGTTTGAAAGGGGAGTTTGCTCCCAGATTCCTTGTTGGGTGTCTGAGTGGGTTGGTTCTGGGATTACAGGAAGAGAGGGGACAGCTTTGGGGCCGGAGGGGTCCTGAAGTTTTGGGGCTTGAAATGCTTGTGGGGACAGTCGGGTGGAAATGTCCACTGAGCAGTTGGGTTCGTGTATGTAGAACTTAGACTGGGTGGGGATAAGGATTTGGGGGTTCCTAGCACACAGATGGTAGCAGAGGTGGGGACATCTTGGAGTTTATGGAATGAGGGGCACAGGGACAAGGCACAAATCGGGGGGAAGAGCAGCTTCAGGAGCAAGAAGGGAGCCTGAGAGAGAGGGGTGACGTGGCCGAGAGGAGCGCCTGGGGAGGATGGGGAAGGCCGCGTCACGGGTCTGTCTGTGAGGGCTCCGTGCTCCCCTGGTCACTGGAGCCCGGCGGGTGAGGGAGCGGGCTGTCCGGGGCAGGAAGACGACTGTGGGAGGAACCGGGAAACCCAGATGAATGCCGGGCTCTCCTTGGACGTGGCTGTGGGGGGAGAGATAGGTACGTTGTTAGTTACATGGGAACCTTAGAATTAGGGAGAGGTGGTGTGTTTTGTTGGTGTTTTGTAGCTAGGGGTCTAAGATAGGACTTACATACATTTTTATGCTAAGGATTGCTCCCTCAAAAAAGGGAAAAGTTAGGTTGGGGAGAACAGTTGAGCTGATATAATTGAGGGGAGTAACTGTCAGAGGACGAAGCAGGGGTAGGTTCCAGAGCACGGGAGAAAAATCAGTCTTGAAAGACGGGCTCTGGGCCATCCTGCCTCTTGAGATAGGTGGTTCTGCAATTTAGCCAGTGTCCCACGGTTTTCTCGCATGCACAGGTCGTGGTCTCCTAACCTGAAAAGGACAGTCCCAGGAGCTCCCGGCCTTTGTAACTCCACGTTAGTGACTGGATCCAGGCTGAACCCAGCGTCCAGTCTGTTGTGCCAGCCTCTGGGCTAGACTCCGGAATATAAAAGACCCATTACGACAGACGTGACTCCTGTCCTCATGAAGCTTTTATTCTGGTAGGAGAGGACAGGCCAAAACCAAACCCACATGCACAGAAAGAAGCCACTGGAAGCATTTTAAACAGAAGAGTGATGTGTTTTCAAATTGAATTAATTTGAGAATCATCAGCCTAAAGATAATCAGTTTTAATCATTGAGAACAGCTACCTAGGGAGGTAGTAAGCAGAAGGCCCACCCAAGCCCCTAGGAACCTTAATGTATTTCAGTGTTGGTTACGAGAAGAAGAATCAGCAAAGGAAACTGAGCGGGATCTGTCAGAGAGGTGGGAGGATATTGTAATGTTCTTTTGTAGAACATTGTCGGGGGATCAGTATGAAGACAGAGCTGGCCTTTGGATCTGGCATCACAGAGAACCTTGATATGAGCAGTTTTATTGATAAGATAAGGGACAGGAGCCCAGGTCGGCAGCTGAAGGGTATGTAGAAAAAAGAGACTGGAGAGCGTAGAGGCTGCTTTGGTGAAGTTTGGGTTCTAAACAGTAGCAGAGAAACAACCAAGCTGAAGGGGGTCCAGGGATCTCTGTCTAAAGGAGGGTTGTTTGCAGGCACACAGAAATATCTCGTGGAGAGAAGTTGTCAGCGATAACAGAGTTGGAAGCCCCCGTCCTGATGGAGGTTCTCTGTATGTGGAAGGAGATGGTCAGTGAGTGTGCTGGGAAGTGATGGAATACGCGCAGGGCGGGCAGAGAGCTAAGAGTGAGGATGGGGTGCAGCCTTTGAATGGAGCCTCCCTGAGAATGGGCTTCCCTGGTGGCTCAGCTGGTAAAGAATCCGCCTGCAGTGCGGGAGACCTGGGTTCGATTCCTGGGTCAGGAAGATCCCCTGGAGAAGGTACAGGCTACCCTCTCCAGTATTCTGGCCTGGAGAATTCCACGGACTGTGTAGTCCATGGGGTCTCAAAGAGTCGGAAACAACTGAGCGACTTTCCCTTTCTCTGAGAACTGGTATTTGAAGTATGATCTGAGGGAAGAGCATCCCCAACAGATGGACCCGAGTGCACAGGGACCACGGGGTTTCAGTTGAGACCGAGACAGAGCCAGGCCCGCGTGGACCATGACCCAGCACCGGGGACCGATTGTTTGCAGGGGAAGCTGTCAAAGGGTGCCCCTCGCTGGTGCTGTGTGGACTTCAGCATCGCGTGTAGAGCAGGCCGGCCGCTGAGAGGAGGGCGGGCAGGAAGTTTGACTACAGCAGTAGAGGACCAAGCTAGGGTGGCAGCGATTGTAATTTTGTTTCAAATGCAAAGTGGTAACAGAAAGGAGGCTGAAGTGAGGCAATCCGCAGGGAAAAACAAATGCCCGTCCTCAAATCCCCACCTTTGATTAAAGATGAAACCCTTGCTATCCAGTGTGGTAGCGCCTGTGGCAATTTACATGTCATTTAAATAAAATTTAAAACTCACTTTTAAGTCACACTAGCCAAAAGTTTCAAAAGCTATGTGCTCCTGTACTGGATGGTGCAAATACAGAGGTGTACTTCAGCAGAAAAAGTTACCATATATGGAGCTAGGTTATTAAGTGCTGACTATACAGGTTTCAGCTGGTGTCATTTTGGTTCCTAAATGCTTTTGAACTGTGGTGCTGGAGAAGACTCTTGAGAGTCCCTTGGACTGCAAGGAGATCCAACCAGTCCATCCTAAAGGAGATCAGTCCTGGGTGTTCATTGGAAGGACTGATGTTGAAGCTGAAACTCCAATACTTTGGCTAGCTGCTTCGAAGAGCTGACTCATTGGAAAAGACCCTGATGCTGGGAAGGATTGAGGGCAGGAGGAGAAGGGGACGACAGAGAATGAGATGGCTGGATGGCATCACCGACTCGATGGACATGGGTTTGGGTGGACTCAGGGAGTTGGTGATGGACAGGGAGGCCTGGCGTGCTGTGGTTCATGGGGTCGCAAAGAATTGGACACGACTGAGCGACTGAACTGAACTGAACTGAAAAGAGGGCTGACTGCAAAGGAGGGGGATGTGAGAGTAAAGAGGTGAGTGGCACAGCAATTCAAAATAGCTTAAGAAGGAAATTACAGCCAAAAAAGACAGTCCTTACTTCTGCTACATGATTTAGTTACTGAGCCTTCTGGACGCATTTTGTGTGACCAGGTGCCATGTGCTGCAACTCGGCCCTTTAGATCCTTCTGGGCTGACCAGACTTGCAAATTAAGCTTTGAGTTCAACAATCTGAACTTGGAAGCATGTACTGCTACATTTGGTCAACTCTAAAACACACCAGGTATTTTCCTTCCCTCTTGCTATAGCAGCTGGAAGGCCAGTTCCTCCCATTTATCCCATTTATACTCAGTCCATGAGCAACTGCTTCAAAATATCCTGTTCATAGCATATGATTCATTTTTGCACTGTATGAATAATTTCTTAATTGTATTTCTTATTTTTGATATAGCATGACCATGATCACTTTTTTCTACTGGCTCTTATTTCTGTTGAATATAGTTTTACTACCTAAATTAATCCAGGCGAAATGTTTCGGTAACTATGCTTGTTCTTTATTTGTATGTGTGTGCATATTTTAGAATAGTAAAGATAGCTTTCTTAGTGAAAATCTCACCCTGAGATGATCACAGACCCACGTGCAGTTGTGAGGAATGTGGAGCCTGTGTAGCCGTCGCCCTGTCATCCCTGGTGGGGCATCTCGTGTAGTGGAGGGTCACAGCCCGGATGTTGACCTTGGTACATTCTGCTGCATTACTCAGGTTTCCCCAGTTTTACTTTGTGTGTCTGTCTGAGTTCTGACGCGTGAGTTGATTCTTGAACCCCCACCCCAGCCATGATACAGCAGAGCTCTCTCCACAGGGGTCTCTCTTGCTGCCCTTGTATAAGCACAGTCCCTTCTCTTTCTCTCCCCCTGCATCCCTATCTCCTGACGATGCTTAACTGTTCTTCACCTCTGGGTTTGCCATTTAAGGTTATATGAATGGAATCATGCAGTAGGTGACCTTTCAGGATTGGTTCTTTTCACTTAGCATACTTCTTCCAAGATTCATCCAAGTTGTATGTATCAGTAGTTCATTCCTTTTTGTTACTGAATGGTATTCCCTCCTGTGGGCGTACCAGAGTTTAATGCAGCCTTTGAAGGACATCCAGAATGTTCAAGTACAATTTTTTATGTGAGCGTAGCCTTCGTTTCTCTGGTATAAACACCCAGGAGTGCAGTTGCTGGTCCATGTGGCGGTTACCTGTTTACCTGTTTAGATTTGTTTAAAAAAACACCTGTTTCCCAGAATAACTGTACCATTTTATGTCCCAGCAGTGTATAAGTGATTCACTTCTCTGTAGCCTCATTACCATTTAGTATTGGCACCATTTTTTATTTTAGCCATTCTGATACGTGTTTTGTGGTGTCTCCCTGTGGCTTTTAATTTGCATTTCCCTAAAGGCTAGTGGTGTTAAACATCTTTTCATGTGCTTATTTACCATCTGTATATCCTCTTTGGTGAAATGTCTGTTTATGTCTTTAGCTTATTTTCTACTTCATTTGTTTTTAAACTGTTGGTTTCTGAGAGTTCTTTCTATATTCTAAGTACTAGTCCTTTCTCTAATATGTGGTTTGCAAACATCTCCCAGTCTGTAACTTGTCTTTTCATCCCTTTAATATGATTTTTTGCAAACCAAAGGTTTTTGATGAGCTCCAATTTATCATTTCTTTCTTTCCACCCCACTTTGAGGTGTAATTGATATATAATGTTGTGTTAGTCGCGGTTGTGCAGCGTGGTTCACTATTTGTGTGCACGGTGAGACAGTCACCACAGTCCGTCCAGTTAACATCTGTCACCACGCGTAGTCTGTGGTAGGAACTCGGGTAACAGCCGTTCGGACGGGTGTGAAGCGACAGCTCGTTGTTGTGACCTGCATTTCCCTGATGATTGGTGCTCTTGCACACCTTTTCATGCACCTGTTGGCCATCTGTATGTCTTCTTTGGAAGAATGTTTATTCAGATCCTCTGCCCTTTGTTTTGATTGAATTGTTTTGATTTTTGGTATTGATTTGTTTTCTTGACATTAACCCCTTATCAGATACATGTGATTTGTAAGTATTTTCTCCCTTTCAGGTGGTTACCTTTTCATTCTGTTGATTATTTCCTTTGCTGTGCAAAGCTTTTTTTGTTTGATGTAGTCACACTTTATCTATTTTTGCTTTTGTTGCCTTTATGGTGTCAAATCCAAAATATTGCCACCAAGACCAGAGTCAGGGAGCGAGTTTTATGGCTTTAGGTCTCACGTTCAGATCTTTAATCCATTTTGAGTTAATATCTATATGTGGTGTAAGATAATGCTTATGTTCATTCTTTTGCATATGACTATCCAGTTTTCCCAGCACCATTTATTGGAGAGACTATTCTTTCCCTACCATACATGTTTTGCTCCTTTACAGTAAATTAATTGGCAATGTATGTATTGATTTATTCCTAGTCTCTTTCTTCTGGTCCATTGATTTATGTGTCTGTTTTTATGCCAGTATCATACTGTTTTTATTTTTCTCTTTTCATATATTGTGTTTTGGTGTCAAGTCTAAGAACCCTTTTGCCTAGCCCTCAGTGGTGAAGATATGCTTTGTTTTGTCTAAAGATTTTATGATTTGAGTCCGTGATCCATTTTGAGTTACTTTTTGTACAAAGTGCAGGGTTTGGTTTGCAATTTCTCCTTCTCTCTTTTTTTTATTTTGGCTCATGGATGTTCAGTTGCTCTGGAACCAGTTCTGAGGCCTATCTCTCTGCCTTTAACCTGCCTTTCTGTGTCTTTGTCAAAGTTCAGTTAGATGTATTTGTATGGATCTAATTCTGGTAGTTGTTTTTTGTTTTTTTAATGCTACACAGAGTTGCCCGTTTCATTATAGAATTTTTGAAGTTTCCAGGTCTTGTTTTATTTTTTAAGACTTCTCTGGTTACTCGTTGCTTGGTGAACCTTTTAGTTAATTACGGAGTTAAAAGATTTGGGTATTTTTCAGACTTTTGGTATTTCATTGCTCTGTTGCTTCTGAAGGGCTTTTACCCCATTTAAATTTTACTATTGTCATACGCTTTAGACATAACAGAATTTGATTTTTGAGAGTTTCCGTAAATGCTTTTAAGTTGAATTTTCATCTTATTCAATTATTCTTTGGTAGCCCTGAGCTTGACTTTTGTTGAATGAAAAATTATGTGAGACTCTTAGTGATTGGTACTAGGTAAAGTAGTGTTCAGATAGCGTTTACCTATGTAACAAATGTAATTTGCATTTTATAAATAGCTACCATTTATAATGTAATGCAGTTGTGATTTAGAGAAAAAAGATTTGTTTTAAAGTTGCTTTTATTTTTAAAGAAAGCTTTCAATTTGATTATTGACTTCAGAGTTCTCCTGTGCTTTGATTTTGATGGGATGGTTTTTGTCTCCCTTCAAACAGAAAGCCATAGATCTTGCTAGCAAAGCAGCCCAGGAAGATAAAGCCGGAAACTACGAGGAAGCTCTTCAACTCTACCAACATGCTGTACAGTATTTTCTCCACGTAGTTAAATGTAAGGTCATCGTTTGTTTTGTTATTTTGAAAACAATAAAATAGAAAAAATTATTCTATTCATTTCTGTTCCAAGAAATAAAAAAGATTATCCTGTTTCATTTATAAACATTGAAGTACAATCCTAGAAGATTATAAACCATCGATTTGCAAAAAAGTCCCACTAGCTTCTTAGTAGTTTCTAAGTCCTCAGCCAGCAAATGTGTGCAGCTGTCATAGTTATTACTTTGTGCACCTAAACATATTAAAATGCCATCTAGTCAATGAAAAAAAGTTTTTTTATTTTACTGGTAATGTACCCAGATCTGTAATCTGGACTTACTCATTTTCTAAATGTCTCTTTGAAATTAATGTTTTAAAAAGAGATTGGGAAACACTTTAATTGTGTACATCCAAATTTGTGTTCAGTGTTAACACTGCCCCCGCCCCCAGCACTGTTCCAGGCAGTGGGATACAGCAGTAAGGAGGAAACGGATAAAGAAAAACCGCTTAAACCTAATGCTGAACATATGTGAAGTAAGACGTTAAAAAAGTGTCTTTCTGTCTGTTACTGTTTTAAATAAAAATTTTAACAGTTGGGTAATTAAGGATTTTCTTCTGAGCTTTCCTCTTTAATTCTGAGGTTTTTGTGTCACATTAAAGAGAAACTTAAGAATGAGTCATAACCTGATAAGATAGGTAGGGCTGATCGTATGAACTGCATATGTTGCTGAAGTCTCCTTTCAAACAGCCCTCACTGGGGCCTTTATGTAATAAAATTACTGTATTGGTGTTACACATAATATCTGGGATTTCTGTCACTTTTTATATTCTGAAATAAAGCTTACGTAGGCATTAGTGGGAATGGTTAATATTGCTTTACTTTTGTCTTATAATTGGTTTTGTATGAGATAAGCAGCTTTCAACTATCTGCAAAGAATGTAAGGGAAGAGTGTGAATCCCACAGAATATTACAGGATTTCTGCTTATTCTTTACCATGAACCTAAAGTTTACTAGTGTCTCGCTCAGAACTCTTTCTGACTCGTACTCACTGTTGAAGCCTGCCAGAGGAAGGATCAGAAAAGATTGATCATCATCTGATTACGATGAACCGGAGATGATCTTTTCTCTCTCCTCCAAAATAGATGTTCCTTGTTTGAAAAGTGTGTCTAAGGGTTTAAACCTGTCTGTATAAAATACTAAAGGAAAAAATCTCTTGCGTTTCCCTTCCCTAGATGAAGCACAAGGTGATAAAGCCAAGCAGAGTATCAGGGCGAAGTGTACGGAGTATCTGGACAGAGCGGAGAAGCTGAAGGAGCACCTGAAGAAGAGAGAGAAGAAGCCCCAGAAGCCGGTGAAGGAGGGGCAGCCGGCCCCCGCGGACGAGAAGGGGTACGCGTCTCAGAGCGAGTCACGAGAGTACGGGAGTTTGTGAAGTAGATTTCTTTTGTTGAAACTGTAGGTGTTAGACAAGAACGGCTCCCGGGCCAGCTCTGACCCACCGCCTGCTCTCGCAGCTGGCGTGGTAGGGGACACGGCCGCGTCCCTTCAGTCCCTGTTGTCCGTGGCTCCTTTTGCGCTGCACCTGCAAAGCTGAGTGGTTGTGACAAAGGACTGTGTGGCCCACAGAGCCTGAAATGTTGACGGTCTGATTCTTTACAGAACAAAGTTTGGAGTCCCTAGTTTGCCAGGCTCAGGAGGTGATACACATCAAATCGGCTCCTTGACTGGCTGGTAGCGGAAAAACCACTTGGCAGGAATACGGCTCAGTTCTTTCCCTCTGGCCATCGGGTAATGAGGTTTAAAATGGTAGGAATGGTCTGAGAATTGACCCTTTGACTGGTAGTATTGACTCAGTGCTAAGCACATGGACAATGTGAAAAATAGCTCCAGTAATGCACACAAATTTTTGGATATCTTAGTAAAGTTTTTTGATGTGAATTTGCATCAGATTTGCTTTACTTTATCATTGTAAAGAATAATTTATAGCATAATTTATAGATATCAAAAGTCGTTTTTGAAGTGGCTTCCTTGATGGAAGATATATCACTTACAGATGCAGAATGTGTCTGTTAATACATAACACGTGCAGGTCGGAAAAAGAGACCCGGGGGGGGGTTACCTGGCCTCGCTGGGTGTGAAGGCAGGAGGTTCTGTTGGCACGAGAGGATGTGACATGTTCACCGTAAACAGCGGTGCGGGCTCCTGAGGTGACCCTTGTGATCACTGGAGACGGAGTCCCTCGAAGGCAGTGCTCTGGCGGCCTGTGGCTACTCCCATAGGCAACTTGAAGATCTAAGAGTTGACAGGCTGCTTCGGACTACGTGGGACAGTTCGAAGAAACTTGTAATAAGCTCAGGGTTTTTATTTATATTCTCTGTTCAAGACGTGGTCAGAGAACCAGGAGACCCTATGACATCCTAAAAATATTTTATCTTCTCATAGCTCTAGTGTTGGCGGGACAAAAATGAGACCCTCGCTGATCTCATAGCTTACCGAATTTCAAAATCAGTTGAACTTCACTGCTTTTCTTATGTGAAAATCTCTTGGAAGCTGAAATGGAACTGTTGGGAAGGATCGGTTGACCTCGGGTGCGTGGGCCCTCAGATCTCACCGAGACCCCCTTGGCAGCAGAAGTGTCCCCTCCGCTGCGAGCTGAGGCCCTCCTGGTCACGCTTGGAGAGCCTGTGGTGTCCTTCCTGAGGTGATGGCCTGCTTCTGTAGCGGACGGCAGGACCCGCTTTAAACTGAAACGGGGTAAAGCCGAGAAGCCATTCCTTCTTGGTAATAGAGGTATAGGATACACGGAAAGCAGGCACAGAGGCTCGCAGCCCCCAGCTGTGGCGTCTTGGTGCTGAGAGACTGCGTGCAGTTCCTGGAAGGAGCTCTCACTGCGCGGGGTCGCGCTGCCTCTGTAAGAGCTCGCTGCAAAACAGGCGCTGAAGGCTGTTTTTGTTGTTTGCCTTTCCTTGTAATAGCAGTAATCCTCTTTGGCTATCTTTCAGTTAGTGCAAACAGGTACTGATGTAGGTCTTTTGTAGAATCACAGTGTCATAAAGCACGCTTTGGGAGACCTGTAGCGCCTTCCCTTCAGAATCCGAGGGCCAGGGAGACAGGTTTGGATTCCATGTGGCTAGGGGCCTAGGAATGGCAGGTTTTCTTTAAGCAAGTACAGTCTGTTGTACAAGAAAGCATGGTAGAAAGAGGTTAGAGAGTTGGTAGACCCTCCAACTCTAAAGTCAAGATGAGTCAGTTTGCAGGCTCTCCCTCACCCATAAAGAACCCAACCATCCTCTGAGAACCACACGGTCCCATTTTGACATGAAACCTGTCGAGTATGTTATGTAATGACATTTTTTAAATATTGTAAAAAATGTGTCTTAAAGGCATATTTTTGCTTTAAAGGTTGCAGCATGTTTTATCATGTTGCTAATCCTTATAGTTGAATGCACATTATTGCTGATTTTTTTCCCTATCGTCAACAACGTGGGCATGATTATCCTTGCAGTCAAATCCCTGAACTCATTTTAAATTATGTCCTCAGAATGAATCCCTAAATACAAAATGTCTGGATTGATCTCCTTGTTCTTTGGGGTCAGTTCATTTTCATCAGAAGTTTCATCCGGCTTTTGGAACCCCCAGACTAAGGTTATCGATCTTTGTACCTTAAATCGTATTCTGGGTTTTTTCCCTCCTAGTTATGGCTTCTTGGTCTAATATGTAGTTTGCCTGGTCCTGATTTTTTAAATTGTTGTTGTTTACAACTCTCTTGTAATTCATCTTAAATCTTTTGTGGAATGAAGTATGGGTCATGCATTTATGAGTTAATACATGCATAGGTATGACACAGGAATTTGGAGCTAGTTCCTGACTTCATTTTGGTCTTTTTCTCCATTTTCTGTTCATGATTCCATGTAATAGGCTGCCTTCCTGCCAATGCATGTTCATCCCTGGGTTGGGAAGATCCCCTGGAGAAGGGAATGGCAACGCACTGCCGTGTTCTTGCCTGGAGAATTCCATGGACAGAGGGGCCTGGGTGGGCTGCAGTCCATGGGGTTGCAAAGAGTCAGACACGACATCACAACTAAACAACAACAAATGCCTGCCCCCTATTTTGTCTACTGTATTCTTAAAAGTAATAAGATGAGCTAAACTTGTAGTGAATGTCTTATTTTGGCACTTTCATTACAGATATTTCTTTTCCTTCATTTTTTGATAGCAATGAGTGATCATTTGAATATATTAAATTCTTTTTATTAGGAATGACAGTGATGGGGAAGGAGAATCTGATGATCCTGAAAAAAAGAAACTACAGAATCAACTTCAAGGTTGCTTTAGATTTCATTTTTAAATTTACTTATTTTTAAAAAACTCATAATGAATTGTCTGTTTGAATTGGTTTTTCTTTCCTACCTGTACTTAAATGAGGTTCAAGAACTGGCTTTGGTTCCCAGTGATCACGTGCTGGCTTTGTTTGAAACCATTTTTGTAAGATTTCCTCTATAGGTTCTCAGATGAGTTGATTTTTTTCCTAGGCAATAAAAATATTGTTTCATGTTATATCTGCCTTAAAAAGTTTACTCTCTTTCATTTTGTCTTATTTGCCCTGTTTTAGAGAGTGTAGCAGTTATACTATTAACATACTCTGAAATCTGATGGTATTGGAATTTCCTGTCAGAGGAACAGAATGAATTAAGACTCACACTTGGCTTCTATTGCTATTGCTGTCACTAGTCCACTGATGCCATTTATTTCATGTTCCTCCCTGCTCTTCCTCATACTTTTTTGCCCTGTTTCAGTGTTCCTATTTACATTGCTCTTTCCCCTTTAATTTTCACGCCTTCCACACTGTGAAACCCCTCTCTCTGCTGTAGGGAATGGGATGGTGGAGAGAGTGTGGACTGTGGCTGCACTCACGTCTGGACTCCACTGCAGGCTGTGCTGGGCTGGTCTTTCTGATTTGGGGCAAGGAGCCTGAGACCCCCCAACTCTAAAATGCAAGTTAAAAATGCTTTCAGGGCTCTGAAGAGGTTAATGACAGTGTAAAACTACCTAGTGTTACATCTGACAAATACTAGGGATTCAGTAAGTAGTCCCTGGAGAAGGGAATGTCTGCCTGCTCCAGTGTTCTTGCCTGGAGAATCTCATGGACAGAGGAGCCTGGTGGGCTACAGTTCACAGGGTCGAAAAGAGTCGGACACGACTGAAGCAACCGACTTAGCGCGCAGGGGAGATAGTAGCTCTGTGTGTCTAAAAAGGCCTCTCGTTAATTACTGACTTCTTTAATTACTGAGATTTGATTGTTCTTTGATATATTAGCAAATGGTCTTTCAAGTTGAATTTTATGCTCATTCACTGGTAGCCTGGATTTTATTGACTTGAATCTTGCCAGGCAGAACGCATTGTACCTAGGAAGGATAGCCATTGCGCAGGGCCAGCCTCAGTGACTGGTGGAGGTTCCTAGCTTGGACAGACCTTTAACCTTGCTGTTCTAGTCTCTTCATTTTGTTACTGTTTCCGTCTTACCAACCCCACCGGGATGGATAGGGGAATCCTATAAGGATAATATTTTGAAAACCCTACAGTTAACGAAGATGTTTTTATGTGCCAAGAACGTCACTGGTGGGTGTAGTCCAAGGGCAGTAACTGGAGTTTCCACGGCCTCGAGCGCATGGGCCTGCTTCCTCCTCTGTTAGCTTTTTAGGGCCACCCCGTGGGCCATGCCAAGTGGCTTTATTTTACTGGTAAGGCAGAAAGCCTTTTTCTCTCCATTCTTTTGGTTTTGTTCCCCATCTCTCTGGCTCTGCCCCACTGAAGGAAAAATTGGAATTTTTAATATCTTTAATTTTGGAAAAGATACAACCCAGTTTTTAATAAGGAATTTTTTTCTACATTTCCTATCAGTAATGATAAGGCCCAGGGATGTATAAAAATACAGATGCTTAAAACATTTAAACAAGAAAATTTATCTGCAATTTCAGGATGAAATAGAATATGGAGAGAGTCCTAGCTTTTCTTACCTGAGAGTCCTTTTTCCCCCACCTTTTAGTTTCATGGTTTGCTGATGGATTTCATTGTGTAATAGTCCGTTTTTGAATCTTTAGTCACTTTTCCTGAAATAGTTTTCCAAATGTTTTACTTCTGTTTTAGGTTATGATATTAAGGGTAATATTTAATTATTAAAATCAATTATTTGAGTCTTCTGTTAATTTTGATATTCAGTGACTTTGAGGTTAAATAACATATTAATATCTGGAGTAGGAAATGGCAACCCACTCCAGTATCCTTACCTGGAAAGTTCCATGAACAGAGGAGCCTGGTGGGCCACAGTCCACGGGCCGCAGGGAGCCGGACGTGACTGAGCGACCCAGCGCACAGAGCCTGTCAGTGGACGAACAGAACCGGAGACGGGACAGGGCCACTCAGCTGGGAACAGGAGAACTGTTTGGCTCTTATTTTCTAATAGTCCTTCCCTTTTAATTTTAAAAGTCATTAATCCATGTCTAGTAATTAATATTACTTTTATCTAGATGTTCTTTTATCACTGAACATTCCAAAGTCACCTAGTTTAAACTTTAAGGAGAAAAGTATTAGTTAAATGTGAAGATAAATTATGACATACTTAGAAAATTTGTAACAAAACATTTTAGTTGATAAGATAATGCTTATGTATAAATCTACTTTTATTTAATAGACACAAAATCCTGTCAGATGACATAATGTTTTTCTCACATAGGGTTACTAATCAGAAAGGAACATAGAAAAGAAAAAGTGAATTGGGTTTTCCCTTCAGTTCAGTTGAGTTGCTCAGTCATGTCTGAATTATTTGGGACCCCATGGACTGCAGCACGCCAGGCCTCCCTGTCCATCACCAACTCCTGGAGCTTACTCAGACTCATGTCCATCGAGTCAGTGATGCCATCCAACCATCGCATCCTCTGTCAACCCCTTCTCCTCCCACCTTCAATCTTTCCAAGCATCAGGGTCTTTTCCAGTGAGTCAGTTCTTCACATCAGGTGGCCAAAGTATTGGAGTTTCAGCTTCAGCATCAGTCCTTCCAATGAATATTCAGGACTGATTTCCTTTAGGATGGACTGGTTGGATCTCCTTGCAGTCCAAGAGACTCTCAAGAGTCTTCCCAACACCACAGTTCAAAAGCATCAGTTCTTCAGCACTCAGCTTTCTTTATAGTCCAACTCTCACATCCATACATGACTACTGGAAAAACCATAGCTTTGACTAGACGGACCTTTTTTGGCAAAGTAATGGCTCTGCTTTTTGATATGCTGTCTAGGTTGGTCATAACTTTTCTTCCAAGGAGCAAGCATCTTTTAATTTCATGGGCACAATCACCATCTGCAGTGATTTTGGAGGCAATAAAGTCTGTCACTGTTTCCATTATTTCCCCATCTATTTGCCATGAAGTGATGGGACCGGATGCCATGATCTTAGTTTTCTGAATGTTGAGTTTTAAGCCAACCTTTTCACTCTCCTCTTTTACTTTCATCAAGACGCTCTTTAGTAGTTCTTTGCTTTCTGCCATAAGGGTGGTGTCATCTGCATATCTGAGGTTATTGATATTTCTCCCGGCAGTCTTGATTCCAGCTTGTGCTTCCTCCAGCCCAGTGTTTCTCGTGATGTACTCTGCATATAAGTTAAAAAAGCAGGGTGACAATATACAGCCTTGATGTACTTCTTTCCCAATTTGGAACCAGTCTGTTGTTCCATGTCCAGTTCTAACTGTTGCTTCTTGACCTGCATACAGGTTTCTCAGGAGGCAGGTAAAATTTTCCCTTAATTTATACTTAGTGTGAACTTTCAGAATGCAAAAAGAGTTCATAGTTTTATTTCATGTTAATGTATAGCTAAAGAGTTTCATAATTTAGGGAAGTTGCCAAGTAGAAGCAATCTTAAAATAACAGATGACCTTTCAAAGGAAGAAAAAATACCCATAAAGTAATATCATAGGTAGTGAGTCGATTGTGTAAGTGGTGATGTTACACTTAAAACAATTACACATCATCTTAGAACAGGCTACTTCATGGTTGGTAGTTGAGCTGTTTCTATAGATTAGAAAATTGGGAAAACTTTTGATAAAAGATTTGTAGAGAGATCCAGTAGTAAGCTATAGTAAAAGAAATGTTTTGTGGACCGTTAATGATTTTTACTTGTTCTTACTGTGACAGTTTGCAATGACTTTTGAATATATTATGTTCAAAAACTAAATCATTTAAATAGCTTTGTTAATGCACAGAAATTGTAAATAGATCTATGTAGAAGTCGAATGGTAACTGTGGCAAATCTTGGGAAATCCCGCAGGTCTGTAAGAGCACACCTCCTCTCTCCATCATCCCCTTCTCACGCTCGCCTTCCCCTCTCTCTGTCCGTCCATCTCTGCCTGTCTGTCTTCAGGTAAAGTGGTTAAATGTATTTTATTTCTGTGGTTACGGAGAGCGTTAGATCACTGATTCTTTTGGTTAAAAGATATTCCAGAATCAGTGTGGTCAACCATTATAAATACTTGACGTAATGTTTGGTGCTTTTCCAAGCACTCGGGTATTTATTACGTCATTTGATGTTTACACTCACCTGTCTTTAGTAGTCTGGCCAGATGATGCTATTTCTGTTTCACAGTGAGGTAGTGGGGATAGAACGGATGAATGGCTCTATGCTGGATCATCCAGCTACCCACCCCAGGTCCCGACCCCTCCTCACTGCCCCTAACAACCACTTCCTCACCACACCCTTCTAGAACTGTCTTTAATATGTAAAACTTCCAGACAAATTTATAAGGCATTTCTTTAGTTTCATTATTTCATGTTGTTATCTAAATTTGATGGAATAGCTCTCTTTGATTGAAAGATGATTTAATTTTCTGTAGGTGCCATTGTCATAGAGCGACCCAATGTGAAGTGGGGCGATGTTGCTGGTCTGGAAGGAGCTAAAGAAGCTCTGAAAGAGGCCGTGATATTGCCGATCAAGTTTCCTCATCTCTTTACAGGTGAGATGGCTTGTAAATAAATTTTTTGATGATTTTTTTAAAAACGCACTGATGACTGAGGTAAAGTATTGTGAACTCTTGTCACTGTGTCATAAACTGTTACTTTAAATCCTCTTATAAGGTAGTGGCAGTTAGGGCATAGCCTTATACAGGTGCTACTTCATATGCGTGTGCGTATTGATAATACGTATCTATTTTAGAACAACCTAAATGTCAAGCAGCAGGGCATAGGGTAAATCAGGACCATTCGGTGGAGTACTGTGCACTCACTACAGTGTAGTGTACCATCTTGATTATAATTGACATGAAAGAATGTCCCCCTGTATTGTAAAGGTCAAAAAGCAAGTTATACAGTATGTATCCAATTATTGAACAGTTTCAGGTGAAACGCATATGCTCTAGTAGCTCATGATCACTGCAGGGAGAATGTTGCTAACGAACCATCTGGATCGAGTTGAAGTTACAGCTCCAGCAGTAGGTGGTTTGTCTGTGCTGAACCATCCTTCACGTTGTCCCTTTTGTGACCCATAGCCTGTGCTCGTGATACGGCTATACCCACAGTCTTAACAGTGAAACAGAGGTTTTTCCTTTTAAAAACAAGCAGGTTTATGTAGAGAGCAAATCTGTGATACTGGCCTCAAACTGAGCAGGTCCAGACAGCAGTGTCCTATAGAGCAGTGATGAAGAGCAAGAGCCCGCTGTCCACCCAGCTTCGAGCTGCGACTCAGAACCTCACTTGAGGAATATGAAACTAACCGTGTAAAAATTGCCATCAGAATCCTATAAAGGTACAAAAATGCAATTGAACTTATGTTATACCAGTGTTTCTCAAACATGAGTCCTGTGTGTAATCTTCATGAATTTTTCCATATAAGCGTACTATTATTTTTTAAATTTTCTTCTTTAAATCACTTTTAGAGAAACTTATTAAAGTGGAGTATAAATATACAAAGACATGCAGGAACCCATGTGCATTCAGCTTCATCAATTATCGCAGATGGTACTCCTCCCCCAGATGAGAAATCAATGTGAGGCGCTTAGGAACCCCTCCCTGTGTCTTCCCTAGAGAGAGGGACTCTCTCTTGACTTCTAACATCGCAGCTTGTTTTGCCCACATTGAACTTCTAAGTCGTCTCATTTGTGTTGACTTCATAACTCTACTGCAGAATGACCACTGGGGGCGCGTCCCTGGCGGCCCAGTGGTTAGGATCCCACGCTTCCGGTGCAGGGGCCGCAGGCTTGGTCACTGGTTGGGGAGCCGAGATCCCATATGCTGTGCGATGTGGCCACACAAATTGTTTAAAGGAATAAAAGACGTCTTTGTGTCTCTATGGATGAGTAGTGTTTTCATAGAATGCATTTTAAAAATTATTTAAATGGAAAGTGTTTGTATACCACCTAAAGGCATTTCATCTGCCACCAGTGGTATATGGACCACACTTATGGGGACACTGACTTACAGTTGCAGACATTTAAACTAGGCAAATAGGATTCAAGTAAAAGTTGAGGCTTCCCGAACAGCAAACAATGTTTAGCTTTGCCATCAGTCATCTGCATATCATTCTTTTACAGATACCTTGTGTCCACCTACAGTTTACACCTAGTAGTTTTGTTTTTTTAAAAATGTGTATTTGATATTTTATTGCCAGTTGTAACCCAGCCTGGTTTATTTAAGGCAACATTATAATTTCTCATTAGTAGAATTGAGGCTCAAAGAACTGGTTGTGTTCACTTGTTACTATATTTTGGCAAAACTAGAATTTACGGTGGAGTCCCCTTACTGTTGTCCAATCATCAGAATGGAAATCTGCCGCCTGTAACAATAACCTGTGCTTCCTGTGGAATCAGGAATGGAGTGTGACTTCATGAGTCATCCAGACTGTGTTAGTCTCACCCCTCCAGATGCCATGAATGTTAAAGGAAAAACTGCCAGCTGCCTTTCCCCTGTGGGCGTGGTTTCTCCCACAACATTCTGAGTCTGAGCTGTGCACACAGTGGATGATCAGCTCCCTTTTAACCGAATTCTTTTCCCCTGAATAGACGGGCAGGCCTGGGAGGTCAGAGACCCTTGTTGGGTCGTCTCCGTCTGCCACTGTGGTTTCAGCACATAGCGGTCATGTGAGTGAGCGTGCGGATGGGCTGCCTGTCAGGAGGATTATAGCTGTGTAAACACGGTTTTGACAAAGTGGTCCTAAAAAGCAAATAAAGTACATTTAAGACATATTTACCTTAGATTGATTTATTTAAATTTTGTTTCATCCTCCTGCCAGCTTTAGAGTGGAAGCCTCTTCATGCTGTTCTTCACTGTGGGTGATGAAGTTAACAGGCTTGAAGTTCTCATGTTGTTTTTTTAGGCAAGAGAACGCCTTGGAGGGGAATCCTGTTATTTGGGCCACCTGGGACTGGAAAATCCTATTTAGCCAAAGCTGTAGCCACAGAAGCAAACAACTCAACATTTTTCTCAATATCTTCCTCTGACCTTGTTTCTAAGTGGCTAGGTGAAAGTGAAAAGTAAGTAGTAAATTGGTGTTTTTTTAAGTTTTTCTTTACCTAGTAGTCATTATATCAGTCTATAAAGTAATAGGTTTCTTACATCATTAATGGGCATTCCAAAAAGTGCTGTAATATAGGTGGTATCCATTTCTCTGTCAAACTGTTCCCTAGTTCAAAATTTATTTCATAGGGAAAAGATAGCATATGTGACACACGTATGGTTTAGGATATATGACACATGTATGGAGAAGGAATGACAGCCCTCTCCAGTGTTCTGGCCTGAAAAATCCCGTGGACAGAGGAGCCTGGTGGGCTCAGTCCACGGCGCTGCAACGAGTCGGACAGGACGAAACACCTGAGCAGCAGGGTTTGTAAGGCATGAAGTGAGTTACCCAGGTGTCGTGGTCTTATTTTCTAGATCAAAATGCCATAGGCTTTTTGATCTATTAGAGCTCCTGTCGCTGCATTGTTTTCTTTAAATGTTTTCACTGTCATGTGTCGTTGGCTAATTTTTAGAAATTGAAACTTTTAATTTATTTTTAGGCTAGTTAAGAACCTATTCCAACTTGCCAGAGAGAATAAACCTTCGATTATCTTCATTGATGAAATCGATTCTCTGTGTGGTTCAAGAAGTGAAAATGAAAGTGAAGCTGCAAGAAGAATTAAGACAGAATTCCTAGTTCAGATGCAAGGTAGTGCTCAATTGATTTAATTTCTACCCAGTTGTAATCATCTCGGTATAAGTAGTGAAGAGACTTATTTATATTTTCACTTACACCAGAAACAATATCAATAGAAGGAAAAAGTACACTTCAAATTTTAATCTTTTGAGAAATATTTTGAAAAGAATATTAATAGTATTTTCCCACAGTTTAGGAGATTCTACTGTTGGGAATATTTACATCATATTCTAGTAGTATGAAATATGGTTAAATACAGTTTTTTTCAGAGAGACTCTCAAGGGGAGGCATTTTTAACAAAGAAATACCACATTCATAAGAGAAGATACAGATGAGGTTTAAAGAACGCTGAAATGACAAATTATCTGAAACTGTATCTATTTTGCTGTAGGGGTTGGCGTGGACAATGATGGAATTTTGGTTCTGGGAGCTACAAATATACCCTGGGTTCTGGATTCTGCCATTAGGCGAAGGTATGACAATACAGGAAATACCTTATTTCTAGTTACAGTATAGTAAATGAATATTAATTCCCATTCAGTCTAGAGAGGAGGCATTCTGATAACTTTAGAATGTTTTTAGTGTGCTTGAACCCTGCTGACCCCCGACCTGGACAGGAGAGGCAGGCATTTGTTGTTAATGTGTTCTGGGTATTTTCCCTTTATTACCCTAAATATATATGTTTACCCATATCTGGTGGATACGGGCCCATTTAATGTACTCAGCTTAGCTCTGGATAAAAGAGAATATCTAAATGTCTTCCTTAGTTCTTGGAAAAGTAATTTTTAATAGAAATTAAATATTATCATATGGTAATATTCTTGATGTAATTTTTCTTTGATTTTAAGGTTTGAGAAACGAATTTACATTCCTTTGCCTGAGGCCCATGCCCGAGCAGCAATGTTTAAACTGCACTTGGGGGCCACTCAGAACAGTTTAACAGAAGCAGACTTCCGGGACCTTGGAAAGAAAACTGAGGGTTACTCAGGGGCAGACATAAGTATCATCGTACGGGACGCGCTTATGCAGCCAGTTAGGAAAGTGCAGTCAGCTACTCATTTTAAAAAGGTAAGGAACGTTCATCTGTCTTTTCATATATTTTTAAAATCAAGTTTTGAGACCACTGTTGACTTGTCTTTGAATAATTTTAGGAAGATTTCAGTTTTGTGTAATAAATAAGTGGATTTACGTGATAGATACTGAAATAAATTCTCCCGATGTGTTTTAAAACTACTTTGTATGCAGTGCTTTGAAGCGTGTTACCCATACATTTACACCTCCTTATCAAAGTAACAATAATGATAGCTAAATATCGTTTAAATTAATTCTTGTGCTCGGCACAGAGGTCTTAACCTCTCGTCTCCTGCTCCTCTGTGCACTGCTGGGTCTCATGAGTGACGTAAGCATGTATGGTTTTAGAGGGAATTTTGTGCAGTCTTGGGAGACTCAATTTAAGTAACTGTAGACTAGGTAATTTGGACCTACACTCTTGCTGAGAACAGCAGTCACCAATATGTTCATGAACATAGATGTGAAAATCCCAAAACACTGTCAGCAAACTTAATCCATCAGTATATGACGAACTAATATGTCACGACTCTGGTAAGCATATGCGTGTCTATTGTATTACCATGTATTATGTCTATTGTATACCATGTCTATTGTATACCATGTATTACCACGGTAAGTAATTTCTTTTAAAAAATGAGGAGCTTGAATTAAAACCTGAATTTGAAGCCTTACTCCACAATTTACTTATTTTATCTATTTGACCAAATTGTGTTACCTTTTTAGGTCTCATTTTTTTTTTTATCATCTCTTAAATAAGGATGGTAACACTGCTTTGAAATGCTCATATGAGAATGAAAAGAGGAAGATTCATAAAGCAGCTGTCATGGTACCTGAACAATCCAGTAAATGTCACTCATCTCTTCTTCAGTCATTTCATTACTGAGAGAAACGCAGTTAGCTCGGGATCAAGTTTTATGCCACAGCCATTGTGTTTCTTCTTACATTCTCTTTGCCGTTTCGAAGGAACTCAGTCCTTCCCTGCTAAGAACTTCTAGTCAGTTTTCTGTATTACTGTTGGGGGCAGCTTATACGACCCTAAAGCCAGGCCCTTGTTAGGAGGATAAAGGTGAAGCAGCCAGATCTGTCAACATCAGGCCTTTTGTGTCCCCAGCCCAGTAGATCTGTATGGCTCCATCTTCTCCTCCGCTTTTCGGTCCGTAAGAACACGTTTGCCTGTGATTTTATTTATTAAATGTATCAGCACTAATCTGGGCCCAGAGGTAAGTCAGAAAGTACAGTAGTCGAAAAACACAAAAATCCCTGCCGCTGAAATTTTTGTGAGAGAAGACAAACAATAAAATACATAACAAGTAAAGTGAAAATGTTTCTCTACCCCCCCCAATCCTCAGACAGTATTTAAGACCAGTCATTTAAAACAAATATGAAGGATGAAGCAGCCCCTGACTTGATACATGGGTGTTGCAAGCTGAAAATTACATGCGACTGTCACAGAGGTTCTTTTTCTGGGTATGGCGAAAATTCTTTACTTTAAACCAGTTATGAGTTATAAATTCAGCTAGCACTGAAATTACACTCAGCATTTAACTTTGTACTTATATTTGAAGGAGTTTTTGTTGGAGAGACAGTAATTTCACAATAATAAACCTCCCAAAGATCACAGAAATTTCTTAATATGGAAAATAGAGTAACTTAAAGGAATTTTTAAGTAGGTCTATTTTTTATTAATTTTTATTTTATCGATTATAGTTGTTTAACAATGTTGTCTTAGTTTCAGATGTACATCAAAGTCATTCAGTTATACATACACCTATATCCATTCTTTTTCAAATGCTTTCCCCATTTTGGTTATTACAGAATACTGAACAGAGTTCCCTGTGTTATACGATAGGTCCTTGTTGCTTGTCTGTTTTAAATATAGCAGTGTGTTGTGCAGGTCTGTTCTTGGTATCTAGGATTATTACCACTTAATAACCATTAGAAAAGAAAAAAGGTATTTTTAGGCACAGGGAATTTTTTTTTTTACCTTATTTTCTCCCTATGATCATGTAAGTAATGTATTGTAGGAAATTTAAAATATAGAAAATCATCAAGAAAAACATTAAAATGAAACACAATCTACCTCATCACCCGGAGATAGCTGCACTTTTTGTTGTATATTCTGTTTATTTTCAGAACTAAGCATTTTAATAAAACATGGTAATAGTACATGTTCAGATTTCCTGATGGTGGTCTAAATCGTAATATTTATTCAATTTGTTCAAATAAATATCTCAAATGACTGTTTATTGCAGGTTCGCGGACCTTCACGAGCTGATCCTAACAACATAGTAGATGACCTGCTCACGCCCTGCTCCCCCGGCGACCCGGGGGCCGTTGAGATGACGTGGATGGACGTCCCTGGGGATAAACTTTTGGAGCCAGTTGTTTGCATGGTTTGACGTTTTGTTTAATTTTTTAAAAAAATTTTAAATTATATTTTATAATTTGTCAGATAAAATTTTCACTTTTATAAAATTTAGTTTAAACATGTTAGTATGGTCAGACATGTTTAATAGTAATACTTTAAAGGTTATAGAGATTAATTGAATATAAAGTATCAAAAATAATTATCTTTAAATGTTTTCTTGAGCTTCAAGGAAATTTTAATTATAAGTGAATAAGCTGTTTTTTAAAACATACAGGTTTCTGACACAGGTGTTACAATAATATTGTGAAAATTTTTTTCCCTGAATCTCTGATTTAGTAAAATATCCAGAAACACTATTATGTGAATCATAGTATTCATAACAGTGTTTTTCTGTTTTACTTCTGAAGGCATCACAGGAAGTTTAAATAATGCAATACTTTTTTAAAAGCTCTGAAAACAAAATTTTTATTATAAGAAGTTACGTTTCTACAGTTTATATTGAAGGAATTAAAATATTCATAAAATATTGCATTTCTATAGTTTCTATGGAGGAAATAAAGTAATCCGTAAGACTGCAGGGGGCACAGGTTTGATCCCTTGTGAGGAAACTGAAATCCCACGCGGTATGCCGCCAAAACAGAAAAGATACGTATTTATTATGAGCGTTCAGTTTTTTCCCCCAAACTTTAAACTTTTTATTTTGTATTGGGGTATAGCCAATATGAACATTCCGTTTTAAAATCTTCTCTTAGTTAAAGATTTTTCAAATCTATATGTCAAAATTAACAGTAACTTTCACATGATAGGTAGACCTAGACATAGAGACATATATGTATATAAGCTTGTATGTATATGTATATAATAATATATCTGTAAACATATAGAAATATTTATGTGTTAATTAACCACTGCTTATCTGAGAAATTATTTAGAAATCCTTTATTTTTTAACGGTTTCATTCTTTGGATCATTTTTCCATTACTCTTTTACAGGAGACATGGCCTAAAAGTTAACTTTTTAATAAATTTTTTACATTGGTATATTTTCTTGCCATTTTGATTTTGATTTTAGCTAATAGTTAAACTTTTTGATTAGTTGATTTTGGTTAAATGGTATTCTTGTGTTTCACAGAAGTGAATGATTGTATCCTTCTGAGTTGCATTTTGACAGCTGCTCTTTTTAAAATTAAACATACAGCCAGAAAAAAGATTGGGGTTTAATTCTGGAGGCCTTGGTCCTTGGGCGAAGAGGACTGTACTTCCGTGGGTGCCGAGGAGCCTTTGAAGGTTATGATCAGGACGGGGCAAGCAACTGAAAGTTTATAAGCAGAGGAGTAACATAGTCAAAGTTGTCTTTTAGGGAAACGAGAGAGTTTATCATCAGTAGTCTGTGACACAATGCAGATTTTCAGATTTAACCTTAGGTGAAAGTTAGTAATAATAATGCTGATAATGAAATGTTTTTTATTCAATTAAATCAATGACTAATCCTCCCCCATTCTTTTTCCTGACAGTCGGACATGTTACGGTCGCTGTCTAGCACAAAGCCCACGGTCAATGAACACGACTTGTTGAAACTGAAGAAGTTTACAGAGGATTTTGGCCAAGAGGGCTAGACCAGAGACAGCGAGGGCGCCGTTCGCCACGCGTGCTCTCGCTTTCCTGGACGGCAGTCAGATTTTTTCCGGTAAAGCTCTTTCACCACAGGGAGATAGAGATCTCGCTTTAGCGTTCCTTTAAGTTTTATATGTACTTTTGCTCCATTACCGATTAAATCTTCCCGTTAACAAAAATTATAAAATAATGGGCCATAAAAAGTGAGTGACACACACAGACAGGAAAAAGAAGAAAATGAGTGACGTATAAATAGCAGGGAATAGAAATTGCCCAGTAAAAAGAAAATTAAAATTGATTGCCATACAAATATTTCAAACTGTTAGGAATAGTGGTCTTTGCAAAGAGCATTCTTTTTTTTCCCAGCTAAAATGAAATGGGGCTTATTTCATATTTTGAAAAAAAAAATTCTTAAGCATCATTCTCATCAAAGTAAACTTTATTTGCTTTACTAAAAACATGTTAAATGCTTTACTCTCAGGGATGGGCAGTCAAACAGCAGAGAGCACTGTCATCGGGCTTGAAAGATTCTTAATTGTGTTGTAGCCACGGGTCTTACTGATTTTTGATAGGTTGACTTTTTTCCCTCCATGTAGATTTAAATAGCTTCTATAAAAGCTGCAAGCTTTTTTATATTTCACTAAGTAATACCTTTCACTGTGCAATCTTTAGAGAAGGACTCTCTAAGTTAGACATTGTCTTTGCTTTGAAGAAAAAAATTGTGTCTTTCAGTGTCTTTTTGTAGCAAGATTGACCAAAACAGGTGGTGAATAAACATGTACTTTTTAAATAATTCTGTCATGAAATACTGTATGGGAACCTTTACTTAAAGGGACAAACGGCCTCCCTTTGGATTATGGAAAGGTTCTTGTATGTGATATCTGATGTGTGTTTGTATATATATATATATATATATATAAATTTTTTAAATATAGGATAGCTAGAGTCTTGTCTTTGATCTTTTAAGTTTGGGGAACAGCCTGTCCTGACCACACATATGTTATCAGTGTAATGTTTCATGAAGCTTTAGAAATGAGCTGATAGTCTCCTTAAGTAATAAAATGCAAACATGATTTTATGTTATTTTAATACCCTCAAATAAATAATCTGAGGGGGTGTGTTACACACTTCAGCACCAACACTAAGTTGTGCCTTGTACATTTGCATTGGCCTCTCCATGCAGAGTATTATTAAGTCAGCTAGAATGAGGTAGATTTCCTTAATTTGCTATAAAGTTCTGCCTTGCAAATGCTATAGAATAACTTGCATTTTAAAGTCTATTTGCACATTTTACATATTATGCTATATGGTTGCCTTGGGGTTTTCTGTACAGATTGTTTTTGTTGATATTAAATGGAAATCATAGGCCCGAAATACGCTGTTCTTACGTGAAGTAAATTGATATAACCTACTGTTGGCTATATTTTGTGTACGCTTCTTTATTTTGGGATCTTCTGTATAGGAGAAAATATTATCTAGATTGATTAGATACAAAGAGATCATTAAAAATTATTAATTAAGGATGTAGCCATGAAGATTCTACTTTAGCCGCCTCAGAATCATACAGTATTGCTATTAAAATCTTGTCATTGAGAGAATTAACATATTATTATAAACTATGTAATAATTAAATCCAGAATTCTTTGTGAATCCAAATTTTGTTTTGAGGAAGTATTTTACTTCAGTTCACCAAATAGTGTGTAAGTACAGCATTAATGACAAGTGAATACTTTATCACTTAATTCTTTTGTGTGCTCTGAAAACCATGCCTCAGTATCTATGTCACTTTTAGCCATTTTCCACATTTCTGGTTTTAAAACTGCTTCTAGAATTCACACGGTCTCCCCCTAGTCATTTTAAACTTATTCTAGAATGGTGGGACATAGACCGTTTCCATGTGCTCTTTATGGGCAGATAACTACTCAGGAGGAAGCTGAATGTTTAGGCTGTCTCTGCCTGGATGTTGACCATTACGATTTTTGCTGTTGTTGAGTCACTCAGTCATGTCCAACTCTTTGTGACCCATGGACTGCAGCACACCAGGCTTCCTTGTCCTTCACCATCTCCCAGAGTTGACTCAAACTCATGTCCATTGAGTCGGTGATGCCATCCAACCACCTCATCCTCTATCGTCCCCTTCTCCTCCTGCCTTCAGTCTTTCCCAGCATCAGGGTCTTTTCTGATGAGTTGGCTCTTCCCATAAGGTGGCCAAGTATTGGAGCTTCAGCTTCAGCATCAGTCCTTCCAATGAACATTCAGGGTTGGTTTCCTTTAAGATGGACTGGTTGCATCTTGCAGTCCAAGGGACTTTCGAGTCTTCTTCTGAGCCAACAAGTAAAGCCAACTTTCCTTTGGATTAGCATGGTGCTTGACACTGTTTATGATGTACATAATAAAGGCTTGAAAAAATTAAGGGAGTTAGTATCCATATTTATCAACTTGCTAGTTTATCTGTGAGACTTTTCATAAAAGAGATAATTTGAAGCTGCTCTGTTCCTGCTGGTCTACTGCCATTGTGGTGAGTGTCAGTCTTGGTTCTTGGAGCTGAAATCAGAGGTGTGCCAGAGCTGGCTCCTCTTGGCCCCAAGAACCAGATTTTCTTATTTCTGGCCACCTGTGGTCACTGCATGGGCAGCTTGAAACCTGTCGCGGTGGCAGTGATCTTCACCGCAGAATCCAGCAAGTTTCCACGTACATGGCGCAGTACAAAGCAAGAAGTGTAGTTTAAAATTGAAAAATTTGTATTTGCCGTGTTCACAGAAATAAAGGAGAAAAGGTATGTCTTTGAAGAGTCATAAAAAGCATTTAATAAAATTCCAGCACCATTTGTGATTTTTTTTTAATTTTATAAACTAGGGATTGAAGAGAACGTCTTAATTTAATAAAGAACATCTACCAAAGAAACAAGCAGAAACTCTGAACAAATACCATACTTGATTGTGAATTATTGAAGTTGACTCCGCAGACATCGGGAAGAGACCAAGGTGCCTGCTGCCAGCGCTGTGTTTCAGCTTGTGCAGGAGATCCTACCCAGTTGTAGGAAAAATAAAAGGGGTTAAAAAGGAAGAAACTCAATTGTCATCCTCAGGTGACGTGATTCTGTATGTAGAGAATCCAAAGTAACAAACTTAGAATCTGAATTTAACAAGATTAGAAGATACAGGTTAATAAGTAAAGATTGTACTTCTGTATTGTAGCAGCAATTAGAGACATGAAAACAGCCCCCACCCGCTTTATTTTCTCTGTAGTTCTCGCCATCATCTAACATGCCGTGTGATTTACTGCTGTTCTTCCCTGTGATTTCTCCTCACGTTTGTTCCAGGAAAGCTGGGGGTTTCTTGTCTGTTTTCTTCTCTGCTGTCCCCTCAGGATCTGGAACAGTACCAGTGCCTGATGGGTGCTCAATAAATATTTATTGAGTGAATGAACCTTCGTATTTTTCCTAAGTCTGAATACTTTACAAAGAGTGTGTATGATTTTTGCCCCTCTTTCTCTCCCTGCCAACCCTACAATTTTTACTTGTAAAAGAAGAAAATTAGGAATGAAAACATTAAGAATTTGGTGGTTTAGTTGCTAAGTTGTGTCCAACTCTTGTGACCCCATGGACTGTAGCCCTTCAGGCCCCTCTCTCTATGGGATTCTCCAGGCAGGAATCCTGGAGTGGGTTGTCATTTCCTTCTCCAGGGGATCTTCCCGACCCAGGGATCAAACCCAGGTCTCCTGCATTGCAGGCGTATTCTTTACCAACTGAGCCACCAGGCAAGCCCACATCAAGAACAATGGCTAAATCTGTGTGATAGAAATACAGATACTTATTAATTTTCTTCTTTGTTTTTATCTTTACATATGTTACTTTCCCAAAATTAAAAGTCTTTAAGAAAAAATTGCAGTCAACCTGTCAGCTAGGGACAGGAATCTGTCTCCTCTGGAACCTGATGAAATAACAGAAAAGGAAACGTTTTTAAGGAAAAAAGGACGGAGGGTATTCACCAAACGTACTTTGGAGGAATGTTCATCCCTATTGCCTACAAGGTTGTGGGAACGCCCCTGGATCCAGGAACCACGGTGAGGAGGTCCTCCTCAGGTGGCGGACACCGCCTGAACCCCTGACCAGCTTTGGCTTTTCAGGCGCTGCTGCCCAGTCCTTCAGTCTTGAGCACAGCAAAGATGGAAGGACTTTAAAAACCAGATCATAGCAGCATCGACAGCGTCTAAGTGAGTGGACGGGGATCTGGTGGCTAATTACTGTCTGTGGCCTCATGGAATGAAGTATCCAGTGAGGGGACGACGTTGAGCAACTGCAGGAGACGGGGGTTCCACGCCTGGATCAAGACGCTCCGGAGGAGGCAGTGGCTCCCCACTCCAGTCCTCTTGGCTGGAGAATCCCACGGACAGAGGAGCCCGGCGGGGCTATAGCCCATGGGGTTGCAAAGAGCTGGACACGACTCAGGGTCTAAACAACAATAGTACTAAACAAAATGAAGGCACAAGAACTTCAAAGACTGCTGACAGGAAACCCGGGGATCCTTCATGACTATGCTGAAAGAAGCAGTTGTAGTCACAGTACTAAAGTAATCAAAAGTCAGCTTTTGATCCTGCAGGTTGCCTAATTATATCGTGGAATACACAATTCATCAAGATTTCTTATGTGATAGTAAAGAAATTTAGAGCAGGAGCCATACTGTTGAAATATTTGTGAGGATTTGGAAGATTCTGAGTATCAGGCAATATGTGGAGAGCTGTGCGGGAATGGATGATGTTGGTGATGAGCCAAGAGTCTGGATGGGGAGCTTGTAGCTAATTACTGAATTTATCAGTATGGGTTCAGTTAACACATTCAGGATTTAGAATTTTGATTTGAGCAGCTGAGAGTGATTTCAATTGTTTGCTTGACTGGTTGAAGAAACTGAACTTGACCGTCAAGAGCTCTGAACTCCAGTAAGGTGATCCCTGGGTTGGGAAGATCCCCTGGAGAAAGGAAAGGCTACCCACTCCAGTATTCTGGCCTGGAGAATTCCATGGACTGTATAGTCCATGGGGTCACAAAGAGTCAGACATGACTGACCGACTTTAAAAGAAAAAAAAAGGTAATGTAAAAGAAAGAATCCAATATCTAGGAAATAGGAGTTCTGGAGTGGATTTATCACGTGAGAACCACTCACAAAACCACACGTTCCTGGAAGAGACCCAGAACCCAGCCCCTTAAGCAGGGCACTGATAGGTGAAAGGAATGCATTCCAGAGTGTTTTCCAGGGTCTTTACTGTCATCGGAGCTGGAGCAGTCTCGGTTGCAGAAGTCAGATAGTAGCAGTTAGCACAAGCCCGGGGGACTTGGTTACCACAGAGCAGCGGGGCTGGAGCTCTGATCAGTGGTCTTTGCTGCAGAGATCATGACCAGTGGTTCAGTGATGGCAGAGTCCTTAAGACCGTCACTGAGGCGCTGAGGCAAGAGTATAAACAAAAAACTCCTAGCCTGGTGAGCAGAGGTCCAGCCGTCGTGATTTCCAGACCTGAATCAGGTCATAGAATCGGTACCACTTGAAAGAAGTGGAGACTGTATTGTTGAGAAAGGCTTCTGCCAGAACATCTCAGGTTCAGTGGGAGCTTTGCCTTCAGCCTTCCCCGAAGGGTGTGAGGCTGCTTCAGGCTGCTGTGAAATAAAGAGGAATACTCCGGTTATTGGACATTGACTCTGAGCTAATATTCTCTACTGGAGAATCAGGAAGTCCTTGTCCACCGTTCAGGAGAGAATTTATGGGGAGGAAGTGATGAGTAAGGTGGAGTTTTGACCGGACTCTGCACCACAGCAGGCCCAGGGGACTCTGAACAAGCCAGCCGTGGTCAGAGTCGTCTTGGCCGTTCGCTGGTCCAGGGAGTGAAGGTTAATGGAAAAAGAAGGGCCCCTGGAGCTCCACCCTCCTGAGAAAACAGTGAAGTAGTATTTACAGCCCTAGGATAAATCCCACAAATTCATGCCACCATTCAAGACAGGAAGGATGCTGGTGTGATATTATCTACCAGGCGCCCATTTAACTCCTCAGGATGGACAGTGCAGAAAAGGAGTGAGTTTTAGAGAATATCAGGGCCTACCTACTTACATGTTCTTCTGTTTGCCTAACGTATCATTGAGACATATCTGAGATGGCTGAGAATTGAAAGAGGTGTGTTAAAGAGAATACAGGCACACGTTCCCTGGTGGTCTGTGGTTAACATCCAGTGCTTTCACTGCCGAGGGCCCAGGTTCATTCCTTGCTCAGGGAGCCAAGATCCCACAAGGCAATGCGGCCCCCACAAAATAATAACATTAAAATATTCAAAAAATAAAAACAAAATCCTTAAAAGGATACAGATATTATATAAGCTTAATCTTACAAAATGGGTAGTAATGCCAGGTTTCAAAAATTGATGGAACAAGAAATAAAGGTTTTTAAATGGTGAGAGTTTCAAATGTAATCATAAGAATTCTAAATGGTGATATTTACTATGAAAAATTGGGAGGGAGAAGAGAAAGGTTAATGTAAGTGAGCTAAGGTCACATCTATCAGAACAGGAAACAATGATGTCTAAGGTCAACAAATCAGGATATAATACAAGAAGCAGATACGGTGATAACCCCCCAAAATGACTTCAGTTCTCTGTTACTGCATTAGGCGTTCCCAAACCTCATGGCTTAAAACACTACCTTCTCTCTCCGTGTCGGTGGGTCCAGAGCTCAGGGGAGCTTGGCTGGGCAGTTCTGGCCAGGAGCCTCTTGCTCAGCTGGGATCAGTGGCTGGAGCTGGGAGCATGTCTGGGGACAGCGGACATCTCTCTCCAAGTCTCGGGTTCTCTCCAAGTGATGGGATGCAACACCAAATACACTCAGGAATTGTTCCCACCGTAAGTGTGTAATCTGAATCCAGCCAAACCATAGACCTGACTGCTGGTTACAGGAAGTTCAGGGGAGAGAGAAATAAATCACATCATGGGGAACCAGTCCGGCCAAAGAGCGTGTAGGACATCTGCTAGACAGCCGGCACGGTCTCCAAAAACTCAGTGTCGTTAACAAATGGAAGGCTGAGGGGATTTCCTGGGTTAAAAGGGTTCTCCAGGCCAGAACACTGCAGTGGGTGGCCTTTCCCTCCTCCAGGGGATCTTCCCAACCCAGGGATCAAACCCAGGTCTCCCACATTGCGGGCGGGTTCTTTACCTGCTGAGCCACAAGGGAAGCCCTAGGTTAAAAGAAACAGGACAACCCAGAACCTAATGCGCGATAAGAACATTGATTTGAATCCTGGTTTGAGGGGAAAACGGCTGTAAAAGACACTGGAGGTAATTGAAGAAATCTGACTACAAACTAGATACCAGATACTTTGAAACTGTTATTGTCTTGGATGTGATCATGATATTGTGATGACGTTGGTGTTTGTAGGGCCCTTGTTTTCAGGTGATTCACCCCGAATTTTGCACATACAGAGATGGGGGAGGAAAGCCCATGATGCCTGCAACTACTTCAAAGTTGTACCTACCCACGTTCGCATCCCCACATAAAGCAAATGTGACCGAGTAAAGAAGTAGCACTGAAGGGTTAAGGGGCATTTCTGGAGGGGGTGAAGCTGAAGAGTCAACTTTAAAACATGTAGTGGTTTTGAGAAGACCACCACCAGCTGATCTTCATATCTCCCAGGAACTCAACACAGACCCAGGACTTCTCTGTGAACAAAGTTGTGAAACTGTCCTTGTTGTATACAACTGAGCACAATCCTGGTTGAAATGGTAAGGTACTTGAGTGTAGGTATTCCTTGATATGGGAGTAGTTGTGTCTTAGAATGTTGTCAAAACTCTAAGACTTATATTCTATTTTCCCAAAGACGTCTATAAAATTGCCAGTGGCTTCTTGAAAGATTTATGGCCTAAGACATCTATACTGCAACATTAAAAGGCTTCCCGTAGTTAATTGCAATGTATGATGTCTTAGGCCATAAATAATTCCTTTAAGAATCCACTGACAATTTTATAGAAACCTTTAAACATTCCATATTAAAAAGTAGTAACAAAGTATCAAAGGAGTTCTAGGTTATTGAAAATGGAAGAAATTGGTAGCAGCCACAGGAAAGCGAGGGTTTCCCCTGGGGGCTCAGACAGTAAAGAATCCGCCTGCAATGCGGGAGACCTGGGTTTGATCCCTGGGTTGAGAAGATCCCCTGGAGAAGGGAAAGGCTACCCACTCCAGTATTCTAGCCTGGAGAATTCCATGGACTGTATAGACCATGCGGTCTATACTTCACTTCACTTCAAAGGAAAGTGGGAAGGATGATGTTAAAAGTGTTTAACCTCAGGGATACGGCGGGCACAGCACTGGCCAATCAGAATGGCCGTCTGCTCTCAGCACCGGTCAATCTCCAAGGCGACAGGTCTAGAATCTTAATAAAGGTACACACACACCTTTCCAATAAGAGGTAGAGCCTGTGTTCTCGCAGATTCCTTCTGCTTCAGGGTTGACTACAGAGTAGAGAAAACCCTTTGACAATTTTTTCTATTAGTATAGGGGATGCTGAAATTATGGGAACTCGCTAACAGCAAGTCTAAATTTCAGTTCACAGACTCCAGACAGAAGTATCACATTTCTACACTATCAGTAAGTCAAACCCGAATCGGCTGTGCTGTCTGGAAAATCACTGTTGGTCTTCATTAGACCTCTTCCTCCAAGGGTCACACTCAAGTCCTCTGGAACAGGAGGTAGATCTCTAGTCCAGAAACGCTGCTGCCGTTTTCATTGTTCAGGTTCGCTGTCGTCCCTCCGCTCTGGACTTCCGCACCAGGAGGAGGCCGAGAACCTCCTCAGGCGGAAGCCCCTGCGCCCCCGGGTGTGAGGTCCGGCCCTGGGGGAGCAGGAGGGCCAGCCCTAGGGTCTCTGGGGCGAGGAATCCCCTCTCCCGACCGGAGCCTGCAAAATCTCCTTTTTCTCCTGTTGCCCTCGAGGGTATTTGGCTTAACCTCCTCAGTGACGTGAGAGGTTAGGATCTATTGGTGGGGGAGCCAGAAGGAGAATATTGAACACCAGATTGTGTTTCTGCCTGTTTACTCGATGCGAGGGAAGCCTGCTATCTTCAGACAGGGGAGGAGAAAATAGAAAAAATAATAACCCTGCCACACAGGGTTAGGTCATCCCAGGAAGGTGTCTGGAGGAAAGTCTAGAGCTAAAAACAGCTCTCTTTGAGTTGTAGAATTGCTAATTAAACATTTTTTCTTTATGCTCTTGTTTTCTAAATTTTATGAAGGGAGCAATTTTTTTATTGAGGTAAAATATGCATAATATAAAATTTACCATTTTTTAATATTTTGGGGTGTAATACAATTCAGTGGTTTGAAGTACATTCACAATGTTGTGTAACCATCAACACTATTTCCAGAACTTTCAACCCAAACAGAAACTCTCAGCCCATTAAACAATAACCTCCCCCTTCTCCCTTCCCTCCAGCCCCTGAGAACCACTGTATTCTGCTTTCTTTCTCTGTGAATTCGCCTATTCTAGGTACCTCATATAAATGGAATCTATAGCATCTTCCCTTTTGTATCTGGTTTAATAATTCAGCATGCATTAAAACAAAACATGCAAATAGTTTCAGTAAAGATTATCCCTTCTGAGTTACATTGTTGGTAACTCAACCTACATTAGATAAATTAAGGAGAAGGGATCAAGCTCATGCCTCACAATAAAAATGCTACCCAGTGTAATTATAGGGCATGTAATGAAAGACTGCGGGCAGGAGGAGGAGGGGACGACAGAGGATGAGATGGTTGGATGGCATCACTGACTCGATGGACATGAGCTTGGGTAAACTGTGGGAGTTGGTGATGGACAGGGAGGCCTGGCGTGCTGCAGTCCATGGGGCCGCGAAGAGCCGGACACGACTGAGCGACTGAATAACAATATGAGTCATTGCTAGTTCACTCATAATTTTGTTATGAAAACAAAATAACAGAAAGCTGTCAATGTAATCATGTTTCATTAACTGTTGTTGTTCAGTCACTCAGTCATGTCCAACTCTGCGACCCCATGGATTGCAGCACGCCAGGCCTCCCTGTCCATCACCAAGTCCCGGAGTTTACCCAAACTCTTGTCCATCGAGTCGGTGATGTCATCCAACCATCTCATCCTCTGTCGTCCCGTTCTCCTCCTGTCCTCAATCTTTTCCAACATCAGGGTTTTTTTTTAATGAGTTGGCTCTTCGCATCAGGTGGCCAATAGTTATTACGAACTGTTGCTTCATAATAACTCCTTTGCTCATGAAACTGCCAAATGTATGGGCTCCATGTGCTGTCACTGTGGGCAGAGGATGCTCTTTGAAAATGGCTTATTGACACAGCTGGCAAGTTGGTGTCAGCTACTGACTGGGAGTCCAGCGGTACTATGGGCTGGAGGCCTCAGTGCTTCTTTGGATGGACCTCTCCATAGACAGGCTGAGCTCACTCAAAGGACAACGGATCACTGCAAGGGCATGTGCTCCAAGAAAACCAGGGAGAAGCTGCATGCCCTTTTCCAAGTTGTTACTACCAGGCCTGCCGTGTCCCTTCGGCCACAGTCCTTTGGTCAAGGCAGTCACAAAGGTCCACCTGCGTTCATAGACCCTACCACTCAGCGGTGGTCACATTATGAAAGAACATATGGGATTGGAGAGATTGTGGCCGCCATCCTTGGAAAATATAGTTTGTTGCTAAAATAATTCTCTGTATTCACCACTTTTACGCATACTTTCCATGAACAGCCTGTAGAATTGTGTCCTTCTCCTTCTTTATGATTGTTCCGATTACATTTATTAAAATGCATTTTTAAGTCTGTGGACTCGAATCATAAATCATTCAAGGGTGTATTTTGCAAGTCTTTGTTTTGGTTTGGTTTCATTTTTCTAATTGGTTGGCCACAGAAAGGAAATCAAAAAGGAAACTGGACATGCAACGCAGTTTGAGAAGCACGGGTCTCATTAAAGAGAGAAAAGGGCAGTACTGCCTGGGGGTCGCCTGGGCATCCTGCAGAATGTGGGGGCCGCTGGAGACTCGGAGGCGGCAGGTGCTGGGAGAGGCAGCGGCAGACGGACCCTGTGAAGGGTGGGGGTGCTGTCTTCCCTCCGCCTTCTTATTTCTTCGTTTATTTTTGGCTGTGCTGGGTCTTCCTTGCTGCTTGGGCTTTTCTCCAGCTGCAATCCATGGGCTCCTCTCTACGGTGCTTCCCTTGCTGTGGGGCACGGGCTCCAGGCTCGCGGGCTTCAGAAGCTGCAGCTCCAGGGCGGGCTCGCTAGCGCAGGTTCAGTCATTGTGCCACATGGGCTTCGTTGCTCCAAAGCACGTGGAATCTTCCCTGATCACGGATTGAACCCGTGTTCCCTGCGTTGGCATGCGGATTATTTACCACTGAGCCACCAGGGAAGCCCCTCTCTGCCTTCTTTTTATAACTTCTCATTAGCATAGTTTGTAGTAGTGTTGTTTGCCTGTATAATTACACCTTATTTAGCCCTAGATCCACTTCCTTTGATAGGATCTGTGAGTCTTTACCATAAGCAATGATAAAATTTGCATACTTCTTTTCAGTTGATAATATATTTCTGTTTTTATTTATTTGCCTGTGTCGGGTCTTCTCTGTGGTGCTTGAACTCTCTGCGGCCTCTCTAGCTGTGGAGCTGGCTTAGTTCCCCCAAGGTCTGTGGGATCTTAGTTCCGCAACCAGAGATCACACGTGTGTCGCCTGCATTGCAAGGCAGATGCTTAACCACTGGCCATCAAGGAAGCCCCAATAATATATTTCTTAATGTTTACCTTTACAGTGGTAAATATTTATACTTCTGTGACTTGATTTGTCAACTTTAACCAGCATCTTTGGGCATCAGGTGCAAACGAGGTAGTTAATAAAGTCATCCTGCCTTCCAAATGGTTTCCTTCTCCCTCCCAAAACGTTCTATTATTTCTACCTTGTTAAGGTGTAACACTTATAACCCGTCTTTACCTTATATGCTACATTTGTTTTAATCTTTGTTATACAGTTAAACTTATTTCATTTGCCAAATTCTCAAAAGACGGTCCTTTCAGTCTACCCTTCTGGGTCATCTTGTGACTGGCTGAAGTTTCTGCTAGAAACTGAGTGTCTGTGTCCCCCAGACTCACATGTTAAACCCTGACACCCAAAGTGATGGTATCGGAAGGTGGGGTCAAGAGAGGTGGTTTGGGCCTCACGAACGGGATCAGCAGCCTCATTGAAGAGAGCTCGGAGAGCTCCCTGCCCTTTCCAGTGAAACACCGGCCTCTGGGGACCAGGAAGTGAACTCTTACCAAACACCCAATCTACCAGTCCGTGGTCTTGCACTTTCAGCCTCTAAAATAGAGAGAAATAGATTTCTGTTGTTTATAAGCTACTCAGTCTATGGTCTTCTGTTACAGCTGCCCAGACAGACTAATATAATAACCTTAATGCTTTTCTCAAGAGGCACTCATGGGAAAAGTATTAATCATTACACGTTCAAGGGTGAAATACAGATCAGCTGGATAGAAAACTTTGGCTCGACATTTCCTTCCTGGAGGATCTTATAGACATATCATTGTTCCCACACATGGAATGTCACTGTGGAGAAATCTGAAATTAGATGGATTTTTTTTTTTTTAAACAAGTGACCTGATTTTTTTTTTGGCCTGATTGGCCAAAATCTTCCCTCTTTTAAACCCAATGTGTGTTTTTTTTTTCTATAGTTTTACATTTAAGCCCATGATCCATTCTGTATTAGATTTCTCCAGAAAACCAGAACTAATAGAAGATATGAATATACATGTATATGAAATATAAGATATTGGCTTCCATGATTATGGAGGCTGGCATGTTCCAAGATCTGCAGGGTGAGTTGGCAACCTGGAGACTTAAGAAGAGCTGATGTTTCAACTCAAGTTCAAAGGCGAGAAAAATGGGCAGTGTTTCAGTTAAAAGTTCATCAGACAGGAATAATGATCTCTTCCTTGGAGGAAGGTCAGCCTTTTGGTTCTTTTTAGGCTTTCAGCTGATTGGATGAGGCCCACCCACACTGGGAAGGCTAACCTGCTTTACTCAGCCTCCTGGTTGAAATGTTTGTCTCATAGATACACTCTCACAGAAGTACCTGGGGTAAGGTTTGACCAAATAGCTGGGTACCGAGTGGTCAAGTCAATTTGACACATAAAATTAACCATCATATTATCTGAGTTAATTTTTGCAGAAGGTGTAAAGTTGAAGTTGAGTTTCATTTTTTTTGTCGATGGATGTCCAATTTTCCCAGCATTATTTCTTGAAAAAGCGACCTTTAGTCCATCAAACTGCTTTCGCAACTTTGTCAAAAGCCTGTGGCATGTGTTGTTGTGGATTCTGGGTTCTGCTGGGTTCTGCTCTCTCTGTGGCTACTGCGCTGTCTTTGTTACTGTAGCCATATAATAAGTCTTGAAATCAGGTAGACTGATTACTCCCTCTTTTCCCCCGCATGTTTTAGATATTCTAGTTGCTTTGCCTTTACCTACAAATTTTAGAATAATCTTGGCTACAGCTACAAAAATAATCTTGCTAAGATTTTGACTGGAAAAACACACTTCATCATGAAATAATAAAATAAAATAAATTTCAAAAATTTAAAAAATAACAGCAAAAAAGTAAAAATAAGCCCATGATGTCCAACAGTGGGCCAGGAGCTATCCCATCAGATGCCTGTCTCATGCGGCATGCCGTCCTCAGAGTAAAGGTCTCAGAGAACTGGAACAGGCGATTGGAACAGCTGTGATGGCGAGCGGGGCAGGCTCACACGCTGTCCCGAGTGTGTGCAGATGTCAGCGTGAGGAAGACCAAGAAAGCGGCCGCTGGATACACGTCTCCCCTTTTCCGGGGGTTCTGGAGGAGAACGCTGACGTGATTACGCAGCTCTTCTCGTGGAAAGAAGACGGTGGTGAAACTACATTTTGCTCTTTTTTTCTTCACAGTGCCTCAACTTTCTTACTTTTCCACCTGATGCAGTAGTCCCAAGGACCAGCGCTTCAGGTGTGGGTGCTGAATCAGGGATCATCCCTGTGAGAGACTGTGACTGTACTTTGAAACCTTTACCCCCGAATCCCTAGAAGGCTTACGGGTGGGTCACGCCTCCCCTGTACCTGGCACTCAGGACTGACCCGCCTGACTGACCGCGGACGCAGACGGATTGCCTGTGCCGCGTGCTGCGCTCGGTCCCTCCGTCGTGTCCGACCCTTCGCGACCCCGGGCACTGGAGCCAGCCAGGCTTCGCTGCCACGGGGCGCTCCAGGCAAGAGTGCCGGAGTGGGGAGCCACTCTCTTCTCCAGGGGATCGTCTGGACCCAGGGATCAAACTCGGGTCTCCTGCATCGCAGGCAGATTCTTTACTGTCTGAGCCACCAGGGAAGCCTAATGGTTGCCAAAAGCCCACTAGCTGTATGCCTGCGCCACCCTACCGTATACAAAACAGAGTGGACCGAGAGGAGGGTTCTTCTAGATCACTATCTGCGCCAGCAGTCTGGAAAAGCGGAATGCTGGGCTGAACACAGGGTCCCTTCCAGGGTGTTCAGTACTAGGTTGAACACAGGGTCCCTCAAACACAATGATTTGAGTAAAAACAAATCATAAATAGAAGGAGAAGCAGTAACCAAAGAAAAAGGAATGAGTCAATGGATTATGTGACAAGGAAAAATCATCGTTACACGAATTCATTGAGGGAAGCTCAGAGCACGAGACGGAGAAGGCAATGGCACCCCACTCCAGTCCTCTTGCCTGGAAAATCCCGTGGACGGAGGAGCCTGGTGGGCTACAGTCCATGGGGTCACTAAGAGTCGGACATGACTGTGCGACTTCACTTTCACTTTTCCCTTTCATGCATTGGAGAAGGCAATGGCAACCCACTCCAGTGTTCGTGCCTGGAGAATCCCAGGGACGGCGGAGCCTGGTGGGCTGCCGTCTATGGGGTCGCACAGAGTCGGACATGACTGAAGCGACTTAGCAGCAGCAGCAGAGCACGAGATGATAGCCTCCGAAACCTGCAACCCTGAGTGGCGTGCTTTGGCAGACATTTTGGTCAAATGATGTGTTGATAAGCTGGACCACTTGTTGGTAATTGAGTGAGATCCAGCAAATGTGACTCCATCTTTTTTTAAATTGGGGCATAGTTGCTTTACAATGTGTCGTTCGTTTCTCTTGTACAATGAAATAAATCCGCGATATGCATACATACAGCCTTTCGCTCTTGGACCTCCCCCTACCCACGCCCCATCCCACCCCTCTAGGCCACCACAGGGCACCGAGCTGCGCTCCTTCTCCTACACAGGGGGCTGCATGCCCACTGGCTGTCTGTGTTACACATGGTAGCGTACGTATGTCAGGCCCGATCTCTCTATTCATCTCACTCTCCTTTCCCCTCCCAGGTCCACACGTCTGTTCTCTGTATCTGCGTATCTATTCCTGCCTGCAAATAGGTTCATCTGGACCATTCTTCTAGAGTCCACATATATGCATTAACATACAATATTTGTTTTTCTCTTTCTGACTTACTTCACTGTGTCTGACAGTCTCTAAGTCTGTCCACATCTCTACAAATGATTCAGTTCCACTCCTTTTAATGGCTGAGTAATGTTCCATTGTGTATATGTACGACATCTTCTTTATCCATTCGTATGTTGGTGGACCGCTAGGCTGTTTCTATGTCCCAGCCATTATAAATACTGCTGCAATGAACACTGGGGTGCAAGTGTTGTTTTGAATTATGATTTTCTCAGGGTATATGCCCAGTAGTGGAGTTTCTGGGTCATACTGTAGTTTTATTTTTAGTTTTTAAAGAACCTCCATACTGTTCTCCACAGTCGCTGTATCAGTTTACATTCCCACCAGCAGAGCGAGAGGGTTCCCTTCTCTCCAGACCCTCTCCAGCATTTATTATTTGCAGATTTTCTGAGGATGGCCATTCTGACCTGTGTTTTGATTTGCATTTTTTTGGAGGAGCCTGGTAGGCTGCAGTCCATGGGGTCGCTAAGAGTCGGACACGACTAAGCGACTTCACTTCCACTTTTCACTTTCACACATTGCAGAAGGAAATGGCAACCCACTCCAGTGTTCCTGCCTGGAGAATCCCAGGGACGGCGGAGCCTGGTGGGCTGCCGTCTATGGGGTCACACAGAGTCAGACACGACTGAAGCGACTTCACTTTCACTTTTCACTTTCACGCATTGGAGAAGGAAACAGCAGCCCACTCCAGTATTCTTGCTGCAAAGTTCCATGGACAGAGGAGCCTGGCGGGCTACAGTTCACGGGGTCACAAAGAGTCGGACACGAATGAGCAGCTAAACCACAACAAGAAAGCCACCTTGACATGCGGTGACACCCTCATCATCTCAGCAGCAAGACTGCCGCCCGGACGCTGGAGGTCACCTCTGCCGGGAAACTGAATTAAGAGCCTCCTACTTCGTGTTGCCTCCTCCAAATACTAGGCGTGTGTTTGTTCTCTTGTAGAAGAGCACTGGGTGGCCTGGACTTGAGAGAAGTTCTTGCCGTTTCCTTCGACTTCTTGGAGGTGTTCTGCCTCAGACCTGATGGTAGGGTCCTTGTTCAGATGAGGGCTGGCGAATTGGACTTTAGGGTGGGCCTGCCCATTCCAGAAAGACCAGTCATGTGATTTAGGTGGAAGTTCCCTGTTGTGTTATCTGCTAACCTGGAGACTGCCTTCAGCCACAAAGGCAATCAGTCAATTCTATTATGAATGAAGCCCCTATTAGTAATGAAGCCCCAGTATAAACTCTGGACGCCAGAGGAGCTTCCTTGGTGATCTGCCCTAGTTGGCAACTCTCCATGGGAACTGTCACACCCAGTGTTGGGAGGTCCACGTCTGGAGATTTCCAGACCGTGCCCTTGTTGTTTAGTTGCTAAGTCATATCTGACTCTTTCTATGACCCCATGGATTGTGGCCTGCCAGGCTCCTCTGTCCATGGAATTGCCCGGCAAGAATACTGGAAACTTATCCAGAGGATCTTTCAGACCCAGGGATTGAAACTGCAGCTACGCGTCTCGTGCATTAGCAGGCATATTCTTTATCACTGAGACGCCAGGGAAGCCCAGACTTTGTCCTACGTACAGCTTCTCTTGGCTGACCCTCATAAACCATAATCACGAGTGTAACAGCTCTCACTGAGCTCTCTGAGTCCTTCTAGCAAATAATCAAACCTGAGGGTGGCTTGAGAACCCCTCCTCCAAACTTTCAATGGATGTCAGAAGTCCTGGGGACTCAAAGCTTGCGATTTGGCTAATTCTGGGCAATAAATTAAGAAGAAAAACTCAAGATCAATTCCTTTGTTTCGGAGCTCTCCTGTATTTCTAAGAATAACTTCAAAAAAGTAAAGCACATAAATGAACAAAAATATGTGCCTTTTGCAAACTAAAACCTTAACAAAATGTCACTTCGCACCCACAGTGGAGGCTGTAATTAAAAAGACAGATAAAAACAAGTGTTGGTGAAGATGTGGAGAAATTGGTATCCTTATACACTGCTGGTAGGGATTATAAAATTGGGCAGCTGCTTTGGAAAATGGTCTGGCAGTTCTGGTTAAACAGTTATTACAAGATCCAGCAATTTCACTCCTAGGTATACATCCAAGAGAAATGAAAAACTTCTACATGAATATTCACAGCAGCATTGTTCATAATAGCCAAAAAGTAGAAACAACCTAATGTCCATCAATTGATGAACGGATAACTGAAATATGGTTTGTCCACACAATGGAATTTGGTCATAAAAAACACGAATTACTGATACACTGTACCACATAGATGAACCTTGAAAACTTTATGCTGACTGAAAGAAGCCAGCTACAAAAGACTACCTATTCTATAATTCCATTTATACGAAATATCCAGAATAGGTAAATCCATAGAGACAGAAAAATTAGTGATTACTTAGGGCCCGAGGAGGTGGGAGGAAATGGGGAATGACTGTTAAGGGGTAGGGATTTGTGTGTATTTTCCGGGTGCAGCTAAATGACGGTGGTGACCTTTGCACAACTCTGACTACATAACGCACTTTAAACGGGTGCATTGTATGGTATGCGAATTAGATCTCAATAAAGCGTCTGGCTTTTTTTAACCCTGCCTTGGTAAAAGGTGAACTCTGAACTCAAGGAAGCTGAATGACCTGAGCGATTTTAGAACTCCCTGTCCAGGCCTTCCCGGTCCTCGGCAAGCGAAGGTGCGCTGTGACCATTTTCTAAGCACGAAAGAAAATACGAAACGGAGCCCGGGATTCGCGGCCTGATGCCAGGCCTTCCGCGCTGGAGCGAGGCCTGGAGGTCCGGACCGGCGCGTAGACTGCCCCGGGCCGCCGCCTCCGACCCGGGGAGGCTCGGCGCCCGGCTCCGCGGCCCTAAGGAGCCCCCGCCTCCCGGGGGAGGGTGCTGGTCCCGTTCGGGCGCCGGGGACGCGGAGAGCCCCGGGTACTCCCGCCTCCGCGCCCCACGCCCCGCGCCCGCAGCCGACCCCGCCCCGCTCTGCCATCCGCCGCGCCCGGCGCCAGAAACAGGCTTAGGCCCCGCCCAGGACCCGCCCCGGCCCCGGCCCGGCCCCGCCCCGCGCACCGCCTAGAGCCGACCCCGCCCCGCTCTGCCATCCGCCGCGCCCGGCGCCAGAAACAGGCCTAGGCCTCGCCCAGGGCCTGCCCCCGGCCCCGCCCAGGCCCGGCCCCGCCCAGGCCCGGCCCCGCCCCCGGAACCACCCCGCCCCTGGCTCCGCCCCGCCCCCGGCTCCGCCCCGCCCCCGGCCCGGCCCCGCCCCGCGCGCCGCCGAGAGCCGACCCCGACCCGCTCTGCCGCCGGCCGCGCCCGGCGCCAAACACCGGCTTAGGCCCCGGCCCGGCCCCGCCCCGGCCCGGCCCCGCCCCGGCCCGGCCCCGCCCCGCGCGCCGCCGCGCACCGCCCCCGGACCGGCCCCGCCCCGCGCGCCGCCGAGAGCCGACCCCGACCCGCTCTGCCACCGGCCGCGCCCGGCGCCAAACACCGGCTTAGGCCCCGCCCCCGGGCCCGCCCCGCCCCGCCCCGCCCCGCGCGTCGCCGCGCCCCGCCCCGCCCCCGGCCCGGCCCCGCCGCGCGTGACCGCCGAGCCTGCGCCGAGCTGCGCCCGGGCCGCCGGCCGCGCGATGCTGCTGCTGGCCGCCGCGTCCCTCGTGGCCTTCGTGCTGCTGCTCTACATGGTGTCCCCGCTCATCAGCCCCAAGCCCCTCGCCCTGCCCGGGGCGCACGTGGTGGTGAGTGGCCCCCGAGGCCGCAGCGGCGCCGTCCCCGGAGCGCGGGCCCCAGGCCGGCCGCTCCCCCGCGGGCAGGCCCGCCGCCCCGCCGCCCCGCGCCGTCTCGTGGCCTCGGCTCCCCCGGGGTCGGCGCGGGCTCGGGGGCGCGCGTCCGCGCCCGGGGCGTCTCCGGGGTCCGGGGGTTTGGGGGTTTCTGTGCTCGGGCTCCCCGGTGAGTCCGCCGAGGGGCAGAGGGGCTGTGGGACTCCGCCGGGACCCCGCGGTCGCTGGCGGCCGGGGCGTGGCTCGCGGCCCTGGCCGGGGTCCGGGGCTCCGCCGGGGCTGCCCCCGGAAGGCGGCCTGCGCGAGTGACAGCGGGCAGACCGGTCCGGGAAGTGAGCCACTCCGGCGGAGCGGCCGTCCTCGCGAGCGGCGTTGGGGCCCTTCTGCCCCGTCTGCACGGCCTGTCCCTGCTGGGCTTGGCCTGGGGTTGGCCGGTGCCGCCCCGGTGCAGAGTCAGACGGTTGAGCCAGAGGACCTGGCTTGTGCGTTTGTGATGAAGGGGACGTCGGTGGGTTGGTTTGTTTCTTACCAGAAACTCCTGTCTTCGACGATCCCTTTTCTGCAAGTAGACCACCTCACTTAAACAGGTGGCCTTCTTTTCTGCGCCCTGTGTGCCACCATTTGCTGTGGCTTTCTGGGCCCTTTTCTTACTTGATTTTTTTACAAGCCCGAGGCGGCAGGTTGTGAATAAGAAAAGTTAGTTACTAAGCAGTTAGCGCAAATCCCCCTGGTGTGGGAGGTGACATAAAGGTGTCCTGGCTAAGATCCGAGCATCGCTGGGATGAGATGGGGTGGGATGGTCGTTGCTTTTAGTGTGTCTGACGCCCCGCCGAGAGTTTGTGAATGGGAACAAATATTTTGTTTAATTTCTCTGGTGAAACTATTACTGTACTTGCGGCTCCTGCCATTCCTGATGCAGAAGATAGATAAGGAGGTGACCTGTAAGTTCATTAGCAAGGGAGAGAGGAGCAAAATTTTACAATCATGTTACCTTCTGAAAGGGGCACATCTGCAAGAGAACTTCTGTCTCAAAAACGTGGTTTTCAAACTCGAGTTTTTTAGCGGTGATGTTTGCGGAGCATCCCTTGTAGTGTGTATAAGGGACTCTCACTTAACCGCGACTCGGGTCCTACCAGCCCCATCATGCTTCTGCAGGCCGTGGGTAAGATAATGAACATGTCTGCTGGGGTAGATCCCCCAGAATTTCTTACTTTCACCATCTCATTTGGCTGTGCCACTGTAGATAATGTGAGGACGACATGAATAATTCACACGATGTCACCATCTGTCTTCTTTCTTTAATGACATAAAAAGAGTAAAAGTGTAATTGTTTTTCTTGAGATTTGTTAGGACTAGATCCAGTCGTATCAGGAAGGGGGCCAGTGTTTAGAATGTCTTGCTGATGGGGAAGCAGGAGCAGGCTTAAGTCAGAACTAGTTATTCTTTTATTTTTAAAACAATTCTGATTGACTAGTGTTTTCTCTCTACAGTGGTAAAGCTGTGGAGCAAGTGTGTGTGTGTGTACATGCGCGTGTGCACACACGCACACACTTAGTCTTTCAGTCGTGTCCGACTGTTTGTGACCCCATAGACTGTATGTAGCCCACCAGGCTCCTCTGTCCATGGGGTTTCCCAGGCAAGAATACTGGAGTGGGTTGCCATTTCCTTCTCCAGGGGATCTTCCCGAACCAGAGATCGAACCCACATCTCCTGCATCACAGGCAGATTCTTTACCATCTGAACCACCAGGGAAGCCCTCTTAACACAGTATATACCTATTTAAATCAGCTGTTTTTTAAACAAAGCTGTTAAACTGATTTGGTGAGAACTAGAAAATCAAGCCAGCTCTTTTGGGGAGACGGATGGAGACGCTGTTCTGACAGCAGAGCCGCCTCTGTCGCCCTCGATAAGAGGTGTGTGGTGCAACTGAAGAGATACTAACATTTAAAACAGCAGTGGCAGAGAATAGTCAGAGCAAGTGATAAAGAAAGGCGGTAAACTGTTATCTTTAGGGTCTCATGTCTCAAGTTACCAATGGTCAGGCAACTCAGTACGTATTTGCCTTTTTCTCAGCCATTACGAAAACCTCTTATGTTTTCTTATGCCACTCAAGGGTGATGTAGCCTGGATTGACTTACGTGTGTTCTTAGATACCTTCTATGAATTAGCTGGCTTGGACTGGAAGGTCAGTTTCCCATGAACCATGACTCAGAAGTTGAAGTCTTATTCTTGTTTTTATGGACAAATCTTATAAGATTACACCCTGTTCTTTGTTGTGCAGTAATTTGACACAGCTTGCTTGCCTGTTTCAGTCTGGAAGAAGGACGGCAACAGTCATAATATCTGCAGAGCACTTGAGAGCATATGCATTTTCTCAGTCGCCTCATCACTCCAACTCCCATGTATTCATTGACTAACAGGGAATTTTTACTTACAAGCTTTTTTGTTTTGTTTTGTTTTTCAGGGAAATGGCATCATACACCACTTTGCAAATTAATGGTAGGCAAGTATTTATTTAGCAACTGTTTATGCAGAATGCTATGCTAGAAATGAGGATGGTAGCTCAGACTTGATACTCGTCCTCAGGGAACTTAGAGTCTGACCCGGAAGCTCAGGCAGGTACAGAAGGAACTGTAGAAGGTGCAAAAGTGACAGACGGGACAGAGGGACGGAGTCTGGAAAGGCTTCTTAGAGGAGGAGACATTGGGACCGGCCTCTGCAGGTTCCATAGGATTTGGAAATGCAGGTGTGTGGGAGATGTTAGGTGTAGGCAGTAGTAACAGCCAGGGACATTTTTAATGATCTTGCTAATTGGAATGTCTGATAAAAAGTAATAAGCCAAAACCACCTATGAAATATATTTTTAAAAAATATGTATCTACATTGACTCAATGGACATGAGTTTAAGCAAACTCAGGGAGATGGTGAAGGACAGGAAGCCTGGCATGCTGCAGTCCATGGGATCGCAAAGAGTCGGACACGACTGAGCAACCGAACCACAGCATTTATTTATATGGATTGTCTGGATCTTAATTGCGGCAGCCACATTCTTTCGCTGTGGCATGTGAACTCTTAGTTGAGCATGTGGGATCCAGTTCTCTGACCAGGGATAGAACCCAGGCCCCCTGCATTGGGAGTCTTAGCAGCTGGACCACGGGGGAAGTCCCCCATAAACTATTTCGATAGCAAAGAGCTCTTCAGAGGTGACTGTTAGGTGGGATAGCAGATGTATCTTAACAGTAACTGGTAGATAATTGGTTAATTATCTCAAAGAAATCCCTTCATTAGTGAGAAGCTGAGGCTCAGGAGAAACTGGGGCGTTGCATGGAGATAGGTGCATTGTGTAGGGAGCAGTCTTGATGGTCTTTAAAGTCATGAGATGGGATCAGAGATATTCTTTACAGCAAGATTTATGTCTAACAATAAAATATTCAAAACAATCTAGATGTCTGACTATAGGGGAATGGTTAACTAAGTTTTGATATAGCTATCTAATGCAATATTATGTGTCCTTTTAGTTTTTCGACCTCAGACATTGGACTGTATATATATATATATATATATATATATATATTTTTTTTTTTTTTTTAAGGTAGGATACAGAAGTGTGTGAGGGCAGATGCCTCTCTGACTCTTGTCTCCCTCCGTCACCTGCTCCCCTGGCCTGTGTGATATAATGTGCGTAGGAAAAATGAATAGAAAGACAATGTTATGTTTGTATCATTAAGTTAAATATATTTTGAACCCTTTCTGTATGCCAGGCATTATACTAAGGGCAGGGAATATAGTGTGTGTGTTAGTTGCTTAATTGTGTCCAACTCTTTGCGACCACGTGGATTGTAGCCCGCCAGGCTCCTCTGTCTATGGAATTCTCCAGGCAAGAATACTGGAGTGGGTTGCCATTCCCTTCTCCAGGGTATCTTCCCCACCCAGGGATAGAACCTAGGTCTCCCGCATTGTAGGCAGAGTCTTTACCATCTGAGCCACCAGAGAAGTCCAGGAATATAGCGGGGAGCCCAAATAGAATTGGTATTTTTAGGGAGTCTGTGGAGTGGTAATGGGAGAGATGGTTGTGAATCAGATAGTCACACAGGTAAACGCAGGGCTGTTTGCTTACAGAGTGATGTCAAAGCAAGGGGAGGAAAGGCTGCAGTGCTGAAAAGCGGGCTGGGCGGGGTTGAGGGGAGGCAAGGGCAGCCTGTGAGGCTTTCCTGAGGCTGTGATCGTTTGAGCTGAGATTTATTGGGTGAATAGATGCCAATTAGATGAAAAGAGGGGAGGAGAGCGTTTCTGGCAGGGAAAATAGAATGTGCAAATGTCCCGCGGCTGGAGAAGGCATGACTGGGAGCCAGCCAGTATGGCTGAGCTGTAGATGGTGAAGGTGAGAATGGGGCCAGAAGAAAAGCTTCACTGTTTAGTGTTTCCACGTGATCATGTGTTCCTTTATAATAAGCAGTCATTTAAAAGATAAGATATATGCTGGTGATTATTTTCATCTGTAGAACTGGCCATTCATAGAAATGTAGAAAAATAATGTTCATTTGGATTTGGACTCAAAGCCAAACTAATGTATTTATTTTTTAATTTATTGAAGTAGGGTTGATTTACAATGTGTTGATTTCTGCGGTATAGCAAAGTGGTTCAGTTACACATTACATACAGTATAGACACACACGTTCCTTTTCATGACGGTTTACCGCGGACTGAAAGCTGTACAGCCGGGCCTTCTTGTTGGCTCATTCCTCCCCCTGCCCCACCACCACCCTGGAGCCTCCAGCCTGTTCTGTGTGTCTGTGGGTCTGTTTCATAGATAGGTTCACTTGTATCATATATCAGATTCTACATACAGCAATACCATGTGATACCAATATTTGTCTTTCTCTGTATTGCTTACTTCACTTAGTACGATAATCTCTGGGCCCATCTGTGTTGCTGCAAACAGCTTTCTTTCTTTCTTTCTTAAAGCCAAGTGGTCTTCCACTCCATTCCATATGTGCACACATCCATACAGTGTGTCCACACGTCGTCTTTATCCATTCATGGATGTTTAGGTTGTCTGCATGTCTTGGCTATTGTGAATAGTGCTGCTGTGGACATAGGGCTGCATGTATCTTTTTGAACTATCAGACTAATACCTTATCTATTAGCTAGATGTATAGGGCTCTTTCCCCCCAGTGGACTCAGAAATATATTACAGGTGTGCAGTGGATAGATCAGTATTGGAAGCAGTCAAAACCACACGCCCTACTGACAGTGTTGTCTTTCACGTTTGTTCTCAAACTCCATTCATTCGGTCTGGGATGACGATGCTACAGTAGCTGAAGATTTAGTTCCTGTAGGTTGGATTTTGGAGCCCATCATAGTTGTTTTATTTATTTGCATTGGGTCTTAGTTGAGAGGCGCAGGCTTTGTTGTCCCAGGGCATTTGGGATCTTAGTTCCCCAACCAGGAATCAAACTGCCTTGCAAGACAGATTCATTTTTTATTGTTATTATTTATTTATTTTTAATGGATAATTCCTTTACAGTATTGTGTTGGTTTCTGCCAAACATCAGCGTGAATCAGCCGTAGGGAACCCGCGTCCCCGCCCTCTCGGTTGTTCCAGAGCCCGGGTTTGAGTTGCCTGCGTCAGACAGCAAATTCCCATTGGCTATCTGTTTTACATATGGCAGGTTCTTCACCCTGGACCACCAGGGAAGCCCCCTGTCAGGGAAATGTTTTTAAATTTCCCATAGAAGGGAAGTTTCAAGAGTTAAGATTTCTTCATTTCTGTTTTTAGGTGACAGGAGGCTCCAGTGGCATCGGAAAGTGCATTGCTATCGAGTGCTATAAACAAGGAGCCTTTATAACTCTGGTTGCACGGAATGAGGTAAGTCTTCCAGTTATGTTCTTAGGTACTAAGTCAGCATGTCGTGGGTCACAGAGGCAAGCCTCGCAGTGGTCACATCTTGTCTCTGCCTGGAGCTATGATTCCTGTGGTATGCTCAGTCATGTCCGACTCTTTGCAACCCTGTGGACTGTAGCCCGCCGGGCCCCTCTGTCCATGGGATTCTCCAGGCAGGAATACAGGAGTGGGCTGCCATACCCTCCTCCAGGGGATCTTCCCGACCCAGGGCTCGAACCCTGGTCCCCGCATTGCAGGCGGATTCTTCACCATCTGACTGGTTATTTCTTGTGTTTCGGGCAAAAACTTCCTGGTTGAAGTCAGGTTAGCTCCACAGATATTTTATTCAGGGCCAGGAACTCTGAGGCAACATTGCAGAGACTGCTGGCCTGGGAGAGGCAGAGACTTAGTTAGGTGCACCCCTGGCCATAGGCAGCCAGGGAGGCCACCCCCTGACCGGAGCCGCCGACATTGGCATCGTAGGGCCAACCTCTGAGTCCTGAAGGATGACTGTAGGCGTTTCTCTATAATTTGCTTCTGACATCATCTCCATCTCTAGTGAGACCCAGACTCCACAGGGGAAATCTCCCTCTTCCCCAGCAGTTCAACAAAACACGAGTGTTTCTGTGCTGAGTCAGCACAAGATTTGTTTTCCTTTTCAAAAGTGTCTGTTACCCTTGCCGGAGCCCAGGGCAGGCGCTCAGTTCTCGCCAACAGTCTCGCGTCCTCCTGCTCCCGGGGGGGCTGGGGGGACCACAGCAGGCGTTCTGGGCTCGACCTCAAGCTCGGGTCATAGTGGGTGCTCAGGACGTCTCTGTTGGCTGAAGAAATGAAGGGAGGGCGATGGACCGAGGGGGGAGTGCAGCGCAGCGTCGTTGATGGGATTTGATTCACCAGTGAACAGGGAGGGTGGCGGGGTGGTGGCTGCCCCGGGGCGGGGGGGGCGGTGCACAGCCGGGCAGTGACCAGGGGGATGGCAGACCACGGGGGCCCTGGGGGGGGCGCATATCCGGGCAGTGCCCTAGGGGAATGGCAGACCACGGGGGGCCCTGGGGGGGGCGCACAGCCGAGCAGTGCCCAGGGTGGATGGCAGACCACGGGGGCCCTGGGGGGGGTGCACAGCCTGGCAGTGCCCGGGGGGATGGCAGACCACGGGGGGCCCTGGGGGGGGCGCACATCCGGGCAGTGCCCTAGGGGAATGGCAGACCACGGTGGGGGCCCTGGGGGAACGTGCAGCTCAGGCTCGGCAGCCATCATTTCTTTAAAACATGAAGAAAGGCAGAATTAGCTCCCTTTTATTTGTCCCCTGACTTCCCTAACAGCGCATCTGCTTTGGCATCGAAACCACCTTCCGCGACTGAAACCCCGACTGTGATGAAATGGCATCCTGTGAGATTTATCCAGTGCTGAAGTTTGACAGGAGACCCATGAAAAAGGAGGCAGGGCAGGCCAGCGGGTCAGGTGCTCCCAGGCTTTCTGTGGCTCCTGGCATTGCTAGGGGTGAACGAGCCTTCTGGCACCAAGAAGGCCTTTACTCTCTAGCGTAATTTTATACTCTGACTCTGGCAAGTCAGGTGGTGTCCCTCTGTATTAATAGAATAATATGATTTTTATTACAGGCACATTCTTGTTTAGAAAACCTCCATGTCTTTGGGAAGGACTCCCCTCTCCTTCTGTTCTCTGCTGTCAAGCTGTATTTAGATTTTAGCATTTATAGCAAATTGAGGCGCTGTAAACTGATCTCCGTCTTCTTGAAAATGACTAAAACAAGCAGGATTGAGACCTTGGGAGAATTACTGAATTACTGGATAGTTTTGCTTGTCCTCAGAGTATTTTTGGAAGTAGCCAAGCATAGGTTTACCTTGTCCATCTCACAAGTGATTTTTACTTTATTTGCTTTTTTGGTGGAGGAGGGACTCTTTAGATGATCTTGTAGGAAATCTTTATGCCATGAAATCACACACACCCTTCAGTTTGGAAATATGTTTCATATCTCCGTAATGTCAAATGAAAACATTTATTAGAATTAATGGGAGACCTTTAGCAATTAATACTGATGATTGGAACGTTGAGGTTCATTAATTTTTTTTATGATCTTTCTCTGCAGTGAATTTAAAACCTCACTATCCCTTAGTCATAGCTTAGCCTGCTGTACAGCTGTGTGGTCCATAGCTCTGCACACACGGGTGCTGTCCTGTGCTTTCTGGCATTTAATAAATCCTTGTACAAAAATTGCTTTTTCTCTCTTTTTAAACAAACAAATGGACAAATAGACCATCACCAGAACTCATTGTTCTCTGTTACTTTCAGGACAAGCTGTTGCAGGCGAAGAAAGAAATCGAGAAACACTCTATCAATGATAAACAGGTAAACTCACTGTGCTCGTCCTGCGCTTCCTGCCTAGTCAGCGCGGGCGCGAAGGGAGAGCCCATCACTTCATCTGTGAATAGTTCACTGCAAGCATGTCAAGTTTTCCTAATTACATTGTTTTTAAAATGGTGAAATTATTTGAATTATCTTGGATTTCAGGTTATTACCAAAGCAATGCCTAGACTCTAACACACATACACACACACAGGTGATCTAGTAACAGAATGCTTTCCTAGAAAGTGATTTCATTTCAGTTATTTATTCCAATTAACATAAGGGGAAGGAGGTATTAAAAATATTTTTTGATTATGCAATATTTTAATGAATGCAATGGTACGTGTATGTATACAGTATATATTTTAGGATAAAACATAATGATAAATTAATACCCACTCCAGTGTTCTTGCCTGGAGAATCCCAGGGACGGAGGAACCTGTTGGTCTGCCATCTATAAGGTCGCACAGAGTTGGACACGACTGAAGCAACTTAGCAGCAGCAGCATTACCCAACTTAAGAAATGGCATTTTCCGGGGCCCCTGAAATCTCCTCTGTTTGCCCACATCAGCCTTATCTTTTGTCTCAATCCTAGAGCTAACCCCCAACTTGATTTTTACCATTTTTTTGTTTTTTAGTTTTTTTGGCTGTGCCACACGGCATGTGGGACTTCAGTTCCCTGACCAGGGGTCGCCCCTTCACCCCCTTTATTTAAAGTCTTAACCACTGGGCCGCCAGGGAGTTCCCTTCCATTGTTTTTTTAAATAATTTGACCATAAGTGCATGTAACCCTAAGAAGTGCACTGTTTACTTCTGCCTCTTTTTGAACTTCATGGCATTATTCTTGTTTTGATAGCTTTGTTGAGATAGAGTTTCACACGCCCTTTAGCTCACTGATTGAAGGTGTGCAGTTCAGTGGGTTTAGCACATCTGCAGAGTTGCAGTTATCACCGGAATCAGTTATAGGATCCGTTCATCATCCCGTAAAGAAAGTCCACGTTCTTTACAGTCAGTCCTTGTTCTGTTCCAACCCCTCCTAGCCCTTGGCAATCACTAACCTGTTTTCTCTCTCTAAGTTAATACAGCATCATTCTTTGTGTATTCGTAGGCAGCTTGATCTCTTCTCCTGATACTGTGGTTAAAATTCCTCTCAGTTGCTGCATGAAGTAATCGTTCATTTTTTGCTGCTGTCTAGAATTTCCTTGCATGTATAAACTGTCTTCCATTCATCCGCTCTACTGTGGGTGGATATTTAGGTGGTTTCCTTTTTTTTTTTCCAGTTTGCTTTCTTTCTTGCTGTTGCTAAAGTTTATCTCTGTGCACTTTGTAAGAGGATGGAATACACCTAGCAATGAAATTGTCGAGTTGAGTATATGCATCACCAAAATGGTTACACTCCTGCCAGTAGTGACTCCTTGCCAATACTTGGTATTAACAGACTTTCTAATTTTTGCTTTTCTGATGGGTTTTAAATGGTGTTTCACTGTAGTTTTAATTGCCTCATTTTTTCCCTCCAGAAATACGTTAGAGAACTTTGTTTTTGTTGTCGTTGTTAAGTCGCTAAGTCATGTCCGATTCTTTGTGACCTCATAGACTGTGGACTGCGGCACACCAGGCTTCCCTGTCCTTCCCTCTCTCCTGGAGTTTGCTCAAACTCATGTCCGTTGAGTCGGTGATGCTAAGATGCTAAGGTGGTGAAGCAAAGAGAACTTTGCATGTCAGTCAGCTAAATCTGCCTCATCTCTTAAAACTACTGTGGTGTAATCCTGGGTACCCCAGAGTTTATTGAATCAGATCCCTTTTATTGGCTGTTTGCATTTTTCTTCCTTTGCATTCCATGCTGCAAGCAGACGTCCTCATCCACCTCGCTTTGTGTGTGTTGAGTTTTTCTCTAGTACGGGGGCCTCTGTCTGTACCCCCTTCTCTGGAGCCCACAGACACTGGAAAGCCATCAGCTCGGCAGGTCTCCCCAGTTTTGTTGTTTTGTTTTACTGTCCCTGTGAGTTCTGGTAGACAAGGAGCATCATCTGGAATGTGGATCTGGAATGTCCAGGTGAAGGCCAGTCTCGCTGACGCCCTGTCCGCTCCTTCTCCCCCCTTGCTACCCCTGCTCTTCACCCGGCAGCAGCCTCAGGTCGTGTGGAAAGTCCTTGACTTGCACATCCAGGAAGGGGAAGGTCCTCAGGGCTAGGGGAGGAATGGGTAGCCGTGCCCTCCTCCAGGGGATCTTCCCCACCCAGGGATCTAACCCCGGTCTCCTGCATCTTCTGCATTGTGGGCGGAGTCTTTTACCGATAAACCACTGGAAAAACTGCCCTCCCATCCCCAATTTGCCTCTTCTAATTGCATTGTCAGCAGATTTCAAACCCTGCAATTGGAACATCTGAACTGGACTCCTTATCTACTGGAAAACATTGCCTTTGATTTTTAAAAACAGTTCTTTTAAAGCCCTACATAGCTTTGATCATTTTTTTCTCTTTCTAATAGGTGGTGCTTTGTATATCAGTTGATGTATCTCAAGACTATAGCCAAGTAGAGAACGTCATAAAACAAGTAAGAGATTGGGTCAATTGGAATTAGTCTACTCGCCTTTTGATTGGTCCTTGCCAGTTTGATGTGTGGCTTGGAGTTGGTGGTGATCATAAAGTCCCACATATCTTCCCTATAGGTCTACTAGTTTTATAGATTTTGTTTATTGGCATTGATTGGCTACTAACGGATTTTTTGTTTCTCTTCCTTAATGCCCGATTTATAAACTTCCAGGCACAGGAGAAGTTGGGCCCGGTGGACATGCTTGTAAACTGTGCAGGAATGTCACTTGCAGGAAAATTTGAAGATCTTGAAGTTAGTACTTTTGAAGTAAGTAAAAATTTGTTTCTTTTCTTACTGTGGTAGCCCATACACTAAAAAGGAGAACTAGTTTATGGCTGAAACCTTTATGAATGAAATAGGTAAAATGCATTCCAGTTTAATAGAAGGTTCAGCAAACTAGAGGAAGGCTGGACAGGGTTTTATTCCCAGTGACCATCCAGCCTTAGAATTTTATGCAAGACACTGGACCTTGCCTTCCTCAGCTGTAAAATGGGAATGCAACCTCCAACCTGACACAGATTAGTATTGATTTACTGAGGTCATATTATCAACAGAGCTCTTTGTAAGCCAAGAGATGCTGGATTTTCTTGTCAAATATCAGTGTTTTTAACAATGAAAACCCAAAAAAGTTGACGAGCAGACTCTGGCATTCTCAAGCCAAGAGAAGAAGATAATGCATCATACTTATGTTTATGTTTTTTAAAAACGTCAGCCAAAGAAGTGCACAACGGAGTTGAAATCCTTAAGTGCATAGCATGTTTTTCTTCATTTGACGTTGTGTCAACTGTCTCTCTCTTACTGGTCTCTAGAGCTTTCATGGTGGTGATGGGCTTTGAATGATCTTCTCGGTGAAGGTAGAGTGCACCCCTTTTATGGAAGAGGAGACTCCCAGAGCAACAGTTCAGATGTCCTGCTCTGGCAGGCTGGGGAAAAGCACTATAAACTCTGCAATTTCAAGTCAAGCTGGGCAAGTCCAGCGGAGGCAGAAGCAGAGTGATGCCTTAGCTGGGACTCTGGTATCATAAGGCTTCTCTCTCAGCTCAGCATAAAAGATAGCTGCTGGGTCAGGACTTCTGGTGGTTCAGTGGTTATGACTCTGCCTTCTGCGGCAGGAGCTGTGGGTTTGATCCCTGGACTGGGAACTAACATTCTGCATGCCACTCGGCACAGCCAAAGCGGGCGGGGGCGGGAGGAATCAAAAGATAGATGTCTTGACCTATATGCCTTTATCTCTAGGTATTGACAGGGAGATTTTGAAGATTATCTCAACGGCTGTGTAAAGAATTAGTTGGAGAAAGTAGTTGTAGTCTAGGCATGAAGTGATGAGGGGAAAGACTTCAGAGGTGGCCGGTGAAAGAGAGGTGTGAGTGTATGTGCCTGTGTGTGGAAGATGATATGAAGGGAGGATCGGCAGACTCCTTAGTCGACTGTGGACAGCAAAGAGGACAGGTGTGTAAGGGGCTGTGTGGTTGCAGCAGATAAACGCACAGCTGTGTAGCGGGCGTCAGGAAGCAGGGTCTATCCAGGGCAGGGGGGAGGGCATCTGCATCCGTGTCTAATGGAAGTCTGGAGGTAATTGAGTCAAAGATTTGCAGGGGTCTTAACTGAGCAAGAACAGAAGGAACTAAGCACATAAGACTGGGTGACTGTGTGGGCCTTCCCTGGCAGTCCTGGTTAAGACTCCGTGCTTCTACTGCGGGGGTCACGGGTTCAAGCCCGGCAGGGGACTAAGATCCTGCTTGCCTTGTGGTGTGGCGTAAAAAAAGAGTTCAGGCAACTGCGGATGGGTGTCAGTGACAAGGAGAAAACACGAAACGGGTGAGATGAAGGAAGAAAGAAAACACGCGTATAGAGTATGAAGTATGCTGCAACATTTAAAAAATGCATGAATCCTAATCTTTTTAAAAAACTCACTTTATTCTCAGCCTGTCTCCCATTACACTGTCTCCTTCCCTCTGTCTGCTTCCCTCTGTCTCTCTCACTTTGTTTGAAAAAGCAGTTGATTTCTTTTGTAACCCCCGCCCCCGCACCATCCCCACGCCAGCACTTCTGCATGCCGGCTGTTGGTCAGTCTGTCCCAGCAGTGGTGTCCTGCAGACTTCTCTTTAGTTGAGGTGCGCGGGCTCAGGCGCTTCACGGCATGTGGGATCTTAATTCCCTGAGCAGGGATCAAGCCCATGTCCCTGCTTGCAAGGTGGATTCCTAACCGTTGGGCCACCAGGCAAGTCCCAGTGGGAGTTATTGTTGATTGGGACTGCACTGACATTATAGATACCTGCGAGGAAAACTGACATCTTAACACTATTTGGTCTTCTAACCCATATAACATAATATATCTCTCCATTTATTTAAATTTTTTAACAAGATTATCTCAATAGTGTTTCATAATTTTCAGTGTGTGGAGCTTGCATATTGTTTTTCAGTATTTTATATTTTTTGATGTTAGTGTAAATGGTTTTTTATTTCAATTTCTTGAGTTTTCATTGCTCATGTAGAAAACGGCAGTTGATTTTTGTGTATCGATTGTGCAGTGTTGCTGAACTCAACTATTAATTCTAGTGTTCACTGGACTTCCTACTTCCAAGATCATGTCATCTGCAAGTCTTACCTCTTCCATTGCTATGTAGATACGCTTATTCCGCGGGCTGGAACTTCCAGTGCAGTGTTGACTAGAAGTGGCCAAAGTAGACATTTTTGTCTTGTTCCTGACTTTAGGGAGAAAGCAGTTAGTCTTTTACTCTTAAGTATGATGTTAGCTGTAGTTTTGTTTGTTTATTTTTGGTCTAAGTCTAAGTCGCCTCAGTCATGTCCAACTCTGTGCGACCCCACAGACGGCAGCCCACCAGGCTCCGCTGTCCCTGGGATTCTCCAGGCAAGAATACTGGAGTGGGTTGCCGTTTCCTTCTCCAGTGCATGAAAGGGAAAAGTGAAAGTGAAGTCGCTCAGTCGTGTCCGACTCTTAGTGACCCCATGGACCGTACCCTACCAGACTCCTCCGTCCATGGGATTTTCCAGGCAAGAGGACCAGAGTGGGGCGCCGTTGGTAGATGCCCTTTATCAAGTTTAGCAGTTTATCCTAATTTGCTGAGAGTTTTTATATGGAATGGATGTTTAATTTTGTCAGATGCTTTTTCTGCATCTACTGTGGTGATCATAGAGTTCTTTTTTAGTGTGTTAATATGGTGAATTACGCTGGTTAATTTGCAGATGTTTCCAGCCTTGTGTTCCTGGGATAAACCTCCTTTGGTCAGGATGTGTTATCCTTTCTGTGTCCTTGAGGGATAGTAGCTGGTAGCGTTTTGTAATGTTACTTTTTGGTTTTGTGTAAGAGTCAAGGTGGCCTCGTGGCATCAGTAGAGGAATAGTCTCTCCTTTTCAGTTTTCTGGAAGAATTTGTGTAGAATTGATTTATTTTTCCTTAAATGCTTGGTAGAAATCACCAGTGAAGCCTGAGATTTTTCCTGTGGGAAGGTTTTAACTTTAATTTCTTTAATAGATGTACAGCGTGCCTGCTAAGTTGCTTCAGTTGCATCTGACTCTTCACGACCCTGCGGACTGGGGCCCGCCAGGCTCCTCTGTCCGTGGGATTCCCCAGGCGGGAATACTGGAGTGGGTTCCCATGCCCTCCTCCGGGGGATCTTCCGGGCCCAGGGATGGAACCCTGTCTCCTGCATTGCAGGCGGGCGCTTTACCTCTAGTGCCACCTGGAGGGCTTCCCGGATAGCTCAGCAGGACACGCAGGAGGCACGGTGCCCCCTGGGAGCCTCTGTTATTTTTCTGTTTTATATTGCATGTGGTGACAGACCTGGCCTTTTATAAGACTTTTAGTGTGGAAGCATTGTCATACAGTATCATGAGACTTTCAGGTTGAAAATGTGAACGTTTTTAAGAGTTCCCAGGTGAGGGCAGAGGAGACCCTTGGTACCTGTGTGGTCCTGCCCCATCATGAGAGCCCCCGTGTCCTGAGTGGTTACTGCGGGTGGGGCTGGGAGGGTGCCTACCTTCTGTTCCCTCTTTCAGTCCTGCCGCAGGCCTGTGAGGTCACACCATGTGAACCCAGTTTTGGCCGAGGAATTAAGTGGAGTGCCCGACTTTGCTGCTCATCATCAAATGGGCAGTAAATGGTAGAACCCTGGCCCCGCAGTCCGCGCTCTTAACCCTGTCCTGGTCTCTGCGGTCTCTCTGTGACTTAGAACAGGGCTGGAAATATTTAGAGGCTCTTTGCTCAAACTGTCCCTCAGAAGGATTACCTGCGCCCTGCAGCGTACTCTTTCTAAGGAGGAGACTAATTTTGTCCAGGCTGCAGCAAAGACCTAAGTGCTGTCGTGAGAAAGTGAGGTTAGAGTGAAACAGGAGATTGAGAGAGGCTCTCACAGGCGGACGCTGGGAGGGGGTGGACTGGGAGGTTAGGAGACGGACGCGCACGTGCACCGCCTTGTGTAAAACAGGGAGTGGGAAGCTGTAGGCCAGGGGGCTCAGCTCGGCGCTCTGTGATGACCCGGAGGGGCAGGGGGACGGGGCGGGAGCGGGGCGTGGTTTGCACGGAGCTGATTCCCTCTCTCGTACAGTAGAAACTAGCGACACTGTAAAGCAACTGTATGGCAGCAAAAAAGACAGAGAGAGGAAGCAAAGAAACAGGCGCCCAGTGGGGAGCCCTCTGTGTCACGGTCACTTAGGGATCCCTTAGTTCCTGTTTGTTCAGCAGCTCTGCTGAACCCCCAGTGACCCAGGCTCCGGCTCGGGGCGGTTGCCCGAGGGGCGCGCTGGTGACTCGGGGCGGGTGCCCGAGGGGCGCGCCGGTGACTTGGGGCGGGGTGCCTGTGGCGTGTGCCCTGCTCGGGCTCCAGGCCTCTTTATTCCTTGCAGAGGCTGATGAGCGTCAACTACCTGGGCAGCGTGTACCCCAGCCGGGCGGTGATCAGCACCATGAAGGAGCGCCGCGTGGGCAGGGTCGTCTTCGTGTCCTCCCAGGCCGGGCAGCTGGGCCTGTTTGGTTACACGGCGTACTCTTCATCCAAGTTTGCCATCAGGGGGCTGGCAGAGGCTCTGCAGATGGAGGTAAGAGCATCTTCACTTTTACACTGACTCCTTTCAGCCCAATGGGACGTGTTCCCCTTTAGTTTGTAGCTTTCTTCCTGGTGTCATTGTTTGAAACTAGAACTTCATAGATCTGTCTTCAGTGTAAGAGAATGGACTCCACCCCTGAATTTGCAGTTATCCTGTTTTCATTGCATAAAAGATGATAGATGTCGACAGAAGCAAGATGGCTGTGAGGTATTTGGCTTAATTTAATACACAGTTTGCTTTTGAACTGTGGTGTTGGAGAAGACTCTTGAGAGTCTCTTGGACGGCAAGGAGATCCAACCAGTCCATCCTAAAGGAAATCAGTCCTGAATATTCATTGGAAGGACTGATGCTGAAGCTGAAACTCCAATATTTTGGCCACCTGATGCGAAGAGCTGACTCATTGGAAAAGACCCTGATGCTGGGAAAGATTGAAGGTGGGAGGAGAAGGGGACGACAGAGGATGAGATGGCTGGATGGCATCACCGACTCCACGGACACGAGTTTGAGTAAACTCCGGGAGTTGATGATGGACAGGGAGGCCTGGGATGCTGCAGTCCATGGGGTCGCAAAGAGTTGGACACAAATGAGCGACCAAACCTAACTTAGCAGTACTAACATCTTCATAGTATTTTATTACGGGCAGTCTACAGAGCTCTCGTGTTTCAGACATCTGCAATAAAGTGAAGATCGCAGTAAAGCGAGTCACATGCATTGTTTGGTCTCCCGGCGCGTATAAGGCTGTGGTTACGCTATACTGTGCTGTCAAGTGTGCAACAGCATTAAAGAAACAATGGACATTCCTTAATTAAAAATACCACAGTGCTCAAAAATGTTAACTACCTTCTGAGCCTTCAGTGAGTCTTAGTAGTAACATCAAAGATCACTGATCTCAGGTCACCATAACAAATACAGTCATGATGAAATGTTTGAAATATTGGGAGAATTACCAAAATGTGTCACAGAGTCATGAAGTGAGCAACTGCTGTTGGAAAACTGATGCCAATAGACTTGCTCAATGCAAGGTTGCCACAGACGTTCATTTGGTTAAAACTGCAGTATCTGTGCATGCATGCTAAGTCACTTCAGTCATGTGCGACTCTGCGACTCCATGGACTGTAGCCCACCAGGCTCCTCTGTCCATGGGATTCTCCAGGCAAGAATAATGGAGTGGGTTGCTGTGCTGTCCTCCAAGGGATCATCCTGACTCAGGGATCAAACCCTCATCTCTAATGTCTCCTGCATTGGCAGGTAGGTTCTTTACCACTCTCGCCACCTGGGAAGCTCAAACCTTCAATTAGTAAAAAAAATGCAGTATCTATAAAGTGCAATAAAGTAAAACACAATGAAACAACTATGTCAGACTTCCCTGGTTTTCCAGTGATTAAGAGTCCAAGCCCCACTGCAGGCAACATGGGTCCGATCCCTGGTTGGGGGGTTCTCCGTGCTGCACAGTGCGGCCAAGAAATAAATAAAAATAAAAAAGATGCACCTTCATTAAAAAATAGTAGTAAGTAAATAAAAATTTTAAAAAACTCAATAAGCTGTGACTGTATTGACCTAATACTGTGTGAGTATGCATAACGGTAACCAGATACTTTCTTTTTTTTATCATTGTTCTTTAACATTCTTTAAAGATATTCCTTTAATGAAAAGATCTGTCCTTTATGCATGCGCATTCAGGTGTTCAGTCATGCCCGACTCTTTGCGATCCCGGGGATTAGAGCCCACCAGGCTCCGCTGTCCATGGGGATTTCCCAGCAAGAATACTGGGGTGGGTTGCCATTTCCTCCAGGGGATTTTCCTGACCCAGGGATCGAACTTGCGTCTCCTGCATCTCCTGCGTTGGCAGGCAGATTCTCTACCACGGAGCCACCTGGCCTGACTAATAAAATGAGCACGTGTGTGAGGGAAGAGCTACTGTATAGCTCTCAGTTTTTAGACACATCATTTAACTTGATCTCATCATCCTTGTTGGCAAAAATGAGAATAAGACTTGGACTAAAAATTGCACTTGGCTCTCCTGATACTTATGTTTTAATATCCTAAAGAAATATTGATGAACGGGAGTGCTTTTTATCGTCATAGTTAATAGAACGTGTCGTGGAAGGAGGGTGTGGTTAGGCTTAGCATCGAGTGAGCGCCTGTCAGACGTGTACAGCCTCCCTCCTCATCCGTGAAGCAGATTTCTGTGCCACTGCCAGGCGGGGATGCTTGGAGAGCATTGCATGGGTCTTTCCAAAACCATGTACTTTAAGGTGAAATTCTTTCTAATTCTATATATAGTTGACCTTGAACATCTCAGATTTGAACTGAACAGGTCCACTTGTCGCTTTCTTCCAATAAAGATAACGGAGCTACCTGATCTGACGTTGGTTGAATCCTCAGATGCTTCACTATGGGTGTGGAGGGCCCCTTGGAAAGTTAAATGTGTATTTTTAAATGTGGTCACGCAGGGAGTCGGTGCCTTTGACCTCCACGTTGTTCAGGGGTCAACTGTGTACTGAAATGTAACACTACCTCACGATGTTAAACGCTCAGAAGAAAATTAACTGTGGCCGTTTCTCTTACTGGAGAAGGAAATGGCAACCACTCCAGTAGGCTTGCCTGGGAAATCCCATGGACAGAGGAGCCTGGCAGGCTACAGTCCACAGGGTGCGAACACGACTTAGTGACTAAACAACAACGCAACAGTCCTCTTACAGTAAGAGTGTGGTTTGAGGATCGCATTTCATGATTTAGATTAGGAGTGGGTACTTTTTTTTTTTCCCCCAAAGCACCAGAGTGAATATTTTAGCCTTTGAGGGCTAGATGGTACCTGCTGCAACTATTCAGATCTCTTATGATAGCAGGAAAGCAACCTTGTGGGAGGTTTAAATAAGCAGGTGTACGCCAATAAATCTTTATTCATAGAAACAGGTAAAGGGCCAGATTTGGTCCTCAGGCCATAGTGGCCGACCTCTGATTCCGAAAGTCCCCAGAGAGCCCCGGGTGGTGCTGGCAGACTGCCACCAGATACTGGAGATCCCGGTGCTGATCCTGGTGCTGCCCTGACACTGGATGAGCTCACGTCCCGGGTCAGTGAGAGTCCCCCCCGGCCTCTTCGGGACAAGCGTGCTATGCTCGTCTCATCCCAAAGGAGTCAGCCACAAATTTCATTTTCATCAACGTCCTTGATATGTTTAGTCGATAACAGGTTGCTGTAATGGATGCTTAGCCAGTGGGGCATGTATGGCTGTGAAATTTCCAACAAGAACACCGGTAATTTCTTCTGTAGCTTTCACTTTGATATCCCTTTATGAATAACCATCTTCTTTTATAACAGTTTCGTGACATACATGAGGCAGATGTCATTGTACAGCCTTCTAGATAATAAAACTGAGTTTTCCAGAATTCCGTAGGGTTGCTGGAAGCCACACTGTGACTTTGTAACAGAAACAGTTACAAAGTCTGCGCCTTTTGGTTCTGCCTTCCGCCCCCTGTCTGCTCTGTGATGTGTCTGTAACGTAGGGCAGGGCTGCCTCAGCCCTTCCCTTTGGTCTCAGGAACCCAGCAGGAGAAGGCACGTTTGGGGATTGAAAGGCCTGTGCACGAGAGCTTTCTGTCCCCAAGTCTGTCTCGCAGAAGGACTCCAGGAGTCACTCAGGGCACATGTCTGATCTGCGTGGCCTGGTTCCCTTCTGGGTGAGTCCCCAAAGCCTCTTAGTGACACATGTGATTCACAGGCTGAAAGTGGCCGGTCTGGACTTGCCAGTCGGCTTAACTTTGCTCTATATTTGGACTCTATTAAAATAAAATGTCCTCACATAAGCAAAAACTAAAATCAACATGTACCGTGGAAAATAGATTTGAGGGGAAATAAGTCATCAAAATCTAGCATGTTCATAGCAGAACATCCACCAATACAGTTGTTTCCTTACAAACTTATACTGTTGTGTTTTTGTTGGTCTGTTTAGCCAAAGTGGTTTTGTGTTTTTTGTGAATGAAATGTTCTATACTTTAGACTCTAAGTGCCTGTGATTCTCGTTTCTGGTTTAATGAACTCTTAAATCTTCCTCCACCACACTCTTGCTCCCTAAACTAAAGTTGCATCTAGAAACGCTTTATGTGCAATGACTAAATTTGGAAGAATGCTTTGTTGGCACTTTTTTGCTTTCTTTTTTAAATTTAGTCTTTTAAGTATAAAGACATCACTTAAAGATTTTAGAAGTTGTTCTTTTAGGAAAGTAGACTTTTGAGGTGGGAGTGTAGCCACAGATACGGCAGCAGAGACCAAATACAAGAAAGCTAAGTGCCCCACTTTCCACATCCCTGGTCCCGAGCACTCCCACCCCTCCCTCATCTTTTCCTGCTCAAAAGGAAGCTGAAGCTCAAGTTCTGGAGCTTCAGTGTCAGCAGCTCTAATGCTTTCTCCAGCTCCTAGGCCTTTGTCTTTGCTTTTCTTTTTTAATGATTATTTATTACTTTGTTTGGCTGTCTTGGGTCTTAGTTGTGGCACGGGGCGTCTTCGCTGTGGCCCAAGGGCTGTCTGGTTGCGACCTGCACGTTCAGTGGTTGCAGCTCAGGCTCGTTGCTCCACGGCACGAGGCATCGCAGTTGCCCGAGCGGGGATGGAACCGTGGCCCTGCGCTGGAAGGCAGGTTCTTCACCCCTGGACCCCCAGGAAGCTCCTCCCTGCTCTCTGCCTTGTCTTTGCTTTGATGGGATGAGGACCAGCCTGCCTTTCGGTGAGATTGTTTGTGTCATAAATTAGGTCTTGAGTAAGTGGTCATCTTTGAGAATGAGGCCAGGTGGAAGGGAGGAAATGATGGTAGGGTGGGACCAGGCAGACCTGAGGTGGAGGAGAGAGGAGTTGGTCAGCAGGGCCAGGGAGGCGCAGACAGTGGCTGAACAAACAGAATCAGTGCAGTCCTGGCTTAAATTCTTAGCAGAAGTGGTCTTGAGGGGTCAGCACTGTCTTAGCAAGAACCAGTGAGGCCACAGAGCCCTCATTTCCTTTTCTGCCGGGGTCAGGGGGTTGCATGTGTCCCCTACACACAAAGCTTTAAGCTGTGAACTTGCAGAGACGCGAATGTGCCTGGGCGCGTCTGGTCCGCACGCCGTGAGCGAGGTCGGGGCTGGCCCTCCGTCCCCTCCTGCTGACGATCCTTCAGCTCTGCTGTCTCCCCGCTCCAGTCAGAGACGCTCCTTGCTGTTCACGCAGTGCCAGCCCCTGTATGCCAGCTGTTGTACTGTACTTCATTACTTTTCAAGATACTGTACTGTAAGATTTAAAATGTTTTATTTTTTTATGTATAATTTTTGAAAAGTATTATATACCTATTACAGTACAGTACTACATAGCCGATTATGTTGGTTGGGTACCTAGGCTAACATTGTTGGACTTACAAACAAATGGCACTTAAACGAACTCGCTTAGAGTGGAGCTCATCCATATGGAGGGGACTTACTGTAGTTAATTAAATCAAGGTGTGGAGTTAATTTTTGGGGGCTTCCCTGGTGGCTCAGATGGTAAAGAATCCGCCTGCAGTATAGGAGATCACCTCCAGCACAGGAGACCTGGGTTCGGTCCCTGGGTCTGAAAGATCCCCTGGAGCAGGAAATGGCTACCCACTCCAGTGTTCCTGCCGGGAGAATGCCACGGACAGAGGGGCCTGGTGGGCTACAGTCCAGGGTTCACAAACAGTCGGACACGACTGGGTGACTAAACCACAACCAGAGTTAGTTGATTTATATTTTCACAGATTATTTGACCAGGAGTTTCTGGAGCCTGTAGCTCCATGAGGGTATAGGAATAATGCAGCAAGTATCTGCTGGGTCCTTTCTGTTGTTCAGTCGCGTCCAGCTCTTGCAACCCCGTGGTCGTGACTCACCAGGGTCTCTTATCCTCCATGCTCTCCGGGAGTTTGCTCACTGACTCATGTCCACTGAGTCACTGATGCTATCTAACTGTCTCACTTTCACTTGTCGGTTAAATAAATACAAGGGGGACTTCCCTGGTGGTCCAGTGGCCGAGACTCAGGGCTCCCAGCGTAGGGGAGAGTGGGTTTGTCTCAGTCGGCTCCAACTCTTTCCAACCCCATGGGCTCTAGCCCGCCAGGCTCCTCTGCCCGTGGGATTTCCCAGGCAAGAACACTGGAGTGAGTCACCATGCCCTCCTCCAGGGGATCTTCCCGACCCAGTGATCAAACCGAGGTCTCCTGCATTGCAGGCGGATTCTTTACTGTCTGAGCCCCCATGGAAGCCCCAAGATTTGGCACAGCCAGATAAATAAACAGACATTAAAATAAATAAATACAGTGGTTAATTTTGTAGTCACTGGAGGTATCCAGCCATAGGCTGAGAGGGTCATCTGGCTCTAGGATTATACGGAGGATACCAGTACTGAGAAAGGGGTTGGACTGGTTTCTCCCAACTCCACCGCCGGGAGAAAGCTGTTCTAAAAAGCAATAAGCTTTTCTGGAAGCTCAGCCGTAACCTTGAATTGGAGAGACACGCTCTGACATCCTGCCATGGAGTTTTTATAGCACCACCGTCCTGGCCCATCATAGGGGGCACAGGAGGAATATCCCTGCAGTGGCCGTGTCTGAGCTGCCAGCTTCAGGCGTCAGGTGGGCTGTCTGATGACCGCTTACTGACTGTTTTTTTTGATGGCGGTGGTGTTTTTCTCCGGCCTGTGCACAGCAAAGGGCAAGGTCATGGGAGACACTTTCTAAAGTCGCTATCTCGAAAACAAGTGGACGAGAAGTTGCTTGCTCATCAGCCTCCCTGCCTGGCCCGAGTCCAGAGCTGTTATGAGCTGGGCCTTGAGGCTGCCCGCCCCGCGACGCTGAGCAAGTGTGGTCTCAGGCCCTCGGTGTCCGGAGCCCAGCCAGCGGGGACCGCGGCCCCTGCTACTGCCCTTCCCAGGCTGACCGGTTAGGTGCCCCTGCCCGTGCAGCTCCCTCTTCAGCCTTCGGAACCGCGCTTCACGGAGGGAAGCAGGGGAAAGGCCAGATGTCAGACGGGACTCTGGAGCGCTCCGAGGTGTCCTGCGACTCTCACCTGTCGGCCTCCTTGAAACGCACGGGGCCTCCCTCGGGCCAGTGCCTGTCCAGGTCCCCTCGGTGTTCCCAGGGGGCTCAGCAGTGAGCCAGGAGCAAGCAGAGTCGTGGCGAGGTTCTGAAGGCGTCCCTGAGCCGCAGGGGTGTGCAGCGGGGGGCCGTGGGGGGCCGTGGGGCCCGTGTCCCAGCTGCGCAGCAGGACAACCTTGAGGGCCGTCAGTGTGTTCTGAGTGGAGAGGTTCCGGGGGGGACTCTGGCGGAGAGGGAACTAAGCCTGGGATCCTGTTCGAGATCGGGCAGGGGTGCTGGGAAGAGAAGCTGGGAAGGAGTTTCTGTATTTAGATGCGGGTGAGGTTGTCCTGGTCTGACCTGCGGGGAACCCCCGAGGAGCACTCTGTTTGCTGAAGAAGTGAGCCCTGAGCCCTCCCTGGTGCTGGGGACTCCTCGGCCAGCAGACTCTCGGGATGGGTGTCACTCTCGACCTGGGTCTGGGCCAGAGGGGAGGAATTTGAATGGTCTCAGCCTGTGTTGTGGGTGAGATTAGCAGAGCAGTGGTTTGAGAAGCAAGCGTGAAGGAGAGCAGCTTTGCAGCCGGATGGCCAAGAACAGACTTGCCCGTGGCCATGGCCGCCGTGCTGAGCGGTCGGGGTGGGGGTCGGGGCCGGGGTTGAGGTTGGGGGTGAGCGGGCTTCCTTTTAGCACCGTCTGCTGTCCTCATAGCAGCTTCCAGGCCCTGGTCAGTGGGAGCGAGAGAACCTTAGAAGGAGGCGAACGAACCTCTGTAGCTCAGGGCCAGCTGTTTTCTGGAATAGAGGCTTGGGTGAGCTTTTTAACTTTATTTCTAAATGATCTTCGGGGCTAAGAGTTTCCTGATCCAGCGGGTGATAGGGGCTTCTCTGGTGTCTCAGCGGGTAAAGAAACCTCCTACAGTGCAGGAGACACAGAGACACAGGTTCGATGCCTGGGTGGGTGAGATTCCCTGGGGGAGGAAATGGCACCCACTCCAGTACTCTTGCCTGGAGAATCCCGTGGACAGAGGAGCCTGGTGGGCTGCAGTCCGTGGGGTTGCAAGGAGTCAGACACGACTGTGCACGCAACACTGCTCCTCTTACAGAATCACCCTGTTGGTCTCACCACCTTTTGAGAAGATCAGGGCCGCGTGTAGAATGTCTGCTTGGCAACCAGTGCGGGTTGATAAGGGAGGATGCGAACCTGTACCTTGTTTTACTAAAGGGCCCAATGTTGTCTCTGAAATGCAGGTGAAGCCTTACAATGTGTATGTCACAGTCGCCTACCCCCCAGACACAGACACCCCCGGGTTTGCAAAGGAAAACCAGACCAAGGTAAGCACGCCTCTCTCTGCCCTGTTTCCAGTCTTGAACGTTGGAAACCCCTTTTCCTGTTTTCTGTCTTTCTACCCTTCAGCTTGCAGGCATTTTCATCGGAAAATTGAGCTTCTTTCAATTTATGTGCTTGCAAGAGGCCTCAGAACTTTCTGTAACTTTCATTTGATATCTTGGAGGCTATAGCCCCATTTTCTTTGTTTTTTCTGGGCAGTGCCACATGGCTTGTGGGAATCTTAGTTCCCAAACTAGGGATTGAACCAGGCCCGTGCAGTGGAAGCGTTGAGCCCTTACCTCTGGACCAGGAGGAAAGTCCTGGTGTGACCCTGTTCTCAAAGGCCATTTTTGCTACGAGTCTTCAGGCTTGATTGGATGAATAAGGTGTTCTCTTTCGTGGAGAGTACAGCTTGTATTTTTAACTAACAAGTTAATAGTCCTTGGCTTCCCAGGTGACACTAGTGGTAAAGAACTGACCTGCCAATGCAGGAGACTTAAGAGACCCAGGTTTGATCCCTGGGTGGGGAAGAATTCCATGGACAGAGTAGCCTGCCGGGCCACAGTCCACAGGGCCACGAAGAGCCCGGCATGACTTACTGACTTAGCGTGACACATGATGTTCTTTAATGATACTACTTTCTCCTGTGGACTTAAGTGCATTTAAGGACTTGAAGTGGTTGCTGATCCGTTGTCTCTGCCTGGAGGTCTAATGGGTGCCTCAGATGTAACATTTCAAAAACAGCACTTTCAGTTCCCTCTCCTTCCCTCTCACTGTTCTCCATCTCGTTTCTGGTGCCCGCCATTCCCACAGCTGCTCAGGCTGGAAACCCTGAAGCCGGCTGTGACGCCTCCTCTGCCACCACACTGCACTCTGCTCGCAGGACCTATTCCCAGTCTGACTTTTTTTGTAACTGCAGATGTCACTACCATCCCAGGAGTGTGACTCACTGATATTTTCACCTGAACTGCTCTAATGGTCTTCAACTTGGTCTGCCTGCTCCTAGTTCTTACCCCCTGGAGTCTTTTTCATAGCGTAGCTAGTGATCCTTTTAGAGGACAAGTCAGCTCTTGTCACTCCCCTGTCCAAACCCTTCTTGTGAGTAAAAAGCCAGAAAGCAAAATTTAAACCAGAAACACAACAGATCAAAAACTCTTGTGCAGCATGGTCTAACAGAATGTTCTAGAATGGTGGACATGATCTATGTCTGCAGCTCTATAATGCAGTCACATTGTGGCTGTTTGAAACGCTTGCCGTGCAGCTAGTGGGACCAAGACACGGAATGTCTAATTTTATTTCATTTGAAGTTAGAATTAAATGCCGCATGTTGGTGTTGATGGCATTCTGCAGCGTGCGGCTCCCCGGGATCCCAGCACTTTGGGGGTAGAAGCCAGGGGCCTCCAGCCGTTCAGGTCCCGTGTCTAGACCTCGGTCACCAGCCCACCGCGTTTTCTCCTCTTGGTGGCCTCAGCCGCGCTGGAGCCCCGCCCCCTGAGCTTGCCGGCCGATCCCACGTGCGCGCTGCGCTCTTGCCGCCCTCTCTCTGGGTGTTGAAGTCGCTCTTCCTCCCGTGTTTCTGTGCACCTCTTGCAGCCGTCGCCCTGGAGAGGACTCCCCTGACTTGCCGTGTCTCAGCGTCCCTCCCGTGGGATGCTCAGCATCCCCCTCCCTGGCCTTGTTGTTCTCCGTGGTGTTTTCTCGCCTCTGGACTTCAACACAGTGACTGTCAGTCATCCTGAGCGGAAAGCAGACTCGGTGCTTTGTTCACGTGAACCTGCCTTGACATGTAGGTCAAGAGGCACTCTTTGAGCAAGCAAAGTGGGGAAGAAAGGAATCAGTGAGAACTTCCCCCCTTGAACTTGGCGTTGACTGGTTTTCTTCTCTTTTGTAGTGATGTGTGAATCTGCACCACATAAAAACTAGCACTAAAGTTCCATGAGCTGTATATTTTCAGAAAGATGTCTATTGTTTAGAAGCTTTTCCCCCTATTCATTTCCTTTTGACTCTGCTTCTTAAAATGACTACTATTTCAAAGAAATAAATTTAACCTGAATGCCCTGTTTTAGAATAAGGGAAATCTGCTAACATTTGATAAGTGGTCTTTTAGGTAGAAGCCAGAGCTGACAACAGGTGGTGATTTCCCCGTGAAGGTTTGATTTTGATGTTAAATTGTTTTTTGTTTTTCCTTGGCTAGAATGTTGGGCTGACTTCTATGGGTAGATGAAATCCCGCCTTGTTCCGTGCGTCCTGTAGAGGGCGCATAGTGCTTTGACCTCTGTCGTGGGTCTGGCCTCCACATGGTCCTGTTGGCCTGGGGACGTGGGACAGTGGTGGCACCTTCAAAAGGACTTTTCTCTTAATTCAGGTTCATCAAGAAATACTTGACTTTTATGAGCTCTATGCTTTTCTATTTTAAGGAAATATGTTCTGGTTTTTATTTTATTTCTTCAAGTCCACATGGTAAATAAAATTTATCGTTTCATACCATTTAAGGCTTAAGTTTTGAAACTTCTAACTGAAACTCACTTCTAAAGAATTTTTGAGCACATGGGTGTCATGTCGCTCCAAAGATTTAAAAATGAAAAAGACAAGGCAGGGGTTTTTTTTGTTTGTTTGTTTTCATGTTTTAAATGAAGCTCTGATGGCTCTCATTGGACTCAGGAGTGACTGGGGAGCTAAGGGGCTGGATTTTACATGGTGACCAGGTAGAGACTGATCTGGAATCCAGACGGGCTTAGTGCTAAAAATAGGAATCTGTTCAAAGGTAGAAAACTGGAATTATGTATAAATTAGGGGAGGAGGACTGTCAAAATTACTTCCTTTTTAATGCAGTGGGAAGTAATGGTATTGATAATGTCTATTTTTTTTTCACCTTTTTAGCCTTTAGAGACACGTCTTATTTCAGAGACCACATCCGTCTGCAAACCAGAACAAGTGGCCAAACAAATTGTTAAAGACGCCATAGTAAGTAAAACCCTTTTCCCTTGTGAATAGTCACAGTGCTGTATTTCCAAAAAGGTATTTGTGCCAGGGTTTACTTCAAAATATGAAGTTACTAGCTTTTTTGTATGTATGTGTGTATTAAATTCATCATATCTCATATCATAGACTGTTCTTTTCTTCCCTGGTTAATTCCGTGTTAATTAATAAGTTCTGGAAGCTAGGTATATATCTCTTTGTTTAATTTAACTCGGGGTCGCCCTGGGTCTCTCTGGCGCGCGGGCTCGCCTTGGTTGCGGTGAGCGGAGGCGCGTCTCCCTGGTGCTGCAGGGGCGTCTCACGGCAGAGGCTTCTCTGCTGAGGAGCGTGGATGCTCCAGGCGCCCCGGGCTCCTGTCGCTGTGGCTCCTGGCTCTGGAGTCTGGGCTCAGCAGTTGTTGGCACACAGGCTTAGTTGCTCCGTGGCATGTGGGATCTTCCCGAACCAGGGATCGAACCTGTGTCCCCTGCACTGGCAGGCGGGTTCTTATTCGCTGGACCACCAGGGAAGTCCACTTGTGTCTCTTAATCTTAGGAGCAGGTTGATCATTTGAGAACCTTAGTTCTTTGAAAGGAAAACGAGATTTACCTGTGATGTGTACATGGTTTGTACTATAGATTGTGTTTGGCATGTTATCATCTTCCTTCTCTGCCACAGTATTTTCAGTTCTAGATTATTTTAGGGGTCTTACTGCCACACTTGTTTAAGGATTTTCCTTTCCCTTTCCTGCTTCCTGGTATGGTTTGCCCAAATGTTTACTAATAAGAAAGTGCTGCCAGCCCCCTAGGCCATCATCCTGTCAACTCAGCTGATGCACTTTCATGTTCCCGAGTTTGTATTCAGAGTCCAAAACGGTCTTTCTCGAAACCAGGTGCTGTTCTGTAGGACGATGTATGGGCCACAAGCTTTTTGGCAGCATTCCTGTTAACCCACATGCAGAAAAACATACATGTCCAGGGGACATGTAAATATACATGTAATCCTTAGGCCCACATTGAATTTAGGAAACTTGGGGATTATCGGAATGAGAAGCGTCGGCTGGCTGGACCTTGGCCTCAAAGGAACATCTGTTGCCCGTTCAGGCCGATCCGAGCAGAATACAGGAAGCCTTGGAGGCTATTAAACATCTGCCGATGTGGGAAGGACTTTGCCCCGATTGTGTTCAGAGGCGTAGGAAGATGGCACCAGTGGATTGGGTGGACTTTGTTTTTCCTGCTTATCTCAAGTCAAAGCAAACATGCTCCATGCTTTTAATGATTCGAAGCAGCTCTTTGTATTTTGGCAGGATTCCTTTAATCTGGAGGTTCTCACGCTTTTTTCATCTCTTGAGCCCTTTCCACCCTAAACTTGTCCACGACCCCAGAGAACTTTTGGTTCCATGGCTTATCCTTATCAATATTTGCTACATCAGAAAGTGAAACTGTGTCATTTAACAAGGGTTTATTTATTCACTTAAAATGACAATGATAAATTCAGTGTATTTTACTGTAACATTTTTATAACAATATTTTTCAAAATGAAGTTTAGGGGGAAGGGTGGCATTGTTTTCGTCTCAGCAGCCTCTTCGGCGCCTGTGTTGGTGGAGAGCAGCTGCCCCGTAGCTGCTCCTGCACTGAGTCTGCCGTGCCATTCTGAATGAAGGTGTAAAGTGAGGCTGGCCGTGCAAAGACTGTAGCTGGAAAAGGAAAGGAGACTTCGTAGGCTTTTCAGATGATTGTGGACATTCCTTTTTTTTTTTTTTGATATAAAACCTAAACTAGATGAATAGTAGTTTCTTAAAGGTTAGTTGCAATGTGAAATTGGAAATTCTATCCATGAACTTTTTGTTCTCTGTTCCATGACAGTCCATCGGTCTGCCTTGCACTGTTTTGTACCCATTCATGATTTTGTAACATTATGTATTCATCCTTGGGAAAATATGGATTCCTTGAGTTATCCAAGAAAATCGCATTCATTCATATCACTGCTGATCTTACGATAGAAGTCCTTCTGTAACTGAGAAGCTGACAGCCTCAAAATGGCAGACACACGTTTTTCCCAATTCTAGCTCAGATGTGCACGCTGACGACAAAAGCTGCCAGTTTTCCTTGAAGCGACAGTCTTTTCATTCATTTTCTGCTAAGAGTCTTCCAAGTCCCCCCGTCTGAATGACCACAGCTGGTCAGTCCTGGTTCTTGCTGTAGAAACGGTCCGTGGAAGCAGCGGGACCCTTCCCGACGTGCACAGTGGGAGGGGGGCTCGTCTCGGAGGCGTCCGTCCCCTCTGGGGCGCCGAGCACGAGGGGCCCCCGGTGTGCTCCTCAGTGAGAGGACGTGTCCCCGAGCGCGGAGCAGCCGCCCGCGCTGTGCGGAGGCCCCGCTGGCCGCCCGTTTGGGCTCCTGGCGGATGTGCGCCGCCCCGACGCCGGTCGGCTCCGCCCCTGCTTCCTCCCGCGCCGTCTAGACGTCGGCCCTCGACGTCTGCGCACCTAGTTCTGCTTTGCAGCTAAGTTCATCTGCACCATTTTCTAGATTCCACATATATGCGTTAATTCACGGTGTTTGTTTTCCTCTTTCTGGCTTCGTTTTCTGTGGGCACCTAAATGGGAAGGAGCCTGGAGGAGAGGGTACGTGCGTACGTGCGACTGAGGCACTCGGCTGTACAGCAGAAGGAAACCCACCATTGTAAAGCAACTATACGCCAATCAAAAAAAATCAGAAAAAAAATGTCCTCCAGGGTTGAGATTTAACAAAACGATTCATTTTACTGCGTAACGAGTGCAGTTTTAAGCAAAGCTGACCTTTAAAATTTTTTTGGAGATTTGAACAGTCTGTTCTCTTCCTGTGTTTATCGACCATTGTGAGTGTCGGGGACAGTGCAGAGGCGCCGCCACCATGGTCCACGCTAACCCGACAGCGGCGTTTCCCGTCGGTGCAAGCGGCACGGGGGGAAAACGGCGGTTCACGTCTTGGTGCCAGTGTGCCTGTGGTTTTGTCTTTGGGGAAGGGTCTCCCGGCACTCAGGGTCCGTGGCCCACATTTTCAGGAGTGTCCGTCCAGCCGCGCCAGCCTGTGTGCCACGGCCACACTCATCCCCGAGCTCACGCGTGCCCATGACCGCCCCTCCCCGCCGTGAGCGGACACGGGTCAGCATCTCTGACGTGCTGAGCTGATTCCTTTCCGTGTTGCCTCTTTCCTTTCTTTCCATTTCAGCAAGGAAATTTCAACAGTTCCATCGGCTCTGACGGGTACATGCTCTCATCGCTGACCTGTGGAATGGCTCCGGTGACATCCATCATGGAAGGGCTGCAGCAGGTGAGCCGTGCCTGGGCCTCAGGACAGATGGACAGCCAGACAAACGGCCGGGCCGCTCACTGAACCTCAGTGAGCAAAGGCTGAAGGAAGACATGGCAGTTTTATATGAGGATCTGAAGAGTTCTTACTGAAGTAGCAGCTTTTTTCTTCCTCTACCCAGAAGTAAATAGGAAATAAGTTAAAGTTGTTTAGTCACCAAGTCATAGCCCGCCAGGTCCCTTTGTCCGTGGGATTCTCCAAGAATACTGGAGTGGGTCGCCATGCCCTCCCCCAGGGGATCTTCCTGACCCAGGGATGGAACCCGTCTCCTGAGTTGGCGGGCAGGTTCTTTAGCACTGGAGGCACCAGGGAACCCAGGTTAAAGATGCAGCGTGAGGAGATGAGACGGGAAGCAGTCTCCCATGTGGCCCTGCAGGTGCCGAGAGGAGGGAGCTGCACTGCCGTTAGGGGTTAACCTGGGCTTTCCTCTGAGAACGCTTCATCTTCTGGGTTTGAAAAATGGAAATCTCTGTCTTTAGGGGGTGCGTGCATGGTAAATTGCTTCAGTCGTGTCCGACTCTTTGTGAGCCCATGGACCGTAGCCAGCCAGGCTCCTCTGGGATTGTCCATGGGATTCTCCAGGCAATAATACTGGAGTGGGTTGCCGTCTCCTTCTCCAGGGGATCTTCCCCACCCAGGGTTTGAAGCTGCTTAAGTCTCCTGTACTGGGAGGCATGCTCTTTACCACTAGCACCACCTGGGAAGCCTGGGAAGTCTTTAGGGGTTAGAGGTGGTCTTGCCTGAAAGCCCCAGGATATTAGACCAGAAACTTTCCAGTGAGTCAGACCACAGAAGCTCAGGGAGGTAAGTCAAGGGTGCGATGCAGTCCCTACGCTCACGGAAATTACAGTTCATCCAGAAGAGACATAAAAATTAACTGCTCCTTGACGAGCCCGCTGCTGTGTCTGCTGTTGGAGAATCAGAGGTAAAGCAGCAGCCTCTGGACACCACGAGGCTTGCGGTCTGGTGGGAGAGACTGAGGAGACCCATGAGGGCGTGCAGCGCAGCGTGATGAGGGTTTTCACAGAGGGATCGCTCTGGAAAGAGCGAGCGCGGGTGAGGGAGGGGAGACGGAGGCCGGGCAGCCCCCCGGGGGGCGGTTTATGACAGAAGGACGTGCAGCCAGCCTCACCCCCCTGGAGCGTCCCGACGAGTCTGGCGGGAGAGACTTCCCTTCTCGCTCTGCCTCCCTCAGGAGGAGGTCCTAGGGAGCCCGGGTGCTCCGGGGGGTGAGTCCACACTCAGCGCAGGGCGTGCAGGTTCAGTGCCTGCTCGGGGAGCTAAGACCCCGCGTGCCTCGTGGTTTCGCCAACAGCAACACAAAAAGAGCAGTCACTAAGTTCCTTTCAGATGTTTATGGAGAAGGTGAGTAGGAGCCAGTGGGCACCCACAGACTTGCCCTCACCCCCTCCCGGTTTCTCGTGTTAGTAACGTCTTGCATGTTGATGTGGCTCTGTCACAACTGATGAGCTAGTGTCGATGCGTTATTACCACCCGAAGTCCACAGTTTGCCTCGGATTTATTCGTCATCCATCCATCCTGTGGGTTCTGATGAATATAGAGTGACTCATATCCAGCAGTAAAGTGTCCTACAGATAATTCAGTGCCGTGAATATTGCGCTGTGCATGCTAAGGCACTTCAGCCGTGATTGACTCTTTGTGACCCTGTGGACTGTGGCCCACCAGGCTCCTCTGTCCATGAGATTATCCTGGCAAGAATACTGAAGTGGGTTGCCATGTGGTCCTCCAGGGGATCTGCCTGACCCAGGGACTGAACCCACGTCTCTTACATCTCCTGCATTGGTTGGTAGGTGGGCTCTTTACCACTAGTGCCACCTGGAAGCTCCAAATATTCCCTTGGGTCCACTTGTTTCTGAACCCCTGGCAACCACTGGTGTTTTCACTGTCTCCAGAGTTTGCCTTTTCCAGCTTCCCTTTGGTTTTTACACTTTTCAAAATTATCCTTGTGCCTACTTGAGAGAATTAGGTCGTTTTTGAGACTTGATATGAAAAACAGCAGACCCTCATCCTGAATCCCCCAGTCACCCTTCTCAGAAGCAGTCGGGCTGCCCTTTAAGCCGGACCTGCTGACCTTTACCTCCTTATCTCTGGAGCAGACGCTTCCATGGAGGCTTCTAGCTCATTTCTTGGTTCTGGATCAGGTTGATATCCTGCTGAAGGGTACACATGGTGCTCTCCTTTCTGACCCTCCTCTCCTTGCTCACACCTACCCCCCCCCAACTCTTACCCTCCCTTTTTAGTGATACTGTGATTTTGGTTAGATCTGTACTGAGATACCCATCATTAGGGCTATTTCAATGCTATTCACAGCTGAGCTATGTAATGCACATAACCCATTCTCCTTTCTTATACAGTCTTTTTTATTTTTCCCTGAAACAAAAGGTTTGGTGGCCTTTTCAGTTCAGTTCAGTTCAGTCACTCAGTTGTGTCCGACTGTTTGCTACCCCATGAACCGCAGCACGCCAGGCCTCCCTGTCCATCACCAACTCCCAGCGTTTACCCAAACTCATGTCCATTGAGTCGGTGATGCCATCCAACCATCTCATCCTCTGTCGTCCCCTTCTCCTCCTGCCCTCAATCTTTCCCAGCATCAGGGTCTTTTCAAATGAGTCAGCTCTTTGCATCAGGTGGCCAAAGTATTGGAGTTTCAGCTTCAACATCAGTCCTTCCAGTGAACACCCAGGGCTGATCCCCTTTAGGATGGACTGGTTGGATCACCTTGCAGTCCAAGAGACCCTCAAGAGTCTTCTCCAACACCACAGTTCAAAAGCATCAATTCTCCGGCACTCAGCTTTCATTATAGTCCAACTCTCACATCCATACGTGACTACCGGAAAAACCATAGCCTTGACTAGATGGACCTTTGTTGAGAAAGTAATGTCTCTGCTTTCATTTATTTATTTTTTTAAAATAAATTTATTTATTTTAGTTGGGGGCTAATTACTTTACAATATTGTAATAGTTTTTGCCATACATTGACATGAATCAGCCATGGGTTTACATGTGTTCCCCTTCCTGGACCCCCCACCCACCTCCCTCCCCATCCCATCCCTCTGGGTCATCCCATTGCCCCGGCCCTGAGCATTTGTCTCATGCATCGAACATGGAATGGTGTTCTGTTTCACATATGACAATATACATGTTTCACTGCTACTCTCCCAGAACGTCCCACCCTTACCTTCTCCCTCAGAGTCCATAAGACTGTTCTATGCATCTGTGTCTCTTATTCTGTCTCGCATATAGGGTTATCATTACCATCTTTCAAATTCCATATATATGCATTAGTATACTGTATTGGTGTTTTTCTTTCTGGCTTACTTCACTCTGTATAATGGGCTCCAGTTTCATCCATCTCAGTAGAACCGATTCAAATGTGTTTTTTTTAATGGCTGAGTAATATTCCATTGTGTATATGTACCACAGCTTCCTTATCCATTCGTCTGCTGATGGACATCTAGGTTGCTTCCATGTCCTGGCTATTGTAAACAGTGCTGCGATGAACATTGGGGTACACGCGTCTCTTTCAATTCTGGTTTCCTGAGTGTGTATGCCCAGCAGTGGGATTGCTGGGTCATATAGCAGTTCTATTCCCAGTTTTTTAAGGAATCTCCACACTGTTCTCCATAGTGGCTGTACTAGTTTGCATGCATGTCTCTGCTTTTAATATGCTGTCTAGGTTGCTCATAACTTTCCTTCCAAGGAGTAAGTATCTTAATTTCATGGCTGCAGTCACCATCTGCAGTGATTTTGGAGCCCCCCAAAATAAAGTCAGCCACTGTTTCCCATCTATTTGCTATGAAGTGACGGGACTGAATGCCATGATGTTAGTTTTCTGAATGTTGAGCTTTAAGCCAATTTTTTCACTCTCCTCTTTCACTTTCATCAAGAGCCTCTTTAGTTCTTCTTCACTTTCTGCCATAAGGTAGGTGTCATCTGCATATCTGAGGTTATTGATATTTCTCCTGGTAATCTTGATTCCAGCTGTGCTTCTTCCAGCCCAGCATTTCTCATGATGTACTCTGCATATAAGTTAAATAAGCAGGGTGACAATATATAGCCGTGACGTACTCCTTCCCGATTTGGAACCAGTCTGTTGTTCCATGTCCAATTCTAACTGTTGCTTCCTGACCTGCATACAGATTTCTCAAGAGGCAAGTCAGGTGGTCTGGTATTCCCATCTCTTTCAGAATTTTCCATAGTTTATTGTGATCCACACAGTCAAAGGCTTTGGCGTAGTCAATGAAGCAGAAATACATGTTTTTCTGGAACTCTCTTGCTTTTTCAGTGATCCATTGGATGTTGGCAATTTGATCTCTGGTTCCTCTGCCTTTTCTAAAACTAGCTTGAACATCTGGAAGTTCACGGTTCACGTATTGCTAAAGCCTGGCTTGGAGAATTTTGAGCATTGCTTAGTAGCGTGTGAGATGAGTGCAACTGTGCGGTAGTTTGAGCATTCTTTGGCATTGCCTTTCTTTGGGATTGGAATGAAAACTGACCTTTTCCAGTCCTGTGGCCACTGCTGAGTTTTCCAAATTTGCTGACATATTGAGTGCAGCACTTTCACAGCATCATCTTTGAGGATTTGAAATAGCTCAACTGGAATTCCTGGCTTTTACTAGGTATTATTTCTGTGTATTATTCATAATGATTGTGTTCATCTCCTCTTAGAAGTATCAGATACTCTATCAGTTTCACCTTCTGGAGGGATTTCCTCGTGGAGTCTTCTGACCTGCCGTCAGGACTGGCTGCCGCCCCTGAGTCAGGTGCTTGGGTGACCCCGGCCCCCCTTCACAGTCACCCCGGGGACCCTCCGCCTCTTTTCAGTAGTGGGTCCCCTGCTTCCTTGTATCACAGGACGTTGCCTTTGTCGATGCCCTTCTCTTTAGCTGTTTCCCTCTTCTAGTAGCTTCCTGAAAAAGGGGTGCTACTTGGGAGACAGTTTTTTTGTGGCATTTCTACATGGCCTGTGGGATCTTTGTTCCCTGACCAGGGATTGACCGCAGGCCCTCAGCCGTGAAAGCATGGAGTCCTAACCACTGGACCACCAGGGAATTCCTGGGAGGCAATTTTTTGATGCTTTGTTTCTTTGAAATGTTTCTCTTTGTCGTTTCCTGCCTGTTAAAAGTTCCATTTACAGGTGTTACAGTGAGAGTCCCTTAGTGGAAAGGGCGAAAATTAATGGGTCTGGTTAATTGCTTTCTTAAGCCTGAGACAGTAATTGCTCTTTTTCAGTTGGTTGTCTGCCCAGGTCTGGAGCGAGCTGTTGGCGGCTGGCACTGGTCATTCTCAGTGCCTGGCATAGGGTCTGCCTTTTACGATCAGTGCATAAACCTTAAACCAAGAAGCCTTGATTGTAGTTTGGTTATTTGAGATGCTTCTCTGGATCTTCCCTTGCTCAGAGAATCCTAAGACTACTAAGAATCTCTGTTTTGTTCTTTGTATATAATTTGTATATATTTTTAATAACTGGACAACCATTTTGTCGTTACCTGTCTGGCAGGCCCTGTGCTGTCCAGCGGCAGAGCAGACAGCGTTTGTTCTCTGTGTTCTGCTGGTGCTTACAAAGTTTTCATTATGTATACTTATCCTTGGAGCAGATCGGAAGACACGTCTTAGGGACTGTTTATCAGAGACGCATCCGAAAATCCCCTGGGAGGGTCGAGCGCGCTGTCCGCTGTGTGAGCTCACAGGCCTCTCTGCCTCGCAGGTGGTCACCATGGGCCTCTTCCGCACGATCGCGTTGTTCTACCTTGGAAGTTTCGACAGTATCGTCCGTCGCTGCATGATGCAGAAGGCGAAATCGGAACCTGTAGACAAAACTGCCTAATTCTCACCCCTTGGAGAAAGACTGTCTGAATAATTCACCGACTTGCTGCTAAGTGGGACACAGTTTTGGGCTTGCATACACTTATGTCTTGCTTTCTGATCTGTGAGATTGGACCAGTGATCTTCAGAAACCTGGCTGCAAGCAAGGGGATCCCCGTTCAACTCCAGACTGTTATTAATACTATGCAAATACGGAGGAGACCACTCGATTCTCTGAGGTGGAGAGGTGATGGTAAGGGAAGTCATAGCATGTGGCAGGATTGCAGAGTGATCATTGAAATGTTGCTTCTATTCTATTTTTTCCCATTAGAAATCATGTCCAGAAATGGGTTTCTGGGACCTTTTCTCCTTTTCTTGTTCTCTCTTTTAACTTGGTTTGTTTTATTCCAGATGCCTTTTGCGCATTGCCGCGGGGTCTGAATGCATAATGACACCCCCGACTCACTCTGATGCTGGTGGTCCCTTGTGGTCTCTTTCTCTTTGATCCCATAAAAGTGCACGGGGGATGGGAGAGGACTAGACAGTGGGACGGAGGAGATAAATATTTTCCAGTAGGAAAAAATAATGATTTTTTTGTCTTCTTTAGACTCGAATGCTTAGGGCACTTCTCATTTTTCATTCATGGAGAAAGGCAGCCTCCTAAAATATTTTCTGAAGAGAAGTAAAACCTTAGAAGCTTAAAAGTTTACAGTTTCTTCAATAGCCATAATAACCCGAAGCTCACCCATTCCATTGTAGCTTCTTATACTTCCCGTGTCTTCCTTTCCAATTTTGTGTAGACTGCTATAATATTTTTATACAAAAAGAAAAAAAGAAAAGAGAGAGACCAGTTTTTTTTCTTGACTTTTTAAATTAATTAATGAATTTATTGCAGCAAGTGAAAAGGTTAGAAAGTGTGACCTTTGTCTCCTGGTAGCATATATGTAGCTTTCAACAAAGACTGAAGGGGGACTCTGCTGGTGGACCAGCAGTTAAGACTCGGCCCTTCCAATGCAGGGGCACAGGTTCGATCCCTGGTCGGGAAACTAAGATCCCACATGCCCTGTGGCACAGCAAAAAAACAAAAAAAATGCTTGCAGCGTATTTCAGTTTGGGTTTTCCTGGGATGGTCGTGTGGGTTTTCCCCCTTTGTCGTGTTTATGTGGTGCCTTACACTGATGCATGTCTGTGTTGAACCTTCCTTGCCCTGCAGAGGCAGATTCCATCTGGCCAAGGTGTATAATCATTTTAATATGCAGCTGAAGCAATACTTTACGGACCCGCCTCCTTATAAAATAAGTCCCCCCCTTCCGTTTTCTGCCAGTGTCGGAGGGGCTTCTGCGGAGGTGCGGGTCGGCCGCCCTCCAGGCGGGCACTGGCAGCGGCCTCAGTTTTATTCATTAAAAAAAAAACTGGGACGACAGGGCTGCCCGGTGTTGAAGATGCTTGTTTCTGAAATGAAATGGTCGCCCTGTTCTTTCCATGACTCCCCTGACCTTGAGAACATCTCCTACTGCACGTTAAGAAAGCCCAGCCATCGCTGGCGCAGCGGAGGCCTGGACACGCTCTTCCTTTCCGGACGCCGGGCCTGCTTCCACCGGCGGAATCCGCAGCGAGGGCCCCGGTGAGTCTCAGCCCGGGAGCCGCTCGTCAGCGGCTGTGCTCTTCCGAGCCCCTCCCTCACACACGCGGTGAGTTTCTGCATCACCACATTCCAGTTCCTTTTAGAAAAGACCACTGCTTTGGAAGAAGGAATTTTTTTTTTTTTTTTTTATTGTTCAAAAACAGCGGCTGTACAAGAGATTAAAGATCTGAACACTATGACTAACCTTTCTTGCTCTTTGAGTTTTTGAACTCTCGACTTTCAAATGGCTTAATTTTTACAAAGTAAGTGTTTAATGGCTTTTACCCACAGTGTCTTTTAAAAAGACATGAGAATGGCACATATTCAAACACTGACAGAGACAGAAGAAATTATTATTTAATATATAAGTTGCTTGGGATGACTTCATTGCAGTCTATGGGGGTGGGTTGAACCCATAAAGTTGTCATGAACCTTTCAGCCTTCAGGAGCCATGCTGTGCAAACTCTGTTGAGTCATATCAGGCAGCTTCTAAAAGGGAGTAATGACTGTATTTTCCTCATTCACAGAAAACAGATACAAAGTAAAAGCTGGGTGTTTCTCAATTTTATTCTTTTCTCGTAAGTGTTTCTTGAATGTGGATATCTTCTACTGATGGTCTATATTAACGTCTAGTCCAAGATGGTGTGTTCTTTAATTAACTATTTTACAGTAGTTATTTCAGTATACATTTCTCAAAGCATCCTCAGAGAGAGTTGAGTCATTCCAGATCACCTACCACTGGAACAAACTTGAGAGCCCCTGTTCGACAACGGGGAGGGGTCCCCAACCTAGGTGAGGCTCAGGCATGAGCGCAGATTCGTGGACATCACAGCGTCGGGGAGTTAGAGCATAAGATTCGTGGAAATACAGCATCTCTTTGTCAGAGATGGCAAAGGTCTACAGTTTTGTAAACAAAAAGGTTTGAAAACTGAGGTGTTCTTCCTTTTTTTTCTTCTTACACTTGGTGCCATAGTTCACTTGATAGCAAAACCTGACTTGAATTCCTATAGTTTTTATTTGTGTCACACCATGGGTTGTTCACGTGTCTGAAGAAATACCAGCGGTTTTGATTATAGGGATTGCCCCAGACTCTGTGGAGATGTTTTTATAATATCCAGTGTAGACCCCATATTACCTTTTCAAAATGTTTAAAAAAAAATTTTTTTTTGGATGGGGGATTGTAGACACTTAAGCATCACACAGTGACCTGGCTTCATGTAAATCATGAAAATATTACAAGGCAAATTCTATTTTTATTCTTTTTTGGCTCAATTCTTGTACAACCTTTTATTATACTGATTTCTTTTTTGCTTGGAAAGAAGAGAAAGACTGAGTCAGACTGCAGATTGTTAGGGAAACTATTGGCTTTTTTTTTTAAGGATCACATTGATTCAACACTTTATTGTACCCAGAAGTGGGTAAGTCTTACTTGTGGCAGAAGAAGTTTAATCATAATTCTGTTGAAAGGTGGGTTCTGTGTATATAACCAACAATAGCTTATTATGTGAGTTCCAGGTATGAAGTGCCTGCCTCTGCTAGGGTGCGTTATAGTATTTTATTATAATGTATTTGTGAGTATATTTATTTTAATGTTTAATGTTATTCAGCCATTGAAATTGCAAAGTATGTTCAAGGACCCTTTATCATTGAAAAAGTTATAAAAATTCTCATTTATTTTTGCCAAAACAAAGTCAAGAGAGTTATTCCTTTCTGTATATTTAAAAATTTAACTTTCACAGCTGAAGAGAGAAAAATTAAAAATGCTGTTATTGATGGCCCCTTTACATGAAATAATATTTGTTTCATTATAAGTCTCTGTTTGGATCCGGTAAACCATTTATTGTCGATTCTTGAAAGTGAAAATTTGAGAGACCATTTCTAACATCAAATGACAAAACCTTTTTGATAATAGTTGCTTTGATTCAAAGAATTGTATGTCTTTGTCTTTTCAGAAGAAGGTAGTCCCATAATAATTTTTTTAAATGAATTGGATCAACAGATTTAATTTTATTGTATCTTATTCCAATTTAAACATGTCTTAACTCACTTGAGGACACTTAATTATTCATACTTTTTGACCTAAAATGTTTTGTATCTTTCTCATTTCCTTAACTTCTTAGTGACTCAGCGTTGAAAAATACCTGCTAACCATAACCTTCCATATTCTGGACTAAATCTTGTTTAGTTTAGAGCAGTGATGGCATATGGTATTTTGAAGAGGAGAGACTAGCTATTGTATTTTACACTTGCTTGAGGTGACAACTCTAAAGGCATTTTTAAACTGATAAGAGTGCATATGGCTATTTTGATATATAATAGAACCTGTGTTTGCTACTTTAGAAGCTTTTGTGGCAGAATTATAAGCTAATTTTCGTATCTTGTATTTCTGAATCACGACAAAAAATAAATGGGGAACATGCTTTACAGATTTGAAAACTTATTTCTTAGAAATGTGCATTTTTAAAGACACATTTAAGCAAAACACCAATCTCTTTCATGATACTATCCTAACCTTGCATCTTAAACACTTGACAAGGCTTAATTTTTATCGTTTTTCAGGAAGTAATATTTTCCCAGTAGATGTTTGGCCCTTGTTTCAGATGTGTTGTGGATTTGGGCGACTGTGATGCGGGGCATATGAATAAAAGGAAGAAACATGGCATTCAAGAGCACGTCTCAGGTAATCACGTTTCATACACAGATTGACCTTCTGTGCTTTCAAGCTTCATATTCCAACAAGGAAATATCTCCTAGACTCTGAAGGGCATAGAGAAGAAAGATGGGAAAGAACGCGCCTTTATATTGCTCAGTCCTTAAATAGAAAAGTTGTGGTCACGTTGAGAAGAGATGCCTTGGGTGGCTTGATTGGCAAATTGAACCGTTCTTGCAGTTTGAGCAACTTGAATATGCAAATGGCATAGGATATCCCCTCTGTAATTTTTATGTTTGGATGTTTAAAAAGGAAATTACGTCTTGACTTCTGCCCCACTCTCGATTTTATGACCCCATTTTCTCTCATTCGGCCTGTATTTATTGAATGCCTGTGAGGAGCTTGGTGTCCAGGCACCCTCGATGTGAACAGTACTGGCTGTGAACAGCCTGTCCCTCCCCGTGGGGATTCCATTTCTGGTTTGTTCCTCCCCCGCTCACGTCTTCATCCCTCTGAAGGCTCTGACAAGTCTTCCTGGAGAAAGAGAAACCGCTCCCCATTCCTTTCTTCAGGCTTCTGAACGTTATGCCACCATTATTTGAATGCCAAGCTCTATTCTAGGCTGGGAATGTACACAGGAAAATGTGGTCCCTGCCCTCAAATAGTTTATCATCTTGGGCTGCGGGGGAAACACATGTCGGAAATTACACGGTGGGAACCCCTGGTGCTCCAGTGGCTAAGACCCTGCGCTCGATGCGAGCGGTGCAGCTCCGATCCCGATCCGGTCGGGGAACGAAGAGCCGGCAGAGCTCTGCAGCACTGCGGACAGAAGCGAGATCACCCGGTGGTCCGACAGTAGTAAGGCGTCATGACTGACGTTGGAAGATGTGACCCGCGCCAGCCCCTTCTGTGGGCGCCTTCTGTCTGACTCACTGGAACCATGCAATACCCCTGCCGGGGTACCCCTGCACCCCCATGTTATAAGTGAGGGCACAGGCACGGAGATGAAGTAACTGGACCAAAGTCGCAGCAGCAAAGCGATGAAGCCTGGATCCAAACGCGTTTCCGACTTGGAGCCTCCTGGCCTCCGTGAAACCTCTCGGCGGCCCGAGTGGAACCCCGGCCTGCCCGGGACAGGCGGGGAGGCTCACACGGGAGGAAGCGGTTGAGACCGACCTGGAGGAACGAAGATGAATTTGCCGCAGGAAAGCTGGGTTCCTTTCAGGGAGACGAGCGCATGTGCGAGGGGAAGGCAGGCGAGACCCTGGCGTCTCCCAGGAAGCCGGTGGCGGTAACGCAGCTCCAGGAGAGGGCGCGCGGGGGACCCCTGGGGGGGGGTCTCGGGGCCTGGGGGTCTCGGGGCCGGGGTGTCTCGGGGCCTGGGGGTCTCGGGGCCGGGGTGTCTCGGGGCCTGGGGGTCTCGGGGCCGGGGTGTCTCCGGGCGGGGGTCTCGGGGGGTGTCTCGGGGCCGGGGTGTCTCGGGGCAGGGGTCTCGGGGCCTGGGGGTCTCGGGGCGGGGGTCTCGGGGCCGGGGTGTCTCCGGGCGGGGGTCTCGGGGCGGGGGTGTCTCCGGGCGGGGGTCTCGGGGCCGGGGTATCTCGGGGCGGGGGTGTCTCCGGGCGGGGGTCTCGGGGCGGGGGTGTCTCCGGGCGGGGGTCTCGGGGCGGGGGTGTCTCCGGGCGGGGGTCTCGGGGCCGGGGTGTCTCGGGGCGGGCGTCTCGGGAAGGGGGTCTCGGGGAGGGGGTCCTGGGATTGGGGGCCTCGTGGGGGTGTCTCGGGGCCTGGGTGTCTCGGGGCGGGGGTCTTGGGGCCGGAGTGTCTCGGGGCCGGGGTGTCTCCGGGCGGGGGTCTCGGGGCGGGGGCCTGGGGGCGGGCATGCTTGGGCCACATCACCCACGTGGAGGGGCTGAGGCTGCGGCCTCTGAAGAACTCTGAGCACAAACAGGGAATGCCTGGAGTTTGGAAAGATCATGGCTCTGAAATTTAGGGGTTGCTGAGCCCTTGAGCTTTGGAATAAACATTTTTCATTAGTTTGGGGGAAAAAAGTTAGATACATATTGTTATGGGTTGACTTGTGTGTCCTTAAAAGATCCTGATGTCCTCTTCCTCAGAACCTGTGGATGTGACCTTACTGGGAATGGGGTCCTCACAGATAAAACCAAATTAAGGGGAGGCTATTAGTGTCCTCATCCAATATGACTGGTGACCTCATAAAGATAGGAGAAAACAGAGAAACTGGGAGAACGCCACAGGAAGACAGTGGCACAGATAGAAGTAATGCAGTTGCAAGCCAAGGATTGCCAGCCTCCAACAAAAGCTAGGAAGAGGTAGGAAAGATCTTTTCCTAGAGCCTTCAGAGGGAGCATGGCCCTAATGACGCCTTGATTTGGAACTTTGAGCTGCCAGAACTGTGGGAGAATAAACTTCTGCTCTAAGTCACCCAGTTTGTGGTCCTTTGTTACTGCAGCCCTAGATAACAAATGTACTAACTTTGCTTTTTCTAAATGTGTTCATCAGTTCATGTCTGGGAGATACTGTGTCTTGTGCTAAAGAGCGTAAGAGGGGGCTTGCCTGGTGGTCCAGGGGTTAAGAATCTGCCTGCGAGTACAGGAGACATGGGTTCGATCTCTGCTCCAGGAGGGTCTCACGTGCCCCGAGGCAGCTAAACCCATGTGCCTGAACCACAGTCCTCCAGAGCCTGGGTGCAGCAACTATTGAACCCCATGCACCAAGAGCCTGTGCTCCACAGGAAGAGAAGTCGCTGCAGCGAGAAGCCCCCGCACCACAGCTGGAGAGAGCCCCTGGGCGTGCAGACCTAGTCCAACAGCGAGTAAAGAGCATAAGAGAATAAACATTAGTTATTGCACATAAGAATATAAATTCTTTGCCTGTTCTCAGTACTGTGGTGGTTCATGTTAATCCAACAAGAGGAGTGAGCATTTGAAAAGTGTAAGTTCCTAATCTCAGTTTATTCACTTTAAGTGCCGAGTCATTAATCTGAAAGGAAAAAAATTGCCATGAGTGAATTTACTGTGCTTTCCTTTGTAAATGTTTGCTGGCTAAATTTGCACAATGATGTACCTGCACCTCACTGCCTGTTTCAAAAGTTGTTGCTTAATTATTCCAAACATTTACTGAGCTTTAGGACCCACTGAAAGTTAGCCAGGTGGGTTTCCTGCTTACATCAGGGCTTGTTGGTTTAGATCCCATAAAAGAGGTTCCTGATGAGGACAGGCATGTACAGAAGAGGGGCTCTGGAGTGTAAATGAGTCAGGAATGCTATTACTGTTACCATACTAACTAATGCAGAATTAGTATTATAACAACATTATCATGCAATGTTTGCCACAAAGTATGCAAACCATCTTAAAGCACATGGCACTATGTAGCATAAGCATTTATAATGTATAAGATACTATGTCAATTATATCTCAATAAAGTTGGAAACAATGTAGAAATACTTGATATTGGAAATTAGTGTTTTGGATTGCTTATCTATGCCTGTGAGAAGTTAGTTTTTAAGCAGTTCATTTTTCTTTTATGCAGGCTCTGCTTGTTTTTACTCTCCTTTGTTCATTTTATTTATGGATTTATTTGCACTTGCTTGCCTAACTGCTTTGGGGTCATGTTTTATATTTAACTCTTTCATCTTACCTATTAGTTGTCAATTCCCACTCAGTTAACACTATCTTTCTATCCTTGCTTTAAATAAAAATTTTAATAGTTTGGAAGAATTTGATACATACCTATATTAAATATTAGTATGTTTAGATTAGAATAATGTCCTTTTGGGTTTCATAAACTTTGGGAACATTTATTGGTGATGAATAGATGGGGGGAAAAATGGAAAAAGTGACAGATTTTATTTTCTTGGGCTCTGAAATCACTGTGGATGGTAACTTCAGCCACAAAATTAAAAGATACTTGCTCCCTGGAAGAAAAGCCATGACAAACCTAGACAGAACATTATAAAGCAGAGGCATCAGTTTTCTGACAAAGGTCCATGTATTCAAAGCTATGTTTTTTCCAGTAGTCATGTATGGATGTGAGAGTTGGATTGTAAAGAAGGCTGAGCACCGAAAATTGATGCTTTTTTTTTTTCTTTAAAATACACTTTTTTTATTTTTTTTTTATTTTTTATTTTTTATAAATTTATTTATTTTAGTTGGGGGCTAATTACTTTACAATATTGTAATAGTTTTTGCCATACATTGACATGAATCAGCCATGGGTTTACATGTGTTCCCCTTCCTGGACCCCCCCACCCACCTCCCTCCCCATCCCATCCCTCTGGGTCATCCCATTGCCCCGGCCCTGAGCCCTTGTCTCATGCATTGAACATGGAATGGTGTTCTGTTTCACATATGATAATATACATGTTTCAATGCTATTCTCCCAGAACGTCCCACCCTCACCTTCTCCCTCAGAGTCCATAAAATTGTTCTATGCATCTGTGTCTCTTATTCTGTCTCGCATATAGGGTTATCGTTACCATCTTTCAAATTCCATATATATGTATTAGTATACTGTATTGTTGTTTTTCTTTCTGGCTTACTTCACTCTGTATAATGGGCTCCAGTTTCATCCATCTCAGTAGAACCGATTCAAATGTATTTTTTTAATGGCTGAGTAATATTCCATTGTGTATATGTACCATAGCTTCCTTATCCATTCGTCTGCTGATGGACATCTGGAGAAGACTCTTGAGAGTCCCTTGGACTGCAAGGAGATCAAACCAATCAGTCCTAAAAGAAATCAACCCTGAATGTTCATTGGAAAGGCTCATACTGAAGCTGAAGCTCCAATACTTTGGCTACCTAATGCAAAGAGCCAACTCATTGGAAAAGATCCTGATGCTGGGAAAGATTGAGGGCCCGGGGAGAAGAGGGTGACAGAGGATGAGATGGTTAGATAGCACCTATGCTATCTAATGTGGAGAAGGCAATGGCACCCCACTCCAGTACTCTTGCCTGGAAAATCCCATGGACGGAGGAGCCTAGTAGGCTGCAGTCCGTGGGGTCGCTAAGAGTTGGACACGACTGAGCGACTTCACTTTCACTTTTCCCTTTCATTCACTGGAGAAGGAAATGGCAACCCACTCCAGTATTCTTGCCTGGAGAACCCCAGGGACGGCGGAGCCTGCTGGGCTGCCGTCTATGGGGTCGCACAGAGTCGGACACGACTGAAGCGACTTAGCAGCAGCAGCAGCAGCACGCTAGCTAATGGACATGAGTTTGAGCAAACTCCAGGATATAGTGAAGGACAGGACTATGGCCTGACGTGCCACAGTCCGTGCGGTGGCAAAGAGTCAGACACAACTTGGCAGCTGAACAACATTGGTGATGAAGAGAACTTTCTGAATGATGCTGTTAAATATCAACCAGTAGGTGGCGAAAACTGGCAATAAAACCCTTTTTGTTTGGCAGATTGGAGAATAAAGCAGGGAAGCGCAGGCCTTTGAGACGCTGGATATGATCTCCATTCCCTGCGCCTTGTCCTTTTCCGTCGCTGATACCACCCACCGCTAGAACCCAGCCAGCAAAGCTGGGAAAAGGACCAACCATCGGCTCTTAAAAGTGGAAGACGTCTTGGCAAGTGAAATCCCCCAGTGCCTGCATTTGGGAGGTTCCTGGAAGGCCTCTAGGTTTGCACCTAGGGCTCGTGACTGAGACTGGTGCTCCTCCAGCTAGGTCACCAACATTCAAAACAGTTAATTCACACGCTTCTGAGGAATACCTGCCCTGACACTTTTGGTGGAATCTGATAAGCATGCAACCTGGATGGAGGAGTGGTTTCACTGTTTTGATTGAAGGAGTACCCAGAACATTCCTAGGGATTATTTAGCCTTAGTCAAGATTAATGCAGACCAGTCCTGAGAATGCTGGATTATGGTCAAGGTGCCGCTTGAGTGTGGAAGAATTGGTGGAGTGAAGGAGGGAAGAGGGAAGGCCCTCTTCCACTGGAGCGGGCTCGGTCTCCTCCTGGTCTCCCCCTCGGCAGGAGGACAGCCTTGCTTCCAGCTCTGGCCTCTCGTTTCCTCCCTCACACGTTGGGTCGCAAGCACTGAGGCTTTCAGTTCCTCCTAAGTGACTTCAGGAGTTAAGACAAGCTCTGAGAAGACCCCACCCCAGGACGGGTGGGCTCAGCATGGCTCTCCTCTGTCGCTGTGAGACAGATCCCAGGCCGGCCTGTACCCAGCGCCGCTCTCCAGACCACCGCGCCTCGCTGTCACTGCCGTGCAGAAAAGGCAACCTGTCCCAGCAGCTGGAAGCAGGAAGGACCATCTTCCTTCACTCCTTGCCTGGATAAGACATTTGTACCAGGTACACGTTCCTACAGGCAAGAGGTTGGCTGCATGTTGGCTGACTGGCTGTGATAAATGAAGAAATGAAAATAATCTGCTGTGCTTATTTTACCAAAGAATGAATGTGTTGATTTTAGTCCAGGAAGGAGACCAAATGCAGTGTGAGAACGTAAGTGTACACGCGGCAGTACTCAATCCTTATATTTCTGAGACCACAACAACCAGGCTCCCCGTAAGTTTTACTTGAGCCCTATTAGGTGCTAGTCACTCAGTTGTGTGTGCGCAACTCTTTGCAACTCCTTGCACCGTAGGCTCCTCTGTCCATGGCATTTTCCAGGCAAGAATACTGGAGTGGGTAGCCATGCCCTTTGGCATGGCATCTACCTGACCCAGGGCTCAAACCCTGGTCTCCCTGCATTGCAGGCAGATTCTTTACCGTCTGAGCCACCAGGGAAGCCCAATTAAGTAACCCGCCATGCTATTAGTAAACACTTTTTTCCCTGGCACTTTGTCAAAGGCTTTTAGAGATAAAAATAAGCACGTGCAACTTGTCTGCCCTCTGTGCTTTTTTCCTGGGGGCCATTTGTACTGATGAATTTTTAAAAATGTGTACGTATATAAAGTATATATATGAATGTGTATAAAAATATTAAAAATGTGCACACATATGTGTATATATAGGTTGGTGTATGTATAGATAACTCGAGAAGGTGCGGACGTCTAGAACTGAGTGCTGGACAACCTCGGAGGCCTTTAGAAACCCACCCGCCCTGACTGTGGGGCTAAGGGCCTGAAATTGCCCCGTAGCCCCCCGCGGCTCCTAACCCAGGGCCAAAATGGTTGGGAGCAACGAAAAAATAATCTGCCTGCAATGCAGGAGACCTGGGTTCCATCCCTGTGTCGGGAAGATCCCCAGGAGAAGGGACAGTCTTGTTGCCCGGAGAATCCCATGGACAGGGGAGCCGGCGGGCCGCAGTCCCTGGGGTCGCAGAGCCCCCCGCCACCACTCGCACCGGACAGCGCTCGGCCGCCAGGGCCGTCCATCCGCGGGCCCCGGGAGCCGCGTCTAGCCTGGGCCCGGGTGGGGTCTCCGGAGCGCGCGCTCTGCGTGGACAGCCAGGAAGCAGCTGGAAGGAAACGCCAGGCTCGGGGCTTCCCTCGCGGAGGCGCGCGCAGCGTGGCCTCTCCTCGGGAGGCCGGCGCCGAAGCCCCCTGCTCGGGGTCAGCATCGGCCGAGTGTGGACACCCAGCCTGCGGACACGCGCACACGCCACGCGCGCGCCCGCGGTTAGAAAGGGTCCAGGCGACTCCCGGCGCCGGTTTTCTCGGTGGCCCCCGCCCCCGCGCCTCTGCCCCCGGCAGCCGACCCCCGGCCGCGGGCGGTTCCCCGGGCGCCCCCGGCCCCTCGCGGGCGCCGGAGACCCCGAGCGCGCGCCCGGCCGCGCAGGCCCGAGGAGGCCCCTCGCGCGCCCACTGCGCCGTCCGCGCCCCCCACCCCGGCCGGGCGCGCGGAGCGGGCGGGGCGTCCCGGCCCCCCCCGACCCCCGATTCTCCCGGCCCCCGCCCGCCGAGCCCCCGGCGGCGCGCGCGGTCCGCGCCGGCCGCGGCGCCTTTAACCCGGCCGGGGGGGCGGCTCCGGGGAGGGCCCGTCCTTTCTTCTTTTTTTGAATGAACCGTGTGACGCACTCACAGGAAACCGGGCGGTTCGAGCGGAGAATGAAGTCAGAGGCCGGGCCCCCCGCGCCGCCCCCTTCCTCCCGCCGCCCCGCCCCGCGCCCGGTCCCTCCGCCGCCGCGAAGGTGCGGGCGCCGGGCCCCCCCGGGCGGCGTCCTCGGCCGGAGCGCGCGGCGCGGGGGCGGGGAGAGGGTGCGCGGCCCGGAGGCGGGGTGCGCCGGTGGGGTGCAGCGGAAGAGGGGTCCGGGGGGGGAGAACTTCGTAGCAGTCATCCCTTTTTAGGAAAAGAGGGGGAAAAAAAATAAAGCCCTCCCCCGCCAGCGCCGCCTCCCACCCTCGCAGCACCACACACAGCGCGGGCTCCTCGCGCTCGGCACCGCGGGGCCGGCGCGGCCAGCCTGCGTCTATCGGCAGCTCTTCGGAAAATGCATTGGCCGTTCGGAGTTTGATCCGGAGAGGATCCCCGCCCGCGTTCCCGGCTCGCCCGCCAGCCCTGGCCCGGTGTTCTCGCCCCGGGGAGGCGTGAGGCGGCCCCACGGATACAGATCCATGTGTGTGCCCGCGCGTGTGTGCGCGCGTGAAAATTGCCGAGAAGGGGGAAATCACAGGACTTCTGCAAATACCGACTGAGAAATGGTAATTCAGCCGCCGCCGCCGCTGCCTTCTGTTTGCTCGTGCTCTTGAGATCTCCGGTTGGGATTCCTACGGATTGACATTTCTGTGAAGAAGTCTGGGAATCAAACTGGAAATTCTCCTAATTTTTTGCACCCCCCCCCCCAACTCCTGATTCATTTGGAAGTTTTCAGAGCAGCTCTAACTGGAGAGTTCTGAAGATTGATGGAATCCCTTTGCCTTTCCATTTGTTTTCACAAAAAAGGAAACTTGACAGAGGATCATGCTGTCCTTAAAAAATACAAGTAAGTTCTTTGCACAGGAAATTGGTTTAATGTAACTTTCAATGGGAACCTTTGCGATTTTAACTCTAAGTGCATTAGAGTAAGTTTAATTTCCAGGCAATTTAATATATTCTTCTTAGCGTTTAACTTGTAGTGTGTGCCCTGCTTTCAACCAGCGTATAGAGGGAAACGCACCCGATTTTGACTGATTAGTTTTTTTAACCTTTCAGCATCACGGAGGAGGTAGACTGATATTAACAGTAATTAATAATGTGCCTCATGAAATAAAGATCCAAAAGGAATTTAAATAAAAATTTCCTGCATCTCATGCCAAGAGGGAAACACCAGAATCAAGTGTTCCGCGTGATTGAAGACACCCCCTCATCCAGGAATGCAAAGCACATCCAATGAAATAGCTGGATTATAACTCTTCTCCCCTCTTGCGGGGCCGTGGGGCGGGCAGCGGGGGGCGAGAGGTGCTGTGGGGACCCGGCTGCCCTCCCGCGGCGGAAGGATGGCGCACGCGGGGGGAACAGGTTATGATAACCGGGAGATCGTGATGAAGTATATCCACTATAAGCTGTCGCAGCGGGGCTACGAGTGGGATGCCGGAGACGCGGGCGCCGCGCCCCCCGGGGCCGCCCCCGCGCCGGGCATCCTGTCCTCCCAGCCGGGCCGCACGCCCGCGCCCTCCAGGACCTCCCCGCCGCCGCCCCCGGCCGCCGCCGCGGGGCCTGCGCCCAGCCCGGTGCCACCTGTGGTTCACCTGACCCTGCGCCAGGCGGGCGATGACTTCTCTCGGCGCTACCACCGCGACTTCGCCGAGATGTCCAGCCAGCTGCACCTGACGCCCTTCACCGCGAGGGGACGCTTCGCCACGGTGGTGGAGGAGCTCTTCAGGGACGGGGTGAACTGGGGGCGCATCGTGGCCTTCTTTGAGTTCGGAGGGGTCATGTGCGTAGAGAGCGTCAACCGGGAGATGTCGCCCCTGGTGGACAGCATCGCCCTGTGGATGACCGAGTACCTGAACCGGCATCTGCACACCTGGATCCAGGACAACGGAGGCTGGGTAGGTGCTGTCTGGATGCGAGTCTGTGAGAGACGCCCCGGTCCCAGTGCGGTCGGAGGGGCGGTTGGGGCTGGGCCCAGGGTCAAGGGCAGGCCGGTGGAGTAAAACCAGGGGTGTGGCCTCCCTTTCTCTTCCCCTGCGCAGCACTCTCCCTGCCAACCCTACCGTGATCACCCCTTCCCCGGAGACATTGCTTCCCTTGCGTGCCAGCCACTGAGGTTCAAAGATCCAGCCTTTGCTGTTCAGTAGAACTTGAGGATAAAGGGCATCCCTTCAAGGTTTCCCAAACTAGGAGTCCACGGACCCCCATGATCATGGTACCTGGTTGAGTAGCTTATTGAAAAGGAGCATTTCAGGGACAACTCATAAACTGGACACCAGGCTGAGTCCTGGCTATCTGCATCAGAAATAAGCTCCCCTGGGGGTTTCTGCTTTGTGCTAAAATTTGAGAACCACTGGATTAGAAGAACAGACTCCTCTAGAGGCCCAGGGGCCTGCCTTCTCTGCCTCACTTGGTAAAATCTACCCAAAGAGGAAAACCAGTGTAGCCCCTTTCCCTAGAAAACTTGGATGATTGTGAAAAGGTAGGTTGACTTCCAGAGTCTGGTGACACTGGCCTCCAGTTTGTGCCGTGTTCCTAGTGGGCATGACCACATGTCTTGAAGAACCCTTGGCTATGGGTGTTGGTTTCATCATTGACAGATTTCGCATTGGCCGCATACCTTGTGTTCTATTTCGATAACTTGTGTATGATTTAGAAGTTGACTGGAATTTTTGGTATATTTTATTTTCCACCCTAACCTACAATACACATCATTTGGTGGCATCCTCTGGTGGGCAAACTTGCGTCCAGAGTATCTATATAAAGATAGAAGAATTGATTCTTAGCTGTGGGTTCTCATGCTGTGACTTTAGTTGAAGTGATTGATGCTTGTGTTTCTGAAGAACATCTGTGAGCTGTGTTTTCCTGGTACCGCTGTGCTAGACCGAGCCTCTGTCCTGTCACCAGAAAGTTCTTTTTGTGAGCGTGATTCTTTGAGGGAGGGGTACAGCTCATAAGACTGAAGAAGTGTCATTGACATCCTCACTTCATACCTGAAATGATTAATTTGTGAAAAAGTGAAAGAGGAATAACTCTGGTTCAAGTTTTTTGCAGACTTTTTGTTTTAATCTGAAGAGCTGTCTTTGAAAAAGGATGCCATTCAGTGCCTCCTTTTACAGTCTCCAGGAGGATTACTAATATTATTATTTTATAGGACCTAACAGGAGCAAAAACCTTAGAAGTCACTACACATGGGTTCGATTTCAAGAAGCACGTTACATATTTTATACGGTTTACAAAGTGTGCTAGTATTAGGGGTCTGAAAAGAGAAAAGTCCAAGAAAAGCAGATGACCGACAGGAACATCTGATCCTACTTGACCAAAGTTGACTACATACTGATGCCACTGTTCAGTGTTTAAAAGTAAAAATCCCCATTTAATCTCTAGAATTTATTAATAAATGCTTTTTGTGAATTGTTTGTTTCTTTGAGATCCCATATTATCAGATCTCTAGTAATTCTGGAAGAGTTCTGTAGAAAGTATAAGGAATATTTTTGTTAAATGTTTGATTAAGTAGGTGTTTTTGTTTTTAACCACTATAACCAAAGAGGTAGGGACTTCCAGACGCCAAAAGGATCATTTTGAGACCAAAGTAAAACTGACTGAACAGTTTGACTATTACATACTTTTGTGAAAAAATATTAAAAAATTTTCTTTCTAGTTGAAAGAAAGGCAAGGTGGTAACTGTCATGTGTCAAGTGATTCAATAAAAAGATGGGAAATGGAGACATATGTTTATGATAGAAATTAAGATGTAATCTTGATCTTTGTTTTCAAGTTGTGGTATATTAACATCTCATACAATTGAATTTTCTTTTTAAGTGAAGGCTCGCTTTTTCCTCCTTTCAAAATAGAATTTTCTTAGTAGAGCCTATCTTTGTGGTCAGCAGGTATCTGAGGTTGATAAATGTAGAGGCTACACTTTATGATGCCAAACCACAATGACGTACCGTAGAACATGATAAACTTTTTTTTGACAAAACCTCTTATAGTAAAAATAAATCATATAGAAGCACAAATTGCTGATGGTGAAATGTGTAGCATTCAGGACAACATAGAGATGGATGACTAAATAGGAAAACAAAGGACTTTGGCAGAAAAAAGTGTGAGGAAATGCTATCAGAAATGGACACTTTGGAATAATAACAGAGGTAGTATTATTTGAGAAGTATATTTGGGAGGATGATTTACATGTCCTTTGCAAAGGTGCATTTTGAGCCTAAATTTTTATTTTGAGCATTTGGCATCCAGACAGATTTTCCTCCCAATTTGCACCAGTCAGGGTTGCATCTCACATAATACGTGTCGTGGTGCGGCGTAAAGGACTCGGTGAGGATGGGCAAGTTTCAGAGGAGAGCTGGCACATTCTTTCAACATTGGACAGTAATTTGCACTGGTTACAGGACTCAGTGGATCAGCCCATCTACTGAATCTACTCTACTGGGGGCTTTAGACTCGAAGTCACATTTGTTCTTTGCTGCTGCTGCTTCTGAGGCTGAGGGAGAACGGTTTGCATTCTGTGCTCCATGAACTGCAGAGAGCAGGGCCTTGGATGGTAAGTGCCTGAGAGGTGGTCTCAGAAGTCTGCATGTGACGTAAGCACTGAAGAAGAACTTGGCTGTGGAGTGGACTGTGGCTTTGTCCCTGAGTCTGAATAAAGCATCCAGAGGGAGGCAGGATAGCAGAGCCGTGAGACGGCATCGGTTCTAGGAGACCTGCTTCTCCGCGTGTGGGAGCTCGTGGGCGTCCCCTGGGAGCATCTTGGAGGAGCAGAGCCTCAGGTCCCACCCAGAGCCTCTGAGTCAGAGCCTGCGGTTCGCACGTCTACAGGTGTTGGGTGCACGGAGGGTTAGAGGTGCTGGCTACCATCACCGACCACTGATTCCCGTGACGTCTTTCAGGACAAATGGGAGTCCGGGAGCGGGCCTGCAGCATCCCCTCCCAGTGGCCTCCTGGGATCCGTGGTGTTACCTAGGATGCCGAGTATTTCCCTGTTTCCCAGATGTCTGCTAGAGTGGTCTGAGCCTTGGAAGAGAGAGGCTGGAATGCTATAGAGACAGGAGCGAAATGATCACAAGCTCTGACCTCTCAAGGATGTTTTGCCTGGTAACTATACAATCTGTGGGCCTTCCTCAGTGGCTCAGCGCTAAAGAATCCGCCTGCAATGCAGGAGACAAGGGTTCCGTCCCTGAGTCAGGAAGATCCCCTGGAGGAGGGCATGGCGACCCACTCCAGTCCTGGCAGGCTACAGTCCATAGGGTTGGAAAGAGTCGGACACGATTGAGGCAGCTGAGCGCAAGACAGTATGTGTGGGCACTGGTGGCCCCATTAAAGTAAGACAGCTTTCCCACTCCAGTCAAAGACAGGAAGCTTAACTCCGAATGGCTGCATTCAGTATTGTTTTATCCCTTTGTAACTCAGTTCAAATTTCTGTAGGTGAGTTTAGGGGCCCTGGGACCACTTCACGACCAAGGTGGCTTTTGCAAGCAGAGGGTTGAGATGTAGGCAAGTTGATGGTGACTGGTGTGTTGGGAACTGGGAAACGTGACAACATTTTGCTTCATGTCTTAGGAGAGAGTGAGATATCTGACAGCCGCAAGGATAAGATGCTTTAATAGGTGATTGGCTTCCTTCTGTTGAGATGGTGGGGCAACTTTTTCTTTGTGCTCATGTTTTGGTCCCTGTGGTTTAGGAAGACAGGAACTTACTTCTCCACATCCAGTAGAGGTTAGCTTCCTTTTTATTAGTTGGTCAGCCAGCAGTTTCTCTTTTCTGTCCATAGTCCACATCCACTCAAACGTTTGATTAACTGGAAAGCAAGACCGTTCTCAGGCCAGTGTACAAAATACATGAGAAAACATCGTTTTTCTAGTGGCTGAGCATTAGCTGCTTAAGGCGAGTTTTGGCAGCAAAATGATAGGATTAAAAATAGCCCGAAGATGATCCAGTCTTAAATAATATATTTAATGATGAACTTTCCTTGGGAAAGTGCATCTTTCTGCCTGCGAAGAATCATATGACCCCTTTCAATAATTTATTTTGTGGAAAAAAGATACATTATGGCTCCTAGAGTTTGCAGTCATGTGCTGTTGAGCAATCACATTTGGGGACTTTTGTAAAATTTGACAGTTCACTCAGTTCTCTTTTCTGTTTTAGGGCCTTTGTTGCTGTTTAATGTCAGTTGAAAACATGGTTTTCTTCTGTGCATCCTGTTACTTTTAGCTGTGCTTTCTAGTGAGAACGGATTGATCTTTGCAGCAATCCTTAGTTGAACTGGTACATTTCAGAATCGCTAAATGTCATTAGGCCACATAGTGCACCAGGTAACAGAAAGCCACAGATTTTTTCTTTTTAAGCCAAACTCTTATAGTTTATCTTTCCTCCCAGTCCTAGTCAGCTTTTTGGAGGCTGATCAACCCACTCATAAAGCAGGTGTGTGGGTACTGTGTGTATGAATAGCAGTCTCTCCCACTCAGCACACTCCCACACCCATTTCTGAGGTCATCCATCGTGTCTTCGCAGGAGCAGTATTTCAGCAGTATTGCAGCATTTGTGCTAGAAAAACAACACTGTCTTTGTAGTGTACGAGTAAAAAGGTTTTTTCTACCCTCAGAGATATATTGTATTTGAGGTTCAAAGGTTCTGTTAAACCTTTTTAAAGTAATTTAATAGCACCTGATTCAGGTACAGCGGTAACCTCGCACACGGGTCCCCCTTTCCCCTAGCCCCATACAGGGGACCACTTGGAGAAGTGAGTCCAGCATGGAGCTCTGCTTTCGTCCCTCTTGGTTTGGTTCAAACCAAGTCAGTGCTTGAGGTTGAAACAGGATTAAGGATGAAAGTTAGCTGAGGATGGAGATCGTTGTTCAGCAGACCTGACTGCGTCTTCTCTGTGCCTGGTGCGGGGTCAGGTCGGGGGCGAGTCTTCTGTGTGCCCGGTGCTGGGTTAGGTTGGGGCTCCAGGGAGGACTGCGTTTCCCTGTCCTGCATGCCGTCAGGCCGGGGCTGGAGATGTCATAAATTCTGTTGCCACCCAGCCGGATGAGATGATTCTAAACTCTCAGATTTAGAGGGGAAAAAAAAAGCTAAGTGTGTGTTATTTTGCATACACTTCAGTATTTGTCTGAAAAAGTTATTTCTAACCATATGGCTATTCATATGTGCATTAGGCCTGATTTAACTAGGAGAGAAATATAGATAATTTAAAAAAATACTGTGTTTCACAGACATGTGCTTAAGAGAACTGAAAGGCAAGGGGAGTTCCCTTGTTAAATATTTACCCATTAGGCGCTGTTTGTACGTATTATGAAGACTTAATAAACACTAGTCTGCAGTTTTTAAAGTATTTCAATAATTCTTTTTCAGTAAGGGACAATCAAGCTCTGATGAAGATGGTTAGAATAGATTAATTTGAAGAACTATCTTTCTTAAATCGTTCTGGTATGCAGAAAAGTCAGAGTCGATTTGAACCAAAACAGGGGAGAGATGAAAATAAAAGCTTTTGTTTTGGTTTGGTTTTAAGTTCTAGTCCTATTTCTGTTTGTTAAGAGGCTTCTCTTCCAAAACTCTACATACAGAAGTTCCTAGTCCGCCGTGACATTTGTGTTCCTGAAGAGCAGGTGTTTACCATCTAACGTCTTTTATTCGTGGTCCTGTTCCTTTAATGAAGGTTGTAAAACTTTTGAAATCACGACAAAGCCATTTTCGTTTCTAAAAGTATTTTTGTAGATTGCTGCTTGTTCTGGTCTGCTCAGTTCTGTAGTGCCAACATGATTCCTCTGCTCTTTATTTGCCAGACAAAAGATAAACCCAGCTGTCCTCCAGCAAGCCTGATGACGGGGTGTTTGCTTCTCTCGCTCCAGAGCCACGTGGGCTTTCTCATCAGGACCTACCCGCCCCCCGCCCCGCACCCTGCACCAGCCTCGTCACTTACCCCTGCCTGCCCATCATCCCAGTGCAGGGGGACCTGCAGGGTCGACTCCTTGTGAGCCTCTTAACACGTGAAGGGTGGGCTCACTTGAAGGAAAGAGCACTGTGTCTGGATCGCAAGCGAGATGGGCAGGAAAGGGGTCTGTCCAGGCTGGAATATCTGAACCCTGTCTGCATTCTTGCCACAAGCAGCCAGGCAAGGAAAAATTCTGTGATCAGATATGATGGCTTTCCCTCCAGAGACCATAAATTCCAGCCCTGTGCAGGAAAAAGATAGGATCTGCTGGAAGAGTCTACTGGCTCTGGTCTCTGCAGTGGGAGAGTCGAATGGGGCTGATACTCTAGCCTGAGATGAAGTTTCACTAAACTCAGCGCAGCTAAAGCAGCTTCTGCTGAAGCCCCTACTTCCCCAAACGCCCTCTTAAGCACCTTAGAGAGGGGGTCTCCCTGCCACGTGGGCGTGGCCGTTGGTAGCAGTTACAAACGCACTAAGTAAGGGCTGCTTGGCTGATTTTCTCAGGCAATGGACCAGGTTCTGTGAGAAAGTCCCCTGATATTTCCATTCTGCTCCTTGTTTTGCCTTCAGAATTTCAGAGATCGCGACACATTCCATTTTCAGTTAATAATCAGGTCGTCTGTGCTCTGGAGCTTCAGCACAAGGAGTCAGCTTATGACCGACCCCTCTCGCCTCTCTAGTCCTGGGCCCTAAAACCACCCCAAGGATCCCTGGCCTCAAGTGAAGCTGAAATTTTCCGAGGGAGATTTTACCACTGAGAACAGTACATCTTTCTTGTGACAGTCCCAATTAATGTATTTATATATTTTTAAACTGTCTTTTCTTAAGCTGCAAAAGAATATGGAGAGTTTATGACTTTTAGTGCTTGGAGTGCCGGACCAGGCATCAACGCTGCGGGTTGTCGTTTCTTGACTTTTTCCAGCTCTTCACCAATACTCAGACTTCTTTTGCTTTAAGCACAATGAATGTCATACCCCTATGTATTACCTTTGAAATGGAATTTTTGAAGAGTATATGGGATAAGTACTTAGTCCCCTTAGGTCAGTGCCTCCTTACAATTAGCATAGGAATAAAATTAATTGCATCATTATATCATCATATTTAGATATTGATATTTTAATTCTTGAGGGAAAAAGATCTATAAAGGATGTTCGTTGACACCTCTAAGTCTAAATTTCAGGACTATCTCCTCCCATTTTCTTTATGAATTCCTGCCAAGATTGTCTTTCTTGACCTCTCTCTTTTTAACACTGAAAATTTTTACAGGTGGTTTGGAGCTATTTTATAATACAATTGTAAATATAATAATACAGAGTCACTTACTAAATATTTAAGTGACAACATAAGAAGAAAAACAGTGTGAAGAAATCTTAATCAAGGAAAATGAGCAATTGTTTGCAAATCGTAACCATGAGGAGTTCTTAGCAACGGGCAGTGATGGGAAACGGAAGGGTTTTAAAGATCCTGCTATTGTGTAGGGCACGGACACTGCCTATTTCCATTGAAAAAAATTTATTGAGGGCTTACTATGTGCAAAACTCTATGCCGGGTGTTTCACTTGAGTGAAAAATGTGGAAGATGACCTTTGCATCTAAGAAACTTGCTGACCAGTAGCGAGACTAAGATAAGTGCCGTGTAAATTGCTGTGATCCTTGACACACTTCAGTGGATGGCCCGATACAGGCCAGCCAGAAGGGGATCTGGCTGAGTTGCGTGCAGGAGATGATGGGAAGGAGATACAGGCGAGGGCAGGCCGGGTAGCTGAGCTGGAGGAGGCAGGACAGGTAGGAATGCTTGAAGCGTCCCTGGAGGGTTGAGAAGAGTCTGTCCTGCCTGGGGCGTAGAGGTCCCTGGTGAGGTAAGACTCGTCCTAAGTGGCAAGTTTGTGTTTAACTTGGTAGATGTTAAAGGGATTCTTGAAAGGGTTCTGAGTCAAGGTGGGATGTGTGGGCTTGAGGAGGATGACAGTGGCTGAGGCTGGACAGCGGGAGCCAGGTGGGAGGCCTGACTCAGGGAGGCTGGGGAGCGGGCACACGTGAGGGGCAAGGGAGAAGTGGACCCAGCGGACCGAGCGGACCGAACACGAGGAGGGAGGCAGGGAAGGAGCGGAGGCATGAGTTCAAATCCAGCCCGTCTCCCAGAAGGGTGTGGTCCTCAAGAGAGCAAGGAGTGATAACAGCATGACTGTTCGGTGGGATGAATGGGATGGAGTTAATTGTGGACAATTTCAACTTGAGCTCATAATAGAATCGTCATCGCTCAGTCGTGTCCGACTCTTTGTGACCCCATGGACTACAGCCCCCCAGGCTCCTTAGTCCATGGGATTCTCCAGGCAAGAGTACTAGAGTGGGTAGCCATTCCCTCCTCCAGGGGATCTTCTCGACCCAGGGATCGAACCTCTGTCTCCTGCGCTGCAGGCGGATTCTTTATCACTGAGCCGCCTGGGAAGCCCCGTGCTCCCCACCCATAGGATGCCCAAGTGGGTCTTAAGGATCTGGAGCTCGAGAGAGACGCTGAGGCTGGAGTACGCGCTGCCTTTTCCCAATCCTTGTCGATTACCCGTTTCCCTTCTTCATTTCCCAACATGGTCCTGCCTTCCCCTGCTGGTTCTACCTTCTTTTATTACTGCTGTTTCCACACCACCTTCCCCCCAAAGTCCTCTGTAGGCATGTAGGGCTTGAATGGAGGTGTTTACCTCGAAGTTTCACTCTTCAGAGCTTGGCTCCCCACTACTGGTTTGCCTGCTAAAAAGATAATTCACTGAGTCAGATCAGTGTTACCCCAGCTTCCCAGCAGCATCCTCCCTTTGTAGGGTCTTACAGTCAGGGTGTTCTCCTTCACTGGCACTTTCTCACTTAATAAAATAGTCCTGGGACTTGCCCGGCGGGCCAGCAGCTAAGACTCTGAGCTTCCCCTGCAGGGCGCGTGGATTCAGTCCCTGGTTGGGGAACTAAGATCCTACATGCCTCGCACCACAGCCCCCCCCCCCCTCCAAAAAAGAAAAGAAATAGTCCTCCTACCACATTTAAGCTGCACCCAGCATAGCAGATAATAGGTGCACACAGTGACTGTTGGTTGAATAAATGGATTGTGGCAGAGGCAATTTTTTAATATAATTTTTATTTATTTTACTTTCGGGTCCGTTGGGTCTTGATTGCTTTGTGCAGGCTTTTCTCTAGTAGGGTCTAACAGGGGCTGCTTTTCGTTGTGCTGTTGGGGCTTCTCGTGGCAGCAGCCTCCCTTACTGTGGTTCCCAGGCTCCGGAGCACAGGCTCAGTCGTTGTTGGCACACAGGCTCAGCTGCTCCGCGGCCTGTGGGATCTTCCTGGACCGGGGATCGAAGTGGTGTCCCCGCCCTGGCTGGCGGATTCTTATCCACTGGACCACAAGGGAAGTCGGATAGAGGTGCTTCGGACCCCAAACTCCCCCTCAGGGCTCACGCCCCCGCCTGTTACATAAGGACGCGTGGCCCGCTCCATGAGGTCCCACCAGAGGGACGTATGTGCCACTATGGTGCTGAGGCTGAAGCTCCAATACTTTGGCCACCTGATGGGAAGAGCCAACTCATTGGAAAAGACCCTGATGCTGGGAAAGATTGAAGGCAGGAGGGGAAGGGGACAACAGAGGATGAGATGGCTGGATGGCATCACTGAGTCAATGGACACGAGTTCAAGCAAACTCCCAGAAATGGGGAAGGACAGGGGAGCCTAGTGCGCTGCAGTCTATGGTGTCAGAGTCGGACACGACTGAGCAACTGAACAACAACAAAATGTGTTCCAAATGTCCCGTCCCACTGATCTGTTGAGGTTTAGTGGCACGAAATGAAGAAAAATACCTAAGTGTTTTAATTTCATCCATCATTGAGTTGAAAAAGTATGTCATTCATACCTGAAAAGAAATCTTCTAGATTTTGCTTTATATTAAGCGTTCAACTTTCATAAAAGTCCTTAATGCTAATATTAGAGACTAGCCCTCAGTTGCCGCGTTGTATCTATTTATACAGAAATCCGTGCCCATGGTCTGCGTATACGTGCATGTGTTAGTCACTCAGTCGTGTCCAGCTCTTTGCCACCCCGTGAACTGCAGCCCGCCAGGCTCCTCTGTCCTTGGGGATTCTCCAGGCAAGAATACGGGAGTGGATTGCCGTGCTCTTCTCCAGGGGATTCTTCCAGACCCAGGGATCGAAACCTCGTCTCCTGCATTGCAGGCGGGTTGTTTATTGTCTGAGCCACCAGGGAATCCCTATATATATGCATAGTTGCTCTCAATTCTGCTGTTTTATGTCTTAGACCCAGTTCAGATAGTCTTGAAGTCTACGATTATTTTCATTATCTTGCCATTAAAGAAAGAGGACTCCTGCATGGTTCTCACAGTGGGGACAAAGTGGTTTTTCCTTTCTTATTAACGTTGTAGCTCAAGTATAAAAGAACTATAGCATAAAAGTCACAAGGGTAAGTGGTCCGCTAGTTCTCCGCTGAAAACAAGCAGCCAATGGAAGGTGGGAGTCAGTACAGCTCAGTGTTCCCAGAGGAACGAGAACCCGGGATTCCATTTCCCCAGACTCGGACCACCAAGAAAACCACCAAGGGTGGCAGGGAGCGAACCGCTGGCCTGGCAGCCTGGGGCTCGGCTCTCTGTTCTGCTTGAAGCAAACGTCACAGCCTCTCTGTGGTTTCTAAGAACTGGTGGAATTTGCATGTTTAGAATCCTCGTTCCTTGGCATGAAACAGACTCAAAAGCATCGTTGCTCATCATTTGTCATCTGTTGGAGAAAGAGCGTGTGATTTGTTTACTTGTAATGAAGCTTGACCATACTTCTCCAGGGGCCTTTTCAAAAGAGGGATGTGTCAGCTTAGCGACCTGTCCCCATGAATGAAACCACAAGCAAATGCTCCCCCATCTTCCCTTCTCCCCTCTCATTTCTTCCGAGGCCATCTGTGCCTTACGTCACCACTGCCAGGCCCTCTTCAAGTGGCTTCTCTGTGGGTGAGTTCAGAAACTTCAGATTATAAAGGACACCCAGATAATTGGCCGGTTCTCCAGAGTGTCTGTCCCCTCAGCTGCTGCCAGATCCCCTCTTAATGAGCCCATCCGGTGACAGTGCGGTCTGAGCTCCTCCGGCTCCGTGAGAAAGTGAGCTTCCCTGCTTTTAACAGCTTGCAGCTCAGGGGGGAAAATGACAGCCATTGCACAAGTTTCCTTTGAATGTAGTTTTCTTTCCCATAAATGATACTTGGAGAATACGCTTAAGGGGTTATTAGTTTTCTATTTCATGCTTGGCCTGTGTGTGAGAATAACGCAAGCTGTCACTGCAAATCAGCAGCTAAACACGCTTTGTCTGGTTAATGTGAGCATTTAATATTTGGCTCAATTAAAAATTAACTGATGAAAGTACATGTCAAATGGAATTTGAAAATACCTTTTGTAGGGACTATTGAAAGGGCATGGCCAATGAGTAAATTAGTGGTTTGCAAATGTGGAGACTTTGGGGAAATTTAGTACAAGTTGAGACACTTGACTCTTCCTTCAAATGTCTCTACCTGTTTGGCTCATCGTGAAGTTGAAAAGTATGTCCTTATTTGTATTAGAATGGGCCCACTCGCATCTCTGTGTTTTCTGGTAAAAGAGTGTGCGTATGACCCTGCAATTGAAGCAGATGGAGCAAGAAATGGGTTATCCCTTTATCCTGCTTTTTTTTTTTTTGAGTTGACTGCACACTGTAGGCCAGCTTGGAGAGGTGGGAGCTGGAGTCTAGGGGGTGGAGTTCATTCAACAGCAACTGCAGGAGCGCAGGCGGGGTGCTGGGGCTGGAGACGTGCACCCCCGTCGTCGGGGCGTCAGGGCGTTTATCAGAGCCCGGGAGGTCTTCCCAGGACAGGCGCTGCGGAGGCTGGGCTGGAGGGCCAGAGCGCCTCCAGCAGGCACAGGCAGCAGGGCGCGGCCAGGGGTGGGGACAGAGGGGTCCAGGCTGGCGTGAGGGTGGGGCCCCGTGCCTCCAGCACAGGGAGGGGCGAGGGTTTGATCCCTGGTCAGGGAACCAGGACAACCCCACCCACCCCCACCCCCCCTGCCAAAAAAGAAGGTGAGGCTGGCGTGTACCTCCATGCAGGGGTTTATTCTAGAAAAATTGCCCTGGCTCCACTTGGTTAAGTAGGCCGGTGATGTTAGTGACCGGTGGCGGCTGGCTCGGTAACCCTGCAGACCCTGGGAGCTGACGGACAGACGTGCAGTGAGGACCACAGGGAGCTGCGCGCTTGAAGCCACGCCTAGGACTGGAGTGGAGAGGCTTGTGGGAAGGTGTGTGATCGGCTGAATGCTTCCAAGCATCGCTCACGTCTTCCTCAGTTCTAGTGGTCTCTTTTCTCTAGTCGCTTTGAAAAGAATACGGTCAGTGTTCTGGTTATATACGAGTATTTTTTAAATTCCCCATTCGCTTAAATTAACACTGCCGTATTGAAACTTTTTTGTTAGAATTCACTTGTGAACCTTTTTGTTAGAATGCGGTAAACCTTCATTAACAGTCAGTTACTAAAGGTGTATTTGAAGAAAGAATTCAATTAGGAAAGGCAGGTTTCATCGAGCTGTATTTCCAGGGGAAAACATTACAACGGTGGTCTCTTGCCTTGATGGAGGATTTTAAAGTTTCCAAAGGAATTTCGCATCTATTGGCCCATTTCATCTTCACAAAACTCTAGGCAAGGCGGGGTTATGTTCCCACTTCTCTTTGCCTTTCCCTCCCACACCCTTTTTATTATTTGTTTATTCTTATATGAAGAGAAAACTTTGACTCACAAAGCTACTGGAGAGCCAGTAAGTCCAGAGAAGCGGGAATTCAGTGCGACTCACCGTCCACGGGATGCTTCTCACCGCGCTGCTTCCCGGGGTCTGTTTTCATCAGGACCCCAGATTCCTCAATAGAAACCTAAACAAGTGTATCTAATTTTGGAAAATAGTATCCTCTGCTGCTCTTTATCTCAAGCACTTTCAGGAAAATGTAAATGTAGTCTCAACATTTCAGGTTATTTTGAGATGTTTTTTGTGTTAACGGCAGAGAGACATCTCATGTTTGCCACAGGACGCTCTTGAGCTGGGCACACTTGACCTTGAAACACCTTCTCAGGGGTCGGTAACACGGTGAATGTGAGAATTTGCTAAAACTCCATGTGAGGGTTCTGGAAGACAGCCCCTTTCAGCAGGGACAAGTGGAATTATATGAACGTAAATGATTGCTGCTGATTGGCACCTAGCTAGCAATCTATGTTTTTATTTACTTTTAAGATCAGACTCCTGTCTTTAGGGAACCAACATAAATTTGGTGAGTGAAGGGTTTTTTGAACTGAAACAGTGATGGTGCTTTGATCAGTAGAATTTCCCGAGTTCCTTAGGGCATGTGGATTATACTTTAGTTCAACTTTGTTCATTCAATGAATAATTGCAAGAGTGCTGCGTCTGTAACAGAAATCACGACAGCCAGGGACTATCTCTCATCCCGCTGTGAATCCAACATTGCCGGGAAGGCAGAACAGTAAACAGGCAAGTAGTTAATAACATAATATTGAGGCTACAGCAAAGCAAAAAGAGGGGCATTAGGTACAGGAGTGCCGATGGGGCAATTTAATGTCTTGTATTCTTGAGGTTTTTCCAGTAGTATTGTGATCTACCCAGAGGAGGTTGAGTGGCTTTTCAATTTTTAAAAGTTTTTTATTTTCTGTTGAAGTATAGCCGATTAACAATGCTGTGATAGTTTCAGGTGGACGGCAAAGGGACTCAGCCATACCTAAGCGTGTGTCCCTTCTCCTCTAAGCCCCCCATCCAGGCTGCCACGCGACACGGAGCCAGGTCCCTGTGCTCCACAGTGGGCCCTCGCTGGTGATCCAGTCTCCCTAATTATCTCTTCCGTCCATCCTTCCCTCCTGGCAGCCATGATTCATTCCCTATGTCTGTGAGTCTGTTTCTGTTTTTTGTAAATAAGTTCATTTATATATTTATTTTTATATTCTGCATATAGGGGATATCTATGCTATTTCTCCTTCTCTGTCTGACTTTACTCAGTATGACAATCTCTAGTTCCATCCATGTTGTGGCAAATGACATGTTTTCATTATTTTTAACGGCTGAGTAATATTCCATTTATATATGTACCACACCTTCTTTTTCCTGAATGACTTTTTAAAAACTAACAGCTGAGAACATGGTGTTCTATCTTAAAGTGAATATGTATCTATATATCTATATGTCTATGTTAGTATAATACAGCCTGTATATGAGTTTAAAATGAGTTGCCATGATCAATACAGGATTAAAGAAGACCTGCTATCTTTTAAATTTATTTTTATTTTTTGGCCATGTTACATGGCACGTGGGATCTCAGTTTCCCAGCCAGGGCACAGACCCGTGCCCCCTTCACTGGGAAGCAGACCCCTGGCCGTCGGACCCCCAGGGAAACCCCGGAGCTCCTATTGTTGGCTCAGTGCTCGGAGCGCTTTCCCGTTACCCCTGCTGATCCTGCCACATCCCGCAGCGCCATTCCCACCACATTGGTCACTGGCCTCAGGCAGTGAGAGTCGGGAGGAAGGAAGGAAACTAATATTAATGGGACCTCAACATGTGCCAGACTCTGAGTTGAACACCTTTATGGATAGAAGATTATTTAACCCCAGTAACCTCCCCTCTGAGGGTAGGAAGTAGAATTATAGATGAGGAAACAGAGGTTCTGCAAAATCAAGTCACTGCCTAGTAAGAGGCAAAACCAGATCCTTTTTTAGGCCATCCAAGGGGTCATAGATAGCCTCTGAAACGTCAGGAAATTTTTTTTTTAATAAATTTATTTATTTTAGTTGGGGGCTAATTACTTTACAATCTTGTAGTGGTTTTTGCCATACATTGACATGAATCAGCCATGGGTTTACATGTGTTCCCCATCCTGAACCCCCCTCCCACCTCCCTCCCCAAGGAAATTTTTTTAAATCTAAAAACAGAAATCTATGAAAAATAACAATTTGATGCATGTGACTTTTTGGTTTCTTTTGCATCTTTTTAGGAAGCCAGTTAGCCGTCTTTATTTCAGTAACTAGGAGGTGAAATCTTTCACTCTATGGATTTTTAAAGTTCTTTTAGAGTTAAAAAGAAAAGAGAGAGAGACACACACAGAGAAACAAAGTGTTTCTTCTGTCCCTCTCCTCTTTGGCTCCAATAGTCTATATAAATAGCCTTTGAAAAATATGTAGTAATCACTGTTTCATACCCAGACCAGACACCTGATTCAGAAACCCTTCCCGGGGTCAGCATGTGGGGTGTGTGTGTGTGTGTGTGTGTGTGTGTGTGTGTGTGTGTGTTGGAATAACAAACCCACAGTGCTTTCCTGGTTCAAGAGAAATGATCTCACTGTCCAATTGTAACCTGCCTAATGCCTTAATCAAAACAGGGACAAGTCTGCGGTTTTACCCCTGGTTTGATCCTCGGCCCTTCACTGCTCTTTATTTTAGGCATGAGCTTCGTGTTTTTTCCAAGAGTCCAGAGTTGGAATGACATGTTACTACCCTTTACAAGATGACGATGTATCTGTTTTTATATTTAGCTGTAAATTTTATTCTACTCATAAACAAACCCACCTTCAGCAACTGTGGTGCATCAAGAGATAGTTCTTTCCATCTTCCTTGGTGTAATTTGGATACATTTGGCCTAGAATAGCACAGTATTTCCATCATAACATTTGAACAGGATGCTGCGTTGGTCTCAGGGCTCAGGGAGTGTCCCATGGGCCAGGAAACTATTTTCTTAAAAGAAACTAAAACACCAAATTCTGACAAGATAGGAAACTCTTACTAGGCTCCTTATGAAACTCTCTCCACCACCCCCCCCCATCTCATTGATTGTTATGTCTCTTGATGTTATTAAACACATAGAGATGGAATGTTTAATTTTAGGTTCATGTGCAAAGTGAAGTCACTCACATTCAAGAGGGAAGGAAAAGGACTGTTTTAAGAGGTTCACTTAATAAAGCAAATATGAATTTAAACATTTCAAACATCTCTCCCAGGCACAGCACAATATAACTTCTAGAGTAGACCTTCATGATATTTCATAAGGAAGCAAAAAGGGAAGGCAAATTATTATTCAGGCAGAGGGACAATAGTAACCTTTCATGAAGTGAGACAGAGTTCAACATCCAGCCCTCTAAGCCCTGGGTTCTCTGTTTGCCAAACTGAACACACTACAAGATACACCCTCTCTCTTTTATGGGCCAGACTGCTTTCAAATTATTGTTCCAATATAACCTAAAATGTTTCATTTATAAGCTATAACCCAACAGTATAATATTGAAAAGGCTGCCTATGTGTTCTTTTACAAATCCTTAAAAGTCCCAGTGACTTCAGATATTTGGGATCTTTGTTCTGTTCATGACTAAGTATGTGACCCCGGGGTTGTCTGGCTGGACCTCAGGATGAGAGAAGGGTTTGGAGTCTGTGTCCCAGACGGGCTTCCTGGTCTCCTCTGCCCCCGCTCTCCCTGGGATCATCCATGGTGCCCACGGGGATCGGGAAGGACCACTTTGTCACCGGTATTGTCCCTCATGAGCACAGGCCTGTGGGACTGCAGACACCATTCACGCCTTCAGAGACCTCTGTTTGGGCGATTCTGATGATCCTCAGCCCGACTAGGAACGCGGAAGTAATTCCGAACCCTGCCTTGCAGAGGGATGTCACAAAGCTCATGTGCTAAATTAAAGGTCACACCATCACGCATAAAAGCGTGGCCATCATTCTTAAGAGGTTTGCTTTAAAATACACACATATCTATATTATGTATCTGTACGTGTGTGTGTGTGTGTATCTAGTGATGAGCATACGTAACTGAAGTTTACCTTCTAGTCTTTCTGTGCATGGTTCAGTGCTCTAATGAGCACGTTCACACCATCATCTGGGGCTTCCCCAGTGACTCAGACGATGAAGAATCTGCCCGCAGCGCAGGAGACCTGAGTTCGATCCCTGGGTCGAGAAGATCCCCTGGAGAAAGGAATGGCAACCCACTCCAGTTTTCTTGCCTGGAGGATCCCATGGAGGGAGGAGCCTGGTGGGCTAGGGAGATATAAATAGTATTTACCTCTAGGGGCTGTCGAGACAACTAACAAGTGAATACTGGCAAAGCCCCTATGGTAGTGCCTGGTACACAGTTGGCACTATACAAATCATAACCATTATTGCCATAGAAACAATTTTGAGCTGGACCGTCATCCACGCCCAGAACTTCTTCATCACCCTGAACGCCCTCCTCCCCGTAGGCGCAGGGAGCCACCACCTAAGGTTCTGTCAATGAACTTGACCACTCTAGGTATCTCAGCTAAGAGGAATCATAGAATACTTGTCCGTTTGTGTCTGGTTTATTTTTCTTAATGTAATGTTTTTAAGCTTCATCTATGTTGCAGCATGGGTGGGAATTTCATTTCTTTTTAAGGTTGAATAATTTTCCACCCAATTAAATTAAAAATACATCTTCTCTCAAGGTTAGTTATCATTTTTTCCCAGCCAGTAGACACAGTGGATATAGTTAATTAGTACTGAGTTGGCAGAGGAGGCCAGCAAATTATTGAAAAATTATTTCTAAGAGTCTGATTGCAAGGAACAAGATAAAAATGCTATTAAGATTAGCCCAGGAACTAAAAAACACGGCCATGTGAGGCTCCTCTGTGTGGGGCAGGCGGTAATGAAGATCTTGGCCGCCCCTGAGGTTATCAGTGGGGTGTGAGTGGGGCGGTCTTCCTCCTGAGGATGCTGCTGACTCATCAACTCAGGCTTCGTTTCCATAGGAAGAGTTGAAGAGTTCAGGGAAAGTGGAATAAGTTTCAGAAGTATCTCCATTCTGAATTGTTGTTTTTTTTTTTTTCAAGTTTAGGCTTCAGTCATCTGAAAAATCCACTTAAGTGAAATGATTCATTCCAGAGAGTGAAAGAGAGGAAGGAAAGCAGTAATAGTGTAAAAAAAAAATTTAAAAAGACTGAAGGACCTTGAAGGACTTTTATTTTCCTGCCGTGTTCCTTTTCTTCCCCTACCTCATTTTTCTGAAGGAGAATTGGTAGGAACTCGACTCAAGTGGATATGACTGTTGTAACTTCTGAGGGAGTTTTTGCTGTCTCGCTCCATCTTAATTTTCCCCTCTGTGCACACATTACATTGCTGGCATATTTAGAATAGCCACGTGACACAGAGTAGCTCGTGTGAGGAGCTACTTTATAGTCAATGCCTGAACTCTGAGCATCTGACTCCTGACTTCAATCTGAAAGGCGTGCGTGTCTGAATCTTTGTGACCCCGTGGACTGCAGCCCGCCAGGCTCCTCTGTCCATGGGATTTTCCAGACAAGAGTACTGGAGTGGGTTGCCATTTCCTCCTCCAGTGGATCTTCCCTGCCCAGAGATTGAACCCGTGTCTCTTGAGTCTCCTGCATTGGCAGGTGGATTCTTTACCACCCGTACCACCTGGGAAGTCCTCAATCTGAAACCATCCTACAATGAAATGTCCTTTGTTCATTTCACGTTCTCTGTGCCTGCTAGGGGTCTGGACATGATCTCTGGCCTCATGGAGGGCAGTCTCCAGGGAAGACAGTCACACAAATAAATGTGACAGTCCAGTGAATTTTTTTCTGAGAAAGTTAAGGTGGCTTCTCAGAGGATGAGCCGTTTGGCCTGGGTCTTGAATAATGAGTAGGAGCTTGTCCCATGGACAGTGGGAAAGGCTACCATGTAGGCATTAACAGAGTACAAGAAGGGTCTGCCAAGCTTGGCAGTGGTACAGAGGTCAGCCTGACCACAGTGTGGGGGTTACAGGCTGAAGGAAGGAGATGAAGCTGAGGGCACAGTGAGGCTGACTCATCAAGGCCCTGAATGTCTCTGTGGGGAATTCGGATTTGATTTTTCATGCAGTGGAGATCTGGTGAAGGTTTCTAGCAGGGGTGGTGTGTGTGTGTGTGTGTGTGTGTGTGTGTGTGTGTGTGTGTGTGTGTGTGTGTGTGTGTGTGTGTGTGTGTGTGTGTGTTGGGGGGGCAGCATGGAGTGGGATGGACGATGGGGCAGGGGTCCTTCTTGGAGTGCAGCTGGGCACCCACCCCTGCACACCTGCCCTCTCTTCCCACTGAGATGGGACAACCATGTAGGCATTTCAAAGGCAGAATCAGAGACTTCCTGGCAGTCCAGGGCTTTAGACTCCATGCTTCCGCTGCAGATTTGATCCCTGGTTGGGGAACTAAGATCCCACCTACCAGGCATGCAGTGTCCCCCCAAAAAGGTAGAATCAGCGAGATTCATAGGAGTTGAGGACTTTGGATGCCGTTTGACCATCACTGAACACTGGGGCCAGCACAGAGTGGGTGCCCGTAAATGCCAGCTGTCTCGCCGGTGGCACGCACAATTGCCCATGGGGACGTCCGAGTGGGACTGCAGCCTTCAGGCGGCACCCAGCTGTGCTCGTGATAAAGCAGAGGTTCCTAGGGCGCCCGCGGAGCTGACGCTTCCTGATGTTCTGTCCGCATGAACATGTCTGTTTCTCCCAGCCGTTGGTGAGCTGGGGTTAGGTGCCCTTCATGACCTCTCCCCTCCTTCCACGGTCTGCCGAAAGCTGCTTCTCTTGAGGCCCCAGAAGAGATGACTCAGGGCAAACCTAACCTGCGGCAGGATGCAGAGAAGCCTGTTTAGGAAACCATTTGCCTCCCGTAGACGCACCATCTGAGATGACCTTAGTAGAAACAATGCAATAATCACAGCGACACAGTCTTTTCCCTGGCATAAGAAACCGCTTTTGTAATGAAAATGGAATTTCTCTGGGAAATCGTCCTAGAAAGAGATAGGCAGCTGAAATAAAATAACAAAAATGTTAAATAGTATCGAACAGTTTTCTTCATGTTTTCCCCTTGACACTTGCCTGCCCGGCGGTGTCACTTACGTTGTTCACTCGCCATCTGCAGTCGGACCCCTCGGTCCTGGAGGAAGAGACAGGGAGTGGGGCGCCCCCCCCACGAGTCCCCCTTTACCTCAAGCATGCTTCACAAACAGGCTGCCGCCCGGAGGGGCCGTGGGGGTCAGCGGTGCCCCCGGGGCGGCAGCCTGTGCTCTTCTGGGAGGAAGGGGGGTGAGTTTGGTTTCCCTGGGGGCCCACAGCGTTCAGGTGGGCGTGCACCTGCCTGGATCCGTGCAGTGCCCCCGGGGCTGTGTTTGCAGGCAAAGGTCAGAGTCGTGGAAAATAAACTCTTGTCATAACAAAGGAGGTGGCGGTCAGATCACATCTCAGAGTTCCTTCACGTTTACCCCAGAGGACACCGATTTTCACGTCAGTGTGGGGAAGGGTTCGGTTTCGATGGAGATTCTAACTGGGGGACGTCTCTCTTGCTCTCTCACCCTCGTAACTGAGGACCAACAGTAGTGGCCATCACAGCCCAGAGGGATAGCGCAGCCTGGAAACCCGCCAAGTTCCCTTGGCTCCAACCTTACGCAAATCTGCTTAACAGAATGCAAATGGTTTCGCAGGGATACAGGATCCCGGGCTAAGTGCTGGTCTGTTTTCAGCCTCTCCTGGGCAGTTAGCAGCGGCCACTTCAGAGGCCAGGTCAGCAGTGAGGCCGGTTCAGGATGCCTTAGGCAGGAAGAGCTCGGAGCTCCGTGGAGACCTCGCTGGCCTTTCCTCCTGAGCAGCAGTGTCTCTTCTGGCTCCTGAGACCAGGTTTTCCATGTTGTGAGAACAGGAAGAGTTCAGCAGAGACTGATGGCTTTTGTTGTTGTTGTTCAGTTGCTAAGTTGTGTGTGACTCTTTGCGACCCCGTGACCTGCAACGTGCCAGGCTTCCCTGACCGTCACTGTCCCCTGGAGTCCGCTCAGGCTTTTCAAGCCCTTTACTGCCCCTCTCACCCCAGTCCACCTCTCAGCACTTGGCATCCCACACGTCGACTCACTGCGAGGCACTGTGCTCACCACTGACCAGAGGCTCACGTGCACCAGCCAGCGTGGCCCTGAGTCTGAAATCTACCCCACACGGTCCAGTGCGGACCACCAGGCACGGCGGCTCCGGGCCGTGTGAGAAAAGGTGGAAGTGAACGTCGCTCAGTCGTGTCCGACTCTTTGCAACTCCATAGACTACACAGTCCCTGGAACTCTCCAGGCCAGAATACTGGAGGGGGTGGCCTTTCCCTTCTCCAGGGGATCTTCCCAACCCAGGGATCGATGCAACTGGGCTGTAAAATACACACTAGGTTTCAAAGACTTAGTATTAAAAGATGAATGCAAGCTATTCATTAGTCATTTTTCTGTTAATTGTGTGTTGAAATGATAATATTTTGGATATATTGGTTGGAATAAATATATCCAGTGTGGCTACTAGTAAATTGAAAATGACATACAGGGCCCACATTTTATTTTTATTGGATGCATGAGTCTAGACTGCGAACCGTTTATTACGCAGTGTGGCCCTCTTTTGATTCCCGTATTTGGATATTATTACGGAGGAGGGCAGGAAGACCTTTCCTTTGCCCGCAGATGGCGTGCAGGGCAGATAGTTCCGTGTCTTGTTGGGTAACTTCACCGAGTGGGTTAAAGCCGGGTTCTAGTTGATCCCATTGTGAGGCCCGCCCACACTTATTTTGTAGTTGAATATTTTTCAAGGATAATTTCACTTACAAGTATAATTTCAGACTTTTGACTTATAGTCCACTGCCTGTAAGAAATAAGCTGAAAATTACCCATGGAAATATCTACCATATCGAGATGGTAGAATGAGGTCCTATTTAAAGTAACTAAGTCTGTGTCTGTAAACAGACACAGCCATGTCCTACAGCCCAACATGATGCTTTAATCAGAGATTGTAGCTGGTGTTCAGTGGAAAGAATTGACTCATATAGAATGTTTGTATCCATCAGCTCAAGGGCAGAGGAGGGTCAAGGCGTGTTGTCATGACAAGGGGACCTTTCCTTCTGCTGGAAGTCAATCACTGTCGTGTCCGACTCCTGGTAGCAGGAAGCAGAGTTGGTGCGTCTCACCTGACAGACAGTCTGAGATTGAGTGGGGTCATTCGTGGGATGGAAGGACAGATGTCTGGCGTGGAGGACAGAGCAGCACCCTGGGCTGAAGAGGCAAGAGCTGAGATGCAGGAATTCACACCCAAGTCGCTTTACTCCCAATACTTCTGATGGCAAACGTGCGGGGTTTTCCTGACACCAACAAGCAGTTCTCCAAATTCCTGGACGTCAGCTGGGAGTCTCACACTTTAGCTCAGTTCGGACACTGACCCCCTGGAGTTCGCATCAGTTCCCACGCTCATACCCACGTGTCAGTTCACCCGCACTTTAAGGGCTCGGCCCTCAGGACTGCCCCCACTGTGGATTCCAGTTGGAGGTGTAGGCCACTGAAGGGGTCCTGTAACCCTTCCTCGTGCCTGCTGGTTTGTTAGGACGGCTCACAGGACTCAGGGATGTGCTTCTGATACTGTCGCTGGTTTGTTATAAAGGGTACAGCTTGGAAGAGCTGCGTGGGGAGCAGGATGTGGAGGAGGAGCATGGACCTCCGTGCCCCCTCTGGCTGTGCCAACTGCCAGGCCCCCAAAATCCTCACCCACCTGGAAACTCTCAGCCCCCTGTAGTGGAGGGGCCTTACGGCCATTTCATCGTGTAGACATGATGGATTAATGTCATCCGTGTCTGGCCCTTGGTGATCAACTCCATCTCCACTTCCTCCGCTTTCCCCAGGAGGTCTGGGGTCCCAACCCCCTAATCATGCCTTGGCCTTCCTGGTTGACCAGCCTCCATCCTGAAGGGACCCCCCCAGGCCCCGGGCATCTCATTATCACACAGAGGACACTCGTCGCTGGAGATTCCAAGGGTCAGGAACTGGGGACGAGGCCACAAACCATCACAGGTGCTCCTCTCACCCGTCTCGGCGTGACGAGGATTTTTGGAGCTCTGTGCCTGGAACGGCTCGTTGTGGTGGTCGTCCTCAGTCGCGTCTGACTCTGTGCGACCCCATGGACTGTAGCCACCAGGCTCCTCTGTCCATGGGATTCTCCAGGCAAGAGCACCGGAGCGGGTTGCCATCTCCTCCTGCAGGGGATCTTCCCCCTGCCCGGGGACTGAGCACACGTCTCCTGCTCCCCTGTACTGGCAGCTTCTTTACCACTGAGCCGCTGGGAAGCCGCTGGGACTGGAGACACGGCCAAGTGCCTCTTTTTATGTGTCACAGTGTCACACACCCAACATGGACAGAGGACGGAGCGGCAGACTTCCGGGGAAGAAGAGAGCCGCCGTCAGGGTCACGACCAGGAGGCGGGGTGGCCGGTGAGGTTAGCGCGGAGTTCAGGGCCCTGAGAGCCGAGGGTCTCGGCTGTATCCTCCTGGTCCTCCGCAACCTGCTCTTCAGGCGAGTCACACTCTTTCCTGAGCTTCAGTTACATTATCTGCAAACCAGGGAGTTAGGTTAGAGGGTCCGTCTAAAATTTTGTGATCCTCTGAGGTTGGAAGGTCAGAGAATGAGCTGGGATTATATTAATAAGGAATCCATGATAGCTTAGGATTTTGGTTTTTCCTGCTGTTCTTCCTTTCGTCTCACCTACTTGGGGCCCCTGAGACCCATGGCAAGCATCAGTGTGATGGGTGGTCTGGACTGTTCGTGTGGCCCCAGAGGAGACAGAGGTGGGGTCCGGGTTGCCTTGCGGCTGCAGCCAGTACATGTGTGTTGCAGTGTAGCAGCTGAAAGTACGTCCACTTAATGGTCTTTCTTGGCTCTCTCTGTTCTCCCACTCCCCGTACTCTCTGTGATTTATAATTATTTCTCCTCTCATATCTTGAGAGTCTCAGGTAGCTGTTTTCCCACATGGATCACAGGCTTTAATAAATCACTCCTGTTCTCTGTCTAACACTATCTTGTCTCCCCTCCTGTGAGTTTAAAAAGTTTCTGGGCCATAGACGAACACTGTAAGAATTTAACCACCTTGCCTTTTCAAAGACGATATTTTAATTGCTTTTAGTAGGTGCGGGAGACAAAAGCCCTCGGATCCCGAGGTAGCATCGCTCCGGGAGACCAGGCCCCCGCGGGGGCCCAGCCACCCCCCCACCTCGTCTCCTCTGCCCAGCGCTGAGGAGCCTGGCACGGTTTCTGCTGGAATGAAAAGATTGGCTGAGGTGCCCCCGACAGCAGCCCTACCAAACAGTGTGCAGAAGGTTTCGTCTACATACCAAGGCAGCCTGGGTATTAATTGCATTCTCTGTGATCACAGAAAAGGCGCTGAATTATTCTCTTCACATTTTAAGAATGACAGGCTGCGGCTGTGCCAGCTCTGAGCATCACACGTGGTATCACACGGCACAGAGATGCTGGGTTTGACTGTTTAAAATGCGTGGATGTGACGATCTCTGGTTGGCAGGCAGCTCCGTCTTGAAAAAGGGCTAAAGTTGAACTGTTTCATAACTGGTCCCTGTCGAAGGTCAGGAGCCTGGTGAGGAACGGTTGCCATATGCTGACGTGAGCCATGAGAGCGTTTCCCATTTTGAAACTGTCCTGTAAATTTTGAAGTGGGACTGTTCCGGTGGCCTTGCTGTGGTTCAGTCCCATTTTCCTTTGTGTTTGTGTGGGGGCTGGAGAAAAAGGGCCCCGGGGACTTCCCTGGGTCCTTGCCTTCACCTTTCCCAGGCCCCGTGCCAACGTGCGTGCGTGTGTTCCCAACATCTAGGGTCACAGCCGTGCTCTCCTCGCTGTGGCTCCTTTGAGCCCCAGTTCCTTCTGCCTGGAGCAGCCCCTGTTCATAGCCCGCACGCACAGCTGCACCGTCCGACTCAACGCACACGCGTTTCTCCCCGGTCACTCTCATCTCTGAACCTGCTGAGGCTTTCGCCTGAAGAGCTGTTGGTGAAGACTGAGCTCAGCTGGGAGGAGAGGGGAGAAAGCAGGTGTCAACCCGTGCGGTGGGGTTTTCCTTCGCTGAAAATTGTTATTCTGTGCAACACCCCACCCTCCCTTCTCAGCCCCCAAAAAAGAGAAGTAGAGCTCTGCTGATGTTGAGGCTTGAGTGTGTTTTGGTTGAAGGTGTTCAGTGGTTCAGAGAACCTCTCATTCTGCGCAGTGCTGTCCAGAGAAGTATTTTGATTTCCTAAGACTGAACCTCGACTTCCCTTCCTTCCATCCCCGTGGCTCCTGGACCGCCCTGCAGGGTGGAGGTGGGGGGGGCAGCCGCCAGGAGCCCGGCTTGGCCGCGATGGGGGGAGGCCTGGGGTCAGCCGCTGCACGGGTCACGTGTTCACGGGGTCTTCTTTTTGGAGCGTCCTCACCGGAGTGCTGCCGTTTCTGTTCACTCGCTCGGTCCGCCCTGCGGACCGCAGCACACCTGCTCCCCTCTTCTCCACTGTCTCCCAGAGTTTGCTCAGATTCACGCCCACTGAGTCGGTGATGCTGTCTGACCATGTCATCCTCTGCCGCCCCGTTCTCCTCAGAGCGTGCCCCCAGCCACAGAGAGGCTCCAGAGACCACCGGGGTGGTGAGAGCCGCCCTTGACATCACTCGTCCCCCGCGGCAGGACAGAGGTGCCCGAGGCCTGAGCGGCCCCTGCCTGCGCCCGCGCGCCTCCTGCCGGCGCCGGCTCCTCTTTGCTTGTGTGAGTGTGTGTGTGCGCGTGCTGTGAGGGTGCGTCTCCCTTGGTGGAAACTCCTGCAGGAGGAAACTTTTCTGACAGTCCCTCTCCCCACCGCACACACCTGTTTCACTCACAGAATCACCGAGACCTTTAAGCCAGCCTTCAGTGGCACGTCCTGTGGCTGAAGAGCCATTCATTCGAGACCCCGGGGAAGCGGCTCTGTCTTCTTTCAAAGACCGTTCTGTGTGCTGTCCTGTCCTGAGCACCTGCTGGGGGCCACGCGTCACGCCTTCACCTTCTGTGTGCCCCCTCTTTACCGTCAGACCGCAGCTCCCAGCCCAGAATGGCGTGTGGAAGTCAGTAGAGGAAGGCCGCGTTATTTATAGATCCGCTGCGCTAGCTAGAATCTTCCAAACTGTGTTCTTCTGTCCGTGTTCACATCAACCTCTTAGACCGCCATTCTTTCCTATCTGGGGAGACCGTAAGATTTGTCCAAGCTGGGGTACTTGTGAGAATGAACAGAAGGTGTTAGGAATTATTACTCTGGGACGTCAGGGTAAACCGGGGTGGCCCTGGCAAACTGACACGCACAGTAACAACCCTGGGCATGTCCATCTTTTTAAGAATTGGACATGAATTTTTTTTTTTCAGTTTTGTGCCAAGTCTTCCAGCATTTTTCTGAAAACCAGATACACTGCTTTGTAGGTTTCTGTGTCTTTCTGCTAAAACACCGCCCTCCACGCTTACTCACTGGAACCAGCTTGACTGTGTTCAGTCTCTCTCGAGGTCTCGTCCGACCCTGCATCTCCCACCCTCGGGATGAAGTCAGCCCTCGAGTTTACAGAGCAGGGCTCTCCTGGGAGCTCAGCTCTGCTTTAAAGCGGCTGCGAGCCTTCTTGGACTGTAATTGAACTTCCTTCCCATGGGATTCTTCTCTCATACAAACTCACCTCTTTGTTTAGGCGTCTAAGAATAGGAGGAAGAGACATAAGCTAGGCTCTGTGTCTGTTTCAGCAAGGTTATCTCCCACCTTTCCTACATGAGGAAGGAATGTATCTGAAGAATGCTTGCAGCAGTTTTGTTTGTTTCATCGAGGGGAAAAAAGAACAGTCATGAGTAGCCTAGGACTTTGTTAGTGGGACAGAAATGGTCCCATGTGGACTAATGAGTTCTAGGACTGTTTGCTTGCCTTTGTGCTGTTGAAACTGCCCTTCTTTGCACCTTTACGGGGGGGTAGGTATTGATTTAAATTGCAAACTCCAAGAGGGTGAAAGTGAAAGTCGCTCAGTCATGTCTGACTCTTTGCAACCCCATGGACTGTAGCCCACCAGACTCCTCTGTCCATGGATTCCCCAGGTAAGAGTACTGGAGTGGGTGGCCATTTACTCCTCCTGGGAGCTTCCTGACCCAGGGATCGAACCCAGGTCTTCTGCGCCACAGGCAGGTTCTTTACCTTCGGAGCCCCCAGGGGAGCCTCCCGAGAGGGTTGAGGCCCTGTGTGTTTCACTCTCTGTGAGCGGTGCCCAGGGCAGGGCTGTGAGTCCGTTGACCCTTGATGCGCGTCAGCGTCCATGCTCAGGGTGACCTGCTGGAGAGCTTCACGCCCCGTGTGACAGTAGCTGCCCCACCAGCTAACTTTCCCATCAACACCGTGTTGTGAGTCTTTGATAAGAAAAGTGATGACTTTTTGAAAAATGTAGAATTTTCTTTTTGTAACCACTAACTTCCATCTGCCCGGTCAAAATAATAATACATTTGGGGAACAACTCAGTGATTCTTTCAACAAATAAAGAAGAATGGAAACCCAGCAAACACGCCCCCAAGAACTTGACACTGGAAGAAAACCAGCTTCGTCTTACCAAGTAACTATTGTGAAAACCTTATCCAGTTTTTTTTGCTTTTTTGCACTTTTCAATCTGCAGCTCAAGTAGGCCACAGGAAAAGGATGGCGTACCTTCAAAGGGCCGGTTGGGCTGGCTGGCTTCTTTGTATTCGTGGCAAACAGCTGTGGGTGCCGAGCGCAGAAGGCGGGCTTCTGTTCCATGCGAAGGTGGGAAGGTTCGGTCTTGAGCTGCCTCGATCTTCCGTGGTGGAGGAGGTGGCAGATGTCGAGTGCTTTATCAACGTCTTCGGGGCATTTGAAACGTGTTCCTAATGAGCTGGGGAAGAGAGACGGCGGGACGGCCGTGGGAGGAGAAAAGAAACACGCTTCCCGCACGGTCCTCGGATCTTCTCTTGGTTTGTGTCTGGGCTGCTGCAGAGTAAATGAATCAGGTTGTTTGTTTCCATTGCCTTCTACCGAATAATAGAAATACTGCTCGAAGCCCTGCATTCCTTTTTTCCTGCGGACTGAAGCGGGAATGAAGCCCGTGAGAGGAGAGATGTCCAGAGAGCCCTGGGATGTATTTCCCTCCTTCCCTCACGCTCTCTCTCAAACGAAATGTCAGCAGTGGAGCTTAGCCTGAGCTTCGGTTGTAAAGGACTGCAGCTCTCACCTTGATTATGAATGAGGTGGTGAGGTGTTTCATTTCAAGTTAGAAACGAGTTTTAGGAATTCGCTTTGTGTTCTGGGGAATCTGTTGAGTAAGTGGTTTGGAAGGTCCTTTAATACTGCTAGCCTTGACACACTTCTGTCTGTCCATCAGTCAGTCTCTCCCTCCCTTTTCTTGACTCTCTGGCGAGTGACCTCCATCCCAGCAGCTTGAAAGTCACCACAGGCAGCTGCTTCTCAGATGGGCATTTCCGAAAACTCCAGCTCTGCTTTATATGCTATTTCCTGAGGAACCTTTCCACCTGATTTCCTGTTGGCAGTTCCCATTTTACATGTGATCAAAACCTTGAATTCAGGACTCAATTCCTCGCGGTCCCTCCACCACCTTTCTTGGGCTCAGTGGGTGTCTCTTCACGTGATCACTGTGCTCTCGGTCTCCCAGCTGCGCAGGAGGAGGAGCGTTAGGCGCTCAGTCGTGTCTGACTCTTTGTGGCCCCATGGACTGTAGCCTGTCAGGCTCTGCTGTCCATGGAATCCTCCAGGCAAGAATACTGGAGTGGGTTGCCATTTCCTTCTCCAGAGCCTCTTCCTGACCCAGGGATCGAAGCTGGGGCTCGTGCATTGCAGGCAGATTCGTGACCGTCTGAGCCTCCAGGGAAGCCGCACGTGTGCGGTGGAGGCTGTATCTTCCCGCTTCTGCTCACTCACTCCCGAGTTCCCTGGTTCTCCCCACATCTTGCGCCCCTAACTCCTGCCAGGCGATTCTGTTAACCTGCCTCAGTTTCGCCTCACTCCAGTTTATCTTAAGCTTCGTAACAGAGTTGATCAGAATTCCTCCCTAATTTCTTTTTTTTTCAAAAAAGGACTCCTCCTCTCCTCCAAGATAAGGGATTCCACTCTTTAAGAAAATTCACTTCTAATGGTGAATTTTCAGCTCTCAGCAGCCTTTGCTACTCCTGAGCAAGATTTCCTGCTCTTTAAACCCACCTCGTCTTCCCTGCGCTGGGTGGTGTATTTTCTTGCTGTTTTGCCCAGAAGGCTCTGCTTTCACTTGTTTCCTGAAAGTCTCCATCCCTACGGCTCAGACCTCCTGGAAGAAGGTGACCTGGCTGGCTTCCCCATCTCTGTCCCCTCCTAATCCCTGTTGTGACTCCATTCAAAGCCCCGTGACATGCTCTCTGATGTAGCTTTGATATACAAATGTTTGCCATCTTTTTTCCACCTTCTTGCTGAGCTTATAAACTCGTTGCTATCTTCTGCATTTCTATATTCACAACTTTGCCTAAAAATAATCTCCTACCTGTAATCATATTTGCTGAATGAATGAGGTATAGTACCTTTGCCATGTCTCATTGAAGACCCGTTCACTTCTCTCCTTGCTTCATCCATTCTTCCGACAATCATAAATTCAGAACCTGCTCTAGTGCTAAGCGTGTGGATACATCTGAACAAAGAGCTAAGATCCCTGCCCAGAAGGTGCTTACACTCTAGCTTCTTCTTAAGACAAACCATCCTTGCATTCATGCTCCTCAGCTCTTGAAGAAACAGGAAGCAGTCATTGTAAATGTGATTATACATTGTTCTGTGATTAAACTTGGCTTCCACAAACATTATGCCTTCTTAGTAGTTTACAGCTTTGAGGATCTGATTCTTAAAATTGATGCCACATCCCAGTGGCCATAAGGATGTTGAAAACTCTACTTCTTTTCCTTGCCTGACTGGGAAATCAAGTCATTTTGCAGATTGTTCTGAAATAAGGACAGAGGTCCCCTAGATTTCAGTCTTATCTGTAGTATTGAAACTTTTGCTAGTCTGTGCTTATCTTTATTTGGTTATTTGCTACATGTTGTAAAGCAAAAGGGCTTCCCTGGTAGCTCAGCTGGTAAAGAATCCACCTGCAATGCAGGTTCAATTCCTGGGTCGGGAGGTTCCCCTGGCGAAGGGATAGGCCACCCACTCCAGTATTCTTGGGTTCCCCTGGTGGCTCAGATGGTAAAGAATCTGCCCGCAATGCCGGAAACCTGGGTTCGATCCTTTGGTTGGGAAGATCCCCTGGAGGAGGGTGTGGCAACCCACTTGAGTATTCTTGCCTGGAGAATCCCATGGACAGAGGAGCCACGTGGGCTACAGTCCATGGGGTCGCACAGAGTTGGACAGACTGAGCGACTATGCACAGCACAGCACACAGCGTAAAGCAAAAGCAAAAACAAAACAGCAGTGAGTTACATCTTGGCATCCATACCATGGAAAGCAACTGATTTTCAAAGTTTAAACTGTATGTTATGGGTGAGGAAGAAAAAACTATTGTGTGGATTTATAAAAATATAGTGTGGAAGCATATACATTACCATGTGTTAATTAGGCAGTGGGAGCTTGCCGTGTGACACGAGAGGCTCTGTAACAGCCTAGAGGGGTGGGATGGGTTGGGGGTGGGGAGGCTGGGGACATAGGTGTACCTGTGGCGGATTCATGTTGATGTATTGCAGAAACCAACACAGTATCGTAAAGCAGTTGTCCTCCAATTAAAAATTTAAAAAGGAGAAAAATTATGGCAATGTTAATGACAAATGCATTAATGGAGAATGTGCCTAAAATCTTGATTGGATCAGGACAATTCTCTATTTGTGTTTTTGAATGACTTGTTCACAGGCTCACAAACTGAGACTGCTCTAATGTGCTATTTTCATGTAGGACTTTATAGTCATGAGTTCCTTTTTTTTTATTGTAACTACTGTGAAATGGTATTTGCCGAGAGATTGCTTTCAATGCCCAAACCCAACAGTTTTGTTTTCAAATTCCTGAAAACTAAAAAAAGACATGTTGGTGACATCAATGTTCCAAATTCAAAATATCCACAAGTGGACTCATCAGCTTCCTCCTTGAACCCACTGTTTCCGTGTCTGTTCTGTCTGGTTAATGATATCACCGTCCGCCCAGACAAAGCCCAAGCCCTTAAGTCATTTTCAGCTCAGTTTTCTCATCTGTAAGGTAGAGCTTTCCTGGAGGCAGATCTTTGTTGGGAGGTCCTCTCTGCTCTACATGTCTGCACCTCTGAGGCCCTTCTTCATACGTATGCCCCCTCCTTCTGAATTCCACCTCGGAAATCTCTCTCATCCAGGGGCCCCCCTTCTTTATCCTGCTTCTGCTGTATTCAATTTCTCATTACTTCTGGACCATTCTGTAACCCCTCAGTTGGCCTCCCTGTCATTATATATTGATATACAGTAAAGTTCACTTTTGTGTAAAGTTTGGTGAGTTTTACAGAGGGATAGAGATGCGGCCATCACCATAATCAGGACACAGAACAGGTTCCTCACCCCTAAAAAAATTCTCTTGGGACGTCCAGGGTGGTCCAGTGGTTACGACCCTGCACTTCTAATGCAGCGATGGGGTTCAATCCCTGGTGGGGAAACTGAGATCCAACTGTGGAGCAGTAAAAAAACATTTTTTTTAAAACCTGAAAAATATTTATTCTCATGCTACCCCTTGTAGTCAAAGCGTCCCCCATCCTGAGCCCCTGATAACCACTGACTTTTTCCCACCCCTTCTCCAAAATGTCATATAAACTGGTCTTCCTCTCTTTGAGCACATATTCCGAGTCCATCCCTTCTTTTCACTGATGCCATATCTTTCTCAAACGTATCTGTCCTGGACCTCGAGAAATCCTTCATTTCTCTGAACTTCTGTTTGCTGGTGACTGGGCAAGAGTATGAAGTAATTAGCCCGAAGAATTCATTTTTTAAAAAAATTTATTTGTTTTAATTGGAGGATAATTACCTTCCAATATTGTGGTGGTTTTTGCCATACATCAGAATGAATCGGCCGTTTGGCATACAGGTGTCCCTCCCCGGTCCAGAGCCCCCTCCCACCTCCCTCCCCACCCGAGCTAGAAGAATCCTGTTCCTCCAAAGGCTGGCTCCTAAAGAGGACCCCGAGTGACTCTCATGGAGGCCAGGAAAGCAGTGCATTGCTCTGATTAGGCAGCGGTGCCCTGGAGCTGCTGGGGCAGAAGGAGCGGAGGGACCCGGGGAAGCGGCGACCGCGACCGCGGGCAGCTGAGCGGCGGGCGGGGCGGGGCGGCTCTGCAGGGGGCTGGGATGAGCGCCCCGGAGGGTCCAGGTTGCCTGTGGGTGCCCAGGGACCCCTACACGAGAGACTCCTCTCAAGTCCCGCAGGGCTGGGAAGGCACCTTCTGAGTGGGTCTTCGTGTTGAGAAGGGAGTCGGGACCCAGTCTGCACGGGAGTAATAAGATCTGCTTCACAGGTCACCGTGAAGGTAGCCGGGGCAGTGAGCGGGCACCATGCCAGGCGGGGTTCGGATGATAAGGAAATGCTGAGCTTCTTCCCCTGACTCTGGGCTGTTGGAGCCTCTCCTTTTACGTGTTGCCCTTCACCCCAAACCGACACAAACCCTAAATGGCCCTTGTCTTGGAGTCCCGGGTCCTCCTGGGACACCAGGCCCCACTTTGTGCTCCAGCGGCAACCGCTCCACCTCCTTGAATCCTGTCCCCACTTCAGTCTGAACTGATCTCCCCTTTGTCTGCATTCTCTGTTTTTATACAGTACCTAGGTTTTGTATCGTAATTGTTCATCTATGTCTCTCTCCTCCCTCTTGAGCTGTGTCGAAGGATCTCAGTTCATGGCTGATGAAATGAAATTATTTCCTAAATAATTTGAGAATAGTGAAAAAGAAAGTAAGGTGTCCCCCCCCCCCATCCTGCTCCTACTTTTATGCTCAAGTGGTGGTCTGTGGGGCGGGCTGTGGTCTTACACGTTCCCTGCAGTCGTGACTGTATCAGGCAGTCTGGTTCCAAACAGCTGTCACACAGCCTGCGTTCCTCAGGTGACCCTGCTGTGTGCACAAGCCTAGGACTCAGTCCAGGCAGAGCCAGAGCAGTGACGGCTTCCCGCAGTGACAGAGCTGGGCAGCCTGCTGTTGCGAAGAGTCGGGGGAGGCCCCCCGATGGCGTGGGGCAGCTGACCACCACCCTTCCTCACCCCTCACCCCCATCAAGTCCCGTGTGTGCTGTGAAATCAAAGTTGCCAACAGAAGCCTGGGAACACAGAGACATGCTTGCTAAAGCCATTGAGTGGGTGACCTTCCAGAATCTTCCAAGCCCACGCTGAGACACAGCGCACCCCTCCCCCAAAGGGGGTACCACCTCCACTTCACTGCCTCCCTGAGCCCGTCTGTGAAACCCAAGCTCGGGATTCCGTTCCAGGGCAAGAGCCGGAGCACGTGGCTGAGACATGTTCGGCCTGTGGCCCACACGAGCCCCTGGGGCATCCAGTCCATCCAATCCAGCCCTCAGCATCTGTTCCTGTCTTGTATCTGCCTGTGTTCCATTTACCAAGACGTGAGGAGGATGCCGGCTGCAACTGCCTGTCTCCCAGGGCAGCTCCTACCTCGGCCGTGCATCCTTGGTGAGGATCTGGGGGGTCGCAGGGGCCTCTCCCCGACCCAGGCTCAGTTCCTCAAGAGAAGGCATCAAGGACGGAGTCCCCGCTGACACCTCTCTGCCTCTGCCAGCCCATCCCCAGGATGATGGTCCCCAGCAGCAAACAGCAGCCCTCCTTCCTGGCCGGGGCGGCTGAGTACACAGGGCTCTCTGGCGGGTGAGAAGTCTCCCCTCGTGGTCTTTATTTTTCCATGTAAAAGCATCCTTTCTCTAGCTTCCTTCCCTCCTCAGCTGTACAGACGCCCCTCTCTGTGCCTGGGGTGGTGCAGCTGCAGGTGAGCTGGCTGTGGTGGGCCCTGAAAGACAGGGTGGAGAACAGGGGTGCGGACAGGGGTGCCCGCAGCCGGTGGCCAGAGCCTCTCTCCTCTTTCTTCCCGGCGTTCGCACTCGCTGCAGCGGAGCCTGAGGGGGCAGCCCCTCCGGCGTCCTGAGTCTGGAGCCAGAGCTGCATGCGCCTCCGTGAGCCCGGGAGAAGGACAGTTCTGAGCAACCCCGGGTTCCTCCCCTCCTCGACCCCAGGGCACTGCATCCAAAAGTTTAGTCAAGATGCCCCCATGCCGCTTTAAAGTAAGATACTCAAATACCAAGGAGGCACAGAGTTCTCTGCTCTGAATATTTTTGCTTTCGAATCACAGATCTGAAGTTGCCTTGTTTGGATTTAAAATTCCAAAATGTTGATTATGTTCCCTGTAACTATTGCAAAGGCTGCGTCTGGTCCAGGCCTATGAGATCCAGGGCCACCCTAGCAAAGACCACCTTGTTGTGAATGACCTTGTGAAGAGCCTGCATGCTTTTGGTACAACTCAGATCCTACGAATGTCTACTTTTGGGGCCCCAAATAGGAGAGACTGATGGATACATTTGGGCCCTTTTGCTCGAGAGCCCTGCAGGACTATTCATGACCCTCCCTGTCCCCGTGCGGGGATCCTTGGCCTTCTTGGTTGGGAGGACGCCATGGCTGATCAGGGGAGTTTCCCTTCCTAGCAGCACCAGCTCCTTGGCTCAGCACTGGCCTCTTTCGTCTCACAGAGTGTCCCTGAGTTCCGTGCCCGCGGGCCCTGCCACTGGCCCCCATGCCTGTGGTGCTCACGCTTCAGTCGTGTCCAACTCTTGGCGACCCCATGGACTGTAGCCCACCCGGCTTCTCTGTTTTTGGATTTTCCAGGCAAGAATACTGGAGTGGGTTGCCATGCCCTCCTCTAGGGGATCTTCCCGACCCAGGGATTGAATCCGTGTCTCTTACATCTCTTGCATTGGCAGGTGGGTTCTTTACCACTGGTGCAATGGACTGAATAACTATAGCATCCTCCCCCCAAATTCATATGTTGAAACCTAACCCGCAATGTGAGAATATTTGGAGCTGGGGACTTTGGGGCTGGTGATGAGGTCAGGAGGGAGGAACCCTCAAGACTGAGATTAGCGCCCTTATCAAAGAGACTCCGGAGAGCCCCCTCTCCCCTTCCCACACAAAGACTGTCTTGCGCACCAGGAAGTGGGCTCTCCCCAGACGCTGAACTTGCTGGCTTCTTGATCTAGGACTTGGCAGCCTCTGGAATGGTGAGAAATAAATGTCTGTTGTTTATAAACCACCCCATGTATGGTATTGTGTAAGAACAGCCAGGATAGACTAAGATGCGTGGGCTCTCAACCTTGGCCACACGTTAAGATCACCCAGGGAACGTTTGAAACCCCAATGTCCAGACCGCCACGTGCGAAACAGTGAGCTCGGGGGACCCGCTGCGCAGCACAGGCGCTCTGCGGTGGCCTGGTGGGTGGGTGGGGCGTGGGGGGAGCGGTCCGCAGAGGGGGCATCTGTATGCACAGCTGATTCACAACATGGTGAAGCCACTGAACCCCGATTAAAGAATTCCAGTGCCCAGGCCGGTTCTCAGACCAGTTTACTCAGAATGTTGGGGAGGCAGGGGAGTAGAGGATAGGACCCAGGAATCAGCGTACTTTAAAGCTTCAGAGATGCTCCCCCAGGCAAGGCTGAGCCATCACTTTCATCAGGACTCTGAAATGGGCATCGTTCCCGTTTTGTCGACCCGTGCAGTTGCTGTGACAAGAACTAGGTTCTGGTTGCCCAGGAAAGGAGGGCTTCTTTTCTGTCACTGCAAAGTCTGAAGTCAGATTTTCCACTGGAATAGGAAAAAATGCCAAGTTTATTTTAAAAGTACTCTTGATCTACCTAAAACTAGGAAGTATAAAGCATCCCGTGGGAGCGGTTTATTCTCACGTTTGAATGCATCTCGGCTTCCTCTGCACTGGGCCAAAGGGGCCCCGTGACTTCCTAGGACTGTCATTGAACTGAAAATTCTGGGGTCGTGCATTGGGTGACAGAAAATGATTGAAACGGTTTTTTCACCAGACAGTGGACAGTAATTTGGAGAGACGACAGATCCCCATAAATCGCACTCTTTTCTGTTGTGTTTCCAGACTGGAGGGTACATGAGCAGAGGATTGCTCCTAGTTGATTATGTTCAGTGATTGTTTGTTTAAAACTTTGAGAGAAGAAGAGCAGATGCGGTGCGCTGGCCCTCAGTTAAACACGCGAACGTTTTCAGGCTAAGAAAATAAACAACTAAATTGGTGATTTGTTTTATTACCAAGCTGGTCGAGTTGCAGAGGCGGGGAAGAGTCCAGCTCCCAGACTGGAAAAGGTTAAGTGTTCTTGTCAAGAAAGACTGAAAACTCAAAAAGCTTTACTGTTGGTTGAATGTCACTGAAATCAGCAAGTGATCCATTTGGTACCTACCGAGCAAAGAACTTTACCCGTGACGTGGAATGTTTTTAAATCTGAGAGATGGGCTTTTCGGAACTCTGCAGATGGCATCTGTTCTGGCATTTTGGGCACCATGTTTAAGGCCTTCTGATCTAGTGGGGGTAGGGCTCTGCTCCTAATTACCCAAAAGGCAAGAAAAAAAATTCCCTCGAATAGAAAACAGGGGAGGGGAAACATGTCTTGAAAGTTTCATTAATTGCAAAATGAAGTTAAATGGAGTGTTCAATGAAAGTACTTCTCAGAACCAATGGAGGGTTTCTCAGAAAGAGCCCATTAAAGCTGGATCCTCTAAAGCAGTGGAAATCCCGGGAACAAAAGCCAAATGCCTGGAAATTGAGTTTCCGAAGAATCTCTGAATTGGTACAGCTCGATAATTTACAAAATAGAATGGAATCACTGACTGTTCTAAAATCTGCTCAGCTAAAATGGAATAAGGCGTTTAGCTTACATGGACCACGCAGAGGCAACTCTTGCTAATGTTATTATTTTTTTTTAAACTGCCATTTATTAAACATTTTTCTGTGAGCCAGGGCCTGTGTTTTGACATTCATGATTTTGCTTTTGGTGATTACAAAGATTCAGTGCCTTTCACAGAAGTCATTAGTACATCATGGAAGGGTCCTGATGCCAACTCTTTGGTGTTTGGAGTAAGTAAGATCTGTAATCTGATTCTGCGAAATCTGACGTCTGAAATATTATTTAGCTGTGTGTGAAAGCTAATCTTGAAAATAAGATTTCCATTCCTGTGACACGTTTTACAAATTGGACCTCCGTTCAGGAGGGGAAAAAAGAGAAATAAATGAAGTCTGCTTTCTTTTTAGCTTAAAGCATGGGTTAAACTGGGTATTTGGGCAGATTATTTTCAAGGCCACTGTAGGCCAATGTATATAAATCTGGGGTTTTGAAGATTGGAAGCAATTCAGATAAACCGCCAGGGTAAATTCCTACTCTTTGGCACATAAGAGAAGTAACTGCTAGCTGCATCTCGGGGACTGGAATTGCTGTTTAAAGATAATCAGAATTGCAGTTAGACATCATCAAAGGGTGACCTGAAGCTTAACTTTCTTAATTACACATATCAAGAACTTGGGATACCAACCCTAATTGAAATGAGTGATTAAGTCAAGTAATATCAAGGCCCTTTCACTCAACTACCATCTTTAATTTACCTGATCAGCACTGAGTTCACCTTAGCTAATGAAGGCTGCAACCAAAGTGCAGATAGAATACTTAGTAAATCTGAAAACTTTAGTTACTGCTGTGGACTAATTTTAGTTCACTCTTCACCATAAGAAATTCCTTTAGGTATTTATATTGAGTATTAGATGGAGTAAAAATAGAAACTACGGACAGCCAAATAACCTCGAGCCCGTGTGGACATGCTGGTTCCTCTGTCTTGGGAACGTGTTAAAATTAAGTTCTCTGGTTTGGGGATGTACCTTGCAATGACAGTTGACACCATTTCTTTTTTTTATTTGCCCAGGCAGAGGCTCCATGCCCCTCAGCTTCCCCGTCTCCTCTCTCCCAACCCCTGCAATCCCCCTTCCACTCTGTCTTTTACGGACTGACCACTCGAGGTACCGCACGTAAGAGGGCTTATCTTTATGACTGACTGGTCTCAGTTAGCGTGGCTTCAAGGCCCATCCATGTTGTAGCATGTGTCAGAACTTCTCTTTTTTAAAGATTTTTTTTGAACGGATTTTTGAAGTTTTGATTGAATTTGTTACAATATTGCTTCTGTTTTGTGTTTTGGTGTTTTTGGCCGGGCATGTGGGATCTCAACTCCCTGACCAGGGGTCGAACCTGCCCTCCCTGCACTGGGAGGCGAAGTCTTCATCCACTGGACCGCCAGGGAAGTCCCAGAGCTTCCTTCCTCTTTAAGGTTGAATAATATCCCATCGTCTGTATAGACCACGTTTCTGTTGGGTCACCAATCAAGCGGTGGGACTGTTGTAGATGTGATGCCAGATAGTTGTCCAAAATATTTATATCAGTTTGCACTCCTGCTTGGTATGTATGAGAGTTCCTGATGTTTTATTTACTCTCCAACTTTAGAATTGTCAGTCTCTTTATTTTTAGAAAATCAACTGTGTTCGTAATCATATCACAGTGTTGTTTTTTGTTTTTACTTTTTATATTCCTCTGATTATTAATTACTGATTACCACTTGCTTATCACAGGTTTCTTGGCTGGCCTCTTTTGTGTCATGCCTGTTCAGGTCTCTTGCCCATTTTGTAGCTGTGTTTCCTTGTCTCACTCTTGTGGATTTCTAAGCATTCTTCACCTCTTCTATACTACCTTTCACTAGTCATATGAGTTGCAAATATCTTACTCCCCCTCTGGGACTTACCTTTTTACTCTCTTAACAGCATCTCCTGATGAAAAGAAGTTCTCATTTTTTATTTTAATATTTATTTGTTTGGCTGCGCCAGGTCTAGGCTGTAGCACACGGGCCCTTCGGTCTTGGTTGCGCTGTGCCAGGCCTTCGGTCTTGGCGTCTCAGTGTAGCCTGTTGGTCATCTTTTCCTTTACAGTCAGTGCTTGTGCTTTGCTATCCCAAGGTCACGAAGATTTTTCTTTACTATTAGCTTCTAAAAGTTTTATCATTTTGCCACTGATGTTTACGTTTATGTAGTGCACCAGGAATTGAGTTGTATGAATGTTTTGAGCTGGCGGGGGCGGGGGGGCAAATTTTTTTTTTTCTCATGTGGTTATCCAGTCATCTCAGCCCTATTTACTGGTGAAAAAGCATCTTTTTCCTACTACTCTGCAGTGTGAGATTTTTCAAAAGTTCAGCGTCTGCGTGTGCGGGTCTGTTGATGGGCTCTCTGCTCTGTTCCGCTCGTCTTTTGCCGCCCGTGGGCCGGTGCCCCGCTCTCTCTTCCTTGTTGGGGCTTTGACCTCCAGTAAGGTAAGCTGTTTGCCTCATTGTCTTTTCCTTAAGTGTATCTTGGCTGTCTTTGCCTTTTGGCTTCCATATGATGTTCAGAGTCAGCTCACCAACTTCTACAAAAATACCTGTTGGGATTGTGATTCGAAGAACATTACTTACTGATAATTTCTGAATAAAATTCATTTCAAAGAACAGGGGGTCAGAAACAGAAGAGTGAAGGAGGACATAGCTTGTCCGTCACCAGCCGGGATTTGGCTGTCTTGAAACGTCTGTTTTGGTTTTTGAGTGGCGTTTGTTGGGTATTTGGAATCATAGACCCAGGTTCTTGTTGAGGGACTTGGGCGTCTTGGGGACTCACACCTTCACCTCCGCGGTGTGTGTCTGTGGGCACGGGGTCCTGCAGAGGAGTCCTCACGTCAGAGTCTGTCCCACACAGCTTGTCCTGAAAAGACGGTTAGTTGAAAGGATTCCCCCTCCTCCTTTTCCCTGGCTGCTTTCTCTCGTACCCCTTTTTGACTCTGAAGAGGGCGCAGCGTGAGGAGCAGGGTCAGTGAAATGAAGAGCTCGCTTTGCACCGCTGGTCACCCGGGGTGGGGGTGGGGGCTTGCTGTGACGGGAGCATGCACCCCTTCGTGGAACCTGGCTCCTCCGTTCCTGTTTGATGGTAGGTGTTCACAAGTTGCCTTCATGCGGCAGGCATTGTTCCTGGTGCTGAGGAACAAGAGAAAGTCCTTGGTCTCATAGACGTAGTTCTAGTAGCAGAGAAAGTTGATAAATGATGGAGGAGAAAGTTTAAAGGAGAGCAGGGGGTGCCAGGAGGTGCCGGAAGGCAGCCTGTGGATGTGAGAGATGCCCCGTCCAGGGGGGCCACGGTGTCCTCGGATAGGAGCGGGGCGCCTTTGGAGCTTAAGGGAGGGCTCCGGAGTAGGGGAGGGGGGAGAAGGAGCCCAGACCCAAAGCCGGCTTTCATACCCCATCTGCAGCCACCCTCCTATTACCGTCCTGCAGTTAAACCTGTGGAAAATGCAACCTCCCACCCACATACATTACCAGCCATCACTCTAACGCCTTAACTGCGCTGTCACGGAAGCGCAGAGGAGAGGCAGTTATACTAAGTGTCTCGACACGTCGGCGGAGGCCTGACTACACGGGAAGTCGCAGTGGGTTTTGGGCATCCTTGTAGGCTCCCTGGGCAGCGACAGAGGCAGGCCTGCGGGTGTGTGACGCCGAGACTCGGTGACGATCCGTGCCACCCTTAGCGATGTGATGTCTCTGATGCGGCACATCTTCTTAGTCAGGTTCCAAACAAGACAAGGTCCGTCCTTCCCTGTTGCATTCCTCGCGGTTGGATGTTCATGAACATCGCAGGGGAAACACTTCGTGTTGACATGTCACAGGGCCTTAGGAACGTCCAGTGGACGCTGGAAAACTGCGGGGCATGTGGGGCGTTTCTGGGCTGCGTGGACCGTCCTGGGTGTTTCAGATCGTCCACCCTCAGAGTGAAGCTGATGATCCCAGTTGCCGTGGGAGCCCTGGAACAGCCCCCAGGGGCTCCCCCGGTGCCCGGGGGGCAGCTCTGCTCCCGGGGGACCCGGCAGGTGGGCCTGGCGGACTCTGGCCGGCATCCTGGGTTTTGATCTGTGTGTGAGTGTGTGTGTAATAACAGTTTCATTGACTGAGTGATTTCTGGCTGGGCAGTGTCTTTGCTCTGGTTGTGGGCAGCGGGGCTGCTCTCCCGCTGTGGAGAATGGGCTCCAGGGAGGCTGCGGGCTGCGGTGGGCGTGGCTCCCGGCTCCAGAGTGCAGGCTCAGTGGTTGTGGCACATGCGCTCAGCTGCTCTGGGGCGTGTGGGATCTTCCCGGACCAGGCATCGAACCCATGTCTCCTGAATCAGCAGGTGGATTCTTTGGCACTGAGCCACCAGGGAAGCCCCGTGATCTGTGGTTTAATCTCCTGCATACACATGATGGAGTGGAGACTGAGGTTTAAGAGTCTCTCAGCAAGAACTCACCACCCCCCGTCACCCCCCAGGAGAGCTGCAGAGGTGCGAGCTGACCCAGTCCTGGTCCAGAGTCCGTCTGTCTGTCCTAGAGCGTCTGAATCGCCCATCCCAGGGCCTCCTTGAAACATCTCAGCAGAATTTTGCTGTCCGCTGCAGAGTGGCATCTCTGTGGGGTCCTCTGAACCCCAAACCCTTTATAATAAGTACAGGTGTTGGCCGTCACCTCAGTCAGTACCTTCCCGTACCTTCCCAAACGCCCTCAGTCCGTTTTCAGCCACTTCCTACAGTGAAGATCACATCTATGCAAACTAGTTGGAAGCAGCTTTGCAGCTGAACTTCACACACGTGGGCTGTTTGGCCCGGCAGCCCACCCCCCACTGCCTGACCCCCTCGGGCACACATGCACCTTCTTGGCTGTGCTGCCTTCTGCTCCAGAGTTTGCCTGGGGTCTGCGAAAGCAGAAGCGTTTCCTGTAACTGGAATCCCCTGTGCCAGGCCTGCCAGACAATAGATAGATAATTGGATAAGTCCTCAACTGGAAACTGCTAACAATAACAAAGAAAACTGCATGCGCTGTCGTTGCTGTGCTTCTCCGAGAGGGGCTGTTTGCACATGAAACCACTTAAAACTCATCTTTTATTTCTCAACAACAGTGTAACTCGTTTAGTCATGAAACCCAGGCGCTCTCAAAGCATCTTCTAGAAAAGTCAGGGCTCTCTGGTACCAGAGGGGAAGGGCTTGTTCTAAGTTCTCTTCCATCTCATGGCCCCACGGGTATCGGGTTGAAGGGCAGTACCGGTCATGTCCTGTGGAACGTGCTATGCTTGGGTTCAGGGTTTGGGGCTCAAAGGACACTGTGGGGTTATCACCCTGCAGTGGACAGCAGAGTTTGCATGTGTTTTCATGAAATCTAACGTTATTGAATATGGCCTCAGTTCTTAATGGTCTTCAGATCACCCACACTTTGGCTATCAAAAATTATTTATTGATTTTTTGATATAAAAGGAGATTGGAGCAAACGAGCAAATGTGCACGCCATAGTAGTTCCCATTGTAGCACACCAAGGAATAAGCCTCCCTTGGGGACCGCACACAGATGGTGTGTGGCCGAACCTATTTCTGTTGTCGAGTATATTGCTGAAGGAATGTGTTGGGTCCTAGAATGTCATGACAGCAGGGCTATGCTCTTTGTAGCTTGGGTATAGTGGATTTGGATGAGATGGTTGGATGGCATCACTGACTCAAGGGGCATGAGCTTGAGCAAACTCCGGCAGACAGTGAAGGACGGGGAAGCCTGTCATGCTGCAAAGAGTTGGACTAAGTTGAACACAACTTAGCGACTGAACAACAGCAACCAATTAGGTCGACAAATACCTGGGTTCACCCAAGCGCCTTGAAGTTTCTTCTTTGGGGGAAGGCGGGGTGCACGGCAGAATTGTTGCTGGCTCCACACCCGGTGCCTTTGCTCACGTGTGGCAGGTTGAAGAAAACTTTATTGCTTCTAAAATAAAGGTGGGAAGAATCCAGATATCAGCCTTGGTGGTTATCAGTGTGGGAAAGTGTTATTTAAAATACCATTTGTTGTTGTTTAGTTGCTCAGTCGTGTCCAACTTTGTGACTTGATGGACTGTAGCCCACCAGGCCCCTCTGTCCGTGGGATTCCCCAGGCAAGAATACCGGAGTGGATTGCTATTTCCTTCTCCAGGGGATCTTCCCGACCCAGGGATTGAACCCACGTTTCCTGCATTGGCAGACAGATTCTTTACCACTGAGCCACCAGGGAAGCCCCGTATGTAAGCATACAGCCCATTAATTAAATGGGGAGAATTAAGGTCAAGTTCCATGGCAGATGGACTGAATTAACGTTTCCCAGGAAGTCTCAGAATTCAGTGTATGAAGAAATGATCCAAATCTGGCTTAACCAGAAGATGGTGAGAAAAATTCTCTCTCTGTCTCTCCTGCTCTTAATGGGGGATGGAAAATAAGAATCAGAGCCTCAAAAATGGGGGCCAAGGGAGCAGAGTATGCCCGGGCTCTTCCCATATCCCTTCTTGAAAAAGCAGTCCAGCATTTCCAGAAGTGGCCTTTTCCCTTCTCCCAACTGTGTTGCTCTTCCTTTCGGAGGCATGCCGTTTTAATCCTTTTGGTTCGTTCTTTGCATCCTCTCCTTACTACTCATTTGCTATGAGATGTTTGTAAAAGCGGCAAGAAACAGAAAGCATCTTGACTAGGAAGGTCTGGAAGGTCTTGTCTTCGTCCACTAGCATTGCTGCAGGGTCCAGAAACCAGCGGAGGCTGAACCTCAGAGGAGATGAGACCAGAGGAGGGCTTGGGGGGTGTCAGAGTGAGGAGGGGAGCCCGAGCCTGTGATCACCACCGCAACCTGTTCAAGCTGCAAGGAGCCTAGTCACCTTGCTCTGCACCCTCCTTTCAGAGATAAGAAAACTAAAGTGCATGCCAGGGGCTGAGCCTGCGGGTTGGTGGCTGAGCCAGCAGTCCAAGGGCAGATACTCGAATGAGAAACTTTGTGAAGAAAGGCTCACAGAACTGAAAAGAAAGCATGTTAGTCACTCAGTCGTGTCTGACTCTGCAACCCCATGGACAGTAGCCTGCCAGGCTCTTCTGTCCATGGGATTCTCCAGGCAAGAAGACTGGAGTGGGTGGCCATCCAGGGGATCTTCCCAACCCAGGGATCGAAGCCCAGGTCTCCTGCACGGAGGGGCGTTCTTTACCACCTGAGCCACCAGGAAAGCCTGCTGAAAAGAGGAGAGGAGTAGAATGGACTTAAAGGATTTTTTTTTTCGATAGGCATAGGCTCTTTTCATTCTTTATCATTGTCAATTTATTTTGGTTTGCCTTTGACCTTCACCACCCCAGCTGGGCAGCGTAAATTGTGCTTGTTAATTTGCCCCCCTTGACAAGTTTGTGAAGGCCTCTCTTTTTAAGGAGTTTGTCAAGTTGAGAAGGGAGAGAGTGTTTGTTGTACCTTGCACACCCCGACTCCGTGATCCAGTCCAGAATGGCCTTGGAAGTTCTTAGTGGGCTGACACAAAACAAAACGGCTCTGGTTTGCAAAAGTCTGCCTGGATACATCTCCATGTGCATTGATTGATTGGTTTTGCAGGAAAATCTAGCCAAGACAAGGCCTTCTGACACTGGCATTAGCCTCGCTCTTTATGCGTCCAATTCATACACTCTACATTTTGTCTATAAAATTTGCTGCTTAAAAAGAACTATCGTTTTGTAGAAAGTGGGCTTGGCTTTTTTTTTTTTTTTAGTATATAGCATTATGGAAATATTGCTTCATTCCCAAACCCTCCTAAAAGGTTGAAAAGCTTATTTTTCTTTGATCCCTGTCTTTCCTGTGATTTGAGACTGGGTTGTAAACAAGCCATAATGCAAGGGACTACCAAGAGACACACAACAGAAGCAGGCTCAGAAATAGAAATTGAATTTATAGGCAGTGAGATAGGATAATTAGTTTTTATATTTAAAAATATCCTCAAACCAGAGGAGTCTGTTGTCTCAGATGGAGAAAGGAATTGGGTTTGAATCCCAATACTTTAAATAATAGCTTAGTGGAAATGGCTTTGTATAAAATTTATACATAAATCTGCATATGTGTGTACATATGTATGTAATAAATATCTCTTCCTCTCAAACACAGGAATTAAAGTGTCAGTTTAAATCCAAAAATTCAGATTGCACAAATCATTTATACTTATAATTCCTGGCTGTAAATGTTGTTCATATAGCTGGTTGCCCCACTATCGGTGTTTTTGTTTTTCCTTTGAGCAGTTATTTGAAGTCCCCAATTCAAACAAACAAAAACGAACTCCTGCTTTTTTTGCCTGGAGAGCAGGAACTGTATCTGGTGTTTACTCAAAGTTTTATGTTTTTTATCCAGCTGTTGTTCACTACAGAACATGCATTGAAAACCCTAGATGTAGGTAGAACAATAACAGACAGAAGAGTGTGACGTGTCTGCTGCTGTTAAGTAGGTATGAATTCAGCACAGCTTCCGCAAGGCCAGGGTCTTAGCCACTGTCTCTGTCGTTCTGAATTGTCAGATCCTGGTTTTGGATCTTGAACAGGTTTTTTTTTTTTCTAGGGTTGCATCATGACTTTGGGAGGGCATCCTGTCTGAAATGTGCTGTCTCCCCATCCTGGGTCAATGGGGACAGAGGGAAACAGCCTCTGTCAGCTGGGCTGAGGCCTCCCACTCGGGGAGCCAGGCCCTGGTTGTCTGCCGAGGGCTCTGCTGATGAAGCCGCCACTGCTGTGGCATCTTGTATTCCCGCAGAGAAAAGTCTAAGAATGGGATGAACTTGTAAACAAGGGGAAGCTGAGCCTCCTTCCTTACTTGCTCTGCCTTTGAGCAAAGAGCGGGCAGAAGCTCGTGCCCCTTGGTACCTGCTCTGTGCTTCCTAAGGGCGTTTCATCAACCCTGCAATCTCTGTCTCTTTCTCTGCCTCCTGTCATAAATCTCTGTTTCAAAGGAAAGAAAAGAGAGGGCTGTTAAAGCATAAACCTCTGGGTCAGCTCTTATTACATCACACTCTAAGATGATGTCCCAAACCTTTTGTTGAACTGAAATGCTAGATTGGTTTGAAATAAACGGAGCCATCCGTCGCCTGGGGATAGGAAATCTTTCTGTTGTAAAAGGGTGGCTGCGTGGTTGGTGTGTGCTGTGTTTGCCTGTGCGGAAAGTGGACTGGGCTCCGCAGTAGTGTTTGCCCCGTTGGGACTGAACACAGAAAGCAGTAACCCCCCCTCAAACGCACCTAAAAACTAGAGACAGTTGGATAGGGGAGCTCTTTCCTATTTGTAGAACAGTTTTCATTCAGGTATAATTTCTTTCACTTGCTTGAAGTTTCCAGTGTCAGATCGAGTTTTCTGTCTTGCACCCCAATACCTCACATGCTTGTTTGCCATCTGCTCATTTCCATTGCAAACTGCTCTTTACACAATGTTACTCGGTGTTAATTAGAACATGTGTCTCTTTGTCATTCATCTGGGGAAGGGGGTTAATGATGATTTATATGCCTTTAATTGGTTTTCCTCCAAACTGTTATATGTCATTTATTATTTTACAAGAGCTCCAAGAGAACAGAAAGAGGAAGATAACCTCATTTTTATTCTTCATGACCTTATTTTTAAAAAACCACTGCTATATTTAAAAAGGATAACTAACAAGGACATACTGTATAGCTAGGGAACTCTGCTCAATATTATGTAACAACCTAAATGGGAAAAGAATCTGAAAAAGAATAGGGACATATATATGTATAATTGAATCACTTTGCTGTATACCCAAAACTAACACAACATTGTTAATGAACTATATACTCCAATATACAATAAAAAGTTAAAAAAAATAAAAAGTAGGAAAAAACCAACCTTGGGCTAAATGTTTTAGTGTATAAAAAATATGGCCCTTCACATTATAAAGTAGCAATACATAGAGTGTGTCTTTACTGCTTACCTGTGAACAATTTATTATTAGTTATGTTTGTCAAGTTATTTTTGAACAGGTAACGTGTTCACATGATTCAAAATTTCAGAGGGACTAGCAGATGGTAAGCAACAACAAGGCTCTGCAGGACAGCACAGGGGCTACGGAAAAGGGTACCTGCGTGTGCCCGGACCGCTTTGCGGTGCATAGACACTAACCCAACGTTGTAAGTCAACTGTACTTGAGCCAAAAGCAAGCAAAACTCCAAAAGGTCCTAGAAGGTCTGCAAGGGAGGGGAACCCCCCCACCCCGGGCCATTCCTCTGCCCGAGCACCTGGTTGCCCTTCCCAGCAGCATCTGTGTTATCAGGGTCTTGTACGTATGTGTGTATTAATTCTTGTGTATACACATATATTCAGTACATCAGTATAGGTATATATGGGTGTACATTTAAGTACATGTATGCACGTGTGTGTATATATTATTTTCCCCCTTTTTTACACAGAGGGTGGAAAGCATAGATGCTGTCCGCACGTGGGCTTTTCACTTAAATCCATCTTGGAATTCAGTGCATATGAGTAAGTTAAGAGCAAGTTCCCTCTTTCTTTGTTATTGTGGCCTATTCACTAGTCCCTTACTGATAGATATTTAGACTGTTTCCGATTTGTCCTGGCACAGATAATGACGCAGTGTATAGCTTGTATTAAATTATCTTGAGCGTTCGGAGAAAGAAATCCTAGAGGCAGGATGCCTGCAACCACCAGTGAGCGTGTTTGGCACTTTGATTGATCCTGTCAACTGCCCTCCGTAGGAGTCAGCAGTTGACAGCAGCACCCGCAGTTCAAACAGTCGTCAGCCTTTTCTACATTTGTGAAAAGAATAGGTGAAGTAACTGTCTCAGTTTACGGGTTAGTCCGTCCTGTCTTTTCTCTTGTTTTGAGTGGGGTTGGATATGGTGAACAATGTAAACACTGCATGTATACATTTCAAAGATGGAAGCCTATCTGTGCCTCCCCTCAAAACACTGATAAATTATATCTGGTTTCTAGTAAATTAGACAGCTCATTTCTATACTGCTGTGTGATTAACAGTGCATACGCTGTACACGTTGGAAGATACCTAATATTCTCCCTCATATGATTACTGGAGCACGCTGCTGAAATCAGGTTTCAACTGAAATTATTTTTGAGGATGATGCATTTCAAACTAATCTAATCCAGGCTTTGGTTTATAAGGGTACATTACCTGATATCTTTGAAGATACAATATTTTACGTCAATTAAACGCTGACATGTTCCTTTTTACTGAGAGTACACAGATTCTAGGAAAATCACATTTTGACAAACACGTTGGGGGAAAAAGAAGTCTTTTTGGACTAAAAAATGGTCACTTTTCTCCTGGATATTTCCCTTTGTGTTGAGCTCTACATGAAGCCTCTCGTGGCTGTTTGTGCTGACTCTTGTCTTGCTGAAATAACTGAATTCATCTGGACGACGCCGTGACCCCAGAGGGAGAGAGGAGGCAGGCGGTCTGTTATCATGTTAGGGCTCCTTGTCCGTATTTCTTGCTTGTTCTCTCAAGTCACAGAAATCTCTACAAGTGGGAAAATACATTGTCCATTTCTTGGTCAGACTGAACTTTCTATCTTACATTTTAAAAAGGCAAGCCTGTAATTTACATAGTTAAAGACTGAGCAGTCATCCAGCCTCGCCTGGTGTTTTCTCTCCCTCAAGAGTCCCTCGCTGTGGTTTCTTCAGGAAAAGAGGTGGCTTCTTTGGCAAGTAGGAATTTTGAAAAGTGAGCAGCACTTGCTGTATTTTAATAGTTGGGGTTTCCCTTTGGGATAAGTGTACGTGCGATTGCAACAGACTCGGTGAGTGATAACATTGGAAGCATTCTATTGTCCAGTCAGGAAATCAACTAATTTCTAAAAACAAAATTGCCTTCAGTATCTAATTGGGACTTCTGAATTGCTGAAATAGTCCACAGTGTCATGAGACCAATTTCTACCCTCCTTCTCCGTTCAGTCGCTCAGTCGTGTCTGACTCTTTGCGGCCCCATGAACCGCAGCACGCCAGGCCTCTCTGGCCATCGCCAACTCCCGGAGTCTACTCAAACACTTGTCCATTGAGTCGGTGATGCCATCCAACCATCTCATCCTCTGTCGTCCCTTCCTCCTCCTGCCCCCAATCCTTCCCAGCATCAGGGTCTTTTCCAATGAGTCAATCTTCGCATCAGGTGGCCAAAGTATTGGAGTTTCAGCTTCAACATCAGTCCTTCCAAGGAACACCCAGGACTTATCTCCTTTAAGATGGACTGGTTGGATCTTCTTGCAGTCCAAGGGACTCTCAAGAGTCTTCTCCAACACCATAGTTCAAAAGCATCAATTCTGCGGCGCTCAGCTTTCTTCACTGTCCAACTCTCACATCCATACATGACCACTGGAAAAACCATGGCCTTGACTAGATGGACCTTTGTTGGCAAAGTAATGTCTCTGCTTTTCAATATGCTGTCTAGGCTGGTCATAACTTTCCTTCCAAGGAGTAAGCATCTTCTAATTTCATGGCTGCAATCACCCTTCTTCCAGACGCTCACAATTTTAGAGCCAGAAGGAGATTTGGAGGTGGTCTAGTGAGTTGGTCCCAATTTTGTAGGGGAGGAGGCCAAGCTGAGAGGTTTTACATCATGTGAGTGAGTGAGGGAGGGAATAACAAAACTGGTAACTCTTGAATCCTGGTCCCAGGATCCTGGTTGTTCCAGAAATCTTGCTTAAACATAATTTAATTTTTAGTAGAAAAGTGTATGCTCTTTCAGAAGTCAGTTCTCAGGGCTCTTAGTAAAATCCTTCAGAAGGTGGTCTTTAAGTGAGATTGGTTTCTCCGAAGCCCCTCGGCAGGAGAGAAGACGATAGGACACCCTTTCTAAGAAACACCTAGCTGGTGCAGCTGTTGAGACAGACACATGGAAAAATGAGGTTTCCTGGGATGCTCCCCATCAAGCGGAGATGTGTGTATAGGACAGTGACAACTTTCTAGTGACTTCTGCTCTGTATAGAGACAGACGCAAAAGCGGGGGCAGGAATGTTGGAAAAAATAAAGGCTTCATCACCAGTTAGCAGGGACTGTCAAAAGTAGATTGCTTCACGTAAAGCATTTAAAGAAACCATTTATGAGAACTTTTTCCTATTTTTGGAAAGGAAGGAGGAGGTGGGTAGAGAGAAAAAGAGAGAGGAGAGGAGGGAGTGTAAGAAAGGAGAGAGGGAAGGATAGGAGAAGAGAGGGATGGAGGGAGGAGCCTGGGTCTTACCTGCATCACAGGTAATGTATCTTCTCAAAACTCTTTTACTTGGACCAAAGAGACCATTGCCACTTGGTAGCAGCTGCCTTCACCACAGTCCAGAACCCTTAAGTACTGCAGATTTGTCTGTATTGCTCAGGCTAAGCCCAAATCCATCATCTGAGTTTAGATGTGTGTAGCTAACCTTGGATTACCTAGAAGACCATTTGAACCTCAACACACCTGGGACCTCACCTACCCTCTTACCTCCACCCCCCACCAGCTCTTTCTTCTGAATTCCTTATCTCAATGAGTTGTATCTTGAGCTTCCAGAAACCCAAGACAGACCTTTGGGAATCATTCCTGGTTGCGTCTTCTCCACCCTCCACCCTGCCAGGTCCACCAGCCCAGCAGATCCCACCTCCTTTGTGTCTCCCAGATTCTTCTCCCAAGTCCCTGCTGCCTCTGTTTCAGATCACAGCCTCCTCCTTTCTTCTTGAGTTGCTGCAACAATCTCTAAGTGGCCCCTCTGCCGCCCCAGTTTCTACCTCTCCAACTTGCCTTCCAGACTGCTGCCAGAGAACTTTCTAGGAATGCCTGTCCAATCAAGGAATTCCCCTGCCTGAAATGCTCCGTTTGCCGCCTCTCCCCTACAGAAAAACTGTCCAGTCTGGCTCACGCTCACTCCTTGAGCCCCATCTGTCCCCCCCCCGCCACAGGATGCCCTCCACTCAGCACTGAGCTTTCCTGTCCGCTGCCCTTTGCTGTTGCTCCTGAGTGGCACATTCTGCTTCCGCCTGCTTCCCTCTTTCTGTTCTGATTCCCTCTTTCTGGTCTGATTCCTGCAGATCTTTCTGATCTCAGCTTGAATGGCACTTATTTAAAAGACGCTTGTATACATTTGCTGTGTGCCAGGAGCTGGTCTAAGGGCTTTATGTAGAGTCATTTATTTACTCCTCAAAACCACAAGAGGAAGGATTATCATTCCTATTTTATGGATGAAGAACCTAAGAACTTTGGTGAAAGAGCTTTTCTCACTAGCCCACTGGCTGCAAGGCTGGACCAGAAGCCAGCTTTTGCCACTGTTAGCATTTGATTTTGATTTGTGTGCAGTGTATACCTATACATATATGTATGTGTGTATGAATGGGCTTCCCTGGTGGCTCAGATGGTCAAGAATCTGCCTGCAATGCAGGAGATCTGACTTCCGTCCCTGGGTCGGGAGGATCCCCTGGAGAAGTGTATATACTGTATGTTGGTGTTCAGTCACTCAGTCTTGTCTGACTCTGTGACCCCATGGACTGTAGCTCTCCACGCTCCTGTCCATGGGATTTTCCGGTCAAGAATACTGGAGTGGGTTGCCATTTCCCTCTCCAGGGGATCTTTCCAACCTAGAGGTGAAACCCGGGGTCTCCTGCACTGCAGGCGAATTCTTTGCCACTGAGTCACCAGTGGTAGTATATATATATATGTACACACACAATACATATGCGCTTCGCTGATAGCTCAGTTGGTAAAGAATCCGCGTGCAGTGCAGGAGACCCCGGTTCAATTCCTGGATCGGGAAGATCTGCTAGAGAGGGGATAGACTACTCACTCCGTATTCTGACCTGGAGAATCCCATGGACTGTATAATCCATGGGGTCACAAAGAGCTGGAAATGACTGAGTGACTTTCACTTTCACTTTCTTTTCACAGCATATACTTACTTGGTGGCTCAGGGGGAGGGTGGAGAAGATGCAACCAGGAATGATTCCCAAACGTCTGACTGGGGTTGTTGGAAGCCCAAGATTCAACTCATTGAGAAGGAATTCAGAAGAAAGAGCTGGTGGGGGGTGGAGGTAAGATGGTAGGTCAGGTCCCAGGTTTGTTGAAGTGCAAATGGTCTATATATATAATATATAAAATATATATTATATATATATGCACACACACTTGTTTTCTGAATAGGCATAAGTACATATTATTAAATTTAAAAGATATAAAGTATACAATGGCAAGGGAGTCTCCCGCCTACCCTTGTATTCCAGCCACCGCTTCCCTTCTCCCTAGAGACACCTAGCGTTATCAGTCCCTTGTGTGTCTCTCCATGAGGTACACACAAATGCATATGTGTACGCTACATAACTGTGTTTTGACATTTGTGATCACATACCCTGCTTGCCATTTTTACTGTGCTCTGTTTGCTTAGCAGTATTCCTTGGGGCTTGTTCCATATCAACACATTAAGAGCTTCCTCTCCTCTTTTATGGCTAAATAATAGGCCATTATGGGGAGATGCCATAATTTATTTAATCAGTCTCCTTGGGTGGACATTTAGGTGGTTCTCAGACTTTGGCTGGTGCAAGCATTGCTGCGAAGATCGGCTTTCTATACGCATCATTTTGCATGTGTGTGAGTTTATCCTCTGGATAAAATCCTGGAACTGAAATTTTGGGTCAGAGGGTAAAGACAAGTTATAATTTTGATAGATAGTGCCAGATTGCCTTCCTAACGGATGCATGCGTTTAGTCTCTCATTAGTAATTTATGAGCACGCCTCTTTCCTCACACTCTCACTAACGCTTGTAGAATAAAACGTTTCAGTGCTCACCAACCCTAATACATTGTTTGGTCTGCATTTCTCTTATGATGAGTAAAGTTTGGTATCTTTTAACGTGTTTTGAATTGTTTTGAATTTCTTTTGTATCAGCTGCATGTCCATTTGGTCTTGTTGGGTGTTTTCTTATGGGTTTGTAGGCATTCCTTATATATTAATGAATTTAGCCTTTGTCTATGATTTTTGTTCCCAATAGTTCTCTGGTTTGTCATTTGTCTTTTGTCTTTGTTTAGGGTGTATTTTTCCCAGGCAGAAAATGTTTATTTTCCTGTAATCAGATTTATCGGTTTTTTTTTTCCTTTATAGCCTCAGGAGTTTGAGTCATCGCAAGGCCGGCCTGCCTCACGCCTAGATTATAAAATTCTCTTCCATGTGCATGCATGTATGTATAAAGTTGTTTCAGAGAGCAAATCGGTAGAGTGTAAGAGCTTGGAAAGCAGATTCTGGAGTCGAACTGACCTGACTTTTAGCCCTGGTTTCATCTCTAACTTGTTCTGTAATCTCGGGTGACATCTTGAAGTGGGCTGTTAATACCTGCATCCGAGGGTTACTATGACGACCAGATGCACAGGGCAGTGCCTTGTGTCTGGTTCCCGATGGCCGCCTTTATCGTGATATTGTTTCCCTCCAAGTTCCATGATAGTGGACGTGGAGACCGAAGTCCCTTCTTGTCTCTCCCTGCCCCTCCCAGCCCCACCCCTAGCCCAGTCGGGGCTCTGCTGGAAGTGAGAGTGTCGGTTCTGAGTGCTTCGTTGTTTGCCTTGACTGAGTGGCGAGGCCTGGGGTTCTGGCTGGACCGCCTGGAGCGGGTCGGGTGCCTCTCCGTGGCGTTCAGGCACCCCGCCAGGCCTGCAGCTGCGCTCCCCCGTGGGTCATCAGCGAGAGTCCGCGTTCTTCCTCAGAAGCACCTCGCGGCCCCGCCCTGCAGGCCCCTCACCTCTGTGCCCTGCCCCCCGCCCCGTGGACAGTGTCCCCGGTCGTGTGGGCAGCCACCCCTCTGCCTTTTTGCCCCTGTGGATTGGTGGTGCCCCTCCTGTTCTCATTCACAGGCGGAGAGGCTCCCACGCAGGGCACTGCTCACGCTCCGTGCCCGGACAAGGCTGTGACCGGCGGCTGGGGAGAGGGTAGGCTTTCATTGTAAGAAGTGTAAGCAACTTGGCTCAGTTGGTGTCGGTCCCCACGGACCATGAAGAAAGGGTAATCCCGAGTAGTAAGGTTTTTAGTGGACGATCATCCTTAAAATTTCCATCATGTCAACTTCTGTTAATATTTACTTAAACTTTACTGAATTGTCATAGATGCTAACTCTTTGAAAGAAAAAAAAAAGACTTCGGATTATGGAAGCTGTTCAAAGGCACTGGTATTCTGGACGCAGCCTTGAGAACTAGGAGTTAATTTCCTGACTTGCTCTCTCTCACTCTCTTTTAATTCCTCCTTTGCCTCTTTTAGTATTTCCTCTGCGGACTTCCTTTTGACATCATCTCCTTGATATTCCAGTGGTAGGAGGTGCAGCAAAGCAGTAAGATCATCTCATATTTGATTTTGCCACTATCCTTGTCATTAACAAAATAGCTCTTGGAGCACAAGTGTTGAGTTTCACGGTGGGCTGCACCAAATTTTAATCATGACTCATAGGAGACGTGCTAGGATGTTGCCAGAGAGATGGTTCAAGGGCAAATAGAACCCTCTATTTGTGGGGGGTAGATTACCAAGGTGAGTGAGTCACAGCCCCTGAACTCAAAGGCAGGGCCTACTGTGTGTACGCACTTCACTTAGAATTTTACATTTGAGATTTGCCTATCCTAAAAGATGGGCATCTTCGTTCTGATTGTATGGAAGTTGAGTTGAAGAGAAGTTGACATCGACCGCATCGTGGTCGCAGAGGCAGGATTAAGATAATGAACCTGGCTTCCCAGGTTTCCAGGGTCTTTGCCCGTGGATTGCATTTCCTTCCAGGAACATAGAGTCAAGTAAAGGGAGCAGAGAAATAAAGAAGGACGCGACTGTTTTCAGTGAAAAGTAAAAACAATGACACGAAAAGAAAAGAAAGCGATGGATACCCTGCGTCCTCTTTCTAGTTGGTCACTTTGGCCTGGAATTCCGTCGTGCAGCTCGGATGGTGACCGAGCCAGAGAGAAAGGCCGCATTTCCACCGTCCTGCTCCCCAGCCCCCAGCTTGATAAAAGAAGGCCCTCACCAGCTGCCTCCCCTGCAGGTAACAAAACAGGTTTTAAAAACATGTAATAAAGAAGCACTGCCTGTTCCCTCCTGGCTGCAGTCCCAGGGGAAGTACAATTACACTGGCACCTTCTGGAACCCAGGCTCAAGGAGTTAAATTTAAAAAACGCTTGAGGTTCCTGAGTTCCTGTGGTATGTTGCTAGCATGTTCTGCAGCCTTAAGAACACTTAGCTCTCACGGCCCCCCACATCTCAGGGGGACCATCTTAGCTCACCATCCACACCAGCCACCCCTCAGTGCCAACATTTGCTGTGCTCTTCCCTGGAAGGCTTTCAGCTCCTCTGAAAGATTTCTGTTATCTCCTCTCTCGCTTCCAGAAGTAGCGTCTTTGCCCCAACTGGAAAACTTGCTGTAGTCCTGAGTGTTTTGGAAACAAAATGCGCAGTGAGAGAATTCCTGCCTTGTGAATACTGGATCACTTTGTTCCCTGGCACGACAATCGTTCTTTGTACTAAACATCTGAGAACAGAAGTTCTAAATAACATTTTTACATTCCCTGCTGATGTGAGTCTTTATTTGGGGACAACAGCTCTGTGCTCGTTCCTGACAAGTTCTGCTGTCTTTTCCCGTCTCGAGTGACAGGGACGCGCTTGCGTCATGGGGACGAGCGGCGCCTCCTGCGGCCCGTGGTGGGAGGGCTGGCTGCTCAGAGGACTGGGAGCCGGGAGGCTGCACCAGCAGATACAGCGGGGCCACGTGGGCAGACAGACCAGAATAGCCGCTCGTCCACCTCCTTCCCGGAAATGCAGAGGGGCTACCCCGCAGGTCCGAGGAGGCCTGATTCGGTCAGAAAACGCACTCAGTGTGAACAGCAGTGAGTGGTGGCCCTGGCATGAGGCCCTGCCCTCCAGGGTTCTGCCCTCCCAGCTCCGCTCACCTCAGCGCCATCAGCCAGGTCAGCACGAGTGACTGGTCAACACCCTCAACGCGAAAGCACGGCCCATCATTTCCCTTTATTTTGTACCTGTGCTTGTCCTTTTACTCCAAAGGAAAGGCAGTGTACCCCTGGTGGTCCAGTGGTTAAAACTCTGCGTTTCCGTTGCAGGGGGCACAGGTTCAACTCTGGGTCGGGGGACGAAGATCTCACATGCCACCTGGCATGGCCAAAGGGGAAAAAAAGAAGTATCTGCACTCCCTTCTTTAGGCAAATCTAGTGTTATAAAAATTCAGTTTTGTAAGACAAAGGAGGACACTTTGTTTCTTAGAAAATTTATCACTGCATTCCAAATGGCATAGATAGAATAATAAAAATATGACCCACTCCCCAAGAATGTTTACATTTGTGTGAACGTTTCAGGACCATCCCCTTTTCTTACTGCTTTGACAAGTACACGCTGAGTTGCCCTGCGTGGCTGCCCTGCAGCTCATGCAGAGAGCTCACCGGCTCTGGCATTTTATCACTTTGGGGCAGAGGTATCCTTCCCGCCTCTCATTTCTTCCGTGAATGGTAGTTTCGTGCCTCCCGGGGGCCCAGCGCCGTGCCGGTGCTCTCCGCGTCTGCCTGGTTCCTGCCGGCGGTGGTTGGAGCAGTGATGCTCTTCACCCTGGAGGCAGGGGCGGTGCCTGGTCTCCCCCACATCCCGGCAGCGGTCCCTGATACAGCGAGGGGGGCTCCTGGGAAGCTGAGACACCCTCAGAGGCCTCCTGAGCCTGAAGCACTGGAATCGATAGTATCATTTTATAAGTGAAAGAGCTTTCTACTCCTCCTATTTAACCTTCCGTTGCAAACTCAAATGGGAAAATCACTCCCCGGACAGACCGGCTCAGGGGATAATAAAAAATACCCTTCACGAGGCAGGCTGACAGTACCTGCATTAGTGTTTGGATAAGAACAAGCCCCTCGAGCGGAAATGGAGCCCTTCTTCGGACCTTAATTGATTTTTGTGTTCGTTCTGCCTCTTTTAATTCTTGGTGGAAAAGTGATTTGCAGTGCAAAGTGGCTTTCCATGTTATAGGTGCTGGATTATGTAATACTGTTCTTATCAGAAGATCATTTCTGCTTGTTTTGCCTTTTTTTTTTTTGCCCCTGATCCAGCTCATGTTTATTTTTCCTTTTCGTTGTATTTCCTCTTGTCTATAGAATTATTGTTCCTCTTACGGCTCCCAATTCATCCGTCCGCGTCATCTGCCAGAGGGATGGGGAGAGACAGGATGCACTTGGCCCTTTTTTTTAAAGTCAGTTGGCTGGACATCTTTAAAGAATAGTCACGTTTCTCCCAGTGAGTTTGTTACATAATGTGGAGCCTCCTTCATTACAAGTCTGACCCCTAAGGAACTGGCTTATGTTACTCCCTCGGGATTAAGGAGCCATCGGGGCCTGTACCGTCCTCTGTCTCAGCTGAGCACGGTGAGCCTGGCTCTGGAATGGGCCACCTCCTTTCGGAGGTGCCCTGTAGTGTGAGAAAGTTCTGTGGAAGGCGTGTGTTCCTTCAGGTGCTCAGGCACGACTCTTTGTGACCCCTGGACTGTAACCTGCTGGGCTCCTCTGTGCATGAAATTGTCCCAACAAGAATACTGGCATGGGTTAACATTTTCTCCTCCAAGGGATTTTCCCGACCCAGGGATTGAACTCACATCTCAGGTGTCTCCTACATTGGCAGGCAGATTCTTCACCGCTGAGCCATCAGCGAAGCCCATTCTATAGACCAGTAGCTTCTAAAATCTCTTTTTGTAAAATGAGCTTGTGAAGCCCTCCGTCATGGGCCTCTCAAACAGTTTGCCTAATAAATCTAGAACTCGAGATCTCAAGGGTGTTGGCATATTTCCAGTTATGCTGCGTGGGAACTCCGCTGTGCCCTCATTGCAACGCGTACAACCCTGTGTGTGCGTATGCGTGTGTATGTGAGGACTGAGAAAAAAGCAATAGCCAGTTGTTAGGTGCTTTAGGGAAGGACTTGTTAGGCTTACATCATAACTAAAAAGACAGCGTTTGTTTATGGCAGGATTGATGTGATCAAGAACAAAGACGATGAGGAGGAGCCAGACATGATCAAAGCACATCTAATATCTCAGGTTTCTGGAACATCTGAGTCTCGAGGTTTGGTCTTCATTATGACATGTTGAGAGGTGATGTTTTAAAAGCAAGAAGGGGGAAAGGCCAGCTGTGGAGAAGGGCGGCTGATACAGTGAGAAAGCAGATGTGTGCGTGTCACTTGGAGCCGCTTCTGCGTGGAGCCGCACTCAGTTCTGTCTCGGGGGCTGCAGGGGGCGTTCCCTGAGAGGCCACTTCATATAAGTCGGCCGTCCTGCTCCTTGTGTTGGGTAGGGATTCACACATCCGGTAGCTTTGCCAGCTGCGACTTGATTTCTCGCGGGCCCAGTTCACACCTGCCGTGGGAAGCCCACTCAGGGAACGTCAGCCCTTACTGGGTCTGGACGTCTAAGAGCCTGGAGGGCAGGGCAGGTGAGGCCCCGGGAGGCTGGGAGGGGTTACCCGGAAGCCGGATACCGAGGTGGGAATGCCAGCAGGCGGGTGCCCCGGGGGTAGGGCATTGACTGCAGTCGGATCCTCGTCCTGATGAAACCTGGCGCATTCATCCCGTGTTCATCCACCTGGCACAGCTTCAGCGCCAGCGCCTGGCGAGGTACCCTCGCTGCCTCGGGAGCCGCGCGCACGTGGGCGTGAGCAGTGTGTGCGCACGCGCCGTGTGTGTCCTCTGCCGCTCCCGGCCGGGCGCGCTGGGAACGCTGCCCGCTGTCCCGCCCCTCAGCCGGCTGCCGATGCCCTTGCACCGGGTCCCGCGGTCATCAATAGGCCTCTTCATGTGGGAGGTGACCACACGCTTTGCCACAGCATCACTGGCTGCTGGGCTCAATGTGACCATTCTTCTTAGAGGGAGCTGAGGGCATGGGGCCTCTTCTGTCCATCTGTCCATCTGAGAAAGTCACCGCTCGCATCACGGATCCAAGGGACTTGATCCAGGCCACCAGAGAGCACTCAGCATTTCTTTTTGTGGGTTACATGAAAGTTGATTAGCGAATGATTGTGATTCAGCCCTATTGTGAGGTTTTCTGATGCTGTGTAGGGGGGTCCCGGAAATGTTTGTCAGGCGCTGTTCTGCATGTTCATCGGGAAGGAAGCCTGTGACAGGCTCTCTGAGGTTCTCTGTTTTCACTGGAGTCAATTCTTCATCATCCGTGTCAACAGGGAAAATTACTGTCATTGATGAGACAAACCCACAGAAAGTTCAGAAATACTTGAGACGGGGTCAGCAGGCGTGTGAGCGCACATGTGCACACTCAGCTGCGTGTGTCCCTGAGGACAGATGGGGACAGTGTCCAGGGGGTGTCCACTGCAGGGGGGAGGCGGGCCGGAGGAGGCAGTGGACGTGGGGGTCCTCAGTGCTCAGGGCTCAGCATCGGCTGGGAGGCCTGACCAGGGTCTGTGGTGATGCCCTCAGGGCTGTTTCATTTATGCTTCTCAGAGGTCGCAGTAACCCGTGCCTGTGGTCAAAAAGCCAAAGAGCACAGAAGGCATTTAATACAAAATAAGGCCCCTGCACTGCGCCTCTGCTCCCTTAGACTTGCTTGCCAGTGGCAATGTCTTTTAACCCTCCCACATTCTTTTGGTGATTTAAATAATGTATGTTTATTATCATTATATTATATTATTATATATTATATACATTATAAGTAATATAATATATATTATATTATTATTTAAAGAGTTCATCTCTTTAATGTTTATTGTTATGTGTTATCTATAATATAATAGTATATATTATATACTATATTAATGTTGATGTTATTTAAAGAGTTCCTCATATCTTTAAATAATGTTTATTGTTATATGTTACCTATAATATATATATATTATATTATATATTATTATATTAATATTAGTATACTTAAAGAGTTCTTCATCTCTTTAAATATATGTTTACTATTATTACTTATATATTTCATTATATTATTTAGAGAGCTCTTTTTTTTAAATTTATTTATTTTAATTGGAGGCTAATTGCTTCACAGTATTGTAGAGGGTTTTGCCATACATTGCCATGAATCTGCCATGTATGTTTACCATTTGGACTAAGGTCGTAGGGCTGCTATAGCAAAGTACCGCAGCGAAGGTGGCTCCAAGCAGCGGGAGGTTATTCTCCCACGGTTCTGGAGACCGGAAACCCAGAGTCGAGGTGTCGCAGAGCCGTGCTCCCTCCGAAGGCCCCAGGAGAAGCTTTCCTTGTCCCCCTGGCTGCGGGTGGCCGTCCTGGCCGCTCCCCCTTGGCGGCTGCGTCTCCTCCAGTTGCCTGTGAGGTCATGTGGTGTTTCCTGCTTCTTGTGAGGACACCAGTCATTGGCTTAGAGGACACTCTTACATCTGCAAAGGTCCCGTTTCCAAAAAAGGTCACATTGGCAGGTACCGGAGTTAGGACTGGAATGTATCGAAAAGGGACACTATTTGAGACACTAAGTCAGACAGAGAAGGGGAAATGTTGTATGACATCCCTTGTATGTGGAATCTAAAAAGACATGATGCAAGTGAACTTGTTTACGAAAGAGAAGCAGCCTCGCCGACTTACAGAATGAACTCATGGTTGCCGAGGGAAGGACAGGGGAAAGGGCTAGTTAAGGAGTTTAGGATGGACATGTACACACCGCTGTATTTAAAATGGATAACCAAGAAGGACCCACTGTGGAGCACATGGACCTCTGCTCAATGTCACGTGGCAGCCTGGACGGGAGGGGAGTTAGGGGGAGAAGGGATACATGTACATGTATGGCTGAGACCCTTTTCTGTTCACCTGAAACTGTCACAACACTGTTAATCAGCTATGCTGCTGCTGCTGCTGCTAAGTCGCTTCAGTCGTGTCCGACTCTGTGCGACCCCATAGACAGCAGCCCACCAGGCTCCGCCATCCCTGGGATTCTCCAGGCAAGAACACTGGAGTGGGTTGCCATTGCCTTCTCCAATGCAGGAAAGTGAAAAGTGAAAGTGAAGTTGCTCAGTCGTGTCCGACTCTTTGCGACCCCATGGACCGCAGCCTACCAGGCTCCTCCGTCCGTGGGATTCTCCACGCAAGAGTACTGGAGTGGGTTGCCATTGCCTTCTGCAGTTAATCAGCTATACTCCAATACAAAATAAAAGTTTTTTTAAAAAATGAAGAAAGCGGGGCATGATTCAGCCCCTAATGCAAGCTCTCGGCCTGTGAGCGTTTGCTTTTGTTGACGTCATGCCCCACTCAGCCCCACTTCTCCCCCGAGTCTCTCCCCTCCGTGGTGATGTCACCCTTCCCAGCCCCTCACCCCCAAGGCTGTTGCTTACATTTCAAATGCATTCTTGAAACTTCATTTCTTATTTCGTTAAGCGTAGAGATGATAATTTAATTATCCATTAAAAAGTGGGAACACTATCTCTCCTGACTCCCCTTCTCCCTCCCACCCAACCTGTCAGCTGGGCCAAGACTGGTAACTTCTGGGTTCTTTGTGGCTGGCTGGACGGTTAAACCCTTTGCCATCTGTCCACAGATGCAGAATTGATGTTTGTCTAAAGCTTCTATACAGTGGATCTACAAGTGGAAAAACAGTGAACAAGTTTTCATTCTTTGTTATTATGTGTATGTTTGCTGGATTGTGTTGTCTTTGAATGCTTTCTTCATATGCTCTTTCTCATATGTTTCATGGACATGTGTTTGGTTCCAATAGATGTTTGAACATAACTGTTAGTTTCTCCACTTATTCTTGGCTGGTTAGGTTGGTTCATTAGCACCAACCTAACCAGAAAAGCAATTAGCATCAGAAAGCAATAATTAAAATGCTTTCTACCTTTGGAAGAATGGAAATGTAAGAGTAAGTTTACAGTGCTTTAGAATTTATATTTCATTTGATTTTAGACGGCAGCATACTTTTCCAGCTTAGTTGTAAACTCGATTTATTAGTACAGCTTCAAATTCTTTTGCATTACAGGTTGAAATGAAGCTTTGTGTCTTATTAGGAAATATTTGATCATGTGAAATAATACCCACTCTTTATGGGTCTCTACTCTTTAGGAGTTTCTAACAGCAGGTAACTCATTCTCAGGCAGAGCCAGCCAAACTTGTGGATTTCAAAAGTCTTTTTATTTTACCTTTTTTATTTAAGGACCAATATAGAGCTGCTGACTTCTTATTTTGCCAAGTTGGGATATTAAAAAATCAGCTACTGTTTATTCTCACTGATAAAATAAATTCTGTTTAACACCAAAAATAGGAAGGACATAATCTTAGGATAAGTAGCACAATTTTGTTTTTTAATATTTATCTGGCTGTGCTGGGTCTTGGTTGCAGCTCGTGAAATCTAGTTCCCTGATGAGGGATGGAACCTGGATGGGCCTCCTGCATTGGGAGAACGGAGTCTCAGCCACTGGACCACCAGGGAAGTCCTAAATGGCACGATTTTAAATGAAATGAATCTAACTTAAAAAATCACCACTTTCCCTATTTTCCCCACTTTGTGTAGACTGGTAAAACTGAACTGGATGGAGGGTGTCCTGGATCAACCTTGTTTCATGGACATATGTTTGGTTTTAATGGATGTTTGAACGTAACTCTTAATTTCTCCACTTACTCCTGGCTGGTTAGGTTGGTTCTTCAGCACCTGCTATGAACGACGCTCAACACTGGAGACAGGCTCCGTATGGGGTGAGAAGGTTGAGCTCCCTATTTTGTGACCCCAATCTAGAAATAGACCCCTCGAATGCCTAACTGTGCCGCTAGTCCAGGCCCCTGGGGCAGCCCATAAATATGGGTGTTGAGCATGCGGGCAGACAGGTGAAGGGGTTTCAGTCCACACATGCAAATCTAGCCCTTGTCTGTGACCCTGGAGTGAGTCACCCTCTAACTCTGTCTTAATTTCTTTTTCCATTAAGTGGTCACAAGACAATGTCTGCCCATCTGTGTTCTCCCAGGGTCATTTTGTACTTGAGGTTCTAGAACTGGCAAACTTAAGTACTTGATGGTTAGCCAATGACAGCATTTTGATAGAATTTTTAAACTAAACACAATCTAAAACAGAATGAGATTACTGACTGTTTGTCCCATTAAACAATTTGATTAATTAACCATCTGCTTGAGTCCTTTCTCTCCTTGAAGCACTTGTGTATGGCAGAGTGAGCAGAAGTTGCTCCGCCTTTGCGATCCCAGGGACTGTATAGTCCATGGAATTCTCCAGGCCGGACCACTGGAGTGGGCGGCCTCTCCCTTCTCCAGGGAATCTCCCCAACCCAGGGACTGAACGCAGGTCTCCCTCATTGCAGGCGGATTCTTTACCAGCTGAGCCACCAGGGAAGCCCAGGAATACTGGAGTGGGAGCCTGTCCCTTCTCCCGTAGATCTTCCCGACCCAGGAATCAAACTGGGGTCTCCTGCATTGCAGGCGGATTCTTTCCCAACTGAGCTATGAGGGAAGCACTTACGTACAGGAAGATCATCATTTCGAGCTTTTAGTGCGTCCCCTCGCCATGTGCAATTGAATTTAGTTTCTAGAATGTTCATGTTTTTAATATGACATTGTGTGAAGTCTCCACAAATAAGATTGGAATTTCTTGCTGTGAGGTTTTTTTGTGTGTGTGTAAGAAATGGTGTGTGTGTGTGTGTGTGTGTAACCAACCACGACAATCACAAGTGAAAGAAAAGTATATATAGCACACTGCACTGCCCTGGGACTGTGTGGTTTAGAACACTGAATAGGTGATCTTCACATCATCCCTGAGAAGCAGTTAGACAGCATCTTCCCACGTTTTTCGCACAGGGGAAATCCAAGGTAGACCAAGGTTAAGACATGCATAGCCCCAGTTTACGCAGCAATCCCGTGGCAGAGTAAAGGAAGTCCGGTCTCTTGAAACTGCGTCACCTCTCTTGGCTAGCAAGTGGCATTTCTCGGAGCCCATACTCTTGACTTGCAGGATTCACAGTAGACTAGTTTGATTTTTGAAGAACTGGACGACAGACAGTTGAATAAATGAACCAAGCGTGCTATTTCCAGTTAGAAGTACAGAGTTGTGTCCCTGAACATTTCAGTGCTTGGAGAAATGGAGGAAGAGATGGCTTCGTGCTCCTGAGGGCACCCAGTCCCCATCAGGGGAGGAGCTCTAAACCCGCAGCATCCTTAAATCGATTTATTGGGAGTGTGCTCTGGGTTGAGCAGGCCTCACTGCCACCCCATTTCATTGCTGACCAGTACCAGACCCTACGGGAAAGATCCAGCTGTAATTTTTGGAGCTGGAGACGGTGAGGGGGCTGGCCTTGCCCTTCTCTAGCCCTGTGGCACTTGGCCCTTTGGGACCTTGGCTGTGCGCTCAGTCAAACGGAAAAATGACGTGAACGATGAAAATGATGAAGGCAGAGGACGAGACCGGCCCTTCCCGCCGTGCGTGCTCCGATCACTCCAAACGTGCCCGAGAGGCATCCCACCCAGCAGTGGGCCTTCCCCCGCGGCCACCCTGCTCCAGCAGGGCGAGCCTGGCCGCGCCCCGGCCTGCTCCTCTGTGTCTCGCCTCTGCCCAAGCTCCACGGGGACCCTCAGAAGACCTCATCCCTTGCTGTCGTTTCTTTGTTCCCATCCCGTGGTTTTTGCTGAAATCCAGGGAATATGTTTCGGGTGTGCCGTCAGGATGATGCCTTGTGGTGATCTCCCTAAAGATACGATCCACAATGGAGTTGAAGTCAGATTTTTAGTGTGAAAAAGGAGGAAAGTGCATCTCAAAGGTTTGTTGTTGTTCAGTTGCTCAGTCGTGTCCGACTCTGCGACCCCGTGGACTGCAGCGCGCCAGGCCTCCCTGTCCTTCACCGTCTCCCGGAGCTCGCTCAAACTCATGTCCGTTGAGTCGGTGATGCCATCCAACCATCTCATCCTCTGTCGTCCTCTTCTCCCCTTGCCCTCAATCTTTCCCAGCATCAAGGTGTTTTTCCAGTAAGTCGGATCTTCGAATCAGGTGGCAAAGGTATTGTACCACCACATATTGCATCTTTGCTGGAACACATATTTGGAATGTATCTGTTAACTTACAATACAGACATTGAGAAGTTTTATGTAATATTGGACTATTTTTAAAAAGACTTGCATTGGTGGTCCTGGTCCCAATTATAAGATGTGCTCATCCAAGAAAGATGGAATTCAGTGCAAGAACATTTTAGTTTGTGTCCAGTTATGTTGCACGTGGGAATCATGATAAAGCAGAAAAACCACCAAGCATCACTTTATCTCCCAAGCAAACATTCTAAATAGTAGCGAGTTTGCTGCACATAAAAGGAAGCTTTCTCTCACGCAGAAGCTGGCCAAACACATTGTGATTCCTGAAAGTAAAAGCCCAGAGTCAGAATCACTTAGATAAGCTTTCAGTGGGTGGAAGATAAGCATTAACTTTATATGTATTTCAAAAGTGTAAAAGACACAGGTGGGAAATGAATCCTCCTTGAAAAGAAAGAAATGCCTCGTAGGGTAGGAAAAAAAAAAGAAAACATTCAGTAGTTTTTGGAACTGTGCAAGTCCAGACAGTTTCTTTCTTTCCTTTTTTTTTTTTTTTCTGGTTAGCTACTCATAGCCACAAATATGTATATTATTTCCTTCTTGCCCACAATTATACTAAGAATCATCTTTCTAATATACTGGGGAATCCCAGATAAAAATCTCATTTTCCTAAAAAAACAGACAAGTCTTTAACTCTGGCAATTAAATTCTTCAATTATTCACATCTAGGATGTCCAAGAAATCATCAAATTGTTATAATCGTAGAAGTCTCTGATGTGCACCTCAAATCATTTCCACCCCAGATTTCTACTGTAAGCGGCTGGTGTTCTTAGGGATGTGTTTGCCCCGGTCACTGATGTTTGGAAACAGCACTTAGAAACCTCCATCTCGCCAGTGATTAGGCTGACCCAGTTACGCGATGTTGTGGTAGGATCACAGAATGTTTTAACCCTTTCCTGTGTATATATTTCTGTATTCCCGGGAGGTGATCGTTAGCTGCTCTGAATGTACTTCTCACGCAAGTGTGAGAATTGGGAACCTAGCTTAAGCTCCAGAGTTGGTGTCAGGTCTCAGCCACGTGGACCTGAGCCACCCTGCCTGGACTCAGGCCTCAGCTCTGCCCTTCTCCACCCAGTTCAGGATGTTTCCTTTTCCTCATCTGAAAAGTGCCAATTACAACAATAACACCTTGCTTATTATGTGTTGTGAGTTGTGAGTTAATAGGAGTCAAGAGCTTAGAACGATGCCTGGCCTGCCCCAAACACTGTATCAGTGGCAGCTGTTGTTACTGTCACGATGAGGTAGACATGGAGCTGTGTTCCTCTCAAGGATGATTCTATTTGCCATTAAAATACGTTTTTGTTTATAGAATTGGGGCTTCCCTGGTGGCTCAGTGTAAAGAATCCTCCTGCCAAGCAGGAGACGTGGGTTCCATCCCTGGGTCGGGAATATCCCCTGGAGGAGGAAATGGCAACTCACTCCAGTGTTCTTGCCCGGGAAGTCCTGTGGATGGAGAAGCCTGGCGGGCTATGGTCCATGGGGTTGCAAAGAGTCAGACACGACTGAGCGACTACAGCCACAAACTGTTGTCTATGTGTTCACATAAAGAAGACAGATCTGAAATAGCAGATGCTAGGAAGCTATTTATTTTGCCTATTCTGCTTCCTTCTTTTTTTAAGGAGGAAAAAATTTTCAAAAATTTTTTTGAAAAAAAAATTGTTTTTATTTGGAAACACTGGGTCTTAGTTTTAACACATGGGACCTAGTTCCCTGACCAGGGATCAAACCTGGGCCCCTTGCATTAGGAGTGCAGAGCCTTAATCTACTGGACCACCAGGGAGGTCCCTGCTTTCTGCTTAATTTCTGCCTGCTATACCTCTTTTCCTCTAGATCTAGTAGATTTCTAAGGCATATCTTCTCCATGCCAGACCTACACAGTGACCACGGGGATGTGGTCACTCACAGAGAATGGACATCCTGAAATGTGAAGTCAAGTGGCCTTAGGAAGCATTACAAAGCTAGTGGAAGTGATGGAATTCCACCTAAGCTAATTCAAATCCTAAAAGATGATGCTATTAAAGTGCTTCACTCAACATGCCAGCAAATTTGGAAAACTCAGCAGTGGCCACAGGACTGGAAAAGGTCAATTTTCATTCTAATACCAAGGAAGGGCAATGCCAAAGAATGTTCAAACTGTTGCACAATTGCACTTATTTCACATGCTAACGAGGTAATGCTCAAAATCCTTCAAGCTAGGCTTCAGCAGTACATGAATCAAGAACTTCCAGATGTATTCATACAAGCTGGGTTTAGAAAAGGTAGAGGAGCCAGAGATCAACTTGCCAACATCCACTGGCTCTAGAGAAAGCAAGAGAATTCCAGAAAATCATCTGCATCAGCTTCATTGACTACACTAAAGCCTTTGTGTAGATCACAACAAACTGTGCAAAATTGTTAAAGAGATGGGAATACCAGACCACCTTACTTGTCCCCTGAGAAACCTGTATGCTGGTCAAGAAGCAGCAGTTAGAACCAGACATGGAACAACGGACTGATTCAAAATTGAGAAAGGAGTTCGTCAAGGCTTTATGTTGTCACCCTGCTTATTTAACTTATATTCAGAGTAGATAATTTAAAATGATGGGCTGGATGAATCCCAGGTTGGAATCAAGATTTCAGGGAGGAATATCAATAACCTCAGATATGCAGATGATACCACTCTAATGGCAGAACAGCAAAGAGGAACTAAAGAGCCTCTGGATGAAGGTGAAAGAGGAGAGTGAAAAAGCTGATTTAAAACTCAACGTTCAAAAAACTAAGGTCATGGCATCCTGTCCCATCACTTCATGGCAAATAGAAGGGGAAAAAGTGTAAACAGTGACAGATTTTATTTTCTTCGGCTCCAAAATCACTGTAGATGGTAACTGCAGCTATGAAATGAAAAGACACTTGCTCCTTGGAAGAAAAGTTATGACCAACCTAGACAGCATATTAAAAAGCAGAGACATTACTTTGTCAACAAAGGTCTTGTCTAGTCAAAGCTATGGTTTTTCCAATAGTCATGTATGGATGTGAGAGTTGGACTATAAAGAAAGCTGAGCGCCGAAGAATTGATGCTTTTGAACTGTGGTGTTGGAGAAGACTCTTGAGGGTCCCTTGGACTGCAAGGAGATCCAACCAGTCCATCCTAAAAGAAATCAGTCCTGAATATTCATTGGAAGGACTGATGCTAAAGCTGAAACTCCAATACTTTGGCCACCTGATGTGAAGAGTCACCTTATTCGAAAAGACCCTGATGCTGGGAAAGATTGAAGGCAGGAGGAGAAGGGGATGACAGAGGATGAAATGATTGGATAGCATTACCGACTCAATGGACATAACTTAGAGCAAACTCCAGGAGACAGTGAAGGACAGGGAAGCCTGGCATGCTGCAGTCCATGGGGTCACAAAGAGTCGGATACGACCTAGCGCAGAATAACAACACTAATAATCTAATAATAATCTAGTGAATGAAGAGCTCATGGATAACTTTTTTGAGCTCTAAGAAAAATTAGCATTTTTTATATTTGAAGGATAAAATGTTAGTAGAGGTATAAATTTACCCTTGTAATTTTTGTCTTTTTAAAAAATTTCCAAATGGCAAACTTAAGGAGTGCACTATTTGACACTGACTAAAAAATTCATCTTGACATTCAAGTATAAAATACCCTCTTTAGTCATTTTTTTCTTAATATTACACAGTCATGATTGACTTTTATGTACTAAAATTAAAAATTTCCCCTTCTACCAATATTGAAACTCCATGTTATACCTAAGCTGAGTTGCACAGTAATTATTATAAAGAGCATTATAAATCCTCCCAGGCCAGTATTTTGTTTAATTTGATTATTCATAGACTTGTGACCATTATTATTTGTTGTTGGTTTATTGTTGTCAGTCTTAATACTTGGACCACATGTTGCTTCAGAAACTGTCCTAAAGACAATGCTTCCACTAGTAAATGGAAAAATTACTTAGTGTTCAAAATAACTCAAAAATGCAAATAAAGGAGTTTTTGAATTTTTAAATTTAGATTACTGAGAGAGGAATGTGAAAAAGTATACTCGTTTTATCAGTTGTTTGCATCTGAAATAGTTCTTTCTTCATTAGAACTTAGGAGTTTTGAAAAGTGCGTGTTTTTGATATAAAATGAAAATATGCTACAACCATCGTCATCATCATAGTACCTGTGCTCGCGCCCCTCGTTGATTTCATGACAAAAGTGATCAACATGTAACGAGAGAAGCCAGTAACATCTAACATTAATGGGCATGCAAAGCTTTGCAAATGTATTATGTGTGATAGTCAGTAATAGCAGAATTGAATTCTCATTACTTGACTCACTTGGCTTCCAAGGTGACACAGTGGTAAAGATTCCATCTGCCAGTGCAGGAAACCCAAGAGATGCCAGTTTGATCCCTGGGTCAGGTAGATCCCCTGGAGGAGGGCATGGCAAACCCACTCCAGTATTCTTGCCTGGAGAATCCTATGGAGAGAGGAGCCTGGCGGGCTACAGTCCATAAGGTCACAAAGAGTCGGACATAACTGAACACACAGGCACTACATTTGATTCACATGGTTCCATTTTGATTAATTAAAACAAATTCCATTTCATCAACAGGGAATTCAGAGACCCACTGTCTCCTCCACATTCACGCGTGAGAGAGTATTTTGATGGAACAAAGGCTCTCTGTGTGTTTTCCTGCCTGGCAGCACTGGCCACAGTCTCTGCCACTAAGTTCAGATATGCAAATCCTGGTTTCACATGTAATTCCACATGCTTTTCTTGAGGGCCTCTTTGTGGAGGGAGTGTCATACACTAGCAGGAGGATGTGTTTTGAAATCAGACTATTCTTGGCTCAAACCCTGACACAATTTCTTGCTCACTGTGTGGCCCTGAGCTGCCGTGTCTTTTCAGTTGCCTGACCCAGCAGTGGAGGAAACTCCGAGACGGGAGATGTTTGAGTCAGGTGGGAGGGTGGGGGTGCACGTGCCTGGAGTTAGGTGGGCTCTCTGGGATTTCCCAGCTTCTTTCATCCTCTCTTTCCAAGGAGGGCCCTCCGCTGCGTAAGCCCTGCCTTCAGTCTACCTGGGCAGCAGAGCAGAGGTGCCTGAAACCACCCTTGCCTTCAGGGAGCCAAACTGTATTGTGTCCTGTCATCCAATCCTTTGGCCCCCTGATGCGAAGAGCTGACTCATTAGGAAAGACCCTGATGCTGGGAAAGATTGAAGGCGGGAGGAGAAGGGGACGACAGAGGGAGAGATGGTTGGAGGGCTTCACCGACTCAATAGAGATGAGTTTGGGTAAACTCTGGGAGTTGGTGATGGACACGGAAACCTGGCGTGCTGCGGTTCATGGGGTCACAAAGAATCCGACATGACTGAGCAACTGAACAACAAAAATCCTAGGCCAGTCCCTTCACCATGGGGTCCTTGGTTAACAACCCTGTTGAATTCGGGGCTTGACCTCTACCTTATGTTTCTCTCTAAGAGCACTTCCAGATCCGACTTTCTGTGAGTTGAGTGTGTTACGAAGCAATAGGTTAAAGAAGAGGAAACTCACAGACTGTGTTACGTGGGCAGCATCGAACACAGTAACTATCTTGAAGGTCTTAAGGACAGACTGGATATGATTAGACATGAATCAGAAATTGCTCTAAAAAAAAAAGAGAAAAAGAAATTGCTCTAAAGTCAAGTTCCTCAGGATGTCCTCCACAAAATGCTTAGTTCCTCAAGATGGTAGCAAGTCTGAGTTGAAAAAAGGTTTCTGAAAATCACACGGGAGATTCTGACTTAAGCAGGTTTCTTTCCTGTGCATGCAGGCTAGGTCGCTTCAGTCGTGTCCAACTCTTTGCAACCCTGTGGGCTGTCGCCCTCCAGGCTCCTCTGTCCATGGGATTCTCCAGGCAAGAATACTGGAGTGGGTTGTCATTTCCTTCTTCAGGGGATCTTCCCGACCCAGGGATCGAACCCACATCTCGTATATCTCCTATGTCTCCTGCATTGGCCGGTGGGTTCTTTACCACTAATGCCACCTGGGAAGCCTTTCTTTCCTGTGGGACTTCTCAGCGTCTTTCAGATCCTCAAATACTTTCTGATTGCAAAATGAGGGAGTAGACTCATTGTCTGAAGCTTTTCCAAAACGTATTTCATCATGGAATCAGAGTTATTTTGCACTCAGGTGACACCTTGCCAGACTAGTATTTCATGGGACGTATTTTGCAAAACACTGCTCTATGGTTTTAAACCAGGAATGTGGTAGAACATGGGTGCCATTGATTCAACCCATGAATACACCAAGTGTTGACCACTTGCAGGACCCGCAGAGGCTAGACATGAGTAAGATCCAGTCACTGCAATGAGCCTGGTGACCGGACTCCAGGTGTGAGATTGGTGACCAGGCTTGGGGCAAGAATGGGCTGGCAGACAGGGTCCCAGGTTACTGATGTAGAGTCAGTGAGGTCACGTCTTGAGGGTGAACAGTCCTGGTTTATGCCTTGGGTTTATCTCTCCCTCTCTAAAGTTCTTATAATGGGTATTTTAAAATCCTGTTCATGTTAGTGAAATTCCAAGGAGAGAATGAGCATTCAGTGCCCTCCGTAAATGGAGTCAGTCCAATTGGAAGTTTCATTCAGGAGATTTTACAAACCTGAGCTTTAGTTCTCAGCTCAGTTCTGAGATCACCCCTGCCTCGCTCTGGAACCCAACTCTGAGGATGCCCCACTCCCTTATGTAAAATGGCCTAGTATTTGTATATAACCTACCCCATCTTCCTGAATGGCTCAGCAGGTAAAGAAACCGCCTGCAATGCAGGAGACACAGGACATATGGGTTCTATCCCTAGGCCGGGAAGGTGCCCCTGGAAGAGGAAAGGACAACCCACTCCAGTATTCTTCCCTGGAGAATCCCATGGACTGGGGAGCCTGGCGGGCTCCAGTCCACAGGGTCGCAAAAAGACACGGCTGAGCAGGAGCACGGACTCTGGAATACGTAAAATCCCTCTAAATTACTTACGTTGCCTAGTGCAGTGTGTTGCTGTGTAAACAATTGTAAATACAATGTAAATGCTGTGTAAATAGTTGCCAGCCTGTGGCACATTCATGTCTTGCTTATTGGAACTTTCTAGAATGTTTTTTCTATTTTCCATCTGCGGTTGGTGGAATCGCAGACACGGACCTCGTGGACACAGAGGCCTCTGGTGCTGGGGGTCTTCGCCATCACATCGACACTGGCTCTCAGGTCAAAATATAATCTAAGCAGAGGAGAGACACCACACACAGGCAACTGACCCCTTTACGCGAGATGTGGTTCCTTAAATGTTGCTCGAACCTGATGGCGCCATCTCTGAGTTGTTTTTGTTTTTCCTTATGGATGAAGTACGAACTTGGGCCTCGTGGCAGGTTTTGCTGGGATGAATCTTTGCTCTCACAGTCAGATCTGTGGACTGTTTCACCACTGGATTGTTCTGCCCGTCAGGCCTTAGGAAACATTTTGGCAGGTTGCGCCGTTATTTTGCTCATGTTGTGAGTAGCATTTCTCTTGACCTTTTGTTATTTACTGAAACAGTCCGGCCTGTTTTCTTTTAAGAGAAGCGTGAAATGAAGGGGAGTCTGCTCAGGCTGGCTTTGGTATCGAAAGACAGACTTAAGGAGACTTTTCAAGCGAAGGGGTCAGTGGCCTCCTTATTCCCACGATTTTAAGGGGTCTTTTGGGGGGAGTTTTTTTTCTCACTAAAGCGGATGCATGTAAGGTTTCTCATTTATTTATAATAAAACCTTTCACCGCATCTAAAAGCAGAGCTCTTAAGAGTTTAACCCTGACATCTGGGCATGATGGGAGGAGGTGCCCGGAGCACCTCCTGCTTCGAGCAGGGATGCGACGTGTTTCGGGAGGACAGCTCTGGACTGGTCACTGGGGGTCGGTTGGGTGGTCCTCCCCTCCAACCTCTCCCTACTTGTGTGTCCCACGTGTTTCTCAGCATCTCACAGGGGTTCTTTTTCCCTTCTTCCTGCTCCCCCAACACACACCTGTCTCACTGGTGCTTTTCTGCTCTTTTCCCAGAACTCCCCATTCACTACAGGTAAAGGAAATACCAAGATCTCATTGCATCTTTGAAGATGAGAAAATGTGTGTGTGTGTGTGTGTGTGTGTGTGTGTATGTTTAGATACACATTTGTTCCTATCTCCCCATCTATTTACCAGCTACTGGTCTCGTTCGGCCTCAGACAGAAAATTCAACAGGAAGTTGTATCTTTTCTTTGGGATCCCCATGGCTCTTGAACTCAGCTGCTCACGTTGAAAACATCACTCAAATTTTTGATGTGTTTATTTTCGTAGCCAAACAAAATGATCTTGACATCCATAAGTCAGCCCGAATGATTTCTGTGTCATTTTATAATGACCTGTGGATTTGAGAATTGCAGCAGGCTAAGAATGGGCCATTGCTTTGGAGGTGTTTCATCCACTCCTCAGACATGCAGCTGACAAATAATGACTGCGCTGTCCTCGGTGTTGGGATTCACTGGTGAACAGCAGCCACTGGCTTCTCATGGAGCTCCTGTATGAAGGCAGAGATACAGATGATGCCTTAGTAAAAAAACGTTAGGATTTGGTAGACACCAAAAACATAATGCCCAATAAGTAGGGAGGGGCAGACTAGTTTAGATGATGAGAAAAAGCAGCAGCCTAGAACTTCAAATACAATTAGGCAAAGTTGGGCAAGCTGCTGCTAGACAAAACAGGAACTTTTTCTCATGGCGCTTTTTAGAAAATGTTTTAATTGGAGGATAATTGCTTCACAGTATTGTGTTGGGTTCTGCCATACAACCACTTGAATCGGCCACAAGTACACATACGTCCCCTCCTTCCTGAACCTCCTCCCGACCTCCCACCAAAATCTACAAACAATAAATGCTGGAGAGGATGTGGCGAGAAGAGAACCCTCTTGCTCTGTTGGTGGGCATGTAATTGATACAGCCACTATGGAGGACAGCATGGAGGTTCCTTAAAAAACTAGGAATAAAACCACCATACGACCCAGCAATCCCACTACTGGGCAAACACCCTGAGGAAACCATAACTGCAAACGCCACATGTACCTCACGGCACCCCTTAAACTTCCTGTCTTGCAGCAAGTGTAGACGCAAAACGTTGCAAAGGAGCAGAGAGAGGTCCCAGGCATCCTTCACCTCTCTTCCCCCAGTGGTATTGTTGCATATAGTATAATGTAATTGTAGCATCTAGTCTAATGATTATAGTATACACGGTAGCAACACCAGGAAATTCACATTAGTATAATCTCCAGATCTTATTCAGATTTCACCAGTCTTTAGACGGACTTGTTGTGTGTGTGTGTGTCTGTGTGTGTGTCTGTGTGTGTGTCTGTGTACTTTATCCCATGTCTAGGATCCTAGAGCTACCCCCATGATCAGTATACAGAACTATTCCATCACCATCAAGAAACTCCCTTATCTCATGGCTCTTCTGGTATGAGAAATAGCAGCAGATGTTACCCTGTTTCTCGTCTGGATCATATTCTGGATGAGTCTGCAGTGAGAGAGGTTGGATACATCTCTGAAACCTATCGCTTGGTTTGGCTGCCATGGGATCTGCCTAACTGACTTACAGATGGAGATCCTTGGTCTGACTTGTAGGAAGAGCACTGATAAGCCCAGAAGAAAAAGATTTGAATAAATTGCCCTGACCTCATTTAGGGAGCCTGTCAGTTGATATCAGTTGATTTAAGAGGCTGATACCAGCTCATGTGACCTCCATAGTTCACTTCTAAGAAGAAAACCCTTTCTGATTAAGGCCCCGTTTAACTTTGGGGACTTAATCTTGTGTGTGTGCATTAGTCGCTCAGTCGTGTGCGACTCTTTGTGACCCCATGGACTGTAGCCCGCCAGGCTCCTCTGTCTATGGGATTCTCCAGGCAAGAGTACTGGAGTGGATCTTGCCACACCCTTCTCCAGGAGATCTTCCCGACCCAGGGATCTAACACGGATCTCCTGCATTGCAGGCAGATTCTTTACCGTCTGAGCCACCAGGGAAGACTAAATCCTAAGGGACTTCTGCTATAGTAGAAGCGCACACAGTGGTAACGAGTAAATAGGTCACCTCCTGAGTGGACGCATCCTTACAGAAAAGAGAAGAAATGCTAGCAAGATGCCTCTTTGTGCGTGGACGTGCAGTTAGCAAGAGCTTGAGGTGCAGGCCGAGAGGGAAATAGCAATAAACAGATTGAGGGAGAGACAGTAGATTTAAGGGAAAACATCTGCCTGCATGTGATGTCCAAATGCTGCGTCTGTGGCCTAGGATCACTCTTGTGATGTTTCAAAAAGCAATGCGAGGGGCCCAGGGCGGACTCTGAAAGGTTCTTTTTTCCCTCGAGATATTCTGTCTGCTCTACCCAGAGAGCTGCCGGGGTTCTGATGAAATAACTCATATGGGCTTGCTTCTCAAGGCTGGAGTAGCACTCCTGGGAAGCTAACTTTGGAATGATTGACTCAAAAAGACATGCTACCCGGATTGTTCTAGACACACTCATCAGAGGAGCCCATTTACTTTGCTAAACAAAACCTCTGGAAATCTCCAGATCGACTCCACAAAGGGTTCGTATTTCAGGTGGAAGTTTTCAGCGTTAAAGAAGCTGGAGACGAGAAGAGACAAGCAGATGAGTTCTCAGGAAGCCTCAGAAGAGATTAAGAGCATCTCTTGATGCTAGATTGAACTGCAAATAAGTCCCTGAGCTAAGTATTATTTTTCTCGCATGCGTTACTTGTTTGTGTCTTGTGAAGAAGCTGATTTAAAGGAAATAGAGAGACTCCCCTGGCAGTCTAGGGGTTCAGACTGCGCCTTCCAAACCAGGGGGTGCTGGTTTGATCCCTGGTCGAGGAACTAAGATCCCACATGCCTTGCAGCCAAAAAACCAAAACATAAAATAGAAACAATATTGTAACAAATTCAGAAAATCTTAAAAAAAAAAAAAAAGGAAATAGAGATCTTCCCCTTGGCCCTGTTCTCCATCTCCCTGGATGGAAGCCAAAGAAGCTCATGAGTTGAGGGCTCCCTGCTGGCCCATCATCTCCCCCTACGCCGATGGCACAGCAGCTGCCAGTATGTGAACACCTCACGCTCTGAGATTGTTCCCTCGAAGAGCATCGGCCATCCAGTCCAAACCTGGAAGGTCATCACAACCGAGATGGAAGAGGCAGTCCTCAATTACCGTCAACAACCCTTTTGGAAATTTCACAGTACACTCTTAACTTTACCCTTGCCTCTGATTGTCTAGTTCACATTTCCCTCTTTTTAGCTTGGGGGGAGGGAATCCTCTCCCCTAGAATATGGTTTCTTTTTCTTGTTTTTAAGATGTTTTTATGTGGACCATTTTTCAGGTCTTTATTGACGTTTTTACAGTATTTCTGTTTTATGTTTTAGTTTTTCTGGCCGCAAGGCTCCCCAACCAGGGATCAACTCACACCGCTGTGCTGAGAGACCAAGTCTTAATCACTGAACCACCAAGAAAGTCCTGTTAACTTGTCTTTATTTTTATACATCTTAGTCCCAACCAGAATTGCAATGAGATTCCTATGTGCCTTGACCACATAGGTTTTAAGCAATTGGGAATTTTATCAAATAGGAGTTATGTTTGTATAAATGATATCTCTTCACATACGGGATGCTGGTCACTAGAGCTCTGTTCTGAATGATGGTGACCATGGCCTTCGTGTTTGGCAGCCGGTGGGTGTGGGGGGGCGTGGGATGTTGCGGTGGGAATGGCTGATAACGGGGGTGGTGGCTCTGCAGCGCTGCCAAAGAGCTGTGAGCGCTGATCGCCTGCTCCCTGTGGTCAGCACCCGTGGCCTGTTTACTCCCCACTCTAACGCAAGCACATAGTAGACACTCAAGATTTGCTGAAAGAAATCAGGCCAGATACAGTATGGTCTCTGTTTTCCAGATCTCTCCTCTATCATATGGATGTCCTAGCCCTGTGTTAAAGTTAGGACACCCTGCAAACACGAGATAACTTGCTTCAGGTCACATAGGTTGAATACACTGGATCTGAATTCAGTATTTTCAGCCTCCCAATGGTACCTTCCATTTGCAACTCACGGTTTCTCATTTTCTTAAGGCACAGTGAAGTCACTCAGTTGTGCCCGACTCTTTGTGACCCCGTGGACTGTAGCCTGCCAGGCTCCTCCTTCCATGGAATTCTCCAGGCAAGAATACTGGAGTGGGTTGCTATTCCCTTCTCCAGGAGATCTTCCCAACCCAGGGATTGAACCCGGGTCTCCCGCATTGCAAGCAGACGCTTTACTGTCTGAACCACCAGGGAAGCCCCTTCTTAAGGCACAGAATCCTTCTAATTGTTTGGTCTGGGTGTTGAGGAGACGCTTGGTGTAAGGAAAGGCCCAAATTTCATTTTTTTTTTCTTTCTTCCAAGAAATCTTTAGACCTGTACGTGACACCCTGGTGATGATGGGTCCAGTCTGAAGATCCTCACCTTAGAATAGCCCATCTCACAGATCGTCAGCCGGGCGCTCACGTGGACATGGTCCGCATACCTCGAAAAGCACTAGTTGACTTTTTCCAAGCCAAGCAGTTGACCTTAGGACTTGGCACCCTATGAGTTTACACCATAATTTAAATCCAAATCTTTTTTTTTTGAACTGTAAATACACACACAAGGTGGCTGATAGTGAGGTGAGGAGTAAGGATGAGCAGGGCGGGCGCTCGAGTCAGGCCAGGCGGCAGGCTGCGGCGTTTTGTTTCCGCCGCCTTCTCGTGCTGCCTCTTACTGTTCCGTGTGTTCCCTGAGCTTTTCAGATTCTGTTGTGCTCTTTGCAGCTGGATGTTTTCCAGAGGGTCATCAAGAGAAAGGAGTATCCTCTGCATTAATAACCTCGGGAAGAATTTTAGCTGTAAAATCAGAGAGCAGACCATCTGGTGGAGAACAGGAAAGGCGGGTTGGGGGGTGTGTGCATTTATTCCCTCTTCCAGGAAAGTGTCAAGTTCACCATGCTCCAGCATCACACCCTTCACCCAATAACTTGGAGATCTCATATCAAGTTTGCTCAATAATCATGATGTAAATGGTGAAACTACTACTCTCATTTGGGGAATAAACATTGTTCCTTTTAAAGGCATACAATATACAAAATAAGTGACTTTAAGTTCTTACTTCCTGTTTTTTTTTTAATGAATTCATTAATGTGGAGTTCCCAAACAACTCTTGAATGTTTGCATTTGCTACAATTATTGAAAAATACAGGTGCCCTATGGAAATGTAAAGAATATCCTAAGATGTATAGCAAAGTCAGGGCTTCTCTGGTGGCTTATCTTAGATGGTAAAGAATCTGCCTGCAATACAGGAGACCCAGGTTTGATCCCTGGGTTGGGAAGGTCCCCTGGAGGAGGAAATGGCAGCCCACTCCAGTATTCTTGCCTGGAGAATTCCATGGACAGAGGAGCTTAGCGGGCTACAGTCCATGGACTCACCAAGTCAGACACGACTGAGTGACTAACACCCTCTACTTTCTTTACTATGCCAAAGATAAGCACCGTCAATGGGGAGTCAGAAAACTGTGGCCTGTGGGTCAAACCTGGCCACTTGTTTTTGTGAATAAAGTTTTATTGGAACACAGCCATACTCATTTGCTTCTAGATTGTCTGTGGATGCTTTCCCATTATAAAAACACAGTTGAGTGGTTATAATAGAGACTGAATGCCTTAAAATATTTGCTTTCTACACCTTTACTGAAAGTGTCCCAACTCATCAAAGACATCTCTATGATATTTATTTACTCGCTCATTGTTCATTTGTTCAGTGAGCACCAACCCTGTTAAAGACACTGTGAGAAATGTAGAGATGAAGAAAGCAGGGCGAGGGTCAGGGAGGATTGGGAGGACGGGATTGGCAGATGCAGACTGGGGTAAACAGGGCAAACACACCACGGCCCCGCTGTGCAGCCGAGAACTGCATTCAGTATCCAGGGATAAGCCATGATGGAAAAGAATGTGACAAAGAATGCACATGCCTGTTAAACTGATGAATTGCTGTATATCAGAAATTAACATGAGGTTGTAAATAAACTGTACTTGAACAGAATTTTTAAAAAACTGTTGAACGGCAGCGGGGGACAACAGGCATTTCTTGTCTCTTTCCCGATCTCACAGGAAATGGAACTGAGCGATGCTCTTCAGCAGATTCAAGGCGTTCTCTCCTACTCTTGGTTGACTAAGAGATTTTACAATAAAAGGTGTAAGATTTTAGAATTTTTTTGCATCTCCTGAAATAACTGTATAATTTTTCTTTCATTCTATTAAATGGCAAATTAGAATGGTTGAGATTTTTAAATCAGTCACTTAAGTTAATCTTGTATATTTTTGGAATAAATAAACACAGTTTTGAGAAAAAAATTTTTTTTAAAGAAAAGAAAACAGTCCTTAATGTCCAGGAACTTTCCATGTAACAGAGACAAGTCATGAACTCAAATTGCCACCTCCTGCAACACATGCCACGAGAGAAGAAAGAACTAAATCGCTGTGTGGCTGAGAGATGGCGAGCCCCTGGGCAGGGAGAGGGGCTGGGAGAGGGGGAGGATAGCTTTTCACGACCGTGGCTCCCTCTGACTTCCCCGCGGGAACTTCATGAGAAGGAAGAGTCATTTCCTTCATGGAATTTTATAAATCGTTGCCTCCAAAGGGTGGAAACAATTTAGGATAGTACTTCGTGTCCAGATTTCTTTACCTGGAAGTGTATGTCTTCTGGAACTACGGGGATAATCGTATTTCTAGAAAAATGTGAAAGACTGGAAGGAAGGCTTCTTCCTTCAGCGTGGGAAGACAGAGGGCATTTTCCCTTTTCCCTGTTCCCTGAAGAAAGTTATATTGAATGGCCTGGGTCTTTAACACCCCTCAAATATGAGATGGGTTAAAAACAAGGCTCAGTTGTAGACCCCCGGCCACGACCAAGCATGACTCAGTGACTTGGAATGCCAGAGCCAGCAGGTGTGACGGGAACTTTGGCTGAAGGTTCCAGGCGGATGCCACCTCACCCTGGAAGATTCCGTGTGGGAAGCCTTCCCAAATCCTACAGTTGGGATTCTATTTTTTAATTTTTATTTATTTGTGTTTGGTTGTGCTGGTGTCTGTTGCTGGACGCAGGCTTTCTCTCGTTTTGGTGAGTGGGGGCTCCTCTCTACTTGCAGGGCGTGGCCTCCCGTGTTGGGGAGCACGGGCTCTGGGCACATGGGCTCAGCTGCCCCTTGCGTGTGGAGTCTTCTGGGACCAGGGATCGAACCTGTGTCCCTTGCACTGGAAGGTGTATTCCTCTCCACTGCACCACCAGGGAGGTCCTCCAGGTGGGATTAATGTCTGCCTCTTCACTTGTGACTTACTTGAGGGCAAGTTTCCCTTTTCAATTTCTGCATCCCCAAGAGCACCCACTATTTCTGTTTCCCAAATGTCTATTGAATTAGTGTGGGTTGAAAGCCCCCTGATGCTGTGTATTCAAAATCTAGGTGGCTGATTTTGGCTAAAGAACCCCAGAATTTCAGCTTTATCTAAAAATGAAACAAGTGAGAATCTTTCCATTCCACTGCCATCAGAGGATGAAAAATGTTGGTTCGATTCTGGTCACCCATTCTCTACATTCATGACAAAGCGTCCATGGCAAGTGCAGCTTATTTAGGTTAGAACACAACCCTGGGACGTTTCACCCACTGAAATCATAATATTTTGACTGATAAAGTGAGTATGCTCAGTGAGAAAGGTCCTGAAAGAAAGTGATACTGGACCCCATGAGGTCATTTTAGTCTTTGGAAGCACCAAGCCAGAATCTTTCGCATTTGCTCCCTCTGAATCAGAGGACCCCTGAAGTTAACACCCCTCTCACCCGCATCCCGGGCTCCGCCTTCCCATTACCAAGGAGCCCAGATGAAGCTTTCTCAGTAACCTGGGTACCAATCGACAGGGGTGTCCCCAGCTAAAGAATAGAAGACCAACGCGTGTTCCGGAAGCTCGCCTTGCTTGTCCCCTCCTCCCCCCTCAGCCCTCGGAGGAAAACCCAGCCCTTGTGTAAGAAGAACCCACTCGAGGGCATTTTATCGGCAGATAAAGTCACTGCGGAGACACGCGGTGCTGTCTGCTATCCAAACCGTCTGAAGGAACACAGACTCTCCTGGCTCCTTTAAGGCCCACCGTGTCTTTATGAATGGGCCTGCTTCCTCATTCGCTCTTCCTGTCGGTATCGGGGGGTCAGAGGCCTTTCTTCCAAAACGGGGAGAGAACGCCGGGCATCCACACAAGAGCTGGCGGCACGTCGTCACGGAGCCCGCCTCCTCATGGTCCCTCGGGGATTCTTCCTGAGCTTTTCTGATCTGTAACAATCCCTTTGAAGGCCTACCAACGCTTAGGTGAGATGAAATGACTGATTACCCTGAAGTTCTGTCTGCACTGGAGTCTTTCTGAGCGGCTGCTGATTCGGGCCCGTTGAAAGCATTCGGTGGCGTGAATCCACGGTTTCTGCCCACATCACCGCATTCCTGGGATGCCTTTCTCCGGGCCTTCGCAAGATCATCTGACAGCCGCCTGTGAGGTCAATGAACTTTATACATAATTAAACCTTGGCAGTTAGGAGAATTAATTTTTTTTTTCTCCCCCCAAAGCGGAGAAACAGGACGTGTTACGTGGCCCTCCAGTTACTGAGTAAAAGTTCTCTGGAGTCATCGGGCTAGTCTCACATGATTTAGTGCTGAACCCAATAAGCCAGTGGCTGCATCCTCTACTGGGCCCCACAGAACACTCACCACCCACACTGTTTATTCAGACTCGGATCTGGGCCATTTGGGGTTTAAGCCAGAAGAAAGGGGGAAAAAATCCAACCCTGGAATGAACGCTTTTGAAACTGTGTATTCTTGATGAAATGCGGCCAAGGAATCTTTAAAAAATTCTATTTAAAATCAATTACTGGGATCATATTTTCATTACAATGGATTGTTAGCAACAACTAATTTTCGTGTTTCCATCTAGCTTTGGGCTCTAGGCTGGGACTGGAATGGTCACTCTGTTTTCCTGGCTATCTGATGGCACCACCCAGCTATGCGTGGGTATTGGGCAACTCTGACCAGCAGCTTTCCATAAAACAACAAGGAAAGGTGTGAGGAGGCAAGCAATCGAATGAAAACAAGCCTAGAGGAGTGCAGCACGTGTGCTCCCGGGGGAGGGGCGGGGAGGAAATAATACCGGAGAGAAAGCGAGCAAGGGCAGGACCGGCTATGCCTGGGAGCACGGACACCAGCACCGCCGGTCAGGGCTGCAAAGGTGCCCTCTCGGATGGGTCGGGCCTCCAGAGAAGATTCTGGAAGCTCCCTGGGTTACCCGCCCTGCTCGTTGGCAGTTCCCACCGTCCGGAGACGGAGACGCTCGCTTCTTTGCAGCCTGCCGTGGGCGCCTGTGCTGCTTCAGGGGCTGCAGGGCCGCCGGGCGCGCGTCACTCCGAGGGCGGGCGGGGCCTGCTTGTTGCTGCTTCTGGAAGCTACGATCGGATCGCTGTGTCCACCCCGTTCCCGGGGCCCAAGGTGCGGCTGCGCCGCAGGCAGCCTGGAGCAGCCTTGCCGAGACTGCAGACCGCGGTGCCGTTGCCCTGCCCGCCGGGCGTTGGGTGTGTCCGCAGGAGAGGACATCGCGGCCGCGTGTCCAGGAATGAGCCTCGCACCCACGTGCCAGCGTTAAGGACTTCTCTTTTGGGTTTTAAGAGGTCCTGTTTTTAAGGAAAAGCTCCTGAAAACCGGAAAGGACTCTAGAATTTCCCTGGCCTCAAGGTGGTGGCTCGGCCCCGCAGTTTCTTGAAGAGCAGGGGCCGCACATCAGAGAGCGCGGGGGGCAGCCCTGGACGGGGCGGCCGGCCCCTCGGAGCTGCTGCCCGGGGCCGCGGGACGTCCTCCGAGAGGCCTGCGGTCACTGCTCTCACTTCCCCCGGCCCCTTCCGCTTCCTCGGCAGATGTGCAGGGGACGGGCGGCACCCCCGCGAGGGAGTCCGGCCTCATTGAGAAGTTGTCAGATGACCCGGGCAGCCTGGGGCCTTCCCTTTTTCACTCGGGTTATGTCAGCGCCCTACTCCGGCTGCGGTTTGTTCCAGGGGGAAGAGGTTGTCTTCCCTTCCATCCGCCCGCCCGCGTTTGCAGCAGGTCCCAGTTCCCCGTGTGGATAAATCACTGCATGAGTGGAGTGAGGGCCGCGATCTCACGGGGAGGGATTTGAGCCCACAGACTCCGAAGCCCTGTACCCACCACACCCGTCCCGGTCTCTCTCATCGTCTGTCCGTTGATCCCTTTCCTTAGGGGCCCCTCGGAGTCCAAGAAGACTGGAGTGGGTTGCCATTTCCCTCTCCAGGGAATGTTCCCAACCCAGGGATCGAACCGAGCCTCCAGCATTGGTGTAGATGCAGACATGGATTTTGGGGTCTTAGGGGACAAACACTGTCCCCTAGATGTTGCTGAATTGCTCTCACTTTACACTTCCAGAACCATGTATGACAGTTCTTGTTGACCTGTATCTTCTCCAAATCTCGGTGCCATCAGCCTTTTACATTATTGAAGGATATCTTCTTGTGGTATTGAATTATACTTCTCTGGTTTCTGTTGATTTACGCTTTTCTTTCTCATGATTTTTGGTCATTTGGGTTTCTTTTTCTATGTATTGCCAGTTCATAGATTTTGCTCATCTTTTTGTAGTGGATTTTTTTTTTCTTACAGATTATCAAGCATTCATTATATATCCTATATATTAAAAAAAAAAATCTACCCTTTCCATATCTTGTCTTTAACCTTTGTTTTTGATGTCTCTGTCACATAAGTTTTAAAGTCAAATTGGTCAACATTTTCTTCCTTTTTTGCTTTTTGGTTTGTGTCATTCCCTAGTCTGGGATTGTAAAAATAGTGTCTGTATTTTTCTTAAATATTTTAGAGTTAACTAATTCTCTTGGAATTCATGTTTTGATATAGCATGAGTTAGAGATCTATTTTTTCCCTGTGAATGACAAATTGTCTCAGGACCGTTTAATAAATAGTTCAGTCATTTCCCACAGTTTTTATAACGCTACTGCTGGCACATCCCAGGTTCTTGTACACGGAGGGGCTCTTTCTATTAGCTGCAGCTGTCTAGTTAGCTGCATCAATTGTGTCCTAATTATAAGGCTTTAATAAATGTCTTGATATCTGATAGGACAAGTGTCCATCTTACAGTTTTTCAATATTATCTTGGCTGCTTTTGACCCTAATTCTTCTACATGAATTTTAAAACTAGGTAAAAAACTGGGTTCGTGAAAAACCTTTCTGGGACTTGACTATGAATTATGTTCAATTTATGTATTAACTTAGGAGGAACTGATGTCAATGTTGAATCTTTTCATCTCTGAGCATGAGATATATCTCTATTTAGGTCTTAGGACTTTCAGTGAAGTTTTTTAAAGTTTATTTAATTTAGATTTATTTTTAATTGGAAGATAATTGCTTTATAATATTGTGTCGGCTTCTGCCATACATCAGTATGAATCAGCCATAGGTATACATTGTCCCCTTCTTCTTTAACCTCCCTCCCACCTCCCACCCCATCCCACCCCTCTAGTTGTCACAGAGCACCTCAGTGAAGTTTCATAACTAGTTTTCACTTAACTCTTGCACCCATTTCTTTTGATTCATTCCTAGGTTTGTCATAGGTTATTGCTATCACTAATGGGATCTTTTAAAAGTTACATTTTCTAATTGGTTGTTGCTGATGAGGATGCCATGGATGTTTGTACAATATATTAATCTTGTCTCCAGTATTCTTGCAAAACTCTCCTATGACTTGTAACTGTTTGTAGTTTCTCATGGGTTCCATAGTAGACAGTCTTATGTGCAAATGCTTCTTTTGTTTCTCTATTTCAAATCCTTATTTCTCTTACTTCTTTTCCTTGTTTTATTGTATCAGCCAGATACCTCACATAATGATGGGTAGAGTGGTGATAGAAAATGCATATTTATCTAGTTCCTGACTTCAAACGAAATATGTTCCTAAAATTTATTGTAGGTTCTTAGTAGAAACTGCTTAGTACAAACTTCCTTCTATTCTTGATTGGCTAGGTATTTTATTGTATTTTTAAATTGTGAATGGGTACTAAATTTTATAAAATGTTTTTTTTGCATCTATTGTGATAATTAGTTTTTCCTTCTTAATGTGTCAGTGTGGTGAGTTACAGTAGGATTTTCTAATGTTGGAGTCTTCCTTGAGCTTCTGGGATAAACTTTACTCATCATCACAAACACACACGCACACACACATGTACACTATATTTACCATGTGATAAATATGAGATATGTGATCATGATATATATCATATCAAAAATATGTATTTTAAAATAAATATACATCTATATATGTATTACACTGCTGGGTATGCTTACTAATATTTTATTTAGATTTTTGCATTGATATTTTTAGCTTAGATTGACCTATTGCTTTCTTGTTTTGTACTGTCTGCTTCTTAAATGTATAGCTTTAGACTGAACTGATAAAAATACATTCAGGAGCTTTTGTTCTTTTTCTATTTTTTTGTGTCAGTTTTGGTAACATATTTTCCTAGGAGATTTTCCATTTCATCTGCTTTTAGTTTTATTGCTTGAAAGCAGAAAATTGAATTCTCATACTTCAAAAAAAACTTAACTGTATTTATAGTTATGACTCCTTTTCATGCCTAATAGTGTTTGTTCATGCCTTCCTTTGTTTCTCTTGCTCATTCTTGTTGAATATCTTCTGATTTTACTAGTCTTCCTAAAGAATCCACATTGGTTCCTATGTGTGTTTCTTTGTTTTTATTTTATTGATTTGTTATTATCTTTGTTATTGCCTTCCTACTACTTTATCTTTATCCATTTGTGGAAAAAGAATTTTCTCTTGTTGTCTTTGAGTTTACATTATTGCTTAACCTTTTTATTTTCTTAATCTACATTTTTTCTTGTTTTCTGATCATTGCATTTAGTGCTAAACATTCCTTCCGCTGATATCTAGGGTTTTAACTATTGTTCAGTTCCAAATAGTTTGTTACTTTCATTTCTATTTTATTTAATAGTTTAGCAGCATGTTTTTGAAATTTTAAGATGTACTGGGGTTTGGGGCTGTGGTTTTGTTATTGATTTCAACTTTTATTGTATTTTGGTTGATGAGTGTGGTCTGAATGTTAGCAGTTCTTTGAAGTTTGTTGAGACTTGCTTTGTGGCCTAGAACCTGGTTAACTTTTGTAAACATTTCATGTGTATTCTTTATTTAATGGAGGTTTCTCGTCATATCCATTAAATGTTTGTAATATGGATTATTTAAATTTTTCATTTGTTTTTAAGCTTGATCTATTGATTTCATAGAGATATGTGCTAAAATCGCTCACTATAATTTTGAATTTGTACCTTCATATAATTAAATCAGTTTTGCTGTATATATTTGACATTGTGTGATTAGGTATATGGAAGGATTCTGGTGAATATATCTTTTTATTATTAAGGAATGATCTTCTTTACCACCCCCAAATGCTTTTGGCTATAATGTCTATTTTATCGTATTAATTGAGTCATTCAATTAAAATATATATTTATTAAGCATTTATTATTTGTAGAAACACTTATTATTTGAAAACATTTTTTATGTTTATCCTTCCTGTGACATGTTTTAGGCTTCTCTCTTATAAACAGCTCAAGTTTTATAAAATTCAATCTGAGGATTTCTGCCTTTAATGAATTAGTTTAAGCCATTTACATTGATTATGATGTCATATATTTGGAATTCATGAAGAATCCAAATGTTCTCCATCTAATGTGCTGCTGCTTTACTTATGTTTTATCCCTGTCCTGTCTCCTGTTAGATCACTTGAGTCTTCCTGCTGCTTTCTCTTCCGTGCACCCACTCCCTGCTACTTGGGTGGCAACAGGCCCCCAGCTGGGGCTGCCCTGGTGGCTCAGTGGTAAAGAATCCGCCTGCCAGTGCAGGAGATGTGGGTTCGACCCCTGGGTCGGGAAGATTCCCTGGAGAAGGAAATGACAACCCACTCCAGTCTTCTTGCCTGGGAAATCCCATGGGCAGAGGAGCCTGTCTTAGGAACTTAGCAACTGAACCACCACCACCAGACCCCCAGCCACAGCTGTGCTCAGGGTCCAAGCCCAGGCGGATCTGTTTCATGAAGACCAGAACAAAAGGCAGAACCTGCGTGGGCGCTGTGTCCCCAAGATTTCCGAGTTGGATGCAGTTTTGAAGGAACCAGCTCTCAGGAAGTTAACCTGGGCTGTCTGGATGCCTCTTCAGCCCAGAAGAAAGGGGAGGAGATGGAGGAAACAGCAGGAGAAGGAGAACAGAGAGGAGAAGACAAAGGGGAGATGAAGGCAGTTGTCCCCCCGGTGGCCGGAGAGGACTGAAGTCCTCCGGCAGTGCCGGGAGCCGGGAGCCACGGTGTCCCTGAGCGGTCAGCGGGCCCCCGCCTGCCTGCAGCTGCAGATGCTTCAGACTGAAGATGCCAGGTTTTAGAGAAGGCGTTTGAGCTGTTGAACACCCTTCACACCGAGCGGGAAGGCTTCCACAGGGGCCCTGACGGTGACATGGAGAGCCACACAGCTTGTGCCGTGCTATGTGACGACATCCTGAAGAACTTCAAGGAGCTCAAGAATCCTAGGGGAGAATGGAAAGAAATGACCCTCTCGTTCAGTGGTGGGTCCGGCAGAGACCTCGCTTGCTCTCACTGGGGACTCCAGACTCTCCCCCACCTTCCTCCTGTTGAAGCGTCTCCCTCAGCTGCCTCCCAAGCACAGAAATACAGTCATGCTGTATTTCTCTTTTTCCTCTTGATTTGCAATGTTTTGTTCTGTATCTCAGCTATTACCCTTAAACCTTAAAAATCATGTTTGTTCTAAAGTCTCAAATTCAAGTGTTATCTGTATCTCTATTTGCTTCCCAAACAATATGCTGTGGATTTCTTAGAGAACTAACCTTGACCCCAGTTTCTCTCTATATATATTCTAATAGGACACTGTCGGCTATTTTTATCCTGTATCATCTTGCTTCTGTTCTGTCTGCATACAATTTTTTTTTTACAAATCTACTTTTTAAAATTCATCAAAATGGATGCCATTTTATTTACATTGTGGGTAAGACTATGAAGTCCAGAACCAGACTGCCTTAATTTGAATCCCAGTTTAGTTGTGACTCGCTTAGAATGGTGCTTGGTATGCAGCACAGAGGGGGCCCTCGTCAGTGTTACTGATGTTGCTTCTTGGCTTCTGCTTCCCCAACTCAGTTCAAATTCCTTCTTACTGAAATCCATCTCTGAGTAGTTATTTCATCAAGGATTGTATGAAACTATCTCTGTCAGTCTCTATCTGGAAATATTTTTAATTCACCCTTAGTCTTGAATAATAATTTTCTAGGTATAGAATTCTACATAAATATTTTCCCTCAGCATTTGAAAATATTATTTTGTTGTCTTCAGACATCTATTACCGATGAGGTGCAGTCAGCATCAGTCTATCTTTTGTTTGGAAGTTTTTTTTTTTCCCTCTAATTGTCTTAAAGATCTTCGTTTTTCTTTTTGTTCCTGTCTTTGATGATTGGCAGTTTCACTGTAGTCCTGTTTGGGATTCAATATGTCTCTTGAAGGATTTCTGATATTCATTGACTTTGAAAAATTCTATCAAAATCTCTGAGTATTGTTCCTCTCAGTTCTCCTTATTATCTTTTTAAAAAATTCCTCTGTTGTTTGTTGTTAGACTGTCTTCTTTTTTTGTTTTTTTGAGCAGAGAAGGTTTATTGCAGGGCCATGCAAGGAGAAGGGCTTATGCCCTAAAAAACTCCAAGATCCTAGATCTTGTTCTTCTCATTTTCATATTGTTTTTCTTATTGCCCACATCTCTCTTTTTCTGTGGTCTATTTTTTTTCAGTCTCCCCCTACTGTTTCCATTCCTGTTCTCCTAAAGGTAAATAAGGTCAACAGCTGGTATGCATCCTTCCACATGTGTCTCCAGACTCATGTATAAGCACATGTATATTCCAATAAATTAAGTAACAGTGTTTTGTTGTTGTTTGGAAAAAGTCCGATCATGCCTTGTGCATTACTTTACAACTTGACTTTCTCTGTTAATAGTACATTAAGGATATATTCCAAATAAGTAGATACGAATTTAACCAATTAAAAAAATAGCCAAATAAATTCCATGGTATGGCTGTAGTAGTTTATTCAGCTGTCCCACTACTCATGAACATTGAGGTCATTTTCAGTTTTATGTCTACACAAACATTGTAGATAAAAACATCCTCATACATATTTACTTATGTGCTGGTTCCTTAATTTCTATGGGAACAAATTCTACCCCACGCTACTTCCCCCCACCCCGATTCTCAAGGAAGTCCACTTTCTATATATTAGCATTTTCTTCTGGCATTTCAGGGACTTCCCTGTTGGCTTAGATGGTAAAGAATCTGCCTGCAATGCAAGACCACCTGGGTTTGCTCCCTGGGTCAGGAAGATCCCTTCAAGAAGGGCATGGCTATCCACTCCAGTGTTCTTGCCTGGAAAATTCCATGGACAGAGGAGCCTGGGGGGCTACTGTCCATGGGGTCACAAAGAGTCGGACACAACTGAGCGACTCATTTCACACTTCTGGCATTTCTAAATAATGTGTATGCTGTGATCTTTTATCAATTTTACTCATGATGTCTTAACTTCCTATTATACTAATAGGTTTAGCTCTCTTAATAACCGTATCCATTGCTTTGCCAACCCTGTTCTCTCAATATGATTATATTGCAATATGGGGTTAAATCTGTTGTTAGTGTTTTCAATTTGACCTATGGAAAGAGCATTAGCAGTTAAAGTTTTTAAGTTTAAGTTTTATGAAGTTAATGTCTGTCTTCTAAAGAAAAATTGTATTGGAGTATAGTTGAATTGGCTTCCCTGGTGGCTCAGACAGTAAAGCATCTGCCTGCCATGTGGGAGACCAGGGTTTGAACCCTGGGTCGGGAAGATCCCCTGGAGAAAGAAATGGCAACCCACTCCAGTACTCTTGCCTGGAAAATTCCATGGACAGAGGAGCCTTATAGGCTCCAGTCCATGCGGTCACAAGGAGACTGCACTTCACTTTCATAATTGAATGGCGATGTTTTGTTAGTTTCGGGTGCATACATATACATATACCCATTCCTTTCTACATTGTTTGCCCACGTAGTCCGTTACAGAGCACTGAGAAGGCTTCTGTGGGCTTCACGGTAAGTTCTTACTGTTGTTGCTGTTCAGCCGCCCAGCCGTGTCCGACTCTTTGGGGCCCATGGACTGCAGCGCGCCAGGCCTCCCTGTCCCTCTCCCGAGGGACAAACTCTTAAGTTTGTTTTCTGCATCTTGACTCTACTTCTGTTTTGTAACTGAGTTCGTTTTTACCCCTTTTTAAGATTCCATGTGTCAACAGTATCGTGTGTTAATGTGTCTTGGTTTTTTTGTTTGTTTTCATTTCCTCAGCGCTCTCCATCTTTGTAGGGGAAGCTGTGCTTCCTGTGTCTCTCACAGTCTCACAGGACGCTTTTCCACCAGGCTGATCATACCAGAAAGCCGTGAGTTCTCTTTCTTGGTAGCCTTCCTCCTGGAGACTTCCATTTCCCTCTCATCTGGATGTTTCTTCAGGCCTGCTGCACAGCTGCATGCTGGGATGGCTCTTCCTTGGTGTTCTAGAACTTTCCTTGACGTTTCAGTTGGGTCCCCTTTCTTGAGGCATTCCATGCTTTGGGTGAGCGTGTCCCCCCGCTGGATCAGGATGCTAGCCTAGCGCCGTGGTGGTGCTGGAGGCCCTCACTGTGTCTTTTTCTCGATCCACTGGTCCAGTCAGCTCCCCTCACCACGTCAGCCCTCTGCTTTATCCCTGAGTCAAATCACATAAATTTCCTCTTTTTCTGCTCACACATTTTTGTGACTCCCAATCTATAAGCAGCTTTTCCAAAATGGATCCAAGAGAGAGGTTCACACTTTGAATGTCTGAAAAGACTTTATATGTTTTTTTAAAATATTTTTATGATGTATTTATTAGGCTGCCCCCAGTCTTAATTGTGGCGTGCAGGGTCTTTGATCTTCCTTGTGGCGCGTGGACTCTCAGTTGCGGCCTGTGGGATCTAGTTCCCTGACCAGGGATGGAATCCAGGCCCCCTGCGTTGGGAGCACAGGTCTTAGCCACTGGACCAACCGGGAGGTCCCCTAAGAGGTCTTTATCTTCTCACCGGAAGGCGTATCTGTCTTGTACAAAGAATTGTAGGTCAAAACTAAATTATCTTCAGAAGTGTGAAGGCATCGCTCTTGTACGCTGCCTCCCAGTGCTGCTGCTAAAAGGGTGAAACCATTCTGGTTCGTAATGCTTTCTACCTGACCTTTTTTCCTTCCCCTGCGACCTTGTAGAAGTTTTCCTTTCCCCAGTATTCTAGATTTCATAATAACTCTCCTATGTGGGAGTCTGTTTCGTCTGTTGTGCTGAGCAATCAGCGTGTTCTTTCAAGCTGTCCGATCCACTTCTGGTAGCAAGTCTTTCTTTCCAAAACCCCTGTGACGTGGGTGTTGTCCTTTCTAGACCAGTCCTCTGATTCCCTCCTGTTTTCTGTCTCTTTATCTTTTGCTCTTTTGGGGGATGATTTCTTCAATTTCCAACCTGCCTGTTGGATTTTCATTTCTGTTATTGTTTTAAATTTCCTCTTTTCATCTATAAATAGTCGAGTTTTTTAAAGCATATTCTCTTTTGTTTTCATATGTGACATTCTCTCTGTCTTCTGAAAACAATATTACTCTCTTTTGAAATTCTCTTCTCCCTTCACGGCCTCTGTTTCCTCCCTGTTGCCTTTCGTTTGTTTGTTTGCTTCGAACTTTGTCTTTCCTGTAGAGGCTTTCCTTGCGTGCCTGGTATTCCTTGAGTGGCTGGTCATCTTGAAGAGTGAAAAGCTAATCATTTCTTTGGAAGCTCTGAGGATGTGTGGGGCTTATTGACTTTGAGCATTAGCATAGAATAATGTGTTAATGCCATTTGTTGGGGAATTCCACATGTCAACCCCTAAAAGTCTCCTACCGACGAATCTACAGAGACGGTCAGACTCTCCAGGGAGCACCCTTCCCAACTCCGCTCTGGAAGATGAAGCTTGGCCTGTTCCAGGGCTGAGCGCTGAGCTCAGTGAGACGAGGGGCCAGCATTCAGTGTGCATATTTCTGTTCTCTTTGATGCAAGATATTCCCCAGTCCAGGAACCCTGTCTCAGGAGACCACGCCTCCAGTTTTACCAGTTGGGAGAAAGACCGCTGCCCAGCAGGGTGGAGTTGGGGAAGGGACCTGAGGGCCTGGGAGTGGAAACGTGAACACGTTAGCTGCTTAGTCAAGTCCGACTATTTTGGCTCCTCCATCCACGGGATTTTCCAGGGAAGAATTAAGTGCAGGGGGTTGCCATTCCCTTCCCCAGGGGATCTTCCCGACCCAGGGACTGAACCCACGCCTCCTGCACTGCAGGCGGATTCCTTACCATCTAAGTCACCAGGGAAGCCGAACTGGTTCTTCAGCGACTTTCATCCCAATCACTCCTCCCTTCTGCTCCCTTCCCACTTCCAAAGGTAATTAGTGCTGCCTGTTCCTGGACCTCCTAAGCATCGGTGACTTCGTTCCTGACTTTCCTTATTCCTAGTCTAGGATTCTGCCTTTTTGGTTCTGCTAGTTCTGTTACCACTTGTCCACCTGTTTTCCATCTTATTGCTGGAAATCTTATTGCTGTTATCCCTTCACTGGCACTCCTGTCCTTCTGAGTTTATGTCTTTGAAATGGTCCCTTTCCCTAGTTGTACTGAGGTTTCAGAGGGACCAGTGTTGGATATGGTGTGTTCAGTTCTCCGTTTTTACTTGGAAATCCTGTGTTACATTTTGGTGATTTCCTTAATTCTCTTTTTCCAGTTCACTGATTCTATGTTTGTGTCACTCTACTGTCTAACTTTTCCATTAAGTTATTTTTAGGAGTTCCATTTTGTTCTTTTTCAAGTTTGCTATTTTCTTTCTCTTTTTTAATTCACTCCTATTATTTCATTATGTTTTTTAGTCTTTTTATCATTTTAATACTTTTAAGAAATCTTATTTCATAGTCCGTTTCAGACTGTAGTATTTTTCCAGTTCTTAGATTTTAGTTAAAAAATTATCTTTACAACTGGTCCTCATGGTAGTGGATTCTCGGGGGGGGGGGGGTTGTTGGCAAGTTCATCTTCACCAAGATTTTTTCTCAATGGGAATCTTGTGAGTCCTGAGTTGTGAAATTGTCCTGATGTAATGGTCACATATTTGTTTCTTTCAGTGATCAAAGGTGTTTTCTGATGGTCCTGGAAGTGCGTTTATGTTCATTTCTTGTCCTATACCCAGATACACAGATAATGTAAATTCTGATGTTACAACTGAATGTGGTTCGTGTTTGGGGTTTTGATTTCTCAGAGGCAGCCTGGTCTCTGGCTTGTCTGCCCTTCATCTTGAGGCAGTGGGCAGTGATCTTTGTCCCTTTTTTGTGGATAGGGTGGCTGTAAGATTTATGAGAAGGGCTCAGTTCCACATCCGTCCTTCCACCTCAGTCAGGACCAAGGCCACATCTCTTCATGGGCGTTAGAATCTAATCATTGTCCCTAGATCCCCAAGGGCATTGGTGTGGGTCTGAAACTCACTTGGACACCAAGGAGTTGACTTATTTCTAAAAATCAGGCTTCAGTTTTAGTTTTTCTTCATTTCCGGAGACCATGCTTCTCTCCCTCGCTTCTTTCCTTCCAGGAGCAGCATTGTGATTTTTCTTGAGCATTTCATATCTTTGTAGTGGAAAGGAATCCATAGGATCAGCCCAGTGTTTACCATTTTGCCAGAAATGAACACTCACATCTACTATTGAGCTAAATCTAGAATTAATCAATTAAACTAAACTTAAACTAAATACAACCTGGAATTGACTATAAAGGACCAGAAATTGAAAGGTTCTTAGAGATCACTTCATCCAACTGTAGCATTTTATTGAAGGGAATTGAGGCTCAAAACTGATGAAACCACTTGCCCACAGACACGCGGCCAGTTAGTGAAAAAGCTGAGGATAGAAGTCAAAGTGGCCACTTTTTTCTCACCACATCACAGGGAGGAACACCGTCATCTAGCAGCCAGAGCTTGTCTGCTTGCAAGATACCCCACGCTGATGACTGCTGTGCCTTAAATCACGGGGAGGTCTGGGGAAGGACGCATAGACAACTAGCATTGGTTTCGTCTTGTTTTTAAATCTTCTGGGCTGTAGCATCAGAGTGCTCATAGCATCACCTAAGTGGTTTATTCCTCTGCCTTTTTTTTTTTTTTTAAAGAAAAGTATCTTTTTTCTTTTCTCCTTTCTTCCTTTATTTCCCCTTTTAAGACCCAGTTCAGGCTCCATCATCTCCCAGAAACCTTCCCTAAAGTCCGCAGCCTATCGAGGGTTTTTCCTTCCTCTCACTCCTTTTGAAATTGTCATTTGAACCACATAACTGGCACCAGATCATGAGTCTGTCTGACCCTGTTTAGCTGTTGAGTGTGGATGTGCTTTGTCCCAACCAAGCGGTGAGTCCTGGTTTGCAGAAGCCATGCTTGTGCCTCTTCACCATTTCCCAAAGTGTTTTTCATGATTAATTGATGAGGAAACAACTTAGAGGAAATATGTTCCCTGAGATAGAGCCTGGGTTTGGTGTCAGGAAGCCTGGATTCTGCCCTATTCTTGGCATCAGCCCCCTGGTCTTTTAGAGCAAACCATCTTACCGTGTGGGGACGGGCCACTGTATTCTGACAGTGCACTCACAGACAGAGTGGCCATCTGATTTATCATTCAGATGGGGGCAGTTATGAGAGAGAAGGGGGCAGTTCTGTTAATAATTCTGCAGGGATCACAGATGGCAACTGGGAGTCTTCCCTACAAGCAGGGACATATGGTCACCGTATGTCATAGATCATCTTGATCACTTCAGAAAACTTTGCTCAGCTGCTACCAAAATACCAGTCTTCAAATAAAAAAAAAGATTATCCCTTACAAGAGCTGCCATCCACCAGCACAGCTTCGCAGGTGAGAGGATGTTTAGTTTTCCCAGACGCTCATGTTTTCTCAGCTCCTTTCCTGGCCTTAAGTGCTTGTCGTAACTGAACTTAAAGAAAGTGATGAGTTTGAGGATTATTACCACTCAGGGACAAATGCCTTTATTTTCCATATCAACCCACTCTCTATCCTGTAAGAACAGCCCCAATTTTCAGAGTTCTGAGCTTTGTTTTTTTGGGTGCTTTTGAAACCTATGCTCTTACCTCTAGAATATCCAGTGATAGAGGGAAGGTCTGTGAATGCCTGTTGATCAGTGTGTCTTCATATAACAGTATGTTGCTATTGTTTAGTTGCTAAGTCATATCTGATTTTTTTGTGACCCCATGGACTAGGGCCTGCCAGGCTCCTCTGTCCATGGGATTTCCCAGACAAAAATACTAGAATGGATTGCCATTTCCTTCTCCAGGGGATCTTCCTGAGCCAGGGGTGGAACCCACGTCTTCTGCATTAGCAGGTGAATTCTTTACCGTGAGACCCCAGGGAAGCCCAATATAATGGTGTATTTGGTGGTTTAGCATAGGAGGTAAGGTGTGTGCATGCATGCTAAGTTGCTTCAGTTGTGTCCGACTCTTTGCAACCCTATGAACTGTAGCCCGCCAGGCTCCTCTGTCCATGGGATTCTCCAAGCAAGAGTGCTGGAGTGGGTTGCTATGCCCTCCTCCAGGGGATCTTCCCCACCCTGGGATTAAACCCATGTCTCCCACATTGCAGCCTGATTCTTTACTGCTGAGCCACCGGAGAAGCCCAGTAGGTGAAGGAGGTCTTTAAAAACACACCTTATACGCTCCATGGCTCACTAGCTGGCCTGCTTCTACACCTCCTGCCAGAGTACTCTGTAGGAACACATACAGTAGGTAAAGTCGTACGGGAAAACCTAATGAACTTTTTGGCCACCCAGTGTGTCCTTCGTGTTTGTTAGCTTGAAATTGCTAGGAACACTTGGAAGACGATGATGGCCAGAAAACGCACTTCCCAGTGCTGGTACCTCCACCCCTGCTGGTGCCAAAGGAGTCCTCCCGTGGTTGGCCACGGTGTTGGAATGCAAAGACAAACAGATACAATCTCTTCCCTCCAGGATTTTATGATCTAGAAGCAGCCTTGAAGTCGTAAACAACTAAATCTAAGAAAGTTCAGGAGGAAGAACAATTAGTTTGGATCTGGGGGAGTTGGCTGGCATGTTAGCTAGGTTTGAAAAGTAGGACTTTAGGACAAAGTTGGGTGAAGGCCATTTCACACAGTGGAAATGGCACAAACAAAAACCTGTAGGAGTCCAGCTGCTTGGCATCTGGAATCAGAAGAAGTCCTGTGCACCGGAGGATAAGCTGTAATAATTTGGATGTTCTTTAATGTCAAATGAGGGAACTCAGGTTGTGTTATATAGACGCGAGTCACATAAAGTTCTGGATTCGTGCTGGGATATCAAGCAACTCATGCATGGGGATAATAACCCGGTTGCAGGGAGACCAGTAATGAAGAGACTTTGGTGTTTAGGAGAGATATCAAGAATTAAAAAGGAGGAGCCCCTAAGCGATAGAGAGCGGGCAGTTGGTTGCGTGTAGGGTTGAGCATGTAGGAGAGAAGAACCAAACACACCCCAAGGACTCGCAGGAGAGAGGAACCAAACACAACCGCAGGCAAGGAAGCTGGAGAGGGGCAGAGCTGGGCTGGGAGAGAGTCTGTGATTTCTCGCGCGATCTGAGAGGGGGTTAGGTGAATGGTACATGAAGAAACCGTGAATGGGGCTTTGCATGTAGTAGATGTTGGATAAACCCTGGATTGAAAGAAGGAGGGGATGACAGAGAGGAAGGAAGGGAATTCCTTCTCACTCTGCTCTGTGGGGTTTTCAGGGTTTTAGGAGATCCAGTGGGAACTGTGCCCTGGGGCTCGTCCCATCAAGAAACTTGCCAATACTTGAGAACGTTTTTTGGTTTTTTAATATTTATGCGTCTACGCACTTGGCTGTGCCCAGTCTTAGTTGCAGCGCATGGGATCTTTCCTTGTGGCACGGAAACTCGTCGTTGCAGCATGTGGGATCTCGTTCCTGACCAGGGATGGACCCTGGGCCCCTGCATTGGGAGCGTGGAGTCTTAGCCACTGGACCAGCAGACAAGCCCCAATGCTTTCACGGTAACTGAGTGTACAAACCTGGAGAGGGCTCAGATCGATGAAAGACCCAAAGTGGTTGGTGTCAGATGGAGGCGAGGTGGGCTTTTAGCCCGACGTGGAGGAGGAGAGGGCTGTAGGTGATAAAGAGCCACCCTGAGACCAGGGGCAGCTGCCTGGAAGGCAGGGAGGTGGAAGGGAACGCACCACCCATACGAGGAGTGGAAGAGGTGCGCCTCACCGTCAGAGGTGGTTTTGCTTGTAGAGGAATGTCGTGGGTGGGCGGTGGGGCTCTTCTGAGGCTGGGATGTTGCTTACCTTCTGGAGAGCTTACCCTGGAAGCGAACTCGGTTCTCTGTGACAACCAGTCCGATTCCTGCCCAGTTTTTTTCTGACCATTTGGAATAATAGCAGGGCAGTCTTTTTGTGTGATTAGAAACCAAGTCACGGTGACTTTTCCTCATGAGCCATTTCAAGCTAACTCTCCATAAATCCTTTTATTGGACGTACTGGCCAGTGCTTTGTCTCACAAAATGCCTTTTGGTTCCTTTGCCTCGGTCTTTGATTATTGGGTAAACATTTTAGTTTCGTGATTACATGGTGTTCAGATGGCAATGCATGAATTCGCATCACTAAAATTGTTTGCTTTCAGTTATATTACATCTGCTCCAGGAATGCCAGAAAGCATAAACATGGCTTATTTAGTAAACTACCTCCTTTGGAACATCTGAGAGAGAAAGCATCAAGTCTGGCAGTTGGCATGACGTCTCCTCTCGAAGCAGAGGATTTTGAAGCTGGAAGGTCTTTGGAAGCCGTGCACCTTCTCGAGCATGGTGCCGCCCATCCTCTTCCTGAGCACTTCGAATGAAAGGGGGTTCTTAGAATGTGCCAGCTTTTAGAAACAGGCAAACCACAACTGGATAGAAAACTTAAAATTAATTTCTCCTAACATCGATCAGAAACTTTGAGTTGGCTACAGCCTAAAATGAATGCAAGCCAGAAGTTCCCTGGGAATATTAATATTTTTATTTGATCTACAAAATCCCAGTGTTTGTTCGATGCAGTGCTTGTCAATGACTTGTCTTTTTTAGGGGTGGAGGAAAGCTTTTTACATCGTCTTATCAACAAAATTTATCTTCTATGGTTTCTAGCACTTTGGTCCTTCCCTTGGGTATTGTATTTTTCCTTGATACGGCTTCCAAGATGTGGCTGCATTTAGGGAGGTGATATTGTTAAATAGACTGGTCTCTACAACAGTTACATTCTCTCTAATTTTGGATTAAATCAACCGGCTGACATCTGGCTGTGTTTTTGTGGGCATCCATATAAACTTTACAAAGGGCTACTGAGAACTTGTCGGCTTCCCTGGTGGCTCTGCGGTAAAGAATCCACCTGCCAGTGCAGGAGATACCAGTTCAATCCCTGAGTCAGGAAAGTGCACTGGAGAAGGAAGTGGCAACCCACTGCAATATTCTTGCCCAGAAAATTCCATAAAGAGAGGAGCCTGGGAGTCTGCAGTCCTTGGGGGTTGCCAAAGAGTCGGACCTGACTTAGCGACTAAACAACAGCAGCAGTTGAGACGAAGCAATTCTTCCTCATCACTGTTTCGCTTACTCGTCTCTTTTATTTAGAAAACCTTCAAGGCCCACTGTGTTCCTTCCATATCCACTTCTTAATTATCAACTCTCACTGATCCTATTCCTTCATAAATGATTTTCTAAAATGACTGCATTTATTTTTGGCTGCGCTGGGTCGTCATTGCTCCGTGAGGGCTTTCTCTAGTTGTGGCGAGCCGGGGCTGCCCTCTGCGGCGTGGGCTTCTCAGGAGCACAGGCTCCAGGCGGGGGCCTCTGGGGCTGTGGTGCACGGGCTGAGTTGCTCCCGGGCGTGTGGGATCTTCCTGGCCCAAGGATAGAACCCCTGTCCCCTGCACTGGCAGGCGGATTCTTATCCACTGCGCCACCAGGAAAGTCCCATAAATGACTTTTAATCTGTTTTGGGGGGTTGCTGCATAATATCCTAAAATGTCACTTTGATTACTACCCCCACCCACTTAAGAAGGTTCACGGCATAATTTTTTAAATTATATGTATATATGTATACACATATATTTGGTTCTGACTGCAAAAGCAAGATATGGTTTTTGCAGAAAATCTGGAAAATAGAGAAGAGCAACAGGAAGGAAAAAAGTCACTTAGAATCTACTACCAAAACAGCAGTCTGTGGTTACTGAGTTGATCCACGGCTCAGAAGTTGTCGGCTCTCCTTGCACAGAGACCCCCCAGCCTGACCCCAGCTCTGACGCTGCGCCTTCTCTCTCTGGGGACCTGTACTGCTGTGCGTGGGGCTTTTCATATCTGCCTCCCAATGCTTGTTTTCTGATTCTGCAAACAGTCCAAGAGGTTGTATGTTTTAAAAAATATATATAAGGAGCAAAGCAAAAAATTACATTTAAAAACATCTCAACACCCCGAAATAAAAGCCATTGCCATTTTGTGGACTATCTCAGCATTTTCTGTTTATAGATGTGTGCCTAAGCACACACGATTTCCTATAAATGAGTCCGTGGCATCCATGTGGTTTTTATGGTTGCACTCCTCTTTCATTTTCACTTATTTCTTCCCCCCTCCCTTCCTCCCCTCCACGCTAATTCTTCTCCCCCGTGTTGCCAGTGTTATCAACCTTGTGTGTTATGCTTCTGTACTTCACTCCCCTTTAACACATAAAATTATATTAAACATCTGGATATAACACAAACGTGATTTCTGTCATTGCTTCATAAAAATCAGATTAAATCATATGTTCCTCTCTGCATCTTGTTATGTGTTTCTCACTTTACAGTGATACATGTTGGAATTCTTCCCTTCTTTCTTTTTCATGACTGCATACTATTCCTAGTTTGACCATAATGTAACCTATTGAATGATTCTGTTCCAAACAGTGCTGCAGTCATAGGGACATGCAATGACTTCATCAATGATGGTATTTTTTATTTTGGATAGATATTTCCAGATTGCTTTCTAAATGGTATAGCAATTTCTATTTTCACCAGCAGAGTGTGAAGTAACTTTTTTGGTATTCTTGCATGTGGCTGTGACATTGTCAACCCCGAGAAGCAGTGCTGCTAAATTGCAGGGAAGGGTAAGGAGACGGGGGTCCCTTTGAAGTCCCAAACTTCAAGACTAACATGGAGCCATAACAAGACCATCACAGTAACATATATAAGAGAATTCATTAAGTAGAGATTATGTTTTCTCAAATTGGGTTCTGGTGAAGAAATATTTGTAAAAATGAATCTTATAGCTTAAAGTGTTATTTTATGCTTAGGATCTTTTTTTTTTTTGGCTTTAAACAACATAAATTTATTACCTTACATTCTAGAGGTCAGATATACAATGTAGATCTCACTGGGTTCAAATCAAGAAGTAAGGAGGGCTGAGGAGAACATACTTCTTTGCTTTTTCCAACCTCTAAAGAGTCCTTGTGCCTTTTCTCCATCTACAAAGTCATATGCTTAGGATTTTTTTTTTTTTAAAGCAGACAACATTTGGTTAGCATGGCAGCGAGAAATTTCCCTCTTGGCTTTAGTTTTTTTTTCTTTACAATTTTTGGCAGAACTCAAAAGGTGAAGTGTATCTCACACAATTTCTGAACCCCTGCGTTCAAAATACACACGTGGATGAATGGCAAGGTGGGGCCTGTGAGAGCTCCCACAGCACAGCTTACATTTCCAGTGCTTTGAAAACAGCTGTCCACGTGGTGCTGGAAGTCTGCATCAGGAGGGTGGGCTGGATCCTGCAGCTGGTTTCCCGAGCTGGGCTGTTGCTGTCCGGGCTCTCCTCCGAGACGGGAGCCGGCTGCATTCCCGTCCCTCGTCACGGCCTGTCTGCCCCGACGCCTGGGCGGCCTGGGCGGTCCGCTCTCGGCCCGGAGGCGGGGCTCTGCGCCGTGCCGCTGCCCGTGCTTCTGTCCCCTCTGTCCCTCTGTCCCTCTGTCCCTCTTCCGTCCAGCTCTCCCGCGTTCCTCGCCTTCCCGCAGAGAGACGCGGCGTTTACCGGCGACGCAGCACACCCTCCCTCCGACGTCCCTTGGGTGCAGCCTCGTGGTCGTGGACCTGTCTCAGCGGTTCTCAGCCCTGATTTTTCCGACGATGGCTCTCCACCTGAGGGAAGCTTCCCCCAGCCTCCCTCCCCCCTTTCAGTTTTAATCTGAACTCATTTTGGGTCCTTGAGTCCCTGAGGGCCTGAAGCTTCCTTGTGCTCCGAGGTAGAAATAGATTCTGTCTCTGAGAGAACTCGGACCCGTCTGTTCTGTGCGAAAGACTGTCACCCCTTGCTGTCCCACCAGGAAAACAACCTCTGGATAATTGTGGGTTATCAGAATTGCATGGAGAACAAACGAGGTGGTCCAAAAGGCAGTTCTGCCAGTTTTCAGTGTAGTCTCAATGTCCAGGAGAGTCATGAGCAGGATTCTGGTTCTAATGCCTTAATTCTGTATTTACTCACCTTTAGACACAGCCTAAATTTTATTTTGAGAGAGAGAGAGAGTGTGTGTGTGTGTGGTTTTATACGTACAACTTGACTGAACATAGCTCTGTGGTTTATCTTTTACTGAGAACTGCTTTTTTTTCCCCTTTTCTAAGAAAATGCTCATTTCCTAAACTGAAGTCTTTCTTGAGAGTTTATTAGCAGTGAGGGCTGTTGTGTGAGGGCCTGCTGGTGACACTAAGATCAAACAGTCACTCAGTTCAGGTGACTTTGACACAAATCATATCGACTGAAATAGTGCTGAGCATGTGATGCTGGCGTGTGACATTTGAATATTTGCCAAGAAAAGCACCCGAGTCACTATAACCAGCTGCAAGAGTAACAGATTTGCCTGCTTTACTGTTTTTACATGCATTTTTATGTGAGAATCTGAAACCAACCTTTATAGTTTGGGGAGGGAAAGTAACGTATAGAGTCAGCATGAATCTGTTTACCTGCTTTTCCCTTTCACTGTGTACAGGAATTTAGATCACTTAGTCCTAATCAGGAGCAATGTATAAACTAGGGAACATGGATGTTAACAAGTTTGAATTTTCCATATGTTCTTTCTCTCCCACCCACCTCTCTTGCAGTTCCTTTCCACACTTTTTCGTCCATCTTATAAAGATAGTGATCTGTGTTTGATAAGCCTTGGAATTTAGACCTAAGACACACCTGGGTCCTGGTTGTGTCTTGTGGCTACTTGTCACTATGAGACTCACTCTCTGGCCTTGGTTTTCTAATCTCTAAAATGGGACCCCCTAAATCCTGTGCCAGCTGAAAACATCATGCCTTCCTTCCCCTTCCTCCTTTCCTTTGGGGAAACTCATAATCTTCAAAACTGTTACATTCAGTATCTTTAGGGCTCCTTAGAAGTTTCCTATAACTATAGAGGGCAAGTAGAAATGCAATGTTCTACTATCATAGTCGTTAAAATCCACCCCAGCCCCAGAGTAAACTGGTTACGTTTCTGATAAAAACCTGTGCAGGGATAGGAGAATTGGGGATGGTCTGTCCCCTGGTTTTCACGATGTCAGAGCGTCCCTCTGGTACCTCTGTAAGTGCCTTTGGGTCACGTGGCTCTGTTGTGTTGGCAGGTGTATCATTAGCCAGGGAAAGGCAGAGATTGTAGCCAAGTCAGAGTAACACCACGTGCTGTGATATTTTACATTCAGGAGAAAAAGACTCTACTTGTCAGCACCATCGTTCTCGTCGATTACTGATTTCACTGCACGCGGTAAAGGACCAAAATCAGGCCATACTCCCTAAGATGTAGACCATAAGGCATGGCCAAAGCTCAGTGTTCCGCCAAAAGAGTATTAGTGAAGAATTAAGGTGACCACTTAAAATATATAGTCAGCTTAAAACTGGAAGTAAAGAATGCCAGGTGGCACAGTGGTAAAGAATCCACCTGGCAATGCAGGAGACACAGGTTCCATCCCTGAGCCGGGAATATCCCCTGGAGGAAGAAATGGCAGCCTACTCCAGTCTTCTCGCCTGGAGAATCCCATGCAGAGAGGAGCCTGGTGGGCTACAGTCCATGGGGTCACAAAGAATCGGACACAACTGAGTGGCTGAGCATGCACGCACCCAAAAGATACCACCTACAGAGACTCCATGGGCGCAGAAGACCAGAGCTGAAGGACTGGGTGGAGCAAACAGTACTGGGCGCTCGCAAGAGGCGGTTTTCTGGACAGAGAAGCGTCTGAGCCTAGGACTTGATATTTGGGGCGAGGTGGAGGGAAGTAAAGAGAAGAACTGGCAATTCGGAACTGGGTCAGAGAACAATGAGATCGCGAGTGAGGACAGAGCGTGTGGGCTACAGGGAGTGAAGGCGGGGCCCGGCCTTCAAAGTCAGGCTCAGCGAGAAGCCACCGGATTTATTCCGCGGAGCCCTGCAGAAATGAATGGCAAGAAACGAGAAGCCGCCACCCGGTCTGAATGGCAGGGGAAAAAATGAACTGAGGGAAGCAGAAGGCTTAAGGGCGAGATAAGCTCATTTTGAGACATATGACTGAACTGAAACCCCGATAAAATATTATCTGCAAATCCAGTATCTTGTATTAGTTAGAAGTTCAGTTTCTTTGTGTCTCATTCACAAAAGAGCAGTATGCATTTAAGGGAACATGTTTGCTGGTGCAGACTGCTGGCTGCAGACTCCTTACTGATGAGAATGTTACCAGCTAAGCAAGTTTTAACGAAACACACTGGGAAAGCATAACACGGGAATGAAATTTGAAGCCAACGATAAGGTAATACAGATGCAATGCTAATTTTGCATTCACTATTTTGGAAAGAATAAAAGACTGTTCTCTCTGGGGCCTACGTCCACATTGAGCCCCTTCCTCACCACCAAAGTTATTACCAGGGGATCATAACCCCGAGGCCTCCGTGAAGTACCTCCTGTAGACTCACGTCTGTCCTCCATTCAATAGTCCAGGTCCTTCTAGGGTTCCCCAGACTTCCAGAACCTTCTGGAACCTTCCAGAATCTTCCCTACCTCCCCTTCACTGTCCGCAAGTGTACTTTGGACGTCCAAATCCTGGGGAAAATGGTCTTTAATCCTGCTGCTCCTTTTGGGCTAGTGTCGTGTCTCCTCCCCACAGTTTTTAAGCAGATGATCTGCCTCTGACTCCACCGCCTCATTCTCTGCGCCCCACCCCCACCATCCCTCCTACCGCTCCAGTGGGTTTTCTGTCTCCATCGTTCTCGTGAAACAGCTGTCTTACCAGTTTCTGAGGACATCCAGAGCTGTGCTGGCTTACTTTGCTGGAGCAGCTGGAACCCCAGGAAACATCTCTCTTGAAGCACTAGACCTTGCGTCTGTCGCACAAGCCGTCTTCTCCCTGCCCTCGCCCCGAGCAGCCCGTAGACCAGCTCCGCAGCTCCTCTCTCTCCTCCCTCCGGGTAAATCCAGACGCCGGCGCGGGCCTTCTGCCGTCTGCCTCTCCGGTCACATCTCCGCCCCCTGAACGTTCCTGCCTGTGTGCATATGGTTGCCAAAGCCCTGAGCTCGGACCGTCAGTCCCGTCTCCATCCCGCATTCACCGCTCTCTGCCGGTCACATGCCCCGGAGGGCTCCCCACCATCTCCTCCTGCGTCTCTTCCTCTGCCAGACGCCCCCTCGCCCTGCCGCGCCCGCCTCTGGTCCCGCGTCCCAGCCGGCTTTGACCGCCTTCCCACCGTCTTCCACAACCCACCCTCGCACCTCATCTCCTCCACGTCTACCTCTGTCCTCACGGTGTTTCTAGACTGCCGTCCACGGGCAGGCTCCTGAATGCGCCCTTGATCTGTGTAAGCAGAACGGGTCTAGGTCATAAGTCAGTTCTAGTGAACAGAAGTCAGTCTTGAATCATAAAAACGGAGAGTCATGGACCCTCAATCAGTTCTCAGACTTGGGCCAATTTATAGACCCAGGGCCCTTTGAATGAAGGGGAGGCCGGTTCCCCTTGAGGAGGGACCCTGCTGCACTCCCCCAGATTTATACTCTTAACCTCCCTCCCCGCCTTGCCGCCTTTTACCGGGATGACAGTGTATTGGGGAAAAGGAAGCAGGAGACCTCGAGGACTGCCGGACGTGGGACCCGAATGGACACTGGTTGCAGGAGACCCAGTGCCTCCAGACGGCGACCGCCAGGGAGACCGGGGGCTTGGGGTCAGGGGTCCCTGTGGGGTCAGCTCTCCGTGTGCCCCCGCCCCCGGCGCTGCCAGGGCACCCTGTGACCTTTCCGCTCCTGGCTCAGACCTTCCCCGGGGCCCAGCTCCCCGAGAGAGGCCGGCCTTCCCCACTGGACGGCCAGGCTCTACCGCAGAATCCCCCCCTCTCCAGCCTTCATGGCTGCAAGCCCTCAGCCCAGCGCCCTCCGCTGCGCCCCCTCCACACCGCCCACCCGCTCCCCACACCAGGCATCTCCCTCCTCCTCCCTTTGCTCTTACACTGGTCTCTGCACCTGGAATTCTTTTTCAGTTCTGTGTCTGGATTTGTGTGGTGCCTGTTTTTAGCACAAATACACCACGTCCCCCTTGTAAAGCCTTTTTTTCTCCACTTTAGCTCGTAACAGCCAGGGAAATGAGCTAAAGAGTGTGGATGGATTAATCCACCAGTGCCGGGGACAGGAGGGGTCCTTCTACGAGTGGGTCGTTAACAGCCTTCATAAACAAAAGATTGCCTTGTTTATACCTGTTCTTCAGAGTCAGCATTTCTTAAATCTGCTCAAGGTGGAAGGGAGTGCTTTGTGTTTAAAAGAAAATCATATGGGCAGCACGGAAATAAGAAATGTTCACTTTGTTTCATGCGAGAGTCTAGTCCACGACAGGTGGCCTCTCCACTGGTACAAATAAAGCAGAATCGGCCGGTTGAAACCTATCACAGAGCAGGCAGGCGAATGGCCAGGTGGCGCACCCCAGACCAGATGGGGGTATTTACTTAGACCTTCCGTGCTTCTTGTTAAGAGTCCCTTTAATCAAGAACCTTCTTTTGGATATGAAATCAACTGCTGGGGGTCTTTGAATGTTAGTCTTTTTTTTTTTTTTTTAAGAAATGAAGGTAATTCTCATTCCAGTTTTCCTCTCTCCAAAGCTGAGATTGCATTAAATAGTGTCGGTGGAGTCCATGCAAGCCGGAACATCCCGCTTCCTTTCAGACTTCCATTCGCAGTTCCCAGATCTCATAGTCAAATTGAAACAGTGCAGATATTAAATTGAAAATATTATAAATCCCAGGGATATTTTTTCATGCCAAGTAAGGCAGCGCCACCCTGGGGGTCTGTGCAGACTCTGTGGTCCTCTGGGCGATGGGCTTGCCCACTCAGCCGCTGTGGGGGACCGGGCGGCCTGGACCCTTGGCGTGGCGCTGGGTCTGCAGGAGATCATGTGACGTTCCACGCTGCGTTCGTCCTTGACTGTCTTCGAGTTCTTCTCTCTCTGATGGGACTCGGCCCTGTTGCTGGTTTTCTTCTCACGTCTCTGATGAATGCGTTACCCTTCCCTCTCTGGACAGTTACGAAGTGTTTGTGGACCTCCTACTGGGGCTGGGGCCGCGCTCACCTGCCGGGATCCCTACGAAGATGGAGGGGCCCGCCCGCCCCTGCCTCTGAGCCCTCCGCTGCCTGCTTCTCTTGTGTCTTTGCTCCTCCACAAAGGCTTTTATTTTCATGACTTCCATCATGAAGCTACGTTCCCAGTTCTAGTTGCCCACCTGAAGTTGAGTATTGAACTTCCTCTTGTTTTCCCCCCAATTCAGGGTGTCCTCAGGACAACCAGCTCCCTTCTGCCTCTGTGAGGAGTGGTACAAGCTTCCTTCTTTCCAAACCTGAAATCTGGAAGGCATCTTATGGCTTGTGTTTCTCTTCTGTGCCCAGGAATCAGCCTTCAGCCTTCCTCTGAGAATCTTGCTGATTCTCTCCTTTGCCGTTTCCACTGCCTCTGTTCTACTTGGGCTGACGGCTGCACACCTGACTGACCCATCGGTGAGCTCTGCACGTCCAAGCCCACGTTCCCTTTGTAAATGCCATCTCACCCGTGTCCCTCTTAAGTGGCAGAGCTGATGTCTTACTCTTGACAACATCTAACTCCCCTCCTCGCACACAGCTGGCGCATAACCAGCGCTTGTTGCTCTCTTGGCAGAAGCATAGCGGCATGTTAGCTTGTCAGCCTCACTTTCTGACTTTATTTACCTGTGAAACCTCCAAAGATGATTCCCCGCAGTGACAAAGTCCCCGGTGTCATAGCTGTGGGAAAAGGGCAGCGTTGCAGAGAATAGTGAAACGAATCCACAAACTGGGACATGAAATCAGGGAGGGAAGCCCAGGAATTAGAATTACTTGACGTGGGAGAAGCAGAGATGGTGGGAACTGACAGGAGGGAGACGCTGGTGCCCCGGCTCTCTTGAGACAGTGGTACACACACCGATGATGTGAGCCCTTCAGCCCAGGTGGTCTGCCTTCTGTTGCCTGTATCACCGCTTTTATCTTGGCTTGTGCTGGCGAGCGCAAGCAATAAAGCCACGGCAGGGTGCCGTCGGAGGGTGCGGTCCGGGAAGCCCCAGGGGTTGGGTTGGCCGTGGCCGAGCACATCTGGAGAGGAGGCTGTGAACACAGGGATGGGGGCGACTCAGGCCTCCTCCTTGAGGAGGTGAAGCTTTCATGGGGTCAGACCCGGAGACCGCGAGCCCATGTCAGAAGGGGCAGAGGGGAGGGCCAGGAGGAGAGTTACAGGCTCCAAGTAAGGGATGCTCTCCAGTGAGAACTGTCAAACCCCTAACTGGGTTATGCAGAAAGCTGTGGCCTTCTCTTTCCTGGAAACGCTAGGCTGGAACAGACAAGCCCTTCACAGTGGCCTGAACACCGGCTTCTCTGGGGGCCTGGGGTGGGCCCGGCGTCTCATCCCCACGGTTGGCTTGTCTGGACCTGGCTTTGCAGGGTTAGTCCGCTGCAGGCTGCTGCTTACTCAACCACAGAAGTGAAATTTGTTACTGATGAGAAATAATAAAAGATCTTTCTTTTTCTAGACTTCCTCTATGGGTGTTGTTGTTTTCTTTCTAAATGGGGGAGTTTGTTTTGCCTTTTCTCCTTTCATGGCATTCAAATTTAGCTTGTAGGTATACCCTGCCCTGTGGTTCAGGGTAAGTTGGTAAGAGAAGCCAGCCCAAAATACAACGGGTGCTCACCATTTTCTTCAAAGCTGGTGTGTGGACCTTGTGCGCAGGTGGCAAAGCTAGGCTGCTGAAGATCTTCGACGACGTATCAGCACTAATGGTGGAGACCTTTGGGGATGTCACAATGTTGTCTGTTTCTTTGACTCAACAACCGTTGATGAAGAACGTGCTGTGTGCCCTGCACGGTTCTTGCCAGTTTCAGAAGAAACAGAAATGCGTGAGACACGGTCCCTCCTTTCAAGGCATTTGCAACCCAGCAGGGAAGACAAACTGTGTTTACACATCACCTTGTGTGTTACAGAGAGAGGGTTATTCTGGTTCAAAGGAACACTTGAGACGGATGACATCACGGTAGAATTATAATAATTTGAAAGTTTGCTTTTTCGATCTTTGTCATTTCTGCCTTGGATTAGTATGATATTTTACTTTAAAAATATGAATTCTGAATAGGTAATAGGTTCACGTGGTTCTCATACTGAAACAATTTAGAAACATTTTTATTGATGAGTTTCACTCTCACCATGTCCCCATCTACCCAGTTCACTACCCCCTTATTCCCCAGACACAGGTGACTATGTATGTTAATTTCTTGAGTATATATACAGTGTCTTTTCATGCAAAATAAGTATATATATATATATATATATATTTAAATCTTCCTTTTTCCTACATAAAAGGCTGCCTTGTTCTCCCGTTGGCCTGTGGATTTATCAGTATATCTTGGAGCCTTAGCATGTCAGCGCATCCTTTTCCTTTCTTCATGGGTAAGCTGCTACCTTCATAGTATTTCATTGTTTGGCAGAATATTATGGTGGATCCATTATCTATCGCTGGGTAACAATCTGCTCTGTAACTTAGTAGCTTAAGCTAAAACAACGGTTTTATTTATTTACAGTTCTTCGGTGGGCAGTTGGGACTGGGGTCCGCTGGGTAGTTTTTCTTTCATGGATTTACTGGTATGAATGGGGCCATCTGGCAGCTTGACCGGGCCTCGACGGCCCAGCATGGCTTCACTCACGTGTTGGTGGGAGAGCCCACTGCCGCCCAGCTCCTGCTGTCCAGGAGACTAGCACAGCTTCTTCCCATGATGACTAGGTTCCAAACACAGAGAGGAATTGTGCCCTGATGTAAAAAGGCTTATGAAGGCTCTACTTACAGTGCGTTTGCTAATGTTCCATTACCCAAGCAGGTCACAGGGTCCAGCCCAGCATCAGAGTGAAGGGTCTACCCAGGGAGGGCCTCACTGGAGGCCACTACGTAGCTGTCATCTCCACATTTCGTTAACCACCCCTACTGATGGGCACCTGGTTATTTCCAATCATTTGGTCTTACAGATAACGCTTTAACAGAGAATCTTCTTCATCAGTCAGTTAAAATGTGGGCAGGAGACATTACCAGAAGGGTTGCTGGGGCAAAGGGTAAATGCTTCTTAAATCGTCGATCTAGTCTATTTCTGTTATTTCTCAGGTTATTTTAAGCTGTATTCTTCCGTCACTTGTGTAGGAGCTTTGAAAACGTGAAGAGTTTAGACAGGACACACGTATAAACTGAATTAATTAAAAACTCATTCTTCAAAGGACAAAAGCTAGACTAGAAATCAAATAATTTTGAACAGGGTAACATGTATTTGAATAAATATATTTATTATTGTAACAATGCCTTGCGTTTGTATTGTGCTCACTGTAGAGAAAGTTTGCTTATAGTGTCTTAGTGCTCAGGATTCTATGAGTTGAAGGTATAATTGGCCCCATTTTATTTATATTTATGTACTGTTGTTCAGTCACTAACCCCTGTCCGACTCTGCGACCCCATGGACTATAGCATGCCAGGCTTCCCTGTCCATCAACTCCTGGAGTTTACTTAAACTCATGTCCATTGAGTCGGTGATGCCATCCAACCGTCTCATCCTCTGTCATCCCCTTCTCCTCCTGCCCTCAATCTTTCCCAGCATCAGGGTCTTTTCCAGTGAGTCAGTTCTTCACATCAGGTGGCCAAAATATTGGGAGTTTCAGCTTCAGCATCAGTCCTTCCGATGAATATTCAGGGTTGATTTCCTTTAGGATTGACTGTACATATAATTACTGGTTATATGTAAATGCATATTATATATATATAATATGTGCATAGGTATAACATACATATAAATGTTTCTTCTTTTAAGACTTTGAGAAGTTACCTGACTTGCCCCAGCCGCAGATTACAGTCGGGCTGCGTTTCCAGCCCTGTGGCAAGGACCTTGACCTCTTCCCATGAGCTGCGTCTCTTTTTGCAGGGACGCATGTCGTATCATGTCTCGGGCTTCGCTGGTGGCTCAGTGGTAAAGTACCCTCCTGCCAATGCAGGAGACCCGAGTTCAGTCCTTGGGTCGGGAAGATCCCCTGGAGGAGGAGATGGCAACCCACTCCAGTGTTCCTGCTGGGAAAATGCCTTGGACAGAGGAGCCTGGTGGGCGGCAGTGCACGGGGTCACAGAGTTGGACGCGACTGAGGGACTGAGCACAGCACAGCCCCGTGTCCTGTCTTAGCCTCAAACACATTCGTTTGCTCCGCTTGCTAATTGCCATCTGAATACATCGCAGTCACATGAGATGTCTTCTCAGGAGGCTTTTTTTAAAAAATCAGAAATAGGTCATTTCTAAGTTCTAAATACTTAGAAACATCCCCCAATATTTCTCTTGTTTGTGACATCACTGACAGCTGTATTTTCTGATCTGAGTCACTAGTAAATCTTGAAAGAGGAATTCTTTTTAAGCTCGTGTGCTTGCTTTCAGGAAAGAGGAGGGAGTTATTTTTAAATAAAACCTTGTCTTGGCCCTCCTGCAGCGGACGTGGAAAGTAGACTGTTGAGTTTTTTTTTCATTCACACTCAGACGTTTTCTTAGGGGCTCGGTCACGGCGAAGTGGGCCCCATGCTCAAACCACCCACTTCCCTGAAGCTTGATTGATGAGCAAAGCTGTTCTGCCTGAGGGCAGCCTGTTTGCAAGAGCCTGGATGATGACGGGTCCAACATGCACAGATTTTAAACCAGGTCTCTCATCCCAGGGCTGCAGGCTGCGGGCCAGGATGTTTGTTCTCGAGGCAGGAGAGGGGGACGGATGCACATCAGGAGCAGGGCAAGCTGCATGGATCAGGAGTCACCCCACATTCTAGAATCTCCCCAAGAACGTGGCGGTTCAGGCCAAAGTCATCCTTGTTGCGAGAACTCCTGCTAGTGCCCGCTGCCACGGAGAACAGGCCACGGAACTGGGATGTGCAGGTGAGTGGGAGGAGGCTTAGTCCAGGCCGGTGCAAATAGGAGGGGGCCCTGTTGGACTAAGAATCTCTACACATCAAAGAGACGCGTCCATTTAAAGGAAGGTAGAAATTTGATGCTGAGTCAAAAGAACCTGTGATGGAAGTTTGGAAATAGAACCAAGCAGTGACACTGCGAACAGAATGTGTCGGAGCCGTGTCTTTGCACGTTTGCCTCTCTGTTGCATCCAGCAGTGTCTTACAGAGGAGACTGAGCAGAAGTGCGGAGCCCCCAGATGCAAGGTTCAGTTAATCTTGGAAACCATCTTGCCCAGGCTCCCATTTTAGGAAGACGTAAACTGAGGCACAGGAAGGTTAGGAAAACGGCCTGGGGTGGCTTGCCTGGTAGAGCCAGGTCTTCTAAATCTTGGTACAGTTAGTCGTCACCAGATTGTGCTGCCCAGTGCTCTATGAAAGTTAAGGGAATGAATGAATAAATTAATGTCCTTTTTAAAGAAACTTATTTAAAAGTTGGAAAGGGGCTTTCCAGGTAGCTCAGGGGTAAAGAATCCCACCTGCCAAGCTGGAGACATGGGTTTGTTCCCTGGGAAAACCCCCTGGAGAAGAAAATGGCAATCCACCCCAGTTATTCTTGCCTGAGCAATCCCATGGACAGAGGAGCCTGGTGGGCTACAGTCCATGGGGTCGCAGAGAGTCAGACAGGACTGAGCCGCTGAGAGCGCCCGCAGGTATTTACATGTTATTTATTCAAGTCTTATCCCAGCTGGTACATCCTATTGGTGGTGGTGGGAAAAGGAGGGTTCTAAGGATGAACTGGTTAGTGTGTTTTGAAGGACCTTCAGGAATCTGGGTTTCTCTTAAATGTCAGTATTGGATGAAAAACCTGAACTTTTCTGATGATTTGTTATCAACTCAAGGTGCAGATAGACTAGGAGTCGGGGGAAGTTCAGCCAAGGCTGAGCTTGGTCTGTGTGCTCTGTGGTGAACTGGATATCAGGGTAGCAGGAGGAGGAGAAGTCTTTAAGGAAGAGGCCCCAGTCATGCACTTGATTCCCCCGCAGTGCAGGAGGCTCACTGCCTGCTTCACGCAGAAGGTGCCTGACTTACTCCAAACGGGCTTAGGGCTCAGTGGATTCAGACATTCGGGCAACTGTCACCCCTTCCTTCAAACTTTGATTTTCTTTACACCATGTGGGATTTTCCGTCATCTCTGGCTCTTGACTGGCTGCTGGGACACAGGAGAAACTTTCTCCAGTGCCTTCACAGCGGTGTCTTCTGGAGTCTATTGTCATGAATGCACTCACCTGAGAAAAGGGGCTAGACTCTCCCTCTCCTCTGCAAGGGGTCAGGGTTAGTCGTTATCTCCCTTCTGGGATAGAAATCAGGTATTGTTTTGCCAGCCACTGAACACGTTCTAGAAACCCATTTATCAATATCTACAACACTGCCTCATATTTGGTTTCCTGTGTCGTCAAGAAAAACCTGCAAATAACTAAAAGTAGGGATTCCAATGAAATGTGGGTTCTACTTCACTAGGCTTGGTGTGGGAGGCTGTGTAACTCTAAGAATACCGGTAGTGGTATCTGTCTACATTCTAAGAATTAGGGAGGCGAGGTTTGTACCGAATTAAATCACACTGTCATATCTGTGAGGCTTCCTGCAGAACGAAGGCAAAAATAAACCCAAACAAACAAAACAGGAACGTGTCTGAAAACAGTGAGCCATGTGCTTTCTGAGCAGTAAAGATTTTGCAATGGGCCTGGAAAACTTCTTGCAGACCTGCTTTCTTGAAAGGTGCTTTTGCTGGGCCGGCGGGGGGAGACGTCGACTGTTTTAGTTTTGCCTGTGGTTCTTACAGCGTCTTTACCTGGGGTGTGGTTGCCAGTGTTGGGATTTTCTTGATAAAAAGGGGAGGAGAGATAAGACGCTGCTGCCCACAGCAGGGGCCCGTGGGACGAGTCCAGCTCGGCCATGTCTACGTGTCTGCGTGTGTGTCTCTGTGTCCGTCTGTCTGTAGGTCTGTATCTATCTGCGTGTGTCTCTGTCTCAGTGTGTGTGTGTCTAGGTATCTCTGTGCGTCTCTGTGTGTGTGTGTGTCTGCACTTCTGTGTGTGTATGTGTCTGTTTGTGTGTCCATGTGCCTATGTGTGTCTGTGTTTGTGTCCGTGTATGTGTGTCTGTTTATCTGAATGTCTATATGTGTGTCTGTGTGTTTGTGTCCGTGTTTGTTTGTGTGTCTCTGTGCTTACCTGTATGTCTGTATGTGTGTCTGTGTGTGTCTGTGTGTTTGTGTCCATGTATGTGTGTCTGTGTTTATCTGAATGTATGTGTGTCTGTGAGTTTGTGTCTGTGTATGTTTGTGTGTCTCTGTGCTTACCTGTATGTCTGTGTGTGTGTCTGTGTGTTTGTGTCCGTATTTGTTTGTGTGTCTCTGTGCTTACCTGTGTGTCTGTATGTGTGTCTGTGAGTTTGTGTCTGTGTATGTTTGTGTGTCTCTGTGTTTACCTGTATGTCTATGTGTGTGTCTGTGTGTTTGTGTCCATGTATGTGTGTCTGTGCTTACCTGTATGTCTGTGTGTGTGTCTGTGTGTCTGTCCGTGTGTGTCTGTGTCTCTGTGTGTGTCTTTGTGTGTTTGTGTGTCCGTGTGTCTGTCTGTGCATCTGTTGGTGCGGATGCAGGAATATAGCGTTTCAGACTGAACCTCCTTCCTTCAGCATCACCGCTCTCCTTTCCTCAACCTGAACTGACTTTGTTGTGAGGGCAAACACAACAACTTTCTCACAAAATGAAGACCAAATAATCTGAAAAACTCAAATAAAACCCACCTTATGACCCAACATTAAAAAGCAGACATTCTCCATGGAGAAAGGCCCATCCCGGGCTGGGGAGGGCAGGCCTGTTCAGCCTGAGCCCCCGTCCCGCTTGCCAGCAAAAGAAGTGTCTCCCGGAGCCTCCCACCTCTCTGCACCCGCCCGGTAACGAAGGCCTTTCATCCGACCTCAGGTCCGCGGTGCTGAGAGCGGAACAGAGCTCGCCGCCCGCCAGCCTCACCTGCTTCCCGGCGGGAGCTGCGGGAGGCTGCCCTGCGGGGCCCGTCCCCGCCAGGCCAGGCAAGGCGGGAACTCTACAGGCGGAGCGGCCACGGTTTGGCTTCTAGGTGTTACCTGCGCCGAGTCAGGCAGGGCAGACCAGAAGGTGGGACCATAAGAGCCCCCAGGTCCTGAGTTCTCACCATGTAACAGTCACGGTGCTGGGCTTGCCTTGCTCTATCTGAGTCCGGAAGACCACAGGCTGGTATGAGCATTTTCAGACAAGGGACCCGAAGCTCCAAGAAAGCGAGTGGTCTGTGGACAATGGCACGGCTCCGAAGGGCCAGCCTGGGGCTTGAGCCAAGGGCAAACTCTGAAGACAAAGCTCTTGGTCCCTGCAGCATCCTTGGAAGAAGCCAAGCCCTTAGGGAACATATTCAAGTCAATTTCAGCCCTTATGGGTTTGGTAGCCACGTGTCACCAAGCCATATCTTTCTTTTTTAAAAACTTATTGAAGTATAGTTGACTTAGCCATAACTTTCTTACATGCTTCAGGGAAATGTTACTTTTCTCACTTGGTTTGACATTATCATCCTATTTTCTATTCTAAGAAATCAAAACATGGGAAGAAGATAGATTTGGAAAATTATTTTTGGCCACTTCTTACTGTGAGGTGCAATCTGGGAGATGCAGGTTAGATGCTAAAACATCAGGATTTGTAAGACTGATTATTATATGTATATTGAAGATTGAGGGCAGGAGGAGAAGGGGGCGACAGAGGATGAGATGGTTGGATGGCATCACCAAATCAATGGACATGAGGTTGAGCAAACTCCAGGAGATGGTGAAGGACAGGGAGGCCTGGTGTGCTGCAGTTCACGGGGTCGCAAATAATCGGACACGACTTAGCCGCTGAACAACAGCAACAGCAATTAAGAGGAAAATTTGGTGTAATGTGGAAATCTGAGAATTATAGGAACTCCAAGCGGAGAAGACCAGCAGCTATAATGTTTCCAGGTGTTGGGAATTTCAGGTTCATCTCTACTCCAGCCTTGTGGAAAGGCCCTTGTATTTCACCCCCTGTGATAAAGGCCGTGTGATGCTTTCTTGCTGCCCGTGTTAGCTAAGCATCTTAACGGTAAGAAATGCTCACCTCTCATTGATTTTCCATAGGCTCACTTGACTTTGGTCTTTTCATTTCGAGGTCCAAACAGACCGTGTAGAGGGAGAAACAGTCACGTTCTGTCCCTCCCTCCAGCATGCACTGTAATATGTACTGTGACACGTGTTTCAGTCCCTAGTGATGCCTTCCAATCAGGAAAAAGGTTTTAGGACCCAAGTGACTAAGTTACACGACTGAACTTTCTCCCTCCTCCTGTATTAATGAATATTGACTCTTTTCTTGGCCAAAACTATTTAAAATCTGCACAAATGAACTTTTTCCATAACTGAAACTTTTTAAAGGATATATTTGAAATATCTTGAAGCCTAAGAGAATAGCTTCGAAACAAGTTATGCATTGATTTCCTCTTACCTTGAATTATTTCTCACCTGATTTTCCTGGGGTTGTTCCTGAAACATTCTTTGTGGTTCATTGAACACAAAAAACAAGCCATGTACCAGGTCTGGTGGGGGTGGTTCTAGGGGTGTGGGAAACACTGCATTTGTTTTCATGGAGCATAAGTTTCATGGAGGAAATAAGCCACTTCGACAAATAGCCAAAAGGTAAAATAGAAAACTGTCAAGTGCTGTAGTTTTCAAGCTGATTATTACATAGCTAAAAGCTGGTTAAATTACAGTTTTATTGAATGCTAACGAATTATTACTCCCCTCCTGCATAGAACTTTTTCAGCTCTTTACTTTCTCTGGCTTATAATTACGGTGACCACATTTTCCATACCAAAAATTAAGACATGTGGTCTGACAAAGGATTCTTGTACCACTTCTAGGTGTGAGACCACCCATAGTTAGATTTTTTTTTTAAAGCAGGCTTTTTTAGTCCCCCTTTATAAAAATTAGAGGTTTGTTAAATAGGTGTGTTTTTAGACTTTTCATTAAAAACCTACCATGCAAACAGTATTTTATTTTGTATCTGAATCAACATGTTATATCCTAAAGCACAACTTTACAGCCTAAGGGTATGTGTTAGGCTATTCATAAAAACATACTTCTGCATAGAGTAGTAATACCTGCCATTATCCAGGTGTAATAAAAAACGGTCCCAAGGGTTCTGCTCCGGGTCTTTAATTTTCCTTTTGAAGATAAAGCTCTTTATTTCACTTTCAAGGTTCAATGTTTTTGAACCTTGCAAATGATTACCATTGAGGCATGCCAGATGTGAGCAATTGTAAGCAGTAATTCCTGAAAAGAGGGTGAAGCAGTGACTTTTCCTTCCTTATTTTCCTCCCCTATTATCATCTGTGGTTTCTATACATATGGTTTTTACAACAGACCGCTGGACTGCTATAGTCCAGGCATGGGACTTTCGAGCTTTCAGAGATAAGATAGGACAATGTTGATCATTTTTAAATGTGTTATTTGTTTATTTTTGGCTGTCACGGGCCTTACTGCTGCGAGGGCTTCTCTCGAGTTACAGCGAGTGGGGGCTGCTGTCTCCTGTTAGTGCTCAGCCTCTCACTGCGGTGGTGTCTCTTGTTGGGGAGCAGGGGTTCTGGGGCATCGGGCTTCCGTGGGCTGTGGCTCCCGGGGTGTGGCGCAGGGGCTCAGTAGCTGTGACCCATGGGCTCGGTTGCTCCAGGGCATGTGGGATCTTCCTGGATTAGGGATCGAAGACATGTCTCCCGAGTTGGCAGGCGGATTCTTAACCACTGGTCCACCAGGGAAGTCCCTGATCACATCATTTTAGAACCATGTATTTGACATCTGGCCACCATACTATTATGGAAGAATAAGTTGAAAAAATTTAGGGCACATTTTTGCCAGTGTACATAATAAAAAATATCTAGTGATGTTATTTCACTGGACCCATTGGAAATGTTTGAAGTTTAGTAATTAAGTCCATGTTCTATTTATGTCAATATATTTAAGCTTCTGAATGGCACTGATTACTGTAGGACCCTCTCCTCTCACAAGAAGCATCTTCCCGAGATCACCTCATCCCGGATTAGCTGGTCAATGACCACAGTGACATGTGCTTCTCGGATAACACATGGCATTCTATTTGGCTCAGAACTTAGCGGTTGGCTCTGCTAAAAATAAGTCTTTAATGGTTGATTAGGACATTCATCACGGGGTGCTGATATTCGGGAGTTTTCTTCGGGTCATGAAACATATTTATGGATGGCTGCAGAGTGGATGAACCTCGTTTCTTGGGTGAAATGTGATAAGGATTTCAGGGGTATTTTTGTCCCCAAAAGTAACAGTTAGCAGAAGGATGGGGTCTGCTAGTACTTGGGGGCCCAAATTCTTCCGTGTGTCTAAACACAGAGATGCGCCCGGGCCATGTTCCTGGGGAGGAGCGAGAAGCTGGCAGTTGGGGCAGGAGCAGGGGAAAGGTCTTTTGTTGACTCTGCCATTGTTCAGTCACTCAGTCGTGTCTGACTCTTTTTGCGACCCCAGGGACTGCAGCCCACCAGGCTCCCCAGTCCGTGGAATTTTCCCAGCAAAAATACTGGAGTGAGTTGCCGTTTCCTTCTCCAGGGGATCTTCCCGACCCCGGGGTCGAACCCGCATCTCCTGCTTTAGCAGGCGGATTCTTCACCCCTGAGCCACTCTTGACTAAAGCAGGGTTGGTGTCTTGGCTGTGGGCCTGGGGTCAGAGGCTGGTGTTGCCCCAGGAGCCCGCTGCCCTCAGCACTTCCCACGTGTGCGGGGGGGTGTTCGGGGGCGGGGGCACTTCAGCTGCTGCTGTCCCTGATGTCTCTGGGGGTCTCTCTAGTTTGGGGTCTTTGCAGAAGAGTTGGGTTTCAGTTCATCCGATCACTCCCAGTACCTCCTGTCAGGCTTAGGATGACCCCCAAACTCCTCATCCTGATTTGCAAAATGCTTCGCCCCCGACCCCTTCACACTCTGAAGCCCACGGCTCACAAGTCACAGGGGCTGATTCCTGATGCTTCACACGGCACACTCACCGCTCAGGAGGTGAGCCTTTCACTGCCTGTGACCTCTGCCTGGACCAGAGTCCTCCTGATCATCCTGGGACTGTCCTTCTGGCCTGAAAGTCTCCGTTTAAATGTCCCCTCCTCTGAGAAGCTGACCAGCCAGTCCTTCCCCTCTGCTCCCCTACTTTCATCCTCTGAATCTCTTTACAGTCAGGGCTTGGCATGCTTACTCTTTCAGCCTCTTGAGAGCAGAGACCACACCTGTCTTATTCTCTACGAAATCAGAGCAGCGTCAAATGAAAGAAGGAGGTGCTCAAACTGTAGGTGACTATATTTTTAGATTTTTTTTTAAAAATGAGAGTGTAGTTAATTTACAGTGTTGTGTTGCTTTCTCCTGTACAGCACCGTGAATCAGTTATATGTAGACATGTATCCGCTCTTTCCCAGACTCTCTTCCCATAAAGGTCATTACGGATACTGAGTAGTTCCCTGCGCTCTCTACCAGGTCCTTATTAGTCATCCGTTTCGTATGCAGTGGTGCCCATATGTCAATCCCAGTCTCCCAGTTTATCCCTCCCCTCCTTTCCCTCTGCTTACCATAAAGGTGTTTTCTATACCTGTAACTCCGTTTCTGTTCTGTAATATGTTCCTTGATAACCATTTTTTTTGGTAGATTTCACATATAAGCAATATCATGATATTTGTCCTTCTCTGTCTGACTTAGCTTCACTCAACATGGCAATCTCTAGGTCCATCTATGTTGCTGCAAGTGGCATTATTTTGTTCTTTCTATGGCTGAGTAATATTCCATTGTGTGTGTGTGTGTGTCTGTGTGTGTGTGTGTACACCACATCTTCTTAATCCATTCATTTGTTGATGGACATTTAGGTTGCTACCATGTCCTGGCTATTGGAAATAGTGTAATGAACATTGGGGTGGATGTATCTACTCAGATCATGATTTTTTCTGGCTGTATGTCCAGGAGTGGGATTGCTATCATGTGGTAACTCTATTTTTAGTTTTTTAAGGAATTTCCATACTATTCTCCACAGTAGCTGTTTTAGGTTATCTTATTAATAATGCAAAAGAAATAAACGGTCCTTTTAAAAAAAAAATTTCATGCTCACCTCAACGTTTATTTACTTCTTTTGGTCAGAGATTAATCGGTTACATACAACAGCCTGTCCTAAGGGGATCCAAATGCACTGCTCTCTTAGGCTTTGCAAATAAGCTATCCTAAAACCTTGCTCCCTGGCACTGATTTCAGAACCTCCACTTCATGCATCAGGACCCTTTGGGGCTTGTCCTGGACTTCAGCGCTGGTTCCACTTCTTCCATAAGCCACTGCTCTGCACGGATGCCCGGAGTGACTGATTTCCCGAAACCCGTCTCAGATGCTTAAATGGAGTTTGATGGATTTCACACACGCGAAAAGCACTTTTTCGTTTGAGTAGGTTAGTGACACTATTGAATACAAATGATCTGTTCCTGAATATCCTGGAACCTCATGAAAAATCTTCTGGCTAGAAAGTGGGATATAGTCAAAGACAGGCCTGTCACAGCCCAACCCAGGGGATTGATAGTAACTAAAAGATTCTTCAAGCAGTTTCACTTGCTGGGGCAGCCCCAGGGTTTCTAGAGCTTAGAAACCCTCTCTGGGGGCTAGACCTTCAGAGAGGGAGCTGGGAGAAAGCCTTCTGCCCTTGCAGGGGGAGGCGTGGTGCAGTAGTGTGGTCCTGCTTTCTGAAAAATGAGATGTGGACTCCGGTGAGTAGAGTCTTCACCCCCACAGTACCTTGGTGTCTGGCTTCTAAATGCTTTGTGGAACATGTCCTTGTGCTTGGGGGTGTAACCTTATTAATTGGGGGAGGAAATGTAGATTGAGTTTCAAAAACCTGACTTCTCCTAGAACATGGGAGCAGCCTAGATGTCCATCAACGGATGAATGGGTGCAGAAATTGTGGTACATATATACAGTGGAATGTTACTCAGCTTTAAAAAAGAACGTATTTGAGTCAGTCCTAATGAGGTGGATGAACCTAGAGCCTGTTGTACAGAGTGAAGTGAGTCATGAAGAGAAAGACAAACATGGTATGTTAACGCGTGTATATGGAATCTTGAAAGACTGCGCCGATGAACCTATTTGCAGGGCAGCCATGGAGACGCGGAGAGAACAGACCTGCGGACACAGTGCGGGAGGGACAGGGTGGGATGAACTGAAAGAGGAGCATGAAAACATACACATGACCGTATGTAAATTAGACAGCCAGGGGGGTTGCTGTGCGACTCAGGGAACTCAGCCCAGTGCTCGGTGGCAATCTAGAGGGGTGGGGTGGGAGGGAGACTCAAGCGGGAGGGGACGTATGCACACATATGTACAGGACGTGTGTGCACCTGTGGCTGATTCACGTCGGCAGAAACCAGCACAATATCGTAAAGCAAATATCTTGCAAAAAAAAATGTAAAGAAAAACCTGACTTCTGAAAAAATTTGGGAAAATTAAAAAAATAAATAAGGGGCTACATTTACATTAGCAAATCCCAGAGAATATATATTGCGGCACAGAATCATTTAGTCAAGCTTTGCATTCGAAACTAGTGAATTAATTGCTCTCATCTCAATGGTGTCCAGTTAGCTAGGGGATCTTTATCAAGTGTGGACTTAACAGCTACTTGGAATTTGGACCACAGGAAATGATGGGAAATAGCTCTTTTTCAAGTTTTTTATCCTAGGAGGTGGGCATCTCTTTTTTTTGCTCAGTTTGACAGTAGGTGTAAAGAAAAGAATGTGAACTTTTGATGGTGTGATCGGGGTGAGTAATATGGTAAACCCCAGTTTATCTCAAGTACAGTAAATGCTCTCGTTAGCTAGAAGAGTGAGACGTTCTGGTTAATTCAACCCCTTTTTTTAAAAAAAAAAAACCTAGACCACTTCTCTGACTAATTTTTACAGAATTCAATACAACAAAACACACCCAACTGCACAACTACACCAGACATACGTATGTGTCTTAATGATTCAGAAGATATTTGAGGGTTTCCCCAAGCCTAGGGGTCATCGAGAAACTCATCAGTCGTGTCGGAAATGGCCGTTGGTAGGGATTTGGGGCCGATAGAAGGCTGGCCCGCGACTGCTGGTTGGAAATAGCACCTGCTTTTCCGTGGGGGGAGATGGGGGATGGGGGAGGGGAAGCAGAGAGCAGGCTTTGGTATCGTCACTGCTGTTGGCCAGAGGTGAAGGCCACTTCTCATTTTCCCAGGTCTCATCAGGCAATGTATGAGGCTTTTATTGGGCTTATAAACACTCGCAAATACACAGGCCCTAAAGTGAGATAATGTATATAAAGGATTTAGTGCTGAGTCGAACACACAGAAATCCTTGGTCAACATGAGGTGCCTTGAACGCGTTTGTCTGTGATTCGTTGGGTTTGTCGTTGGAGAGCTCTTCTCACACCTCCTTGGCTGGAGGAACTTGATTTGCCTGAGCTAGGACCTCCCGCGTTGTTTACATTGTTTGAGAACTGCAGGGAACTATCATGAACTTAAGGGTGAATAGTGAAATCAGTTAATAGTATGGCTTCAGATTGTACCTTCATCTCTGGAACAAGAGAGAGAACTGGGCAAGTGTGAAGAAATCTAGTGTTTTTTTCCCCCATGCTGTTAAGAGTCTTGTGAATTTTTGGAGGGTAATTTAACCTTAATTTTGGAAATACTAAGTTTACGTACCCTTTGACTCAGTTTCATTTCTAGGAGACTTTCCTACATATATGTAAGGACATCCATTGTGGCATTATTTTGTTTTTGCAGAAAAAGCCAAAAAACAAACTGGGGAAAAAAAAGAAATATCTATGTAGAAGACTGGCTAAATGAAAGTCAATTGTTTTGAACTGAAATGCAACGGTTTAAAAGCACGTGATAGACATAAAGTCACACAAGAAGATGCCCAATTCTTGCAGAGTGGAAAAGTTGAGGTCTGTATGGAGCATATGATTTCATAGTTGAGAAAAAAATTAGAAACATGCATGTATGCGCATAGCATTTTCCGGAAGGATATACAGTATACTGTTCTGTTACTATAATTTAATAATTGTGAGCATTATGAATTAAAATTATTAATTATGACAAAATACAAATTAAGATTAGTTGAGAAACACATATTAAGTGTTTACAGTAAGATGGGTATTAAATTGCTTAAAGATTTGCTCTCATGTTTAAGTATTTCCTAGCTTGCATTCTAATTTGCTTATTCAGGCTTCTACTCATATCACATATACAGTGAAATTTCAGTTCAACTTGTGTGCATGTGTGTGGTGTAGCTTCAGTCGTGTCCAACTCTTTGCGACCCCGTGGACTGTAGCCCACCAGGTTCCTCTGTCCATGGGATTCTCTAGGCAAGAATCCTGGAGTGGGTTGCCATGCCCTCCTGCAGGGGATCTTCCCTACCCAGGGATCGAATCTGAATCTCCTGTGTCTCCTGCATTGGCAGGCAGATTCTTTACCACTAGGGCCACCTGGGAAGGTTCAGCTTAGGGGCATTCATAATTTCTAAATTGGTATTTTAATTGTATTTCTGACAGTGTAGGAGGTAGTGGTGATCACATTACTTGTTGAACCCCCACCTCTGTATTAAACACTTGTACTTATATTTTCTCTTAACCATACACAATTCTGAAAGATGATGAGGAAACAGGCTCTACCAACTGAAGTGACTCTGCAGGAAGTCTGGGAGCTTCAGACTGGGTCTGGCTCCAGGGATCCTCCTATTTCCATGTGTCCTTCTGCCTAAGATACAGCGGCGCTGCTGAATTAACTTCTCAGAGAGTCTGTTTTGCTTTTGAAACATAATTTTGGAAAAAAAAAGAAAGAAAGATGTAACAGAAAACATGCTTTCATTGTTTGCTCTTCTTGCTTTCTAGCACATTCCACGCATCATCATTAACTCTTCTGTGCTGCACATGTGTCTGATCTTTGAACACAGGCTTAAGGAAGCTGATGGAAACCTCCCAAGCCCCTTCGATTCTGCTGATATTTCCATAGTGTGAACCAACCCCGTGGGCGTGGGGCCCAGTGCAGCGAGCCCTCTAGAGCCACTCCAGCCTTCGGGGCTGGACCCGACTCGGATGAGAACACCATACCACCGTACCATTGTTTACTTTCTTGAGATAAAGAACAGAGGAAAGTACAAGAGTGAAATCTGCTTTTGAAAGCATCCAAGTAACGTCATTTTTATGAGTTGAACTCACTTTAGGTGTGGCCTGGTTTTGCTCCCAGAGGTTCCCGCAGTCTCCGAGCGGTCCGCAGGGCGGCCCCGGGGCGGTGACAGCAGCACCCAGAGGCCCTGCCCGGTCCCCGCTGGCTCCTCTGTGCCCTTCCCTCCCTTCTTTCCTGCACCTCTTGCCTGAGATCGCGTCTTTGTCTGAAGGTGGTCCTGGCATTTCCGACGCAGTAAAATGGGGTTGGCACGGGGGCTATGTTCATGAAATGGCCATCTGACCCAGTTTGATTGATTGATTGATTGATTTGGCTGCGCTGGGCCTTTGTTGCTGCGAGGGCTCTTCCTAGTTGCAGAGAGTGGGGGCTGCGCTCGAGTTGCGCTGCGCGGGCTCCTCTGGCTCCGGTGCGCGCGGACTTCAGTAGCTGTGGCGCGTGCGCGCAGTGGTTGTCCTGCTGGGACTTAGTCGTCCTGAGGCATGCGTGATCTTCCCGGACCAGGGCCCACGGCACGTATGATCTTGCCATAGCAGGGATCGAACCAGGGTCCCCTGCATTGCAAAGTGGATCCTTAACCCCTGGACCGGAGAAGCCCTGACCCAGTTTTATGAAAGACTTTTTAGGGGAAATGATAATGATTCTGAGACCTGAAAGAGAGATAACAGAGGCACCCAGTTATCCAGGAAGAGAGGTCAGAATGTACAGAAGCCCAGAGGTTCTCTCGGAGAATTCTGCCTATGATCCAGCTGTGTCTCCAAGTGTTTTTGAATGAGGATATCGGCTACAGACTAGGTCCTTGACCTTGTTAACGGCTCATCATATCAGTATAACTAGGATACAAAAACATTCCTGGAATCAATGACTTTTTTTCTAAAAATCCCTCCAATATTGTTATTGATATTGTGGGAATTTATGACTCATATCTCCTGCATCTATCTGTCTCCTCTTCCTGAAGTCATATTGGCAGACGATATGCCTGGTCAAGGCGAAAACTTTAGGAACTTGTGTAGAGTGAAGTGATAACTGCCGATTCTTGAAAAGGGACTGCTGGTATAATATCCTTTTTGCAAAAATCAGGAAACGTTTAAGGCTGGAGTTTCTGTTTTCAATAACGAAGATGGATATTCACAGAACAGGAGGACGAGCGAAAACAGAACGCTGCAGCCTCAGACGTGCGCTTGGGCTTGTTCTACTTGTCACTGATGGAGACACCAAAGGACAATTCTCCTTTTATTTCTCTTCCTGTGTCCAGCACTAAGGCATGCTTCTAAACCTTGAGCTGTACTATCTTCAGACAATACACAAACCTAGTTTTTCCCAATTTATATATGCCAGAGTTTGGGGTCTCATCTGCCCTCTGGCTAGTCTAGGAAATCTTTCTTTGGAGTTCTTTTCCTTATTCTGTTTCAACACCTAAATTTATTCATTTAGTTAGTTAGTTTTTGCCTATGAGTACGCAACTGAATGGGTACAGGTCAAATTTGAAAATGCCTGTGTGCCAATGGGCTGATCAACCTGAAAAGGCCTAGTTGTGGCACATGGGCTCTTTTTTTTTTTCAGTCCTGGCACATGGGATCTAGTTCCTTGACCAGGGACCAAACGAACCTGGGCTCCCTGCATTGGGAGCCTAGAGACTTAGCCATTGGACTACTAAGCGAAATCCCTGTATTATGATTTTAAACTGACGGATCTATTCTGGTTCAAGGTCAGCCATAAGTTGAATTGTAAAGAAAAGATAAACAATAATATACAATTTACAATTAATACAATTTGCAGTTAATATTAAGGGATAAGCAGGTCAGATCATGGGCTTCCCTGGTGGCTCGGACGATAAAGAATCCACCCACAATGCAGGAGGCCTGGGTTCGATCCCTGGATTGGGACGATCCCCTGGAGGAGGACATGGCAACCCACTCCAGTATTCTTCCCTGGAGAATTCCTGTGGACAGGGGAACCTGGGGGGCTATAGTCCATAGTCCATAGGGTTACAAAGAGTCAGACACAACTGAGTGACTAGGCACAGCACAGCACACATGGTCAGATCGTATACGGAATGAATTTAGCGAAAAGAAAAACAACAAAATGCTATTCTTTTAATTGACAGCGAATGTCCACTAATTATAAATTAAAGACAGTCAGTAATTCCCTTCAGTAAAAGCCCTAGTTGGAAACTGAGACTCCTGTAGTAAATATTAAGCATCATAGGGTCGGGTACATTAGTCACATGTGTGTAATAAAGACAGTAAATCGACATAACTATGGCTATGATGAAATGTGGATAAAGCACTTTGAACCTCCACAGAAATAAGCAGAGTATAAATAGATAGCATGCTCAGGCAGAGAGAAAATCAAGTGCTATTTTAGCACTCGGGCTAGTGATAATTTATTGTTCAGGCTCTTTGGTTGAGTCAGTGTTTATATGGTACTGTATATTAACTGAGACAAAAATAGTCTGTACACATCACTGTCTTGGACAGATTCCTGAGTGATCAGCAGAAACTGTTCCAACAGACCACTCCCCTACAAGGAAGGGATTTATAATATTTTAAATATTCATCCTAGAAATCCAAGCTGTTTTGACGATTTGTTTGGTAATGTATCTGGTTCAAAGAGGAGCAGTGTGGCACGCGCAATGGAAAAAGGCAAAGCAGTTCACGTTCCCAGCTCTGGGCCCAGATTGCCTGGATTCAGACCCCGCCCTGTCACTTCCTGGCTCTGCTGACCGTGGGCAAGTTCCTTAGCTTCTCTGTGCCGTGTTTTGCTCCTCAGTAAGTGGGGTTACTAACAGTTCTGACCTCACTCTCTTGCTGAGAAAGTGAAATGACTTGATGCAAAAAGCGTCCAGCACAGCGCCTGATGCAGAGTGAGTGTGAACTAACCCTCCTGTCTTTTCTCAACCTTTCCCTTCCGTGTGGAGAGTTTTCTTTTTTTAGCATCTAAAAAGAATGTGTTTATCTGGCCGTGCAAGTCTCAGGTGAGGCGTGCGGGGTCTCTGGCTGTGGCGTGAGGACTCCGCAGTTGCAGTGAGGGCTTTGTTGCTCCACAGCGTAAGGGATCGTAGTTCCCTGAGCAGGGGTCCCACCCGTGTCCCCTTCATTGGAAGCAGAGTCTTAACCACTGGACCACCAGGCAGGCCCCCGTGGGTGGGTGTGTTTAACAGCCGTTCCTTGGTCACGTCGCGCGTCTCATGCGCTTTGTCCCCGCACTGCGTAATCTGCCTGGACGTTATGAAGCCACAGTCGAGTATTTGAACCCAAGTCTGTTTGATTCAAGACCCATCCTTTTTATCATGACACTTAACGGTTCTTTCTCAAAAACACCTCTTTCAAAAAGCCCTTTGAGTTCAACTCCACCCAATTCAGGCTCACTCCTCTATCCATTTGAGCTATATTTTCATTTGCAACTTTGAATATGTTTCATCACTTTAGTTTATATCTCCCCGATATAGATAGAAAATATACATAGAAATTCTGTGTTCTTTTTTATTAATTAATTTATTTAAATTGGAGGGTAATTACTTTACAGTACTGTGGTGGTTTCGCCATACATCGACATGAACCAGCCACCGCTACACATGTCCCCATCCGGAGCCCCTCCCCATCCCCCAGGTTGTCCCAGAGCTCCGGCCTTGAGCGTCCTGCTTCGTGCATCAAACTTGGTCATCTATTTCACATGCGGTAATACACATGTTTCAGTGCTATTCTCTCAAATCATCCCACCCTCGCCTTCTCCCACAGAGTCCAAAAGTCTATTCTTTACATCTGTGTCTCTTATGCTGCCTTGCATATAGGATCGTTGTTACTACCTGTCTAAATTCCTTATATATGCATTAATATACTGTATTGATGTTTAAATCCTGTGTTCTTCAAGAGGAAGCATCTCTCATAACTCCTTCTGGCAATCTTTTTGACTGCCTTTCAGTCTGATTATACCAGAATCAGGCACGGCTGAAGGATTAAACAGATTGGAATTTATATCAGCCATGAAGTTTCCCATATACCTAAGGAGCAGAACAGATGCTCATGGCTTCCATAGAAACCATGCACAGCACCCAAGCCTGTAAAACGCAGGTCATTTCTGAATTACATACAGTCTTCATTCAAGAAGAACTGCAGTAATTCAAGAAGTAGTTGTGGAAGCCTTTGCACTGTCTGTTGGGCCATTACTACAGGAGGATTAAGAGTATGACCTCCAGGAGACCCCCGAGGGGGGCATTACTTGTTGAATTCAGCATCATCCAAGGTCTGAACTTCATCCTGGCAGCCTGAAGATCTGAGTTGTTCATTCCTCAAGGAGAGATCCGTCTCTTAGGGACTGACTCCCATTAACAGCCCACTGGACAGGTGTTCAACCAAAAGGCCAGTATATTCATTTGTAAATGAGACAGCTTGCGCTTTGCTGTCCCAGCCCATACTCTCTCTCTAGGCAGGTTTTCTTTGGAAACCAGATGGGCTTCAGAGGTAGCTTGGCAAGCGCAAGATCTGAACAAAGAAAGTGAGGAGACTGGGTTGGTTTCAAAACAGTGACACGAAGATGACCTCACATACTTATTCCCAAGATTGCCTCGGTTACTCGGCCAAGGTTGGCTTGGAAATGGCCAAGGTTGGCCTCTCCAGTTCACTGGCCTGCAACTGACCAGTCTGCTTTCCGATTGGCACAGTCATCCGCTACATATATCCGTCGGGTTGGAGTCAAAGCTTTCAGGATCAGATCCATCTGATGTCTTCAGAATGCCTTTCCTCCTCTGTTCTGGCCGCCTGTGTGGTCCTAGAGACCGGGTATGTCTGAGGGGCAGGGTCCGGGGCAGGCTCTCGCCCCTGGAATGGAGTGTTGGTGCATTTTGGCGAGCTGCCATCCAAGGCAGCTCAGAGTCAGGCAAGAAGAGAGGCGTGTTCTGTTATTCTTGGTAAAATAAATCACACCACTTAAAGTACACAAGAGACAGGAAGGAGAAGAGAGCAGAGGGGCTCTCTCCGGGCAGTGCTTGCCCTTCCAGCCGTGTGATCACAGACGTCCATGCTGAGTCCTCAGACACACTGGTTTCCAAGCCCCCACGCGTTCAGAGGGCAGCGGCACGGGTCCTCCTTCCTCTGAGCCCCCCGCCCCCCGGCACTTGTCTCCGCTCCGAGGCCAGCCCGCGCCTTCAGCACCTTTCTCAGGGCTGCGTTAGTTCCCGATGTCTTTCAAGCTCCTCTCATGTAGAGGCAGCTTCAGCTCTCCGAGGTCGCCGGGGGCACAGCTGAGCTGGTGGCCGCGTGGGCCCCTCTCGTGGGGAACAGCTGTCCTGAGCCCAGGGTCCCTCCACGGCGCTGTGCCCCTTGCCCACCCCATGGCGGTACTTAGCTGACGTGGAGCCTTGTGAGGGGGGCAGGCCACTCATCAACCTCTCCTGTGGGGGCCCGGCTTCCTCACTGGGGGACCTGGAGGAGCAGACACCCCACCTCTGCCCTTCTCTGCTTGGTCTTGGCCTTCAGCCATGAGAGAGGCGGGTGGAAGGGTCTGGCCCCTCTGCTCTCTGAGCTGCTAACTGGTCTTACTCCTCGTGGAAAGCCTCATGCCTGTTATCCTTCCCTAGCACATCCCGGTCCGTGGCAAATAGTGGGTTTGAGCCGCACCTTCAATATGACGTGGATTTGTCCATTCATTGGTGACCTGCACGCATCGAGCTGTGTGTCCAATGCTGGAGATACGACACATGCTTTCCGCGGCGGTACCACAACCTCAGTGGTCTCATAAGACGCCCAAAGCTTTACTGAGGCTCCCTTTCCAGCCCGTTCACCCCCGGGGGGCCGCATCCATATCATACCGGGAATTCTTTACACGAGTTGTCCTCATCCTTGGCTTCCCTGGAGGCTCAGACCATAAAGAATCTGCCTGCACTGAAGGAGATCTGGGTTCTCTCCCTGGGTGGGGAAGATCCCCTGGAGAAGGGAATGGCAACCCACTCCAGTATTCTTGCCCGGAGGATTCCATGGACAGAGGAGCCTGGTGGGCTGCAGTCCATGGGGTCCCAAAGAGTTGACTTAGACAGATGCCCGAAGTGGGAACATGAGGTTGTGTTGGTCCAAGAAAACGTCCTTAAGGGGACTGACACAGAGCAGAGTGCCATGGAAGGCCTCCTGCCCTTCTCGGGGGTGCGTGTAAGGAAGCTGGGCACGGCTGCAGAATGGGCCATGACGCCAGCCGTGAAGGCTTCTTTATGGTGTCGGTCTCACCGGGAGAGTCTGCACGTCGCTCCCGGTCCAGCTCCTTAATCAGCAGGGAGGCCGAGGTGGCTGCCCTTCCGTCACACCCCGGGGCCACCCCCCGGCCCCAAGGGAGCCACGCAGGCTCTCCCCGAGTCCCTCCGCAGAGACCGGACAAGGCAGCCTGTCCAGGGACTGGGTCCGCCCTGTGTGGTCAGCCGGTGCAGTCGGGCGTTTTCTCAGCAGGTGTGGATGCCTTTTCATGGTGCTTTGTGAAGGACAGTGGCCGGTGGACAGCCACGAGCGTGTTCAAGTGAGCTCTGGGTTCCGCAGGTTGTATGTGGCGGCCTTAAATACGGCCACACGCCTCCATCCCGGCTGCACCCTAAAATCACTCAGCAGTGTGTCACAGGCTGATGCCCAGACTAAATTCCACCAGACTCCCTGTGGTTGGGACCCAGAGTCCCTGAGTGATTATGTGAGCGATTGTGTTAGCAAGGCTTGCTCTGTGGTGACCAAATGGGAAGGAAATCCAAAAAAAGGGGACTATATGGGGCTTCCCTTGTGGTCCCATAGTTAAGAATCCACCTTGGAATACAGGGGTCATGGGTGCGGCCCCTGCTCTGGGGAGATCCCACATGCCTCGGGACAACCAGGCCACAGCTGCCAAACCTGCGAGCTGCAAGCATTGAGCCACGTGCTGCAACTACAGAAGCCCGCACACCAGTGCCTGCGCTCTGCAGAGGGAAGCCCGCAGTGAGAAGCCCGTGCACCACGGCTAGAGAGAGCCCTCGGACGGCAGCAAAGACCCAGAGCAGCCGAAAATAAAGATACTTTGTAAGAAAGAGAGGATATATGTATACGTATAGCTGATTCACTTTGCTGTGTGGCAGAAACTGACACCCCATCATTAAGCAACCTTACTCCAGTAAAAAGTAATTTAAAAGAAGACTGAGGACTAACTGCTGTAAGGAAGGGAGAGAGGATGAAAGCAAAGCAGGGTAAGAGGGAAGAAGGGAATTGAGAAATACAGAAGAAATGCGGGGCTGCCCTGGGGCAGTGGAGAGAGATGGTTCCTAACCAGCAAGTGCCCAGGGCTCCCCGCAAGAGGGAGGTGTGCCAGCTCAGGCCCCCCGGGGTGTGAATATGGGGGATCGAGGCCGTGCTGGGGTCCAGGTGTGGTCAAATGCGGCTGGTCTTGCCATCAGATGAACCACGCACCAGCTGCGTGTCCCAGGACACAGGGCTCCCCTGAGCCTCCCTGAGCTTCTGGGTTCTCTGATGGCCCCTGCAGGGCTGTGCGATGGATCTGGTGGGATGACGGTGGAGGTGATGCACAGGCACTCTGCACATGGCAGCTCCACAGTAAGAAGCTTAAAAAAAATGTCTACTTCTATTTCCATAAAAAGTTACCAGCTCTTCGCATCAGCTATTTCTCCCTGCTCTCCTGAAAGACAGTGGCTATGAAATACTGGTTCAGCAGAGTTAATACAGAGTTCAGAGGCCTGGCTCACAGAAGGACCCGTATTTACATCAGCCCCCTGGGTGACTCTGACACAAGCAAAGTCCCGGAGCCTTTCTGTAAGGAAAGCTGGGTCATCCCGCTCTGTCGTGAGGACCAGAAGGATCAGCTGCAGTAGGCGCCAGGGAGGCTCTGTTAGGGAGCCTCACCACCTCCTACTGGTTTGCTTCACCTCCTTGTTTCCTGAACTTTCTAATGATTTTGGTGAACTTCTGCCCCACCCCAGCATAGACAAGGGCCAGTAGGCAACCGGCAGGGTAATTTTGGCAAGGTTCCACCTTTCATTTACAAGTCAAACTGAGACAGGCTCTAAAACTGGCATCCTCCGAATTAGTAACCCCTCGCCAAGCAAGGTGAGAGCCTTTTCCTCTCTGCCTGCAGAGGCAAGAATGAGTTGTCTTGCTCCCTCTTTGTGGTCGATGCCTCTGAAAGCGTCTTGTTTGGAGCCTTCGATCGTCAGCTGTGAGGTGCAAAGTGAAACAGCACCCTCTCAGTGTTTAGTATTTATTTTTCAAGGCACAAGGCGCCCCTTGGACCACAGTGAGTCAAAGTGTCTGTGCACGGACAAGTCTCCATGGGTACTGCGAGAGTGTTGGCCTGTGGGAGCCCACAAGGACGCCCAGTGGATTTATTGCTTATTGTTTTTGTTGTAACTATAATAGGAAAAAGGATGTGTCTGCCCATAGGAGCAGCTGCTGTACGGGCCTGAGGACTGGGGGCTGGAGGGGCGTGGAGCTTTGGTGATGGAACCCCACGGCCAGCCGGGGTCTGCAGGGGATGGAGGGGTCTCCTTCCTCTGCAGTGTGGTCCCCACTGCTTCTTGGAGGTAGAGTTCCCACTCAGAGCAGCCTGGTCACTCGCTGGCGGGTGGCAGATCACTCACGTGGCCCTGGTAGGCCTGGGAAAGTGGAAATGCCATGGAGACCCAGCCCGGCGGGGCGGGCGGGCAGCTCGCCTCCGCCCCCGCTCCAGGGGGGTGAATACTGTCCCAGGAGCCACTGTCTCACGCGAGAGCAGCCCGTGTTCGTTTTGTTTCATGAAGAGGGAGAAGGGATTCCTGCTGCAGGCTTTGCTAAAGCACAAGAATTCCTAGCAACGCCAAGGGCTCTGCTTTATGGGCGAGACTTTAATTTCTCTTTTCTGTCCTTTGTGATTTGGTGAGGGTGCTGGAGTTTGAAAAGCACCTTTTAAGTGGCCTTTATCTTCCTAAAACTACAATTCATTTTCCATTACCTATCAGGGGTTAATAAAATATCTGCTGGGCATCTCTGGAGTATTTGGAAAGGAGAAGAAGGGAAAAGAAGGAAGAAGTGTTGCAGAAATGTAAGGTTTTAAAATTCATATCCAAAATTGTGCTTAAATGATAGATACCATAGGTTGCCATATACTGAGTTAATGCATGTGGTGGGCGGGGGGTGGGTGTGTGGGGGGGAAGATCCTGGAGTTCTTTTGTGAGGGAAAGGAGTATTAAATAGTCATCAAAATATCTTTTTGATATGTATCAGTATACAGAAATCTCACTGAGAAAACAGAAGGCTAAATGAAGGAACAGTCAGAAAAATGGCACCCATGCCAGTGATGAAATTTAGTATCTGTTGAGCATGTACCATGTGCCAGGCGCCCCTCAAAGCACAGCACATCTTCATAGGCACTTGCTTCCTCTTCTAGCCTGTAGGTCAGACACTACTGTCACCCTCCTCTAGAAAGGAGGAGGAGCCAATCTGATAGAAATCTCTTGACTTCAGCAATCAAGGAACATCGCTTCAATGTCAATGTCCATGCAAGTATCAACGGTAACAGTCAGACCTGGAAGCAGTCAAGCCCCTTGCTGAGAGGTGCCTTTCTTCCTAAGGTGGAGTTGGGGCCCTTCCTCCCACACCCCAGCATGTTGCCCTCTGGAAACCAGAGCCACGGGACTCAAACTTCTCTGGCTTCACCCTTCTTGCCTCATTTTGCAAATGGCACCAGGAGGGAGGGACGTGTGGAGGGGTTCCTCTTCAGAGCTGGGCGTGGGCCGAGATGAGACTCGGGCTCTGGATGCAGCCAGGGCTGCCTCCTGGAAAGCTGGAGTGTCCAGTGTGTGTCTGAGAATCTGTCAAGGCTGCCAAACCAGGCCGCTTTCTTATTGTCTGTTTGACGCTCTCTGGACTCTTCTGCCTTGAAAACTGGAAGCTTTTTCTTTCCCCAACTGCAGCAACTTGGCTGAGCACCTCCCTGGCTCTCAGGAAACGTCCTTTGGTGGGTGGACCATTCCTTCTCGCTCCCCGTTGTGGAATCTTTGTGTATCAAGTACGGGAAAGTAGGTGAAAGGCGTTGCTTGGCGCCCACGCTGTGCTTCAGGAAACCTGTTCAGGGGTCCCAAGCAGGGTCAAGGATGTAAGCAGAGAACCAGCCAGAATATTCTTGCTGCTTTACTATATTTTTAAATGACAGACTTGTGCTTTTCCATCCGTTTTCATTGAGTCAAGTCCCATGACTTCTGTGATCCCCAAATCCTCCCTAAATTCCCACACAACTGGCCGTCCCCAACCCTGCCCTACTCCCTTGAAACCCTCTCCCTTCCCCGCCTGGGAACCTGCCCTTTAAATTGGACATGGCTCGGATTTTAATCTCTCCTCAAAGGCACAGTGACAGTTTCACAACAAAGCAGGCAGTGGGTGGGGGGAGAGAGTTTTGTTTTCTGCTCCCATTAAGAGAGCAACTGTTCTTTCTTTGTCCCGTGGGGCCGAGTCTTGGCAGCAGGCGGGGGAGACCTTGAATTTGGTGTCGCAACATCCATCAGACCCGAGTGAGTCTGGGCTCCTCGAAGGTGAACTGCAGCTGTTTGGATAAAACTCTAAAATCTTGTTTGTGCGATTCTCAGCCCTTGTTTTACCATCACTCTTCCTGGCAGAGAAACCAGGAAGCTTTCCTTTCCCAGGAACTTGGGCAGGTAATTGTTTTCCCAAACTGCATTTTAATCGCTGATGGAAATGGACATTCTTTGCCCTGAGAACCTTCTCCCTCATCTATAAAGCCTATAAACCATCCGCATTCTCCCCGGGCCTTGGATTCAACCCTGAGACTGGATTACAGACCGTCCCTCCCTCTCCGAGATGCATTTCCATCTCTGGTTGTAATTTAGGGCCATTTACATTTCTCAACAACGGTTCTGAGCCTTTTAGTCTCTTGGAATCTTGGAGTGCTTTCCTACTCAGCGGCTGGCCGCGGCCAGGTGGCCTGTGATCTCCAGAGAGTAGGAACTGGCGAAATCTGTTTCTCGGTGTCATTAAGGAGCATAATCTGCCACGAGCCGGTAGTTTTTACCACCGCCAAGTGTTTTCATGGCCCCTGGTCTCCTGTTGGTGTATCAGGAGGCCCCTGGTTTAGGAGACACAACCCAGGAGGCCCCCGGAGGCCCCGATTCTGTTCCCATCCCTACAGCACTGGGACTGAGCTTAGGGAAGCAGCTGATGACCGGCACTGTTTAGAGGTGTGTCCATCCTACACCCCGTGCCAGGGGCTGGGTGGGGCTGTTCTTCGGAGCAGGAGGAGTGGGTTCACTTTCCACCCTTGTCCCCTCCTGGCTTGCTCCTTGGAAGGAAACCAATGCCAAACCTAAACAGCATATTAAAAAGCAGAGATATCCCTTTGCCAACAAAGGTCCGTCTAGTCAAAGCTATGGTTTTTCCAGTAGTCATGTATGGATGTGAGAGTTGGACCATAAGGAAAGTGAGTGCTGAAGAATTGATGCTTTTGAACTGTGGTGTTGGAGAAGGTTCTAGAGTCCCTTGGACGGCAAGGAGATCCAACCAGTCCATCCTAAAGGAGATCAGTCCTGAATATTCATTGGAGGACTGGTGCTGAAGCTGAAGCTCCAATACTTCGGCCATCTGAGGGAAGAGTCAGCAGATTAGAAAAGACCTTGTTGTTGGAAAAGATTGAAGGCGGGAGGAGAAGGGGATGACAGAGGAAGAGATGGTTGGATGGCATCACCAACTCAATGGACATGAGTTTGAGCAAACTCCGGGAGATGGTGAAGGACAGGGAAGCCTGGTGTGCTGCAGTTCATGGAGTTGCAAAGAGCCGGACACGACGGAGAGACTGAACAACAACTCCTCTGGGTGGGGAGAGTGTTCCCCTCCCTGGCGATTGGCCAACCTGCAGACAGGGAGGCTCAGAAACTCAGACACATCCTGGAGCCCTGTTCCTCCAACCCCTCGAGAGTCCATCGCCTCTGCTCACTCTAGGGCTGGGGCTATGTCCTGAGGGTCACTAGAAGCATAAAACCAAGATTCTTATGCGAGACAGAATAAGAGACACAGATGCATAGAACAATTTTATGGACCCTGAGGGAGAAGGTGAGGGTGGGAAAAATAAAATAAAATAAAATAAAAAATAAAAATAAATTGGCTGGTCACATCAAAAAAAAAAAAAAAAAAAGCCAAGATTCTTGAAGAGCAAAGTCTGCCTTGCCAGAATGTCTTCGCTATTCATCAGCAAACATCCGTCTATCAAGCCTGGCGCTAGGTTCTCTGATACCAACAAACTCGCCGCCAGAGATTCCCATCCAAGATCAACTCTGAGGAGGCGAGCCGTGAGCTCCGCCGCCAGGTGGCCTCTCGGGCGCCGGGAAGCGGCCCGTGGTCTCCCGAGGTGGGCTGTTAGGGAGGCAGTGAGGGGAAGACAGGCCGTCTCGGGCTGGGCGGGCAGCCGACAGCAGGGTGGGGGTTCAGGATAGGTATTCGGAGAGACTGCAGGGGCCCCCTGGCATGTCATCCTGGAGGGCCTCTGTGCCTACAGGAGGCCCCAGGGGCGGTTCCACGCGCTGTTCTTGATGTCTGGGTGGGGATGGGTGGCTGCGAAATGCAAAGGTGCGGCCGACTAGTTAAGCCTTCACCTTTCCTCCCCACTGGTTCGGTGGTGAGGAGCCCGCCTGCCAAGGCAGGAGACGTAAGAGACATTCCTGGGTTTGGTGCCCGGGTCGGGAAGATCCCCTGGAGGAGGGCATGGCGGCCCACTCCAGTGTGCTTGCCTGGAGAATCCCTGGTCAGAGGAGCCTGGTGGCTACAGGGCGTGAGCTCACAGACTCGGACGTGAGTGAAGTGACTTAGCAGGCATGCCGTTAGGAAACGCGTTCGGTGCATTCTGCCTGTGGCGGGGCGAGGAGTGTCCCAGGAACCGACTGAAGTCAGGCTTACTGCCCTTCCACACAGCACACACCTACCACTCACTCACTCCTGCACTGACTCGTTCATTCATTATTGCATTTACTCATTCTCTCACTCACTCAACAAACATCTCCTGAGCAAGCGTTTCCTACACGCTGGACACTGCTAGGCAGGCAAACTTCTGTCAGGAGCCGAGAGCAGGAAGCTTCTAAAATCCTAGTCCCCAGAGGCCTGACCACCCGCGTCGCCTCCCAGGCCTCCGTCCGCGCACTCCATGGGTCCCGCATGTCAGAAAGGTGTGCAGAGAGGACCGGAAGCAGGGCCGTCTCTCCGGCCAGGTCCCATCATTATGGAAAAGACTGATTAGTCTGCAAGTGATGTTATCACCAGGGTTCTCAGGACACGGGTTTCCATCGCTGCCGCCGCTCTCTGTTCTAATAAAGGGATGTCCTGTCAGTGGGCCGTGCAGAATGCTGATGGGCGCAAACTGCATACCTTGTCCGGGGACGCACACAGCCAGATGACAGAGGTGGTAGTTGGAGCTGAGGTGGTTTTTTAGAGTTCCCTTTGCTTGAAAATGCCACCCACAGCTTTCACCCACCTTCCCGTCATCCGAGTCAGCTGGACTCCCTTTATCCCAAGTCAGAGCTCTGGTGTGAAAACTTCCCTTGTGAGGCTTCAAGAGTCCGGGGAAGCCGCCGGCCGCTCTGCTCTGAGAGGTGCAGACCCCCGAGCGACCTCAAGAGCAGAGATCACCTGTTGGCAGGTTCTGAGAACGTGTCTGAATAGATCATCTCCTCAGTGGTCCTGGCAGCTCACTGTCCCACGGGGTGTGGGCTCCAGGCCCCCGAGCCTCCCCAGGAACATTTTTGGTCACCTGTGTCCTGGGAGGAAGGGAGAGCAGGGGTCAGAAAATCTGAATTTGAATCTCATCTCTGCCATCAACTGGTAGATTGGTCCAGGCCATCTCTCTCACCCTCTCTCTCTTTTTTAACTGAAGTGTAGTTGCTTCAGGGGCTTCCCTAGTGCCTCAGCAACAAAGAGTCTGCCTGCAGTGTAGGAGAACAAGAGACACAGGTTCGATCCCTGAGTGGGGAAGATCCACTGCAGGAGGAAACGGCACCCCACTCCAGTGTTCTTGCCTGGAGAATCCCATGGACAGAGGCTACAGGCCATGGGGTTGCAAAGAGTCAGACAGGACTTAGCAGCCAAACCACAACCAGCACTACATAGTTGCTTTTCAGTGTTGTGTTTCTACCGCAGAGGGAAGCAGCTCTACGGATACATGCATCCCCTCTCTTGGGGGCGATTTTCTTCCCATTTAGGTCACCACAGAGCATTGAGTAGAGTTCCTTGTGCGCTATATGGTAACTTCTCACTAGTCTCTGGTTTATACTTAGTAGTGTATATACATAAGCAGGGTGACAATATACAGCCTTGACGTACTCCTTTTCCTATTTGGAACCAGTCTGTTGTTCCATGTCCAGTTCTAATGGTTGCTTCCTGATCTGCATACAGGTTTCTCAAGAAGCAGGTCAGGTGGTCTGGTATTCCCATCTCTTTCAGAATTTTCCACAGTTTACTGTGATCCACACAGTCAAAGGCTTTGGCATAGTCAATGAAGCAGAAATAGATGTTTTTCTGGAACTCTCTTGCTTTTTCGATGATCCAGCAGATGTTGGCAATTTGATCTCTGGTTCCTCTGCCTTTTCTAAAACCAGCTTGAACATCTGGAAGTTCATGGTTCACATATTGCTGAAGCCTGGCTTGGAGAATTTTAAGCATTACTTTACTAGCGTGTGAGATGAGTGCAATTGTGCGGTAGTTTGAGCATTCTTTGGCATTGCCTTTCTTTGGGATTGGAATGAAAACTGACCTTTTCCAGTCCTGTGGCCACTGTTGAGTTTTCCAAATTTGCTGGCATATTGAGTGCAGCACTTTCACAGCATCATCTTTCAGGATTTGAAATAGCTCAACTGGAATTCCATCACCTCCACTAGCTTTGTTCATAGTGATGCTTCCTAAGGCCCACTTGACTTCACATTCCAGGATGTCTGGCTCTAGGTGAGTGATCACACCATCGTGATTATCTGGGTCATGAAGATCTTTTTTGTACAGTTCTTCTGTGTATTTTTGCCACCGCTTCTTAATATCTTCTGCTTCTGTTAGGTCCATACCATTTCTGTCCTTTATCGAGCCCATCTTTGCATGAAATGTTCCCTTGGAATCCCTAATTTTCTTGAAGAGATCTCTAGTTTTTCCCAGTCTGTTGTTTTCCTCTATTTTTTGCATTGATCGCTGAGGAAGGCTTTCTTATCTCTCCTTGCTAATCTTTGGAGCTCTGCATTCAAATGGGAATATCTTTCCTTTTCTCCTTTGCTTTTCACTTCTCTTCTTTTCTCAGCTATTTGTAAGCCCTCCTCAGACAGCCACTTTGCTTTTTTGCATTTCTTCTCCATGGGGATGATCTTGATCCCTGTCTCCTGTATAATGTCACGAACCTCCATCCATAGTTCATCAGACACTCTATCTATCAGATCTAGTCCCTTAAATCTATTTCTCACTTCCACTGTATAATCATAAGGGATTTGATTTAGGTCATACCTGAATGGTCTAGTGGTTTTCCCTACTTTCTTCAGTTGAAGTCTGAATCTGGCAATAAGGAGTTCATGATCTGAGCCACAGTCTGCTCCCGGTCTTGTTTTTGCTGACTGTATAGAGCTTCTCCATCTTTGGCTGCAAAGAATATAACCAATCTGATCTCGGTGTTGACCATCTGGTGATGTCCACGTGTAGAGTCTTCGCTTGTGTTGTTGGAAGAGGGTGTTTGCTATGACCAGTGCGTTCTCTTGGCAGAACTCTATTAGCCTTTGCCCTGCTTCATTCTGTACTCCAGGGCCAAATTTTCCTGTTACTCCAGGTGATTCTTGACTTCCTACTTTTGCATTCTAGTCCCCTATAATGAAAAGGACATCTTTTTTGGGTGTTAGTTCTAAAAGGTCTTGTAGGTCTTCATAGAACTGTTCAACTTCAGCTTCTTCAGTGTTACTGGTCGGGGCATAGGCTTGGATTACCATGATATTGAATGGTTTGCCTTGGAAACGAACAGAGATCATTCTTGTCGTTTTTGAGATTGCTTCCAAGTACTGCATTTTGGACTCTTTTGTTGACCATGATGGCTACTGCATTTCTTCTAAGGGATTCCTGCCCACAGTAGTAGATATAATGGTCATCTGAGTTAAATTCACCCATTCCAGTCCATTTTAGTTTGCTGATTCCTAGAATGTCAACGTTTGCTCTTGCCATCTCCTGTTTGACCACTTCCAATTTGCCTTGATTCATGGACCTAACATTCCAGGTTCCTATGTAATATTGATTTTTACAGCATCAGACCTTGCTTCTATCACCAGTCACATCCACAACTGGATATTGTTTTTGCTTTGGCTCCATCCCTTCATTCTTTCTGGAGTTGTTTCTCTACTGATCTCCAATCCAACCAGTCCATCCTAAAGGAGATCAGCCCTGGGTGTTCATTGGAAGGATGATGTTGAAGCTGAAACTCTAATACTTTGGCCACCTCATGTGAAGAGTTGACTCACTGGAAAAGACCCTAATGCTGGGAAGGATTGGGGGCAGGAGGAGAAGTGGATGACAGAAGATGAGATGGCTGGATGGCATCACCGATTCGATGGATATGAGTTTGGGTGGACTCAGGGAGTTGGTGATGGACAGGGAGGCCTGGCGTGCTGTGATTCATGGGGTTGCAAAGAGTAAGACACAACTCAGCGACTAAATTGAACTGAGTATATATGTGTCCCTGTCTGTATGGTATCTTCTCACTAGTCTCTGGTTTATACTTCGTGGTGTGTATATGATCCCTGTCTATATGGGAGCTTCTAGTCTCTAGGTTACGCTTCCTGGTGTATATATGATCCCTGTCTATATGGGAGCGTCTAGTCTCTAGGTTACGCTTCCTGGTGTATATATGATCCCTGTCTATATGGGAGCTTCTAGTCTCTAGGTTACGCTTCCTGGTGTACACATGTTGGTCCCAATCTCCCAGTTCATCCCACGCCACCCTCCTTGCCCTTCGGTGTCCACATGCTTGTTCTCTGCGTCCGTGTCTCCAGTTCTGCTTTGCAAATAGGTTCATCTGTGCCTTGGCCACCTCTGAACACCTCTGAGCTCGAGTTTCCTCACCGCTGAGTTTCTTAGTCCCACGGGGAAACAAGTTTAGCGCCAACAGAGGGATCTCAGATGAACTAGCCAGAACTGGAATTCGTCTGGGATGCTCAGCACAGCTGTGCCAGCTGTTTACAGCCAGCTGAAGTCTGTTCGGGTTGGCTTTGGGTCCACACTATGCTGGTTGTTCAATATGAGTATGACTCCCGGAAATAATTTATGTGAAAGAGTTTGTAGACAGTATAACACACGGCTAGCTCGTTTGATGATGGTGTTTGGATAGTCACCACTGCCAAGTCTAATGTTAAATATATATTTTCTCTATATATATTTTTTCATCATCAGACAAATAAATAGTCTTCATATTAGCGTGTATCTTTTGAGTCTTAACAAAGGAGAAGTAACACAACATTTAGGTTCAAACGTTCTTATCTCGTAGTTTTTCATGAGTCATCCTGATTTTGCAGGAATCATTTCTGAGCCTCAGAGAGTGACTGAGGGATCACTCGTGTTGGCCTTTTGAATGAAGATCGTATTTGGTAAAGGTGACTTTTGACAAGATACGATTCATTCTAGACTTCTCTAGAATGTCCAGGAACCCCTACACTTCATGACATCTTAGGTGAAATGGCAGACAATATCCATTTTTAAAGGGACTTCCCCAGTGGTCCAGTGGTTAAGACCCTGCGCTTTCACGGCAGGGGTCAGGGGGCGTGAGTTTGATCCTTAGTTGAGGAACTAAGATCTCGCGGGCCATGCAGCCCCCTGAAGAGGGAGTGCTCTGTGGTTCTTAGTGGAATGCCACGAAGTTGAGTGTTTTGCTGGAGATGACAAGAGATGTGATTACATTTGAGGAGGGCCACGGAACCCGTTTTTAGGCTGCTTATAAAGGACAGTGATGTTCCATTCTTCAGTTGGGTCTCAGGAAAGAAAAGGACAATTTGGTGCTTAATTTTAGACTAGAATGTAATGGACAGGAGACACACCCACATGCCCCAGGAAAAGAAGAGTAGGGAGACAAAAATAAAAAGCAAACGTGACCATCCCTTCACCCACCCATTGTGCCGAAGCACCTGCTAGAAATCCTAAGCCCGAATCTTGCTTCTCAGTGAATAATGTTTATGCTTCATAGTCTTGTTTGGGTCCCTCATCTTTTTGTGAAACAAGTGCTACCTTAGAAAATATATAATCTGGGTTCGTGAATGACATATGACTCTGGACAGGTCGTTTACCTCTGCTAGGCTTCAATTTTGGCTTCCCTAGTGGCTCAGATGGTAAAGAAGCTGCCTGCAATGCAGGAGACCCTGGTTCGATCCTTGGGTCAGGAAGATCCCCTGGAGAAGGGAATGGCAACCCACTCAGTATTACTGCCTGGAGAATCCCGTGGACAGAGGAACATGGTGGGCTACAGTCCAGGGGGTCGCAAGGAGTCGGACACGACTGAGCAACTAAACACACACACATACAGGCTTCAGTTTGTCCCCTGTGAAATGAGGGTCAAGTCGCCCTGACTCTATAGGGGTTTTAGAAAGAATTCAGTGAGTATATGTGTGTGTATACATAATTATATATCTGTGCATCTCCTTGGAGAATTAAACTGAAGTTATATCCCCTCTCTCCAGAAAAATTCATGAACACAAGAAATTTAGCCAACTCTTTTCAGGGAATTTCTGGACTTCCTAAAACCATAAACATCCTACCTAATAAGGAGTTCTATTATCTAAGGGAGGAAACCCTGGGTTGAATGTCTCTTTTTGTGCTAAAATTTTTATTATATTTTTATCACTTAAAAGGAAACTGTAAATCAAATTTGAGTATTGTCAGTACTGTACAGTAAATATTTATGATCACTGAAAAAAGTAGTGGAAATGTTAGTCACTCAGTCATGTCCCATTCCGGAGAAGGCAATGGCACCCCACTCCAGTACTCTTGCCTGGAAAATCCCATGGACGGAGGAGCCTGGTAGGCTACAGTCCATGGGGTCGCTAAGAGTCAGATACGACTGAGCGACTTCACTTTCACTTTTCCCTTTCATGCACTGGAGAAGGAAATGGCAACCCACTCCAGTATTCTTGCCTGGAGAATCCCAGGGACGGTGGAGCCTGGTGGGCTGCCGTCTATGGGGTCGCACAGAGTCGGACACGACTGAAGCGACTTAGCAGCAGCAGCAGCAGCAGTAGCAGCATGTCCCATTCTTTGTGACCCCATGGACTATAGCCTGGCAGGCTCCTCTGTCCATGGAATTCTCCAGATAAGAATACTGGAGTGGGTTGCCATTTCCTTCTCCAGGGGATCTTCCTTACCCAGGGATTGAACCCTGGTCTCCCCCACCATTGCAGGCAGATTCTTTACCTTCTGAGCTACCAGAGAAGCCTAGGATTTCTAAGCTCAGTTAATAATATACCAAATGATAAAAGGTCTGGTACAAAAAAAAGGTTTTGTATAATTATTATAGTTTATAGTAACAGGGTTTGCTATGTAGTAACAGGAGGGACATTTATATGGACATATATTAATTTATTTCTAAGCTTAACTCAATATGAGGAATAGTTTTTCACTCCTCACTTGTACAGGGTGGAGATGTACTTTTTTCTTTCAATTTGTTTTTCCACGTCTATTTAGAGCAGTCAAAATAGGAAAACCACCACACCGGTCCTAAAATTCACTTCCTCCATCCGTTTTCTGTACTCTGCTCCAGGTTTGATGAGTATAACTTTCTAAACATGTCATTTATTTTTATTTTTATTTTAGTCTAAATGTCCCTTCAAAAATACCAGGGGAAAATATTTTTAGCTTAGCTAAGAAAACAAATATGTTGAAACGACACCCAAAATGTTCAGAAAGAATTGGTGTTTCTAGTGTATTTTGACAGTGAGCCCAAATGATACACGCTGAAACAGATTTTTTTTTCATCTTAGGTGTGTTGATTTCTTCAAGAAATAAGACAAAGAGAACAATTGAGTCCAACTTTTATATTGGAGCTAAACGTTTGTTGTCTTAAAAGATAATTTCAAGGTAGACACTCTACTGCCTTTCTTTCCAAGTTTTTAATTGCTATTTATAGACATCCTGGGCAGAGCCAGTGGAAATGCCAATAATGGTGCAAACGAGGCAAAAGATGAGAAGAATGGATGCTGAGCTCAGCCCCACGCATGCACCTAAAGACAGACTTTTATGCCTTCATGACCTCCTAGGAGACTTTGGTAGAATTGACGGCTTAGGATTCATCAGGTTCCATATTGATCCTTACTCTGAGAGCATGACTTGGTTCTGTACAGATCCAAGGGGTGAAAATGATTCTCTTTTGATTCAAAAATATGATCCGTTTCACCAGCTCTTCAGGGCCAAGCATTATTCCTGCTCCAGAAACAGATGAGTGGGGACCAATGTAATGAATGAATGGATAATACTGACTGAGTAAGTGAAAGAACAAATAAAGTAATTACCCAGTGAGGCACGCCATCTGGCTTCAGAACTTGTTCATTGAGATTGCGTTTCATTCGCTGGGTCTTTAACTACATAGACCTTGACTCAGCCCAGCACTCTGCTTTCTTGGGGTCATGGGAAGAATCTGTGTCTTGGATGCCTTAGCCCAGCTACAGGTCAGAGTTGAAGTCTCTGTTCTATTCATTATATGTATTATCTTCATCTCCTAGAACTTGAAGCATGTTTATCATATATATTTGGCTAGCTTTCTTCCAGATGGTTCTCCAGTTTCATTTTACCCATTGCTTGTGCAGCTCTTTTGTGAGTGCACTTAACTAGACTTGTACAAGAATAAATGACATTATCGATCTGTTGGTCGTTGTCAGTAGCTTCCTTCTCATCTCATGATTACTAGTGCCTTTCTCTTGCAAGACTTCTGAACCCTGCTGGGCCCCCAGTTGCTAAGCATCTTCGCTGTATTTTGTCTAACTTCATCAGGATCTTCTAACCTCTCTAACCCAGGCAGTGAATTGGGCTCATTCACACTGGGCTTGTAGCATTGTGAGATGGACACTATGAAATGTATCGGTGGGCTACTTAAATCCTTTCCCTTCCTAAAAGGTTACAAGGCTAGATCTCTGAAATTAAGGGTTTTGTTTTTAAACCCATTAGGCCAACATGGGGACTAAAACTTGAAAATTGCACATTAGACCATTGGCATGGTGGTAGATTCACATCACACACGTGGCTATGGATTGGGGAGCAAAACATGGATTTTAGACTTATACAAAAAAGCTCACTTTGCATTCAGAATAGAAGAAAACATCGATTATAACAGAGAGAAAAATCCCACAGAAAGTCAGTCTATGCTATTTTATTAACATTATCTCAACGATAAATTAACCCTTGCCCAAAATTTCTCAAAAAAAGTCTATTTACCAAGAATACCTAATGAAAGGGTTGTTTCTTTTGACAGTTAAGTTTTTGGAAGAGGCACCTGATTGGTATATTTCCCTTTGTCCCTATGCCCAGCCAACTGCCAGCAGCAACACAGTGACGTCTGGTGACAAGGCTGGTTGATCCCAGACCCTCTTCACGTTATCACTTGTCTGTGTGTCTCCTTATGTGCAAAAAAGTGCACACGGCTGAAGGTTTCAGAGGGTGCAGGCAGCCCCGAGATTTGAAGACTCTCATATAAAGAGAGGATGTGAGGGGAGACTTGTAGGACAGTGAAGCAGGGAGAGAGAACCTCCAGATGGGGCCCAGTTTACAGTCGTGTGTCAGACTACGACTCTGTATCTCACCGTCCAAGGCGAGGGTTCCCCCCGACCTCGGGCTGGGGTCTGGGCCTTTTCTCCCTGAACACCAAGGATGGCAAAGAAGAAGCTAGATTTGGTGCTGTAGGGTTCTGCAAGGCTAGGTCAAAGGTGGAAAACAATTGATCAAAATAGAAGTAGGGTACTACTTCTACTTACTACTTACTACTTCTGGGTAGCAATTAATACCCCGCTTATTACACACCAGGCACTGTTCCAGGCTCTTTGCTGTATTATTTTATCTCCTTTAAAACCAGGTTCTGGAACTTCTGTGGTGGTCCAGTGGTTGAGACTTTGCCTTCCAATGCAGGGGGATAAAGGTTCAATCGCTGGTTGGGAAGCTGGGATCCCACATGCCTCGTGGCCAAGAAGCCAAAATGTAGAACAGAGACAGTGTTGTAACAAATTCAATAAAGACTTTGAAGACATGGTCCACATTAAAAAAAAAAAAATCTTAAAAAAAACCAAGTTCCTGATTGCTGCCCCATCTGCTAGCTGTTGATTAGCTCCATGATTTATTCATTCATACAGCACTTACTATGTGCCAGGCCCACATTGCTTTACGCATATTACATATAATGACTCATTTGATCCTCACAAGAACGTTGTGAGGCAGTACTATCACAAATCCCACTTTACAGATGAACAGACTGAGGCCCAGAGATGTATTTAGCACCTTGCCCAAGATCATGCCATAGGAAGTGGCTGAGCCGTGATGAAGCCTGCGTTATGCTGTCAGCCACCACGACAGGCTTCTTCTCAGGTGCTGATCACCCACTGATTATAATTATAGTCTGGCTGTCGGTTATATGAGTTTGGTCACTGTAGTCACAAAGAAAACATTGAAAAATATAAAAGGATGTAGACAGATAACCTCTGCTGTCCTCAAAAGATCAAATTTTAGATAAGGTTAAAATTACTTTGATGATATTCATTGGTATCTAGGGCTTCCTGGATGGCTCAGTGGTAAAGAACCCCCCTTCCAGTGCAGAAGATATGGTTCGATTTTGGTCACCTGTGTCATGGGAGGAAGAGAGAGCAGGGGTCCGAAAATCTGAATCTGAATCTGATCTCTACCATCAACTAGTGGATGGGTCCAGGCCACGTCTTCTTTTTTTTTTTTTGAAGTTGAAGTATAGTTGCTTTAGTGGCTTCCCTGGTGGCTCAGTCAGTAAAGAATCCACCTGAAATGCAGGAGACCGCTTGCAGCACAGGAGACTCGGGTTCGATCCCTGGGTCAGGAAGATCCCTGGAGAAGGAAATGGCAAAACCCACTGCAGTGTTCTTGCCTGGAGAATGCGGTGCGCAGAGGAGCCTGGCGGGCTACAGTCCACTGGTCACAAAAGAGTCAGACACGACTTAGAGACTAAACAACAATGACAACAGTTGGTATCTATCTGTAAACCCAAAGGCGACTCTTTGTCTGCATTTAATGGAGAAAACAGACCCTGGGGCGCTTGACAACTCAAAGAAGCCCCCCATGGAGTCAGCTGGGGCACGCCTGCCATGAGGCATTATCAGTTGCCCAGAGACCTGTGGAGCCCTTGTTAGGACTTAAGGATCAGGAGCGGGAGTCTCTCCAAGAGCGTAAACCAGAGCTTCAGAACCAGAGGCCTTGATTCAATGCCGTTAGACCAATAAGCAGCTCTAATCAAAAATAGTTAAGCCCCAGGATAAAGACTGAAGACCACTGAGACAGAGACTTACCTGAGGTGGTCCAGTGGTTAAGACTCTGCCTTCGAATGCAGGGATTTGGGTTAATCCCCGGTCTGGGAATTAAGGTCCCACATGCTGAGGGGTGTGACAGACCATGAGGCTGCCAGTGTGCAGGGTGCCACGTCGTTTACGTTCAGCATTGCGGGTGGCCTGTCCCTCAGGTTTGGATATGGCAGAGAAAGTGCTGTAGCCGTTGGTCAGCTGTGTTTCTAGATACTTCCCTCCAGCTTCCTTTCTCCTCCCACGGAAGATGTGCAGACCATCTAAACAGCCCTGCCATTCCAGGAAGACTTTACACTTAGCAGAAGATAAGGAACCTGTAGAAATTTATGCTACAGAGGCCAAATTAAGTTACCAGTGAGCGAGTGGTCTCCTTTTCCTTCCAGCTGGAAACAGATCAGAAGCTTCAAGGCATTAGAAAATGCAAGCTACATAACAAAATTCTGAGTCCAAGCATCTCATGGAGTTTTGGCTCTTGATGTTAACGATGAATGATTGTAACCCAGGTGTGACTCTCAGTGCAGAGTTGGCAGTCTATTAGAACGGCAGCCAGCTGCAACAATGACCTCTAAGAATATGGAAATAGACCCTCCAGGGCCACCATTTCTCAGCTCAGCGTTTGACCTGGGCAGCTGGTCCCAGTACTGAAAGGGTAGCCGCTGCCTGTGGTCCAAGGACGCTTAGGGGCTCTTAGCAGCAAAGGACACAAGGACGTACAGGAGCCCTTGAAGAGCCCTCTAGTTGGCCCAGCTGCCTCTAGGCAGGACCATCTCACATCTCACCATTTCAGACAAATGAGAAGAATCCTCTTTGCAGACCTCCAGAGGAGGGGCTCCAGGGAGACGGTGCAGGACAGGGAGGCCTGACGTGCTACAGTCCATGGGGTCGCAGAGAGGCAGACATGACTGAGCGACTGAACAGCAACAAGCAAGAGGAGGAACTCCAAACTCCCTCCGTCAGCCTTCACTTTAGCAAAACCATCCTGGGTAGCTAGGCTGTTCCTGCGGCAAGGACAGGAACCTATCCTAGAAAGTTATGCGGTTTAAAAATGTTACAGATGGGTGGATGGATGGATACAGACAGATGATGGATGGAGAAAGAGAGCGAGGTAAATAAATAGATGATGGAGAAAAGGGAGAGAGGGAGAGACAGACCGAAAGGGTGAGAATAGGTGATTGTGAAAGACCGTCAAAGCCCTAGCAATGAGACACTTGAGAAGTATTTATTAAAGAATTATTTGCCAGTGAATCCACCAAAACCTGTGCAAAACAGATGCCTTCTTCTGTCATGTTCCTGACGCACTGCCCACATGCCTCTGACATAGCATCTTATCATGTTGCAGCATTGGGATTTGGTAGCTGACGGTCTGCCTGGCCGGAGTGTGAACTCCTATCTTATTCTTGTCTGTATTCTTAGCATCTAGCCCAGTGTCTGGCTCCATGGAAGGAAGGAAGGAAAAAAGAAAAGAGGGAGGGAAGTGGGTCGACCAATATGATGAGTAAAGTTCCATCTTTAAAGGAGTGGTCATTCCTGATGTTGCAGTCATCAATGTTTTCCTACCCAGACCTAACCTATCTGATGTCCTGCTTCCCCTCAGTCAGTGGTGAGCTATCACACTCAAAGTCAACATGATTACGTATGACTTGCCTGGCGTTGGAAGAGTTTGTTGATACTTACCCCATTTAATACCTTTCTAAGGAACACTGATTCATGTGATGCTGTTTGTCTTGAAATAACTCCACCCCCCGCCCTGTGTTTCATTCGAGTTCATTGTCTGCGTGTGTACGCCTCTCCCATAGCCCCGTGCTGTGGTCTCAGCCAGTGACAGCTGGTGGGGCTCCTGGTAAGGTATCCTCTCTGCCAGGGGTCACGAGCGAACCTTACACAGATGTCCTCGGGCAGTGCGTTTTCTCTCGTTGAGCGTGTTCTGTGTCCTCTGACCCTCTGCCCTTGACACACAACGGCTGACGGAAGCCGTGGGAGTGAAGGTCCCAGCTCCAAAGGCCACTGTGGGAAGTCAGGGGAGAGGCAGCGGAGTCCAGCTGGCACCTGAGGTCTGCTGGCGGGTCCTGGGACCCGGTGAGCCGGGGAAGGGCGTCGTCAGCACCTCCGGCGCCGTGGAGGGAGTAGGGGGCATTGGGGCTGGAGGGGGGCTGGAGGCATTCTCGGAGGGTAGGAGGGGACAGGCCGTGCTGGGGCCTTCACGGCGACCCACACGCCCAAGGTCGGGTTGCCGAGCCCCCAGGAAATGAGCGCGCTGCGTGTGGTCCTGCCCAGGGCCCCCGGCAGCTGACCTGGAGGCAGTGACGTCCTTCTCCCCGCGTCCAAGCCCTTGCGTCTTTCCAGGCTCCGTCTGAGGTTTGTTTGGCCAGGTTTCTCCTCCTCCACGGAATCGCCTTCTCCTTCCCTTGGGGCCCTCTCTCGGGCAGCCCCTGTGGTCCCTTGGTCCCTGGGACGCCTCTCCAGGGCCTTGTACCCGGCAGCCTCCGAAGCCCTGAGCGGCTGCCACGCTCACAGCCCCTTCTGAGGAGCGAGGCCCGCAGCTTCTCACACCGAGTGTTTGGGCCTCGTGGGCCTGCACCCTGGCCGTCATTGATACTGGATTAGGGCCCGCAGTTTAACAGAAGACGCCGGACTTGCTCTGCGGTAGACAGCACAGCTTGGCAAAAGACCTGGCACAAGCACTCTGCCCGTTTGGGGCACTTCTTTGTTTTCATACTCACGTGATATACTGTTTTTTTCATGCCAAATGGTACAAAGAGGAAAATTCAAGTGGTCCATAATTTCGCCACCCAGATTATTATTCAACATGTTAAAACAGGGGAAAAAAAAATAGTAGTCTTATTCACATGCTGTATTTTGTTCATCTGTACTTTAGTTTTTAGACTGTTGCTATTCATAGATCATTACCTCTGTTTCAGAGATTAGTAACTCTTTAAGTTTTAAAAATCATGTTTCTTATGTCAATTCCCGGTTTTTAACTGGCTATATTTCAGTTGGGAACAGCATTATAAAGATTACAAAGAACAGTTAAGTTCCCAGGTTCTCTAAAAAGGACTATTTAACTCAAAATGTATCTTTACCATAACAAACACTGGGGCACACTGGTTTATGACAATAATTGATTCAGTTAGACCTTCCCTGGGAGTCGTCTGTGCTCTGTAAGCTTGTCATACAGTGTGATTGTTATCTGCACTTTCCCTGGGGCTGAGGTCTTTTCTCTTCCTTTGCTGGACCCGAAGGTCCTCAAGTCCAGTGTCTTACCTAATCCTGCCTTTCTCCTCGCTGTTGCAGTTCCCTTCTCCAGGGGGTCTTTCCAACCCAGGGATCGATCCTGAGTCTCCCGCATTGCAGGCAGATTCTTTACCGTCTGAGCCACCACGGAAGCCTGTTCCTGGCTCTTGGATTTCTGTAAATGTGTGTCGAGCAGGTGGACGTGAGGCACACCTGAGCTGATGCCTTCACCCAAGGAGTAAACGATTCCCACAGCTTCGTTTCAGGTTGTGAAGCCCATGAGGATGAGCGAGGCTGGGGATCAGAAGGGTCTCCTGCATTACTGACCACTGAGAACCCAGCCGCCGAGCAGGGCGGTGGAGACGGGGGGACCAGTTGGCCAAGGCTGTAGTTGAGGGATAAACACAGGTGATTCTGGAGGGTTCCCCAGGCCTGAGAGGTCTGAGGCTTGGGGCCTGGGAGGTGGGGATAAAACTGTCCCAGAACAATGAAGACGGAGCCAGAGACATAAAAAGTGACAGCGACGAGTCGAGGGGGCAGAGAAACACACAGACAGAATTATAGCAAATGGGTCCATCTGAACGAGACGGCTTCTGCCAGTGCTGCTCGGCCCCGCACGCCCGTCTCCTCCTCTGGGTTGTAAATCCCTCGTGAGCAGGGTGCACGGTTTGTTCACCTGGGGGTGCCCAGGGCTTGCCAGGGCCAGGAGGGGGCCTGGCACACAGCAGGCTCCCAGGAACAGTTTAGAACCTGAACTGAGTTGATAAAGGAGGATTTCGCTGCCTGTTTTGACAGCATATCCAGGGCTCCCATGGTTTCCATCACCTGGAATATTATGAAGCTCTCTCCTTAAATCTAACTGTACTTCCCTGATACAGTTTAAGTCCATTTCTTCTCAAATGGCTTGCAATGCACGGGATGATTTTTCAGCCGTTCAGGAAGAAGGAATGCTGTGTATAAAGCCTGGATTCAATAAAACCAGATTTTTTAAAAAATAGCTCTTAGCATCTTCTACTACAGACACTGGTCTGGGCAGGGCTTTTTATTTTATTGAATCCAGCTGAATAGCTTGACTACATTAATAATGGGGCCTCATTTCCAACCACTGGCTCACAGTCTTTTCCCCTAAAAGCCTTATGGTACTTAAGCAACTGCTAATACACGAATAATTGCTGGTGGCATCATTTCCTGCCACGATTTGACCACCAGGATGAGGTTTTTCTTCTTGTACCTAATCTGGCGTTCTCAACCAGGCCATGTGTGGCCTGCAAGATCATACTGAAAATGCAGTAAACAGATCTAGCTGCAGCTATGATTTGGGTTGTATTAGGCTTCTTTATGTGGAGAAAATAAGGCTTTGGGGAGATTGTGATGGGTGGACGGTCACATTGGCCTGAAGGGGATGCTCCCTCACGGTGGCCCAGTGGGTTGAACCGAGCATTTCTGCTGAGCATGGTCAGAGCCGTTCTGCAGGGTCCCTGGGATGGACTGGCAGCTTTTACTCCCTTTACTTTAAAGATGCTCTTTTGCTCTCTCAGGACTTCCCTAGTGGTCCAGTGGCTAAGAATCTGCCTTGCAGTGCAGGAGACTCGGATTTGATCCCTGTGGGGGTGTGTGTGTGCTTGGCCACTCAGTCGTGTCCGACTCTTTGCGACCCCATGGACTGTAGCCCGCCAGGCTCCTCTGTCCATGGGATTCTCCAGCAGGAATACTGGAGTGGGTTGCCATTTCCTTCTCCAGAGGATCTTCCCAACCCAGGGATCAAACCGGTGTCTCTTATGTCTCCTGCATCAGAAGGCAGGTTCTTTACCACTAGCACCAGCTGGGCTTCCCTGGTGGCTCAGCTGGTAAAGAATCCGCCTGCAATGAGGGAGACCCCGGTTCAATCCCTGGGTTGGGAAGATCCCTCGGAGAAGGGAAAGGCAACCCACTCCAGTGTTCTGGCCTAGAGAATTCCACGGACTGTGTAGCCCATGGGGTCGCAAAGAGTCGGACACGACTGAGTGACTTTCACTTACTTCCTTTTGGGAACTAAGAGGCGCTTCCCTGGTGGCTCAGACAGTAAAGAATCCACCTGCAATGCAGGAGACCTGGGTTCAATCCCTGGGTCAGGAAGATCCCCTGGAGAAGGGAATGAAAACCCACTCCAGTATTCTTGCCTGGAGAACTCCATGGGCAGAGGAGCCTGGTGTCCCTGGGGTCACAAAGAGTCGGAGACGGCTGAGTGACTAACACTTGCACCTTCTCTTTCTTGGGAACTAAGAGCCCGCCGTGGACCAACCAAGCCTGCATGCCACAACTAGAAAGCCCGTGCCGCGACACGAAGGGCCCTGACACAGCCAAATAAATAATAGTAAACCTGCAAAGAGAGGCTATTTAGTCAGCTCCCATGGAACCGTGCTTCTTTTTTTAAAAAGTTTCCCTGCAGGATGATGCTTAACCATCACTTGAGTGATGATATTTTTTAGTATACCTAACTGGGGCAAGATACCCGTGTAGAAGGCAGATACCTAAAACATACTTGTTGATGGGAATACAGCACAGCACCTAGGAGCACAGCCTGGAGCCTCGTGACCCGAGCTTGCATCCAGCACTTTCTCACCATGTGGCTTTGTATGAGTTACCTGTTCTGCCTCAGTCTTCTCCTGTGAGAAGTGGGGTTAGTAACAGTATCTGCTGCCTCCAGATAAATTGCTGTTTGCTAAATGCTTAGATGCATGCTTGATCACAGTGCTCTGAAATACCTGTTATTACTCATGTTTGTCATTTTGTTGAAAATTCAGGGCACTTGTTCCTCTCCACATGGCCTCCACTTAGGATGCATAGTGAAGATGATCTCCCAGCTGAGGGCTTAAAGTTGGGTAAGACCTCGCATACAATACCTTTTTGGCCAAAATAAAGTATTTCTTTTAACTGGGAACTTTGTGTGCCCATTGCTGTGGGGCTCAGTACCGTGGGGATAAATGGGAACGAAAAACAGGATGCCCCTCCTCAGAGAATCTGCAGTCCAACTGGACAAACGTGACTGTCACGCCTCAAGTGGAGCTGGAGGCAGACAGATGACGCATGGGAGGCATTCCAGAGACGGAGACGCGTAAGGCAGCCGGCCTGGGTGGCCAGACCAGGCTCCTGGAACGGGGTGCTGACTTGAGTGATGGAGGTAGCGAGGTGACAGGGAGTTGGGAGGTGGAGGCAGGGATGAAAGGGGCTGGGGAGCTAGGAGGGAGCGGGTGGGAATGTGGGGGGACAGGCTCAGCTCAGTGGAGAAGTGGTGTGGACAGGCCCGGGCCGAGGGCAGACGGCACCGGAAAGTCAAGGGAGAGAGGCCAGACTGTGGAGGTCTTCACAAAGCAGGCAAATCAGTTTTTAGACTTGGTTGACTAGAAAAAAGGAAGTGAGAAGGAGCTCTCTGCGGGCTCTCTGCGAGCTTGGCAGCTGTGTCTCCCAAGGCCCTTCCCGCCACAACAGTGTCCCCATACCAGGCCCTGCGCGTCCTCCAGTGACGAAGACGAGCTGGAGGCATTAGGCTTCTTCCCCTGCATGAGTTACCAACCGCCACAGACCCCAGGAATGCTTTTCTGTTTTCGGAAAGGCCGTGGTGGCTTGCTTGGAGGCGATGAGGCTGCTGTCTCTACTTCTTCACGTCTGAAATCTCGACTAGGACGCAGAGAGACAGGGTGGTGTTTGCTCAGGTGAATGCTCGTCCTCCTGCGTCTTCCTGGGCTTTGCTCAGAGCTCCGTGATCATCTGCTCACAGCGGAAGAAGTTTACTGGCCCAGCTGCCCGGCTCTTGCCTCCTCCGGTCTTGTCTTTTCTCTTGTTGGAAGCTGTGTTTTGTTCCCTCCTCATGGGCCCATTCCAGCTTGAGTCAGGAGCGGGCGGTCCCCGGCAGCTCATCTGTATCACCGCTCCGTGCCTGTGAAGTGGAGGGAAATAAACAGCGCGTGGGAGGGGGAGTCTGTGTTCTAAGAACCGCTTTGGTTTACACATCTATAGACACACTCACCCAGCACCGCGGGTCACATGGACTGGCTGGTGAAGCTGATCATGAGTCACTTGTAAATTAATCATAGAGAAAGAAATATGTTTCTAAAAGCCAAGCACCGTTGGCTTACACATGAAGCCGGGGGAGTGAACAGGCAGCCTCATAAAGCACTCAGGCCTCCCGTGACGGCTGGCGTGCACGGTGCATCTGGTGGGAAGAGTGAGTCTCTGGGCCCGAGAGTCCCTTGCCGTGCGCTGGAGCTGAGCGTCTCGGCCAGCGGGAACCCCCGCATGGGAGCAGGGGTGCTTGGGATCGGTCCCACCTTCAGCCAGCCTTTCTCTTACAGTCTCACTTTGGCACAACAACTTTTCCATTTTTGTTTAAGATTTTTGTTGTTGTTGTTGTCATTGTGGACCATCTTTAACGTCTTTATTGAACTGGTTACCATATTCTTCTGTTCTATGTTTTGGGTTTTCGGCTTTGAGGCACGTGGTCTCTCTGACCAGGGATGGAAGGTGAAGTCTTAATCTCTGGACCACCAGGGAGGTCCTGAGAACGCATATACACACACACACACGGACTGGAGGATGATCACTTTACAATATCATGACGGCCTCTGCAGTATGAATCGGCCTCGGGCACACCCGTGTGCCCTCCATCCTAAAGCCCCTCTCTTCCCCCTCCCCACCCCGCCCCTCCAGGCTGTCACCTAGCACCGAGAACTCTTGATGGAGGCCTTCAATAACATAGTCAGATGGTGGAGACCAACCATCTGAGCCTGAAATATGGGGAAGCATGTCGGTTGGACAAGAGGCCAGGTCGGGAGGGGCCAAGGAGGGGAGGCCTGGAGTGTCGCGGGGCGCAGGGGCCTCAGCTGAGCCGTGAAGGAGGAGGAATTCCATCCCAAGCAAGACGGGAAATCCATCTGAGCAAAAAGAGCGCTTCAGGGACAAAGGCTGCCCCTTCATTGGATCCGTTGGAAATCTCAACTTTTTTGACACATGCAAAAAATAGAGAAGACAAGAGAACAATCACCAAGGGAGGCCAAGGCTCTGCTTACTAAATTAGCCCAAAGGAGGGATTTCACCAGATGCAAATTGAACAAAGAACAATATGTGTGACTCAAAATATCCGTTATGCTCTTAATGTGAGAGGGTGTGAGGCAGGGAGGTGACCTTTGAAAGGTTTTAAAGTTGTAAACTTTTGTAACCACATTGTTTTGATTGCTGGAAGATTTAAGAAAGGATTACCTCGGGTTACCATTTTGGAAAAGTGATTTAGAAGAAAAAAAAAAAACCTGCTTTCTACATAGTATGTTGGGACTTTTTTCACTCTGTTTTTGCTTTGAAGCCGTACGATTCAAATGTCCATGAAGCAGCTCCGCCCTTCGTGAGAAACGAGACTGGAGGTGCGGCTCCTGCTTCGTCTGGTCTTCTGCCCCTGGCCTCTCTGCCAGAATTCGGGTTCAGTGGGTCGAGGTACCCCTACACGTTCCCCAAAGGACGGTGCCTTTGGCCTTGTTTCTCCTCTCAGCCCCGCCCCCGCCCCTGCCGGTAGGGCTACATCCTCGCAAAATAGAGTCTCTGTCCCTCAACCTGAATTGGTGACTCCGGGCCAGACATTCCCCTGAAGGTCTCCTCGGAAGTTTGGGAAACAGGAAATGTGAAGAAAATGTCTAATTTGCCCAGTCATGTGAACTCCTCTTTCGATGTTGCAATAGAATTTTGGAAAAGAGTGCTCAGAGCCGTGGTTGCACCCTCCTCGTCAGAGAGAGCCTCTGCTCCTTTGAGAATATGGTCAATTTGACTATCCCGCCTCAACTTCCCTCTTTCTGAACATGTTAACCCCGATGCCTGAAGAACAGAACCAGAAAGGAAACATTCTGGGTCTTCAGCGGCATGGTCAGGTTTCCAGCAGGGCTGCTGAGGGGGCCCACGAGCTCGTTGTCCCTGAGAAGTCCCTTGGCATCTCTTAAAAACGCCCATCCCTGCCAGCGTGTCCGTGCAGGCTCACTTCGCATCTCCGGAATCTTCACAACCTATGTTTGCAGTAAATGATTGATGATGAGGCTGGCTTCCCACACATTTGGCTCTGATCATCTCCACGCTGAAACATTCAGATGCAAATAATTTTCAAACTAAATGGCTTCAAGGGATCTTTCTGGAAGGATGGAAAAGCGTCCATATCTTCAGAGGGGAGTGGCTTGCCCAGGCATTCACTTTTAGTCCAGATTCATCCAACTGTACACACACACACAAATGTTCATTTTTCTATAGGTAGATTATACCTTCAGGAAAATGTTTAAGATTAATAAAGTGGCTTGAGTGTGGAAAAAATAAAAAGTAGACATGATGTAAATGACACCACTGAAAGGGATTTCAAAAACATTACGAGCTGGCCAGTAGAGACTAAGAAATATACGTGGGCAGTCTCCCCACCCCACCCCCGTACGGGAAGTCTTTGCAAGGTGAGCAGATTCAGCCCAGCTTGTAGAAACTACAGCTGGTTATGTGCATGCGTCTGTGTTTTCATATGTGGTTTGTTATCTTGATGTCCATTTTTGTTTGGCTTATTTCCCTATTCAATTGGATTTTTTTCTTCTATTTCCTGAATCTGACTCCCCCACAGTACCAGATATCCCAAGCCTTATGAAAAGCAAATGCCCAATAAATGTCCCCTCATCCCCTGGGATGGTGTCCTTCCCCACACTCTGGAACATTCTACTGAAATTAGCCCGTGCACATTGGCCTCCAATGCTTGTGTAAAAATGGAAAGTGAAAGGAGAAACATATACACTTACACTAGTTTTCAGAAAATTCCCAGCTACATAAGTTTCTGACAAAAAAAAGAAGCATCCGTATCAGAACTTTTACTTGGGGAAAACTATATGTTTGCCCCACAAGAAAAATAAAACATGTGCTCAGTAAGTAGTGATATTTATTTAAAAGTAAGAAAACAGCATTTACGACTCTGAATGAATGCGGGTGAGGGGGCAAAGCTTCCCTTCGCTTTCTCTCTCTCTTCCCTCCTCTTCATGGCCGCTCAGAAGAACAGGTGTGGAAATTCCCGCAAGTGTCAACTCTGTCCGTTTACATGTTTGTATACGGAGTTTCATGTGTTTTTTTTTTTTTCCTTCTGACAAGTCAGTCTTTTTGTCATCATCTCAACTTGAAACTAGAGAGGAAGGGAATGGAAGAGCGAATTGCTAATATGAGAGGCTTCTGGAAATTCCCCTTTTATGGTACACGAGTCTTTCTTAAGAATAGTTCTCTTTCAGTTGTGTTTTTGTGATTTTGGTGAAAATCACTTGCCCAGCCCTACCTCTGTTTTGTTTAAGTCTGACTTGATCCCAACTCTCTTTATTTTTCTCAGCTCTCTTTAGAATCAGGGGCTGGAGAAGGCGGGGCAGAGGGTAACTTGATTTCCACTGCTTGGGAGAAAAGAACCCAACTGAGGTACTTAAAAAAAAAAAAAAATCACCTGAGTATAAATCTATCTTCACATGATTTTAGATAATGGATTCATCCAGTATCTTATAACCTGAATGATCTCACGTGAACTGAATGACTCAACGACTGCCCGGATGGTGACGAGCAACTTTATAAAGCACCCCTGGCGTCTTGGGTATTAATGGAGACTGATCGGTTTCAGTTACAACCTGGTTGAAGGGAAGCTGACCGACCTGTTTCCAAGTCAGTACACTACCAGGTGATTCTCAAGGAAAGAAAGCTTTTTTCCCACACCGCTTCGGAGGATGCCTTCTTGAAGATGGGTATGGGTCTCGGACCCTGGGGCTAGAACAGGCTGACGGCCGGTGTGCCTGCAGGTGGAAGGGCCCCTGGAGGGAGCAACAGATCTCACTGTCCCCAGAGTGGCTGGCAGACTGCCTGGGGGGCTCGGAGGGCCCCGGCAGCGAGTGGACTGAGGCCTGGAATGTAGGAGAGTGTGTGACAGCCGGTCCCGAGGCCTGGGCTACCGGGAATATGCTAATTAGAGAGATGCCTGCGAGGGCCGGGTCACTGGGCGGCCAGGTAAACAGTATCGGGTTATTTCTGCGTTGGCAGAGGTAGGCAATGGCTAAGTGCCTTCTGTCCAGTTGTTCTTGGCAGTTACTTATTAATTGCACCTCAAGGCACCACTAGGGTAGACGAGAGAAACGCTCCTCCGGGAATCCTCTGCCCTCCTCACCCCCTAGCGTCCTCACGACCCGCTCCTGCATCTTGGGGACCAGGGGCACCTCTACCTGGGCACCTTTCTGAGAAAAACTAGCCTCCCACGGCCCTGGGGGGCCACAGCCCGCTCCCACCCCAATCCCAGGACCTCTGGACTCTAGGCCAGGTGAGTTGAGACCCGGTCGGAGCTTTTCTTATGAAATCTCTTGACCTCTGAGTTTCTTTTTCCTGCTACGTTGAGCCCCAAATATGTTTGTTTTCTTTCTAATTTTGGCTTTTGAAAGAAAAAAAGAATGGGTACAGTGTAAAAGTTTTCTTGTATCCAGACTGGAAATTCCCTGGTCACCCTGAAACCAGGCAGGTGCAGTTTGTCTCTCTGTCAATAAACAGTGTGTACTTGGCCTGGACAACCTCTGTGGCCACAGTGGGCCCCGGGCCCATCTCGGGTTCGAGAAGAGCCAAGCTGCCCTGTGTCAGAAGCCGGGCCTGCCTCTTGCTCTTCTTCTCTTTTTTTTTGTTTTTGATCTTCTGATAGAGACCACATAGCGTTCTCTTCACGGTATTTTGATGACGTATGACGTATAAACACAGGTGTGACCTTTACGCTGTACACGGCGTTACCATTATAAAGAGTGAGAGAAGATACAGTCAGCTGAGTTCAAGGTGAAAGCCGGAAGCAGCCAATACTAATTTTCACTGAAAACAGCCTCGCAGAGCCAGGCGTGGGTGCCCCTCTAAGGCCTCTGTTCAGTTGCCTCTTACGTTGTTTTATGGACCAACCCCAGGTGAAGGGTTTCCATGGGATGTGCCATCTCTCATGGTCCAGACGTACTGGGGGACACTCACTCTGAGGGCCCCTTGCCCCCTGGGACCACCCTCCACATCATGAGGTGTCTGGTCCTGCCGTCCATGCTGGCTGACATTTCACTTCTCTGGGACTCTGTTTTCTTGCTTAAAATAGAAAAGGACTTGGCCCCTCTTCCCTTGTCTTCTTCCTAACCCCAACTGAGGACTTGGTTCCTTGAGGGGGGGAAACCGTCAGACCCACAATTAATGTAATCGTCTATTTGTGTGAAGGCTTTCTTTATTAACAGCTTCAGGACTGTCTGTGTGACGGAGGGTGGCCTCCGGCTTGGGCTCACGTGAGTTGCCGCTGTGTCTTTTTCTCACCAAGCAGCCAGCACAGGGGAGAGAAAATGGAGAAGCCGGACGGCCGAGCGTTACGGTTCGCTCCTCCAGCCCCGAGCTGCCTCTGGGCAAGCGCTCCGACCAGCGTCTCTGGTTGTCCAAGACGTGGGGAGGTGAGGACTGCAGGCGAAGAGCCCCTTGCGGTCCTGAAATCCACGGGTTGGCAGTTCCTGAGCAGAACAGGAGAGGGGCGCGTAAATCAGGACCTGGAGAGGGCCTCCCAGGCCTTCTCTTTCTGGAGGTTCAGGTGGGCGGGTCGTGGACCGGGGGGTGTCCTTGCAGCGTCAGGTCGGAGGAGGTGCAGGGGGACGCCCAGCCCGGGTGTCTGGGGCAGCCCCTGGGGCTGTGCGGCAGGGCTTCCCGGAGGGCGAGCCTGCCTCCCAGGGCCCAGTGGCAAGGTCGGCCGGCGTCTCTGTTGTCTCGAGGAGACTGGAGCTTCTCCTGGAGTCTAGTGCGTGGAGGCCAGGGCCTCTGCTGGAAATCCTGAGACTGCCGTCTCTCAGCACAGGTTTACCTAGAGTGGTCCGAGCCTGCGGCCTAGTCGGATTCTGTGAGCTGAAAGCGCTGGGCTGGTGTGAATGGAAAAGTTCCTTGCCGTCCCCTGTGTCCAAGGGACGAGCCCTCTGCTGCCTGAGGGCCTTGCCGTCCACTCTTCTTCCTCCCCTCTGTCCGTAGCCCGCCATCTGCCCCCCAGCAGACTGCATGCATGTTCACTGAGGCGTTCAGGGCAATAGGCCTCTGGGCCCCCTCGGGGAAACCCGTGGGCAGGCCGGGCAGGAGAACCAGAGGCCCGGCCGTGTGCAGCGCCCTTTCTCGGTTCCATCCGTGGTCCACACCTGGGAGACCCCCGGTGGTGACCTCCGACCTTAGAGAGAAAGGGGGGGCAGATTGTGGGCAGAAAAGAGAGGCTGTGACGAGCGCTCCAGGGACAGAAAGGAGGAGAGGGCGCTGCGGACCCCAGCGGGCGTCCTGGCCCCCGGCAGGCCCCCTGCCCGCCCTCTGCGCTCCTCCGCGCCGACAGGGGGCAGCAGAGGCGGCAGGCGGAGCCGCCTCATGGACCGGGGCCCCCAGCTGCCCCGCAGGCCGGCCCCGGGCCCCTCTCCCCCACCGCGCCCCTCGCCTCAGCCCGCAGGCCCGCCCCGCTCTGCGCTCCGCCGCCCGCGCCCGCCTGGCTGTGTGTGGCTTCCTGACCCATCTGATACCATCAGCCTCGTGGGCGGCTTCTCAGCCTCTCCAGTGAGGGCGCCTCGCCGCTTCAGGCGGAGCGTCGGTCCCTCGAGGCGGGAGCTGTGCTCGGGCCCCGGGGCCCCCGGGGCCCCAGGGCCCCAGGGCCCGGTTCAGCCCTCTCGGTGGGTGGACAGGCCTGCCCTCCACGCCCCTTCCGAGGGACCCGCTGGGGAAAGTCCTCTCAAGGCCGCTCTCACTCCAGCCCTGGAAGCCAGTGCGCCATGCCCTCGTCCCTGGAGATGAATAAACTGAGGCTCGGAGGGACTGGACATCCCAGGTGGAGTCTTAGAGCTACAGCGTCGTAGACTCAGAAATCCGTCTCAGCGCTCTAGACTCGACCACATGCCACGCAGGCTCAGCTCCAGACGGCCCCGAGATTCTTAGTGTGTCAAGAGTCCGTCTTCCTGGAGCATGGCACAGCCTTTATGGATTGAGCTGTTCATCAAATTGTCGTGATTCCAATTTATTTATTTATTCATCCCACAAATCCTTTCACAGCTTTTACCCAGTGCCAGGCACCGTTGGAAGCTGGTGAATAAGGTGAACGAGATGCAGGCCCTGCCCTTGGGGAGAGGAGGCAAACGGGGGCTGCCAGGGAGCGGCGTTGGGCAGCATGAGAAGCGGGCGTGGTGGGGAGGTGGTGGGGCTTGGGCAAGAAAGGCTGCGTAGAAGAGGTGGCGTTTGAGCAGTCTTTTTTTTTTTTTGCGTCTTCTTTAAAAAAAGTTTTAATTGGAGAAGAGTTGCTTTACAGCGTTGTGTTGGTTTCTGCTGTACAACATCATGAATTGGCTAGAAGTGCACGTGAGCCTCCCTCCTACCACGCCCCATCCCACCTCTAGGTTGTCACAGAGCGCTGAGCGGCGCTCCCTGTGTTACACAGCCGTTCCCCACTAGCGAGCTGTTGTACTCATGGTAGTGTATACATGGCAGTGCTACGCCCCCAGGGTGCCCCAGCCTCCCCGTCCCCCGCGGGACCCACAGGTCCGTCCCCTGCGTCTGGGCTGAGTCCTGAGAAGCATGGAAACGCAGTGTGAGCCAGGGTCAGCTGAGAGGGTGAGGCTTCGGGCTGGCGCTTCCAGCAGCACAGGGAGCTGAAGGTGGGAGACTGTCTTGCGGAGAGGTGGGGCTGAAGGCGTCATCGGGGCCAGCTCACCGGGGATGGAAAACCACTCAGGGCCTGGGAGTGAGAGAGAAGGGTGCAGTTGCTTTGCTGTTTGAGGGGAGCTCCCTGGAAGCGGGGCCAGGAGCAGGCTGGAGGGACAAGGCAAGGTGGGGAGAGCTGGAGCAGTGCAGTGGGACCGAGGGGCCCGGCAGGGGTGGGCCGAGGAAGGGCAGGCGGCCTCACGGCAGCGAAGGGTGGGTGGGGAGCGGAGAGGGGGAAGCGAGGTCACTTGGGGGCTCCCAGCCGGGCTGAGGCTTCAGGGGAGCTGACGGGGCTTCTAAAGGCAGATTTGAGGGAAGCTTAGTGAGCGCCCCTTGGGGAGTGCTGGGTTTGAAGAAATTTGATTCTAAATTAGGATTTACATGGAAAAGACCCTGATGCTGGGAAAGATTGAAGACAGGAGGAGAAGGGGACGACAGAGGATGAGATGGTTGGATGGCATCACTGACTCAGTGGACATGAGTTTGGGCAAATTCCGGGAGTTGGTGATGGATGGGGGGCCTGGTGTGCTGCAGTCCATGGGGTCACAGAGTCAGACACGACTGAGTGACTGAACAACAACAAATCAGGATTAGAGGCTTATAAGAAATTTGGGAGCCGTCAGCCTACAAGCCCGTTAGCGAGGTTGTAGCTGACTTGTTAGGAAGGATATGAGGTGTCAACTCCTTGGGGAAGGTATGTGGCCATTCCCATAAATCTTTGTGAAACAGTGCTGCGTTGTCTTTGTCCCAAAACTAAACTTTGTCCCTAAACTCCAATTGCCCAGAATAGGAAGGTGCAGGTGTGTGAAGAAGGTGGTTTTCATCCTTTCGGTACCATTAAGAGTTACTTGAGTGTCTCTAGCATCCGTATTCAGGTTTCCTCTTTCCAGAGCCACACATGACTTTTAAATATTATTGTCTTATGGAAGGTTCATCTTCCCTTGACTGTGTCAGCTGTCTGTCCACCTCTGCACCTGCCATTGACTTTTTGAAGTAGCTAGCTGTCAGAATATTCCAGGTGGGGACCTCATGGCTTAGGAAAAGTCAGAAGTTTTTTCTGTTGGGGTGGAAATCCCAGCTTGATGAGGACAGGCTAGCCCTTCTGCACTGAGGTCGGGAAGGCATAGCTTTTTCTGACTCTAGAACTCTTGCAGGCTTGTGTCTGGTGGCTCAAAGGTATCAAGTCTAGTTTGAGTTGTTTTTTCAAGAACTTCCCTTGACTAATGATTTAAGGGAATATTAATAAGATCCTCAAATCAAAAACTACAACTCCTGCAAAAAGAACTTTACCAGCTTCAAGCTTTTCACACGGCTCTTTTCATATTTGCATTTCCTATCCCTTCTTTGAAAGAAGAGGAAAATTGAGATTTCTGACAGTTAAACGGAAAGATGAGGGGAGTAGAAGCATTCACAATGACTGATGGCAGTGCCTATGCTAAAGTGCTTCACGGAAGTCATTTATTCTGATGACAACTCTGGAACTAGAGCCTTATTTTCTGTATTTTATGAATTAAGACATGGAGGCTCAGAGGCGTTGAAGATCTCATCTCCCAAGTTAGATTGAAGCATTCCGGGGAAAGAAAAGAGAACAGCGAACTCATCTGACTCGCTGACACTGTTGGGGATTTGCCGAGTGGAGGTCGCAGCCCAGTTCTGTCTTCCGCTGATGCTTGTGCTCCATCCTCACCATCACACTGCCTCCTGGGGGCGACGGGTGGAGTGCAGAATCAGAAGCCAAGCGAAATAGGTTTTCAGGTGACAGAGTGACAGGTGGTGGATCTTCATACAAGTGAACTGGATGCCAGTTCTGAGCTGCCCTGGCACGGGTAGAATAGCGGTGTGCCTAGCTGTGGGTAGAACTGGCATCCAGGCAGCACCCTGCTCCACGCTGTGCCAGCCTCCTGGACCCTCTGCCAGAGGAGCCGTGGCCAGACTGTGTGTGCTCCGAGCCTTCAGTCGCGCCCAACTCTGCGACCCCGTGGACTGCAGCCCACCAGGCTCCTCTGTCCAGGGGATTCTCCCACAGAGAGACTCCCATGCCCTCCAGGGGATCTTCGTGGCCCAGGGATTGAACCCACGTCTCCTATGTCTCCTGCATTGCAGCCAGATTCTTTACAGCTGAGCCACCAGGGAAGCCCTCCATGGTCAGATACGTAGGTAGAAAATACTGAAATTGAAGACTGAAGAGGCATTTTCCCCTGATCACCTACCATCCCAATACAGTGGGTGTCCTAGAATTCCACCAGACCCACACAACTGTATCTTCCAATCACAAACTGGACTCTACTGCCATATTTACAATGGATAACCAGCAAGGACCTACTGTAGAGCCCATGGGACTCGCTCAATGTTAGTGGCAGCCTGGATGGGAGGGGAGTTTGGAGGAGAAGGGATACTTGTACATGTATGGCTGAGTTCCTTCGCTGCTCACCTGAAACTATCACAATATTGTTAATCAGTTATATCCCAAAACAAAATAGAAAGCTTTTTAAAATTAAAAAAAAATGTAGGTGCTGACAGTCGGCTCGTAGGTTATTATCTTTTGCCTCCCGGGAACACATGTTAACCTTTATTATTTAACATTCAGGAGTAGCGCTCTGTAGATAAGTTGGTCGGTTAGGTTGACAAAAGCTGGTGATACCAATGCTAGGAGATTAAAGAAGAGATCTGGCCATCAGGATCCCTTCTGCCTTCACATGACTTGACAAGTAAAATCTCAGGCTTTTGGACTAACTTGGGGAAAGGTTTTGACGAATTAATGAAAAAACCTTTAATTTTAGAATTTCTTGAAAGAGCTGTGTTTTTAAACTTTCAAATACCTAGAATTGGGCACGCAAAGTTTTGCCGAGTGGCAGGTCTGCTTAGCAAGTAGTGACCACATCAAAACGGCAGGCTCGGGCTGCTGGGCTCTGCCCCTCCACCCGTAGCAGTCACATCTCTCTGGTGTCAAGTGCATGTTTTTAAAAATCTTGAACAGTGTTTTCTCTTAGTTAGATAAACAAACTCCTTGATGGCTATTTATAACTACAGGTTAGTGAGTCTCTCATAAGCCCCACCAAGCAGTTAGAACAAGAAGGGGATGTTTTGCAGGTTGGCTGTGGAGTAAAGACTGTCTGTTTTGATCAAGAGCCTGTGTATCGCCCACCCGAGCCCCTGCTTGAAGTTCTGAATTAGTATTTCTTAGATTCTCGTCCAGAGCTCTGCTGCCAGCCACCGTGGATTGTATACATCGGGAGCAGCTATTGCGTCTCCTCCTTGCTGTGTGGGAGCCTGGCCTTGGGGATTCACCAGCGGGCCCATTTCACTCTATTTTCCAGCTCGTTTATCCAAGGGCTCAAGGCACCACCAAAAACCTTCCTATCACAGAGAGCCAGTGTTTGAGGAGCATTTGGTTTCAACTTGCTTGTGTTTGAACACTCATATTTATAATCATGCTAATCTCTGAGGCACTCAGATCACATTAAGAGCTTTATCTAAGGCTGCCAAGGAAATGAGCATGTATCCACAGGGCTGGGAAAGAGGAGAACTTGGGTTGGGCCTCCAGAAATGGAACAGGCTGTGACGTCCATTTCAACGATCCTTTCCAGGAGCTGTTTGTTTGGAAAGCCACACAGCCAGGAGTTACTCGTGGACACGGTTCCCCTCCACTCTCACCCGGGCCTCCTGCGCTGAGGCCCCCAGGCCTGGATGACCTGCAGACCCCAGCCCCTCCTTCGTGGAGCCCACTCAAGGGCCGCGTGGCCGTGACACACCTGCCCAGGGCTGCCTCCTCACATCACCCCCTCCTGCCTTCCTGCACACTTGTCTTCAACCGGGGGAGGAGGAACAGCGGTTTTCCCGAGTCCACCTGAGTTGAGGTCCTGCTGGCCTCCAAGCTGATGCCCGGGAAATCCTGCAGGACAGACAGTCAGGCGAGCAGGAGGCGGCTTGGGATGGCAGGGGGGTGAGCCACAAGGGGAAGCAGCTTAGGGTCAGGACAGATACTGTCAGGGTGAGGAAGGGAATTTTGGGGGGAAGTCTGAACAGATTCATTTGACCCATCTATTAGGCTAATTTATAGAAAATGCACAAGAAGGGGGAAAATTCCCTTTGAGCAACAAGCGAGGTGAAAGAGAAGCAGGGGGTGTCCCTCATCTCATTACAGAAGAGGAAACCGAGATGACTGCTCGAGTCGTTTATTGAAACCACCGTGAGGGCTCAGTGTAGGCAGGTTGAAAAGAGGCCCATTTGCCTTCTCAGTGGAGACGTGGCTTAGGACTTTTTGAAGAATATTGCCTGTTCAATTAGAAGAATATGACAAGAGTCACCCAGTGGAGGCTGGCGAATTCATCTCCATTCTCGAAACCTGCGTAATGTCTTCCTAGGCAGCAAATTTTATGTTGCATTCCAGCATTCCTAGAACATTTACTGGTGGAAGTTTCAACAAAACATGCTCACTGAGCTTCAGGGTTTTTAGGAATCCCATCTGGGTCTACTTGTTCATCCCGACGTGGAGACTGTTGGTGTATCAGCCTAACACAGCTCACTGGGAACCTGGGCAGAGTCTGCTTCGAGAGTCTGTGCCAGGCTGTGGGGCTCAGGAAAGGCTCAGCCGTGTGGCCTCAGAGCCTGGGAGACTGCGCCTTGAGACCAGCTGGATGGGAGCAAAGACAGATGCTAAGAGAAGGTGAGAGGATGGCACATTAAGAGATGCCAGGGAAGGACAAAAAGAGCAGCTGTACATAGCAATAAAAGAAGAAAAATCAGCAAGTCCCTGGTGGTCCAGTGGTTCGATGCTTTCGCTGCTCTGGGCCTGGATTCAACCCCTGGTCAGGGAACTAGCATCCTACAAGTCACATGGTACTGCCAAAAAAATAATAAAAAAATAAAAGAACAAAATCATTATAATGGGCAGTGGACAGAAAAGTGATGTCTCTATTTTTCTCTGAGCCTACCAGACCCACCACTGCTGCTAACAGATGAGGGCAGAGAGCTTTCTGTGGAATCCACTCTTGAAGAGAAGAGAACCCTCAGGAATCTTTCTCCCAGATCTCGGGGTCTTCCGTTTTCAGGCTGACTCCAGCCAAGTGGAGAAAAATCACACCTGGACAAAGGAAATTTATCTCCTCAAATCTAAAAGCCTTATGTCAAGAGAATCCTTACTATAGAGAAAGCTATGGAGCTAACTAAACACTGAATTTGATTCCAACCAAAAACTAGATAAAAGGTTAGAGATCAATATTATTCGTGCCATCTCCTTCCTTCCTCACTGCTAACCCTCAGCCAGGACACTCTGATAATAACAGTGTTATTTTTCATGCCTGAAAGGAAAATCAGAGATTCCATCAAGAAAAAGGCTTTTAAAGGAAGCCTGTGATATTGCAATATTATTTGGGCTCTCCCTGTAAATAATGAATGATTCCAATTTCTCTTAGTATGGGTTGAGGGTGGCAGAATTAAATCTCGCTGGGTTAGAAATAAGTCAAAGCCCCCTAATGTCAGCCAACATTTATGATAGAAGTGAGCTTGATTGTTTTTCTCATAACTGTTAAATGATGTCTCTTTTTCAAAGAGACAGAGCTGTTATAAATAAGCAAATCACAGCTGTATTCAGCTTATGACATCTTGGTTCTGTGCAAGCCTGTTTAGCTGGGAGTCATAGAACTCCGACCAGGGAGGCCGTGTGAGAGGATGGAAGGCGAGATGCTTTATGGCAGAATTCTGGGTTTGAGTCCTGGTTCCGCCATCAAGTGACCCTATGTCCTTGGAAAAGTAACCTCTTCATGATCATCTGTCTAGTAGAGGTGACAGGAGTCACGACTTTTCTATAAGTTGTTAGGAGGATCACACCCAGTTGATGGATATGGAAGAATTCTATCAACTGCAGGGGGCCCCATGAATATTCGTTTACATCTTTATGTACGATTATCGTTTCTGGCTGGGCTGGGTCTTGGCTGCTGTGCTCGGGCTTCCTCTCCCTGGGGGCTGGGGGCTCCTCTCCGCTCTCTGGGTGGGCTTCTCGCGGTGGTGGCTGCGCTTGCACCAGAGCACGGGCTCCGGGCGCCTGGGGGCTCGGGAGATGGGGGGCGTGGGCTTAGCTTCGCCGAGGCATGTGGGATCTTCCCGGACCAGGGATTGACCCCGTTTCCCCTGCATTGGCAGGTGGATTCTTAACCACCACGGGACCACCAGGGAAGTCCACATTTTCATTTTTAATAGGTACCTTTATGTTAATGGAAAAGAGACATGGTTTCATCCTCAATATACATTCACTCTTAATAACTCTTGAAGTGCCCTGCTGCATTCCAGCCAGCAAGCCAGAAACAGACCGGGGCGTTCCGTTGTCACTTCCCAGTATCACATTGCAACGATGTGAGGTTTACTCCTTATCCAACATCAAATGATAATTTTTGGCCTTTAAAAATAAAGAGAAAAAAGCCCAAGAGCCAGAAAGATTAAGAATTAAGTTAATTTTTAAAGTAACAAATCTTTCTGTATATTCCTGTCTCCTTCATATGGTGCTGGTAATTTTTAAAATTAGATTTTCCTCTGGGCATTTCATACTAAAAATGATGAAGTTCCTTGTCCCTTGCAATTGCATTTCTTTTGATTTTCTTTTATTATGACTTGCATATCACTGACACTTTCCCCTTGGAATGTTAAAAGTATACATCATCCAGCTAAAAGGAAAAAATACTGTCTTCATAAAAATGGAAAAGAGAAAGTAGAGGTTCCTCTCTTTCGGTTCCAAACAAGGCAAAGTTCTTTGCTCTTCATACGTGCCAAGGTTGATGTCATAGAACCAAACCAGTTTTGAGTTATCTGCAATGAAAAAAAAAAAGCAGTTCAACAATCTTCTGGATTGAAAAACAAATTTTCCACAGTGTGATATCCCGAAAATGACTGAATGCATTCTCTCTGTAATTTCTGGGGCTGGAAAGAAATAACGGGGCAACCTTGAGTTCCTTGGTGGCTCAGCAGTAAAGAACCTGCCTGCCAACTCAAGAGACACGGGTTCAATCCCTGGGTCGGGAAGATCCCCTGGAGGAGGAAATGGCAACCCACTCCAGTGTTCTTGCCTAAAAAATCCCATGCACAGTGGAGCCTGGCAGACACAGTCCAAAGGGTCACAAAGAATCCTACACAATCGAGCACACGGAACGTGCGCACACACATGGGTACCACATCCATCTGTTCTCTGAGGAATGGATGGAAAAACCCAGAAGATTCCTTTGGTTGATGTACTAACATATCATCGAAAGTTGCCACTAGTGAGTAGTATTTATGGGTGATAAGCAGGATATATCCAGGGAAGGCATCTTTTAGTTTGTCAGAAAACCATCTTTGAGTTATTGAAATTCTGTTTTCATTCCATTTGAACTGTAGTCCTAAATCACTGTTGCGTGGACTTCTAAGCAGGAGTGGATGTGGGAACCTTAGGAGCCCTGCCCAGGAGTCTCATTTCTGGTTCCTTGTAGGTTGGTTGTTGTTTAGTTGCTCAGTCGTGTCTTACTCTTTTGCGACCCCACTGACTGTAGCCGCCAGGCTCTTCTGTCCATGGGATTTCCCAGGCGTGGGATTTCCAAGGAGTGGGTTGTCATTTCCTTCTCCAGGGGATCTTCCCAACCCAAGGATCAAACCCGGGTCTTCTGCATTAGCAGGCAGGTTCTTTACTGCTGAGCCGCCAGGGAAGCCAGTGCCTTGGGGGTTGGGTGCTTCTTTCTGTTGATGCCTAGAGCAGCAGGCACGTCCCTAGCTGCTCTGTTAGGGCTGTGGCCACTCGGCCTGGGGTTCAGGCATCCACTGTGCCCAGAATAGACAGAATGGCAACTCTGGGACTTTTCATGAGAACCAAGAAGGCCCGAGTGGACTATGTCTCCCGGTCTCCCAATCATGTAACCTTTTTTCTGCCTGCTTTTAACGCACAAACACTTAAAATGGAGTCCCAGAATCTGCAAGTTATGAACTTTAGGACCGGAAAGTTATGAACTTTAGGACCGGAAAGGGCCTTCAGAGGACCGGAGGGGCCTTTCTCTTCCTGCCACAAATAAGGCCCTTGCAACCTGGAGCGGTGACCCCCTCGACGGCAAGGAGAGGATCTGAGCCTGGGGTAGCTGATGCTCGGACCCCATAGCTTGCCCACTGTGTGGGTTGTCATGGGAACAAGCATGGTACGATGGGCTTCTCAGCGAAGGCACAGATCTGCTCAGGCTCTTGCCTCTGAGAGGATGTGCTCCCTCATTCAAGATTAGAACTGGGGAATTTCTTACTCTCATCAAAGGTCTTGTAGACTTGATGGCAGTCAAATTCTACATATTTGTAATTAATACGATTGTTTCTATTTCGGCTGGGCTGCGTCCTCCGTGCTGCGTGTGGGCTCTCTCCAGCTGCAGCGAGCAGGGGGCTGCTCTGCAGAGGCGGTGCGCGAGCTCCTCATTGCGGTGGCTCCTCTCGTCGCGGGCCGGGCTGCAGCGGTTGTGGCACACGGCTCATCCGCTCTCTGGCTCGTGGAACCTTCCTGGAGCGGGGATCGAACCTGTGTCCCCTGAACTGGCAGGTGCACTCCTAACCCCTGGACCGCCAGGGCAGTCCTGAATTGATGTGACTGATGTAAAACATTGTGCTCATTTCAGGTGTGCAGCGGTGATTCAGTATACGTATATATTGCAAAATGATCACCACGGTGTCTTATTAACAATGCATCCATCACCACATATAGTTGTAATTTTTATGAGAACTTTTAAGATCAACTTTAAACATACTGTATGAAAGTTGCTAAAAGGAATTACTTATTTTATATCTAGAAGTTTATATAAAAGGTCTTATAGACATGATGGCAGTGAAATTATAATTTTTAACATTTAAAATGACCCTTAATAAAATGACTTTTCCCAACTGATGTGTACCAAGTAGTAAAGGTTACCTATTTGAATCTGTAATTCATCAACCGAGAGCTTATGACTGGTAGTCAGATATCCTTCAAAAATTCTCCAGGTATGAGTGGAATAACCTTAATTTTTTTTCAATTTTGGGAGTTGAGTAGGTGAGGATTACCTCAGAAGACATTTAAATGGTGTTTCAGGTTCAAATGGAAATGGAAAGCACATAAAGTCGTAAGACCTAAGAATGTCAAGAATTTGGCAGAGGTGAAAACTCACAAAGAACGCACACAGTTAGACGTTTTCGCTCTCCGGTTGGCCCATCACTCCCGTGCTGGCATTTAACCCCACAAGGGTCAGCGGAGGGTTCTGGAGCTAGTAGCTGGCTCAGACTCCAGCCGGGACCTCAGGCCCGGCGTCCTCTCCAGGTACCGTGGCCAGGGGGCAACACAGATGCCTCATGTGACCCTGCCCCGTCTCCTGCGAGCTTCAGGTCTGTTCATGCCCACGAGCTGAGTCATTAAACCAGGAGGAGGGCTGAGAGGTCCTTACCAGTCCTTCCTGTGGCCGCCGAGACGGCCCTGGTCCCACAGAGCTCACGTGCAGCCCTCCATTCATCCGAGCGGGTGGGCATCAGTCTCTCCTGGGAAACTCAGGGCAGGCAGGTGGGGGGCTCGGAGGACCGGCTTGGAACCAACATCGAGGCTCCCCTCCCCCGCCTGGTGCCCTGCCGGCAGGATGCCAGGCCTTGTGTGCTGGGGGCAGCGGGCAGCGGGCTTGGCTCAGAGCCATGGCGCACACGAGTCCCTGTGTCTGTCTCGGGGCTGCCGTGGTGGCTCAGGTGGTAAAGAATCTGCCTGCGATGCAAGAGACTGGGTCGGGAAGATGCCCTGGAGAAGGGAATGGCAACCCACTCCAGTGTTCTTGCCTGGAGAATTCCATGGACAGAGGAGCCTGGCAGGCTACAGTCCGTGGGGTAGCAAAGAGTCGGACATGACCGAGCGACTAACACTGCCTGCCCTTGTCCATCTTTAGTTTGCTTAGAGGCCTTGCCCTGAACATGCTCTCTCTCAGCATCCACTCCTGAATCGTTTAAAAATGAAAAAAGCACTTCAAAGTTCAGCCTGACCGTGACAATCACAAACTCGCCCCGCAAACTTCCAGCCTTCCAGACACAAACAGAACATGAAGGGATGAAGTACCCGTCGAGCAGATGGGCTCTGTAAAAAGCTCCGTGGGCAGCTGCCTAGGAATGGAAAGGGTTCTGGCTTTGTTCAGTCATGAAAACACGTCCAAGTGGAAGTCAGCGGAGAGGACCGCTCGCGGTCAGGAGATGGGGTGGCTGAGGCCTGCGAGGGGAGCAGGCTCCCAGGTGGGGTCTGCGCCCGTGGCTGGGCCTCCTGGCCCCCTGCGCTGCCCGAGATGGGGCGGCGTGGACACGGTCGCTGTGACTCAGCAGAGCCTGAGAGCCAAGCCCTCGCGAGGGTCGGAATCCTCTCCCCGGGGAGGCGGTGGAGTCTCCTGTGCTAGTGGGCTGAACAGGACACAGCTCAAGCTGGATTTGTTTTTGAGACGCAGGGAACCTTTCTGCTTCATGTTCCAGAAGTCCCGGTGGAACAACCCTGCAAGGGGGTAGAAGGAGTTTCTCCTTCTGGACTCACATCTCTATCCACATGTCATTTTTATTTTTTTTTAATATATAGTCCACGTGATCACAGAGTCGGACATGACTGAGCGACCAACACGTTCACTTTTTCACTTTCATAGTTGACTTACGATGTTTTAGGTACACAAGGTGATTCAGTTATACGTATACACATATATTATTTCTGAGATTATCTTCCATGACAGGTATTACAGGATGCTGGCTGTAGCTCCCTGTGCTCCACAGTAAGCCTTTGTTGCTTGTTGCATATCTGTTTTTTTAAAATTAGAAACCTAGCTTTCTATGCATACTAAGCCAAACAAGTGGAATCAAAATGTCATAAATATTTTAGGCAAAAATTCATAAGTTTTCTAAAATATATTCTGCACATCCTTTTCGAATGCTCTTGAGGAGGCGCATGTCGGAGCAACCACCAGGGCCAAACCACAGAGAGGGATTCCAGGAAGCTGCACGTGTTCTGGGGGATCCAGACTGCAGAGCCGCTGGGCTAGGGGGCTCTGGAGTCGTGCATGCTCCCTGCTCACGGGGCTGCTTCTGCTACTGCCGCCCTGCGCCCCGCACCGAACCAGGTCTGCACATACAGGCTTTCCCGCCACAGTGTGGCCCCGACCGTGCCTTGAGTCTCATGCCCTGAAATCCAGCACCTCTTTTCTCCCCTGAGGCAGAGTCCTGCAGGCCTGGCACCATACTTAGGAGTTCAACAGTTCAGACTGCAGCTGTGTGACCTTGGGCAAGTTGTATAACCTCTCTGACCCCAGTCTGTTCTGTGTCAGTCGCTCAGTTGTGTCCAACTTTTTGCGACCCCATGGACTGTATCCTGCCAGGCTCCTCTGTCCATGGGATTTTCCAGGCAAGAGTACTGTGGTGGGGTGCCATTTTGTCCTCTAGGGGATCTTCCCGACCCAGGAATCGAACCTGTGTCTCTTGCGTCTCCTGCATTGGCAGGTGGATTTTTTACCACTGCACCACCTGGGAAACCCCCATACTAAACTTGATCTTAGCCAAAAGGCCATGATGTGTAATGTCGTTTATGAGTCATCTCATGGGGTTGGTGCAACAGTTCTCTCTACTCATCCCAGAAGTCAACTTTAAGTAAATGCTGGGATGAGTGGTTTGACTGGGGTTGGATTGCTTGCTTCAGATGCATCCAAAGAAGAAATCAAAGCCAGAGAAATCAGGGCTGCTCTCATGAAAAAGCCCCATGCAGTGCCTGCAAAAGCTGTCCAAAGTTTGCACCATTTTTATTGTAGGAAGCATGTTACACGTGGATCCAAGATCCATGCTCTTGGCCAAGAGGGTCCCTCAGTGGAAATAAAAATTTGTTAGAAACAGAGTCCTACCTGAAGGCTTCACCACCCCAAACTTGAACTTACCCTTGTGACTTTAGGGGAAATGAAGTTTCCAGGGGGAGATTTGCGTCTCTGAGCCATCGCACTTTTCAGTTCAGTTCAGTCGCTCAGTCGTGTTTGACTCTTTGCATCCCCATGAATCGCAGCACACCAGGGCTCCCTGTCCATCACCAACTCCCCGAGTTTACACAAACTCATGTCCATCGAGTCGGTGATGCCATCCAGCCATCTCATCCTCTGTCATCCCCTTCTCCTCCTGCCCCCAATCCTTCCCAGCATGAAGGTCTTTTCCAATAAGTCATCTCTTCACATGAGGTGGCCAAACTATTGGAGTTTCGGCTTCAACATCAGGCCTTCCAATGAACACCCAGGACTGATTTCCTCTAGGATCGACTGGTTAGATCTCCTTGCAGTCCAAGGGACTCTCAAGAGTCTTCTCCAACACTACAGTTCAAAAGCATCAATTCTTCGGCACTCAGCTTTCTTCACCGTCCAACTCTCACATCCATACATGACCACTGGAAAAACCATGGCCTTGACTAGACGGACCTTTGTTGGCAAAGTAATGTCTCTGCTTTTTAACATGCCGTCTAGGTTGGTCATAACTATCCTTCCAAAGAGTAAGCATCTTTTCATTTCATGGCTGCAGTCACCATCTGCAGTGATATTGGAACCCAAAAAAATAAAGTCTGACACTGTTTCCACTGTTTCCCCATCTATTTCCCATGAAGTGATGGGACCAGATGCCATGATCTGAGTTTTCTGAATGTTGAGCTTTAAGCCAACTTTTTCACTCTCCTCTCTCACTTTCATCAAGAGGCTTCTTAGTTCTTCTTCACTTTCTGCCATAAGGGTGGTGTCATCCGCATATCTGAGGTTATTGATATTTCTCCCGGCAATCTTGATTCCAGCTTGTGCTTCTTCCAGCCCAGTGTTTCTCATGATGTACTCTGCATATAAGTTAAATAAGCAGGGTGACAATATACAGCCTTGACGTACTCCTTTTCCTATTTGGAACCAGTCTGTTGTTCCATGTCCAGTTCTAACTGTTGCTTCCTGACCTGCATACAGGTTTCTCAAGAGGCAGGTCAGGTGGTGTGGTATTCCCATCTCTTTCAGAATTTTCCACAGTTTATTGTGATCCACACGGTCAAAGGCTTTGGCATAGTCAATGAAGCAGAAATGGATGTTTTTCTGGAACTCTCTTGCTTTTTCAATGATCCAGCAGATGTTGGCAATTTGATCTCTGGTTCCTCTGCCTTTTCTAAAACCAGCTTGAACATCTGGAAGTTCACAGTTCATGTATTGCTGAAGCCTGGCTTGGAGAATTTTAAGCATTACTCTACTAGCGTGTGAGATGAGTGCAATTGTGTGGTAGTTTGAACATTCTTTGGCATTGCCTTTCTTTGGGATTGGGATGAAAACTGACCTTTTCCAGTCCTGTGGCCACTGCTGAGTTTTCCAAATTTGCTGGCATATTGAGTGCAGCACTTTCACAGCATCATCCTTCAGGATTTGAAATAGCTCAACTGGAATTCCATCCACCTCCGCTAGCTTTGTTCATAGTGATGCTTCCTAAGGGCCCACTTGACTTCACATTCCAGGATGTCTGGCTCTGGGTGAGTGATCACACCATCGTGATTATCTGGGTCGTGAAGATCTTTTTTGTACAGTTCTTCTGTGTATTCTTGCCACCTCTTCTTAATATCTTCTGCTTCTGTTAGGTTCCTACCATTTCTGTCCTTTATTGAGCCTATCTTTGCATGAAATGTTCCCTTGGTATCTCTAGTTTTCTTGAAGAGATCTCTAATCTTCCCCATTCTGTTGTTTTCCTCTGTTTTTTGCATTGATCGCTGAGGAAGGCTTTCTTATCTCTCCTTGCTATTCTTTGGAACTTTGTATTCAAATGGGAATATCTTTCCTTTTCTCCTTTGCTTTTCACTTCTCTTCTTTTCTCAGCTATTTGTAAGGCCTCCTCAGACAGCCATTTTGCTTTTTTGCATTTCTTTTCCATGGGGATGGTCTTGATCCCTGTTTCCTGTACAATGTCACGAACCTAGTTCATGACATCCATAGTTCATCAGGCACTCTGTCTATCAGATCTAGTCCTTTAAATCTATTTCTCACTTCCACTGTATAATCATAAGGGATTTGATTTAGGTCATACCTGAATGGTCTAGTGGTTTTCCCTACTTTCTTCAGTTGAAGTCTGAATCTGGCAATAAGGAGTTCATGATCTGACCCATCGTCAGCTCCCGGTCTTGTTTTTGCTGACTGTATAGAACTTCTCCATCTTTGGCTGCAAAGAATATAATCAGTCTGATCTCGGTGTTGACCATCTGGTGATGTCCATGTGTAGAGTCTTCTCTTGTGTTGTTGGAAGAGGGTGTTTGCTATGACCAGTGCGTTCTCTTGGCAGAACTCTATTAGCCTTTGCCCTGCTTCATTCTGTACTCCAAGGCCAAATTTTCCTGTTACTCCAGGTGTTTCTTGACTTCCTACTTTTGCATTCTAGTCCCCTATAATGAAAAGGACATCTTTTTTGGGTGTTAGTTCTAAAAGGTCTTGTAGGTCTTCATAGAACCGTTCAACTTCAGCTTCTTCGGCATTACTGGTTGGAGCATGCTATGCTAAGTTGCTTCAGTCGTGTCCGACTCTGTGCGACCCCATAGACAGCATAGGCTTGGATTATCATGATATTGAATGGTTTGCCTTGGAAACAAACAGAGATCTCTCTGTTGTTTTTGAGATTGCATCCAAGTACTGCATTTCGGACTCTTGTTGACCATGATGGCTACTCCATTTCTTCTAAGGGATTCCTGCCCACAGTAGTGGATATAATGGTCATCTGAGTTAAATTCACCCATTCCAGTCCGTTTTACTTCACTGATTCCTAGAATGTCGACATTCACTCTTGCCATCTCCTGTTTGACCACTTCCAATTTGCCTTGATTCATGGTCCTAACATTCCAGGTTCCTATGCAATATTGCTCTTTACAGCATCGATTCTTGCTTCCATCACCAGTCACATCCACAACTGGGTGTTGTTTTTGCTTTGGCTCCATCTCTTCATTCTTTCTGGAGTTATTTCTCCACTGATCTCCATTAGCATATTGGGCACCTACCGACTTGGGAAGTTCATCTTTCAGTGTCCTATCATTTTGCCTTTTCATCCTGTTCATGGGGTTCTCAAGGCAAGAATACTGAAGTGGTTTGCCATTCCCTTCTCCAGTGGACCACATTCTGTCAGACCTCTCCACCGTGACCCGTCTGTCTTGGGTGGCCCCACACGGCATGGCTTAGTTTCATTGAGTTAGACAAGGCTATGGTCCCCAAACTTGAACTTATCCTTGTGACCTTAGGGGGAAATGAAGTTTCCAGGGGGATACTTGCATCTCTGAGCCATTGCACTAGGAGAGCATTTGCTGAGTCCTTGAGCTGAGGCTCGGCATTGGGTGGGAGAGTCCGGGGGACAGCAAGGAGATCAAGCCAGTCAATCCTAAAGGAAATCAACCCTGAATACTCATTGAAGGACTGATGCGGAAGCTCCAATATTTTGACCACCTGATGCGAAGAGCTGACTCATTGGAAAAGACCCTGATGATGGGAAAGATTTAAGGCAGAAGAAGAAGAGGGTGGCAGAGGATGAGATGGTTGGATGGCATCACTGATTCAATGGACATTGACTTAAGCAAACTCTGGGAGATGGTGAGAGACAGGGAAGCCTGGCGTGCTGCAGTCCACGGGGGTGTGAAGAGTGGACACATCTTGGCGACTGAACAACAGCAATTGGGTGGAGGAGTGCACTGTCCCAGGGATGCCACAGCCCCCTGAGTCACTCTGAGCACAGAGTGCAGGGCTGGGTGCAGAGTGGGCAACAGCTGTGGGCTCCCATCGTGCAGTTCAGCTCCAGCGGTCCTGCTCCCAGACGTCAGGGCAGGAGGAGCTGTGTGGCAGGGCCTTTGGACGGGGCACCTGCGCTGACCTGCTGGGGCCACATGAGAGCCCCGGGCCGGCCCCTTGCCAAGGAGGAGATGATGGAGGAGGGCCGGGTGTGAGTCAGAGCCCACCTTGGGTCCAGCCGGACACACCCAAGCCCCTCTGCAGGAGAGTCCCCAGGCTCCACTCGGCCAGCCCCGTACGTGTCTGAGCTCACGTCGGGAGGGCCGGCAGGCCTGAGAAGTGCAGCTCCCAGCGCCCGCCGCCCCCCATCGGGCCACCCCCTACCACCCGGCCCGCCACCAGTAATACCGACGGCCTCACTCAGGGTGCACGCGTCCTCTCCTGCCTTGCTGGCGTCCACAGCCGGCTCGCTTCACGGCCAGGGGCCCTCGTGGGGGTCAGCGGTCCCCCAGAGGCTGTGCTGACAGAAGGTTTTCAGCCCCTCCACCCACTCGAAGCCCATCCAGGATCCCGGCTCTCCCTGGGAGTCCTCTGTCTCTCTCTGTCTCTGTATATGTGCATGGGCTTCCGGGGTGGGTCAGATGGTTAAGAATCTGCCTGCAATGCAAGAGCAGGAGACCCGGGTTGGATTCCTGGGTCAGGAAGATCCTCTGGAGAAGGGATAGGCTACCCACTCCAGTATTCTTGGGCTTCCCTGGTGGCTCAACTGGTGAAGAATCTGCCAGCAACGTGGGAGACCCGGGTTCGATCCCTGAGTCGGAAAGATCCCCTGGAGAAGGGAATGAAAACCCACTCCAGCGTCCTGGCCTGGAGAGTCCCGTCTGTGTCTCTGTCTCTCCATCCCCCTCTTTCCCTGTCTCTCTCTCTCTGTCTCTCCCTGTGAGTCTCTTGTCTGTCCGTCCATCTCCCCTTCTCTGTGTCTCTGTCTCCCTCTCTGTGCCTCTGCCGTCTGTCTGTCTCTGTCTCTCTGTCCTCTGTCTCTCTGTGAGTGCCCCTCTCATTCTGTGCGTATTTAAGGCCCACGTCGTCCTGGCAGCAGCACACAGGCCGTCAGAAGGCCTTCCCAGGGAGCGTCCATGTAGACCAGCAGCCACACCGGCAAAGCTGGGCCCCATGTGAACGAACCTGCGTCCAGGACCCGAGCGCGGCGGTGCCCGGGTCTGCGCGTCCGAGGCCGAGGCCGCGTGCTCCTTATGAGGAGAGGTCTGCTCTCCTCCCTGGACGTGGGAGGACTGTCTGTGCGGGAGGAAGAGGCTTGTCGAGAGCTGGGCAGTGCGCCTCGAGATACATCTGTTTCCATTCATGTTGAGTCTTTCCAGGTGAACTGAACTAAATCATAAACTGCAAAATGAAAGCAGACCTCATAGCACGCCCGCATGGAGCCCACTGAGTGAATCACCACCACGCCCCCGGCCCCTCCCGAGCGCTCAGTCTTTCTGGAAGGCTAGTGGGTCCGTGGTGTGCAGGGACCGTCACACAGTGACTCACTGGGCAGCTGGCAACAGGGTACAGCTTATTCTGTCCTGGGGTGCTTCTCTGCAGGATGTGAGCGTCCTGGGAGGTAAAGCAGGGCTATTAATAGCGACTCATTGACCCAGGATCAGCCGCGTCGAGGCAGACGCGGCCCTGAGCCTGTCCTGAGGGAAGGCCCCAGGGCCGACGTGGAGCGGAGCTTCCAGAAGAGACGCCCCTGCTGGTTTCTCAGCCAGTCCTGAAAGCAGGTGTCAGCGCAGGTCCGGCCGGAGGCTGGTGGGCCCCTGAGGATGGCAGCCCTTCCTGCTCCGTCACTGGACACACGCCCTTCAGGTCCGAGGCCACTTTCAGCAAGTTCCTGTTAGGAGTGCGGCTTCTCTGCCCTCTCCCCCACACCACCCTCAGTCAACACCTGCTGATTTAAACCAGCGGAGAGTCAGGCCTGCGGCCCCCGACCTGGGTCTGGGAAATCAGGGCCGCCGCGCACCCCCGCCCATCGGCGGTGTCCCGATGACGGCGCTCAGGCCGCGCTGCGGGGCTGGGCGAGTGTCCGCTCAGCTCCCATCTCCAGCATAGGAATTCACTCCGGGACGGCAGGGAGGGCCCCGCCTTCATGGGGCACGTGGCCGGGCAGCCCAGAGGGGGCGCGGGCGGACCCGGGTGGAGGGCACGCTCGCATCCAGGCAGGTCTGGACCCTGGCGAAGGGGCCACCCCTGTGAGCAAGCGTTCCAGAACAAGTGGGCCCTTCTGTCCAATTCCATGTGGCATAAAAATAGTTTAGTGCCCTTCTTCATGTAGTGTAAAAAATATGATTTTTAAGAATAATTGACAAATTAAAATTCAATTCAAAGTGATTGACTTTTAAAAACTGTTTATTTCCGGCTGTGCTGGGTCCTGGCTGCTGCCTGAGGGCTGCTCTCCAGTTGCAGCGCGGGCTGCTCGCTGCGGCGGCTCCTCCCGTTGCTGAGCACACGCTCTAGGCCGCTGGGCTCAGCATTTGGGCTCGGCAGTTGCGGGGCGCGGGCTTAGCTGCCCCGTGGCACGTGGGGTCTCCCCGGACCAGGGGTCACACCAGTGTCCCGTGTATTGCAAAGCACTGGACCAGTGGGAAGCTATTGGACCACAAGGCAAGCATGACTGCTTGGTTTTAGTATTTCTGTGGTCGTTTGACCATCACTGTTGTCTAACTCCAGAACTGTTTATCACTCTGGCAAAAAAAACAAGTCCCATACCCGTTAGCAGTCATTGTCCATTGTCTCTCTCCCCAGCCCTGGGCAATCACAAATCCACTCCTGTCCCTACAGATTTGTCTATTTTGGATATGTCATAGAAATGAAAGTGAAAGTGAAGTCACTCAACTCTTTGCAACCCCAGGGACTGTAGCCCGCCAGGCTTCTCCGTCCATGAGATTTTCCAGCATGGAAACCCACCCAACTGGAGTGGGTTGCCATTTCCTTCTCCAGGAGATCTTCTCGACCCAGGGATTGAGCTCTGGTCTCCCGCACCGTGGGCAGACTCTTTACTGTCTGAGCCACCAGGGAAGCCTGTAGCGTCACACAGTATGTGACCCTTTACTCCTGGTTCCTTTCATCCAGTGTAACGCTTTCAAGGTGCATCCACGTTGTAGCTCGTATCAATGCTTCACTCCTTTCTATGGCGGCATAGTATTCCATGGGGTGGATGGCACCCTACTCTTTACCTATTAGCTGATAGACGTTTGGGTCACTTCCACTTTGGGCTATTATGAATCACACTGGTGTGAATATATGTGTTCAAGTTTTTGTGTGAGCATATATTTTCAGTTACCTTGGGTGTACATCTAGGAGCGGAATTGCCAGGTCGTGGGGTAACCGTTCAGCTGTCTGAGGAAGCACCACTCTTGTCCACAAAGGCTGTGCTCTCTTCTTTTCCCGTGAGCAATGGGTGAGGTCTCCGCTTTCTCTCCTTCCTTGTCAGCACGGGTTGTTGTCCACTTTTGACGTGAAAGCCATGCTGGTGGGGGTGAAGTGATATCTCATTGTGGTTTCCATTTGCATTTCCCTCAATGACTGCTGAGCTTCTTGACCATTGGTAGATCTTCTTCTGTGAAATATCTATTCAACTCTTTGCCCGTTCTTTAACTGGGCTATCCGTCTGTTTATGGTTGAGCTGTAATAATTGCACTATTTTTGCTTGATATGCTTTCGTTCCAACAAAATTCCACCATAATGGGATATTTCCCCCTAACAGTGCAAATAACATAAGCCCAGAGCAAGAAAGGACCAAGTGCCAGAAAATGCAGGGTGCTCTCGCCAAAAGAAGGTAGTGGAATGAGGAAGGTCAGGAAGAAAAATGAAGTCACTTTGTTTTAAAGCCAAAACCCTGCAAGGCAGTTTCCTGCGGCCCCTGTGCCTGCGAGGTCCTGGGGGAGCCACCCTTTGAAGGAGGACAGCAGCCTTGGTCTCCCGCCGCAAAGCCCAGAGCCCCAGAGGGCAAACGCCTTTTGTTGTTCACTCGCTCAGTTGTGTCCGACTCTTTGCAACTCCATGGACTGCAGCCCGCCAAGCTCCTCTGTCCGTGGGATTTCCCAGGCAAGCACACTGGAGTGGGTTGCCATTTCCTTCTCCAGGGGAACTTCCTGACCCAGGGATTGAACCTGCATCTCCTACATCGGCCGGAGATTTTTTTTTTAACACTGAGGCACCTGGGAAGCCCCAAAATGCATCCACACACACACACAAAGTGCTTTGCATGCATTAGAGAACTCGCCTGCTCACCAGAGCTGCTGTGAACGCGTGAGAATATCAAGGAGCCGTTCTTATAATGCAGGCCTGTGTCTTATTTAACTTTAAGACTCCTCAGCACCTTATAAAAAATGTTTGGTTCCCAAATGAATCAGCGCGTCAAAGATGAGATTTCAAGGTCTTCTACAGATACGGCTTTAGTCTCACGTTGGTTGGTTATCTGAACCTGATGAAGCAAATGGTACAATAATTTAACTTTTTTTTTGAAAGCACATTTTGCTATAGATGCATTGCTTGGTCCATTTCCACAGACACCTTTTGAATCTCTGGACTGTTCTCACCGGCTAAGCCCACAGGTGGCTGAGCCCCCACTCCTGCAGTATTTACATGGCTAGTGCAGCCTGGAATTCCTCACTGCACTTCTCTCCAGACTGCAGCGGCTACCCAGCCCCGGGGCAGTGAGACTAGCAGAACCTCTGGGGTGCCGCCGGGCCAGCAGCCTCTGGTTCTGGCCTCCAGCACGTGGACAGGGCCCACTGCGTTTGAGCTGGCCCCGTGGCTGCGGGGCCCCAGAGCAGTAGACGCCTTTGCAAATGAGTTTCAAACTCTGCCCTGCTCTAGAAGGGAAGGAACCCTTGGCGTTCTCATTTTTCTGCCTTCTCTCTTGCTCCTCAGGGCCCCTGCCTGATTTGCATCCTCAGCTCAATTTGCATCACAAAATACACCCAAACTTCCCTGGACCCGAGGAGGTAGGCGGGCAAGTCCTGTTTGGGTTTCTCATCTCCTGCCATCGTTTCTCTAGCAGGTTTCTGGTTACACCCAGATGACACTTGGATTAGGTTTCATTTTTATGCCCTTGGCTTGTGATGCAACGAGCCCCTCCCCCTGGGCCCAGAGTGCCTCCGAGAGGGAGCCCCCTTCACTGAGGGGCTGGGGGGCCCTGCGGACCTTGGTGAAGGGTCCCACGGCTTCTCATGCTCGCGGGCCCCCACCGTCAGGCCAGGCAGCTGTGTGTCCTTTGGTTACATGCTCCACTTGTCAAGGCTTTTTCTGTTCCCTTTTCCCCCGAGCCCGGAATCAATATTTCTGGAGTAAAGGGGGTGGGGAGGGAGGAAGAGCCCAGGGGACTGGAGTTTGCCGCTGCCCACCGCGGCTCTCTGCTCCAGACGGAACCTTCCAGACTCATTCAGCACAAAGTGGCTGCAGAGGAAATCCTGCCGGGCCAATGATAAGGCGGGAAGTGGAGTCACTTCCTCACCAGCTGCTGCGTTCAGGTAGACACAGCCCTGCCTTCCGCGCGTGTGCTGCGCGGGTCCCTGCACCCGGCAGCCCGGCCGCTGCTCCCCCTTTGATCTCCGCCCCAGTGGGCGTCGGGCCGGCGCTGCCTCCTGGCTTCTGCTCTGCCCTGCAGGTGTCTTCCTCCCTGCGTGGCTTCCTTTTCTTTTTCCCACCATTCCCGCTCTCCTGGGGCTTGGACGTCAGTTGCCTCTGGGCACTGGAGAAGTCATGGGTCCTGTCTGTTGGGGACGAGGCTCATACCCCTTGCTTCCAAGGCGGTGTCAGCGGTAAAGCACCCACCTGCCAGTGCAGGAGACGCAGGTCCGATCCCTGGTCAGGAAGGTCCCCTGGAGGAGGAAATGGCAACCACTCCAGTATACTTGCCTGGAGAAAACCCCACGGACAGAGGAGCCTGCAGTCTATGGGGTCGAAAAAGAGTCAGACACCACTGAGCAAGTGAGTGTGCGCACACATTCATACCTCTTAGTAGATTCCAAGACGAGGGACCACGAGCGGTCTTGATGTTCCCGTGAAGGTCTAGGATCCACTTGGGGCCTCTGATCATCTTCCCTGTCCTGTACAGGGGGCACCAGCGTTGCCTCTATTGTCGCACCCAGAATTACTGCTTTGTTACCTCCACTCAGCATTCTCAGTCTTCACAACACAGGGATCTGCCTGACAGAGGGACAGATGGTTCAGCGGGCTTGGAAAATGCCCCACAGCTTATCCCGCCCTTGAAGACTCCCGGGTGTTCGGGTGGGATAGTATTCAAAATTGTTGAATATCACAATGCCACCACCAATGTGGCATGGACACTGACCAGTCAGATCCAGCGCTGACTGTTCTGAATGATCTGAACTTGAGTTCTTCACCAGAAGACACTAGAAGCTGCTGCAGCAAAAAAGGCATCTGATTTTGTTCGAGTGCAAAATTTATTCGTCCTTTGAATATGCTCCTTTTGAAAAGCAACATCTATTAAGATATGTTTGGAAAGCCTGGTCTACAGTAAGGTGTATTTCAGTTCCACAAGCATATGCTGAATGCCTGACATGTGACAGAAACATGCTCCAGGGATCCAAGGATAAATAAACCATGGTCCCTGCACCTCCGGGTGCTGATAGCTGAGTGAGGGGGAGATAAACATGCAAACAGATGACCTTCAGAGAATACAGTTAACAGGGACTGGCTGAGGATTATTTAGCTCAGCCCAGGGACTTGGAGAAAGTTGCCTGCAGAACACGATTGCACTGAGTTCCTGAGTGAACTGGATGAACTTACCAAGTGACAAGAGCTGAGCAGGACGCTGCGTGGGGAGAGCACTGGGAGCCCGCGTTCCGCGTTAACGGACCTGTTCAAGGACCTGGATTGAAGCGTGGACGTGACAGACTGAGCTCTGAATGGATCCCTCTGGCTGCAGCAGGGAGAAAAGATTGAAGGGTAGGGCACTGTACTAAAGGCAGAGGAGTCAGGTGGGAAATCCTAGCACTGATCCTGGGGAGAGAAGGTAATGAGGCTAGAGAAGCAGTGAGGGGGTCAGATCAGTCGTTCATATCCTGCCCTGTGGAATTCCTCTTGCCCTTACCACCTCAGAGCTCTCTAGCTCGACCTCAAGCTACAGGAAATGTAGCACCTGGATCTCTTTCCCCAGTGGCTTTCTCTGACCCCTTTGCCTGTGCACATGGCCAGCCAGAAGTACTGGAGTATTGATGCCTCCATAGGAGCAGCCCTTAGCCAGTGAATGGACGGGGTCGGTGTATAAATACCCCAGCTCCCTAGCCTCTCGGTGGAATGACAGAAGGTGCATGTTCTGCACTGGCCCTCCGGGGGTCATGTGGGAGGCGATCTCTGTGGAGACAAAATGATAAAGCCACGGGTAACAGAAAATACCAAAGGCGTTTGACAGCAGCGTTTGGCTTCCTCTTAGCATCCTCTGATTTTCTCTTTGCTTCCGCTCCGTGCAGAGTAGAAATGGCGGCAGGCCTCCATCTAGTTGAGTTTCACGTGCACGTGGAAGCACACGATTCCATTCTCTAGACCAGGATCTATTTAAGGGCTCCCTGGTGGCTCAGTGGTAGAGAACCCACCTGCCAATCTAGGAGGTGTGGGTTTGATCCCTGATCAGGAGGATCCCCTGGAGAAGGGAATGGCAACCCACTCCAGTATTCTTTGCCTGGGAAATCCCATGGACAGAGGAACCCGGCAGGATACAGTCCATGGGGTCACAAAGAGTCAGACACGACAGAGCGACTAAATGATAACATATTCATTATCATAGTTTCAGATAGTTTTGTTTTTAAGTTTTATTAATTTTTTCAAGATAAATAACTAGAAGTAGAATCACTAACACATGAACCGTATTTTTAAAGCTTCTGTTGCGCATTTCCAAACATGAATGGCCTCTCCGCTTCCCTGCTCCTGAGAGCCCCTGAGTTGGCTGAGGGCATCCGGGCTCCTGCCCCATCCCCACACCATCCTGTTCAGCGGAACTCAGTGTTCTTCTTCAGTTCTTGCCATTCTGATTCATTTGTTTTTAAATCTCATTTTATTCAGAACCAGATTTAAATGAAACTTTTTTAAGGATCTGAAGGGGAAAGGAAAATCTTGGAGAGCGGGCTGCCTTGAGGGAGGTGTGGGGGCGGGGACGGGGTTGGAGAGGGGCGGCGGCGGGAGGGAGGGGCTGAGGGGCCCCAGCGCAGGGAGAGGACACTCTTACCCTCCCCGCACCTTCGATGACTTGAGCTGCTCTGTGCCTACCTGTTCCGCCCACACCTCCCTGGCCGACTCCCAGCCCTGCTGCCTGGGCCTGGGGTTGGGGCATCAGCCGCCCTGCTCCTCTGAGGTCGGCGCTGCTGGGACTCAGACTCCGACCATCTGTGGCCTCTGAATGTGAAGTCTGTGGGGAAGCTGACTGCAAAAGGGCCTCCAGAGCTGGGGCACTGCCTGCCTGCCCTCTGAGGTCGGGGGCTAACAGAAGGAGAAAGCGCCCTCCCCTGGGGACCCGCCGTGCCCATCCCTGAGGTCGGGCAGAGCCCTTGCCAGTCCCGACACGACCAGGGGCTGCGTGCACCCCGAACATATAGGCAGGGGTTTTGTCCAAATCACATGACGACGGCCCAGGTTTTCTTTTTCCCTCTGTTGCTTTCAATACATAAAATGAGCATGTGTTTATTTAAAACAGCTTTCAGACTTAAACAAATAATGACAGACTGTTCAAACAGACTTCGGAAATCACCCTGATCAGGATGTTTGAAAAAGCAAGAAGACTCCCCCATGAAAATAGCTTTTGGAGCTTCACTCCTGAAACCACAGGGTCTGCCCTGCACTTTAGAATCATAGATGGGCAGATTATAGGGGCTAGATTCCATCTTAGGGGCGGGGGGTGGGGGGACATTAAATGATGCCTCTCAGCCCTAGAGCCTGACTTAATAATCTATGAGGAAGTAGAGCTGGGCGTGTGTTATCGCTTCCAATTTTCCACCAGAACACATCATGTGTGTACATTTGAATTCACGATTTCTTTAGAAATCAACCAAGCATCTTCAGAACCAAAAGCTGACACCTTAGAGGGAGCTGGTCAATTGTTTCTGGAAATTAGCAGGCTCAGCAGACCGTCTGGAGGGCAGGGCAGTGTTAGGAGGATCACAGCAGGTTAGCAAGAGGACAGACCAGAGAGCACAGTGATGTTTCCTCTAGTTCACCCTCAGGGCCACGCTTACAAATGGCCCGAGTCACCTACGTTTATCTTCACAACAACCAGTTTTATGGGTGAGATAAATGAAGCTCAGCCCTGAGTAATTTGTGCAAGGTCACAGGCAATAAAATGTCAAAGCTAGGATTCCACGCAGACCTCCTCCCTTGAGTTCAGCGCTCGTTCCCAGATCCCTCTGTGCTCATTCTTTGGGTTAAGAGATGCTATGTTAGCTCATCCCATTTCAGAAATGATTTCTTTCTTTGTAATGAACATCAGAAACGGGCTGTGAAGCACAGTTATTTATTCAAGGGGCTGGGGCTGGGCAGGGGGAGGGCTTCCCGCCCCAGGGGGCTGGGTGTTGGGAGAGGCGTCTAGTCTGCCCAGGGGCGGGGGCCGTGCACCAGGCACAGCGGCCTGAGTCTCCCTGCTTCTCCTGCCTCCCGAGGGTGGCTCCTGGCCTGGAAAGGTCAGGTGGCCGAGGCCTTAGTCTGTTCCATCTTCCGCCACAGATAACTCCATCGATAACTCAAGGGATGCAGGGTCCAGCCACTGACCCTCTCATGACATTAAGCTGAAGTGCCCAGTGCCGCTCTTCTGAGGAATCTGGGGCGCCTCTGGCTGGTTTGTTGGGGGTTCCAGCCTTCCCATCGTCACCTTCGCTGGACCCGGGGCTTCCAGCCTTCCCGTCGTTAGAGAGAACATCACGGAGGGGCGGGCTGTCAGACATCTGCTTCCGTGTCTGTGGGGCCCGGGGTGCTCTCTGCAAGAGGCAAGTTTCTCTATATCGGCCCTGCCTCCTTCCTGCCCCATTTCCCCACCTTACTTGTAGGGAAGGTAGATGTCCTGACTAACGGTGGTGATCGTTAGCTCAGCTCTGGGCCAAGGGCACTAAGCACGTGTCTCGTTTATGTCTATGGCCTTGCTTTGCTAAGACAAACTTAGAAAACTGTTTAACAATAGATTAAGAAAGAAGAAAACCCTTGCGCCCTCTCCTGGTAAAAGTTAATCTAGTACCTCTGAAGGAAGAGTTCACCCACTTGTAGGGGAGCAGTTACTTGTCCAGGCTAATTAACTGATCTTGTGCTAATTTGACCAAAGCTGTTGACACACTGGATGGGCCATCTGGGTCTTCTGAGGGCCGTGATTACAGAGTTTCTTCTGAACCTTCCTTCACAAGGCTCCTCAGCCTCAGCACCACTGGCGCTTGAGGGGATAACCCTTTGTGCTCAGGCCATCCTGCACCTCGTGGGGTGCTGAAGGGCACCCTGGTCTCTACCATTAGATGCTAGCAGCACCCCCTCACACAGGCCATGACTCCCAAAGACGTTTCCAGGCATTGCCCGGTGTCCCCTGGGTGGGGGGGTGGGGGATGGGCAGGACCACCCCCAGTGAGACCCACCGCCCTAAACCCTTGTCTGCCGTGGTGGGGTTTCGTTTAGTTTTTGTTTTCATGTTTTTCTGGCTACACAGCTTGTGGCATCTTAAGTTCCAAAACCAGGGATTGAACCCATACTCTTGGCAGTGAAAGTGCAGAGTCTTAACCACTGCACTGCCAGGGAATTCCCTCTTGTCTGCTTTTTGTAAAAGACGCCAGGGTCACTGGGGCAGTGAGAGAGTGAGGGTGGCTCAGCACAAACCCTTCACGACTGTGGGAAGCAATTCTGATCAACCGAGTTCAACTGGTCAACTGAGTTCAACTCTGGGAACTTATCTCACAACAAAAACCAAAACAAAACCCGAATGAGTAGATAAGAATTTACAAATAGCTGCTCTGTAACACGGGGAGCCCAGCCTGGCACTCTGTGATGACCTAGAGGGGTGGCATGGGGGAGGAGAGAGGGGCTCAAGAGGGAGGGAATATTTGGGTGCTTGTATGTTGTTTAGCAGAAATCAATACTACGTTGTAAAGCAATTATCCTCCAATTAAAAATAATTTAATTAAAAAATAAAAAGAATTGGTTAAATAAAATATAGCATAGCTACAGATATATAAATACATGTGGTGGAAAATTATGCAGTCATGAAAAATAATTGTGCACATTTATATTTAATAACACAGGAATTTCCCCTAATGATGCCTTAAATGTTCACCTTCAAGATTACTGCAAGATTTCCAGAGGCGGTTGTATGTAAAAGGAATAATTTCAAACAGGCAGAGTATCTGGGTATTGTATTAGGCCAAATACAGAATTCAAACCAATGTTCGATGTTAGAAAACCTTAATCATTAATTGAACAAACATTTCTCAAACACCTACATGTACTAAGACCACGCACAACACTGGGGAGACAAAAATCATACCTGATCCCTCTACTGCAGTACTTGCCCCAAACAGACAAACATGGTAAACCTCATCAGACCCTCCTCCCACAGCGATGCTGGCCATCTCCGTGCGCCACCGTCGCCCTTAGTGAAGCTGTGCGCTCTAATTCCAGGGTTAGGGGGCTAATTGGAACTGTATCTTGTTTTCCCCTGCCTACCCGACTAACCCACCAGGGGAAAGACGCTTCACTCACTGCTTTACACATTCAGATGTGCATGCATGCATGCTCAGTCGCTTCAGTCGAGTCCGACACTCTGTGACCCAAAAGACTGCAGCCCCCCAGGCTCCTCTGTCCATGGGATTTTCCAGGCAAGAATACTGGAGTGGGTTGCCATGCCCTCCTCCAGGGCATCTTCCTGATCCGAGGATTGAACTGGCATCTGCCTGTGTCTCCAGCACTGCAGGCAGATTACCCAACTGAGTCACCTGGGAAGCCCATATATTCAGATAGAGTTGTCCAAATACTCACTGGGTCCAAACAGGGAATCTAATCTTCCCCAACAAATCTAAGAAATGAGCATTCAATGGTCTCAGCTTTTTTCTTACAGCACAAAAACAAAGTAAAGGACTCTTTAAAATGGGTATGAAGAATAAAGAAAACAATGCATGTCAGGCATTTGTTACAAGTGCCTGGCCTATAGCAAGCATTCAGTAAAGGAGTTGGGGTTTTTTTTTTTTATTATTTTTATGAATGTCCATGCTAGCTAAAATTGCAGAGCCTCCAGTATTTCTACTGCTTTTGCTATTTTATTTTTCCCGTTAGCACTTACCACTCTAATACACTCTGTGATACATGTAAGTTTTGTTTACTGTCTGTCCCACTTCACTGGATCAAAAACGTTTGAGCTTTTGGTCTATTTCACTCATGGCTGTATCTCTGCTGTGCCTGGTATGTGCGTAAGGTCTCAATAAGTATTTCCTGAATGAAAGTGAAAAGAGTGGGTCTGAAATCATTATCCCCAAAGCACATCTGACCTTTGCCCTCACCCTCCTGAAGGTGCGAGGCGCTTCAGATGCCTCTCCCCGTCGCTGGCACTGCGCTGGCACTTTTTTTGTTATAGTAACAGGAAATATTTAATACGCTAACACTCTTTTTCTCCCGCCCTCTCCCCTCTGCAGGACGCCTTTGTGGAGCTGTATGGCCCTAGCATGCGGCCCCTGTTTGATTTCTCCTGGCTGTCTCTGAAGGCACTGCTCAGTCTGGCCCTGGTGGGCGCTTGCATCACCCTGGGTGCCTATCTGGGCCATAAGTGAAGTCCACAGGCCTGCCGCAAACAAATATGCAAAAGGTTCATGAAAGCAGTAGAAATAATATGCATTGTCACTGATGCACCACTGAAGCGAAGCTGTGGTCTCTTAAAAAGAAAAAAACCAACCAACCAACCAACCAACCAACCAACCAACAACAACAACACAAACAGCTTTCAGGCTCAACGTTGAATCAGCTACTTACTGCCAAAGGGAAATGCAATTTATTTTTTACATTATTAAGAAAAATAAGATTTATTTATTTAAGACAGTCCCGTTGAATCTCCTGTCTTTGGAAACCCCACCACTAATTACTAAGCCCCTCCTGGATGGCTCTACCTGGCTCTCTTGTGCCTGTAAACACAGATTTTTGTTCCATACTGTTGGCTGGACTGACTCAACCAGCTGAAAAGCAAACAAACTGACAAAGGACCTGACTGTTCCAGAAGCCGGGTTTCTGGCTGTTGGAGGTTAGGCAGAAGGTGTTCATTTGCTTTTTTTTGGGGGGGGGGCGCTTAGAGGGAAGGTGCTCGGAGGGGAGGCCTTTCTTCCCTGGCCTGAAGAAGGGGCACTGCACATATGCTACAGACCAGGTTGGAAGAAAAAAAAATCGGAAACTTATGCCAGCATGAATGTCCATGCTAGATAAAACTGCAAAGCCTCCAGTATTTCTACCGCTTTTGCTGTTTTATTTTTCCCATTAGCACTTAACCACTCTTTAATACACTCCGATACATCTAAGTTTTGTTTACGGGCTGTCCCACTTCACCGGATCAAAAACGTTTGAGCTTTTGGTCTATTTGGACTTCGTATTTGCCAAGACCTCCACCCCAAAGGACCGTGACGGGAAAAATGCCCTTAAACCATAGGAAAGTATTTTTTTAAACTACCGATTGTGCCGAGAAGCATTTTAGCAATTTATACAATATCATCCAGTACCTTAAGCCCTGATGTGCAAAATATTCACATATTTTGGATTCGCTCCCCCTCCAAATACTGGCTCTGTCTGCGTAGGAAACGGAATCCTCTGGACCGCGAGGACGCGGACGCTTTCGGTGCCGTCTTCGGCACCAGGCGCCCCGAGTGCCGGCTTCTCCGCCGGAGGCCGCGGCTGGCAGCCCCGCCTCGGCCGGCCTGAGGCCTCGTCCTGGCGCCGAGCCTTGAAACGAGCCGTGTGTCCGCGGGCGGCCGGGGGAGAAGGCAGGAGGCCTGGGCCCGCCACCCTGGGCCCTGGGTAGGCCCCGCGCCGCCTGGAGTGCGGAGCCGGGCCGAGGCTCTGAGGGCGCGCGTCTCTGAGGAGGAAACTGCGGAGGGGCCGAGGCACGCCGGCCGCCCCAGAGAACCGCGCGGCCTGTGTGCTTTGGGCCGCGGCGCAGGCGCGTTGGCCATGCGGCCGCCGGCCTGTGCGCCTCGGTGCTCGTCTCTGTGGAGGAAACGGAGGAGGTGGTAGGAATCGTCTCTGTGGAGGAAACTGAGGAGGTGGTAGGAATCGTCTCTGTGGAGGAAACGGAGGAGGTGGCGAGGCGGGGCAGCCGCCCTCAGAGAAACGCGCGGCCTGTAGTGCGTTGGGCCGCGTTGCTGGGCCACGTTGGGCCGACGGCCTGTGTGAGCCGCCTGAAGTGAGATTTTTGAAAGACTTGGGGGAGGGTCATAAATTCTAAAGGAAGCGTTGAAACGGATTAACTGACCTATGTCTGTGGAATTACGATGTAAAGCATTATCTTGTCACTGTAGTTTGGTTTTATTTGAAAAACCTGACAGATAGGGATGGGGCAGGGGGCAGGCAGGGAAGCTCCAAGCGTGACATGTGGGGATTATCTATATAACCTGAGGCATTAAAAAAAGGAAAAGAGAAAAATCAGTGCTGGAAAACGCTGCAGGAGTAACAACAGAAGAAAAATCTCCAGCTCATAAACTACAAAATATTTTTTTTTCAAGTTTAGACTCACGCTTGAGACGTATGTGGAGTAACTGTGGCATTATTGCATTATGACATTTATCTGTATACCATTTATCTGTATTAACTTTGGAATGCACTTGTGTTCAGTGTTTAATGCTGTGGTTAATATTTCGAAAGCTGCTTTAAAAAAAAAGATCCATGCATCTCAGCATCTTAAAAAAAATTGTATTTAGTTATGGCCTCTACACTAACTGTTAGCAAAATGATCATTTTTCCCATTTGAGATTTTTGGCTCTTAATTCTATAAAAGCATTTCTGAGGAGGTGAGATAAGCCCTGGTTCTCGGCTACCTGAGACATCCTGGAGCTTGCTGGCCACTCAGCCACTTTGTGTCAACCAATCTACATCCATTTCCATGTCAACAGAATTGTTTATTGTGAGGGACAGTATCTGTTGTCCCTTCGACCCTTTTCCTTTAGGTTCACCTGTCCTTGGCCAAATCAGAATTTAACTTACATCATTTAAGAGTGCGTACATGTTTGGTTAAACCCATGAGGTTCATTCACTTGGAAATCCAGATGGAAAATGACCAGGGGATTAAATTCTGGCTCTGATGGTTTGACCCTTAAAGATGGTTTCTGGGGTCTTTTTCCATGGAAACCTATTTAGAGCCCTCCAACTCTCCTTCCATAGGGTCCTTCTCCGTGGCCATCCTCAAATGCCTCATCCTGAAATGCAGTGGCGCTTAGGCCCCACGCGGAGAAAGCAGGAAACCCATGGTATGAAGCCAGACCTCCCTGGCGGGCCTCAGGGAACAAGACGATCAGACCTTTGAATGATTCTAATTTTTAAGCAAAATGTTATCTTATGAAAGGTTTACACTGTCAAAAGTGATGAATATGGAATATCAAATTCTGTGCTGCTATCCTGCCAAGATCCTTGTAATGGAGTCGGTTTGCAGTACACTCCAAACGGCGAGCTCCTCCAAGCTGCTTTAGAGTAACCATGAAGAGCACGGACATTTTTAATATAAAACTTGTTTGTCTTTGGTTGTTGTTGTTGTTATTGTTCAAATTGAGATTTGCAGAATATTCTAAAAATGTATATATAAAAAAGGTCATAGAGGCTAACTTCAGGCTGGTTTCCTTTGCTGTGGGATTCCATTATCTGGCTTTAATGATAAGTGTTCCTGGTCACCTGACCCCAGAACTGTACAGTATTGTGGCTGCACTCTCTCGAAGAGATCAGACCTTTGAATGATTCTAATTTTTAAGCAAAATGTTATCACTAAGAGTAGTTGAAGTTGCATTTTTCTTGTTGTTAAAAATGTTAGAAGCAATGAATGTATATAAAAGCCTGGGCTAGTCAGTTTTTTTCCTCCTCCCTTTTTGCGTTGTCTCAGTTACCTTGCGCTTGGACAGCAGAGACTCAATTCCTACCTATTTGGTGTGGAGGAGGTATTCACACCAGAACTGCCTTCAGCGTGGTACCCTGGCCACCCAGGTCAGGGTTCAACAGAACACGTGCACTCCCCAAATGGAGGTCAAGGATTCTAAAAAAAAAAGGCCACATGAAGCAAAGCAACCAAGAATCTCCTGGGTCCTCCCAAGCGCTCGCTGCACAGACAGCCCAAAAGAGGGATCAAGATGACAACTCACATCTTCTGCAGCAGACAGCTCATCTCAGATGTTACAGTGGCTGAAAAGTCTTATGGGCTTAAGATTTGGATTAAAGTCACATTCTGAAAGAAGGAAGCACTTTGCTATGGTTCAAGCCAAAACCCAACATCCTCTGCCCCAGCCCACGTATCTCTGTCTACTCAGATATGACCTTCCATTTAGATGTGACTTCTGTTTCATTAGTACATGTTTATGCTTATCATTTAAAGACCTAGTCCTGGCCCAATGTGGGAAATTAGGAAGTGACTGTAAATCAAGAGAAGTTCTAATAAGTAGGATTAAACTTAAGTATGTAGGGCAGTCCCAATACATGTCTGGCTTTTTCACATCAAGGATCTATGGGATGAATTGCAAATTGTCTATATTGGAATTAAACTTATGCTAAAGTGACAAATTTATATATGTGAACTTAAACTCTAATTTCAATTATACTTTTAAGGTAGCGGCTGTTTTTGTACTTCCTTATCACTTATAGTTAGTAATGGACACCTCCTCTATCAGAAAAAAACAGGAAGGGCTTGAAATATAAGCCATTCTAAGGAAATTAGGGAGTCAGTTGAAATTCTATTCTGATCTTATTCTGTGGTGTCTTTTGCAGCCCAGACAACTGTGGCTACACACTTCTTAAGAAATACAATTGTACATTGTCAGGCTTATGAACATTCCAATCAGATCTTTATTGTTACTCAATTTGAATCTTCCCAGGGATTTTTTTTTTTAATTATTATGGGACAAAGGACATTTGTTGCAGGTGTGGGAGGAAGAATTTTCAAATGAGCAAAATATTCTCAAGATTGGATCAGGGTGTGGAGTCTTTCAGAACAGCCAGGACTGTAGGATATGAAATAGAACCAGGTGAGAACTTCACAAGGATCAATCTGATGCCTCCGGGAAAGACTTTATGCAACAAACAAGAAACACTTTTTTTAAGTTCTGTGGTATATTTAGCTTCTAGAGACAACAGAACAACTCAGAGTCCAGCTCTGTATGACAATGCAGATGAACCAAAATTCTAAACATCTGCCATCAATGGTATTAATTTCAAGCCTGGATATGTCTAATGGCTATTTAAACAATAAATTTGCAATTTTTAACCAATGGGATGGTTAATGAAAACCTTCTGGTTGGTATGGACATTATTTCTAAATGCTTTATTGCGCACAATACAGGGGGTGGGGGGTGGGGAAGTGAGACTGAATTGGGTAAGTAATAATAATACAAGTCCTTTATCCTTACCCAGAGAATCATTCTGCTCCATGTCTGTGCTCATAAGACTAGCCTTAGACAGCCATGAAATATACATCTCCTGGGGCAGAAAGAAAACCACATGGAGTATGAATGGTATTGCCCCGATTCATCATAACTACCCCAGGAAAATAGCGGAAACCCAATACATATCCTATTGATGACAAGGTTGTTTTGGGTCCGAAGGTAAGCTCAGCAGACAAAAACACTTGTGGAAGATGGAAAGGCTTAATCAAAAGATCCAGGCCTGTTACTAAATATGACTATAGTGTATTAGTAACTCTGTATTGCTAAACCTTTTAGGGAATCTGCAGTGAGCCTTCCAGCCAGCTCACTTCATTGTGTTTGCCTCTGGGGTCGTGTTTGAAGGCGTGATAGCTAATCACATTTCTTTGGAGGAAGGCTGTTTTTATTATACTATCTTCCTAAGTTTTCAACCAAGTTTTGCTTTTGTTTTGAATTACTGAGATTATTTTCATTTTCAATAAAATAAATGTGTAAAAAGTGGTTTTGTATTGGAAGCTTTTGTTATCAAGATGTTCACACTTCTCCCTTCCATGGGCTGTTTGTAAGATGGATATTTCTTACGGGTGGCTGACATCCTGCAACACCGTACGCACACACAGAAATATATGCTAAGTGAGCTTTAGGTAGTTAAGATAAAGTGAGTCTCTAGTTGGCCAGCGTTAAATATAATGAGGTTTTCTTTGTGTTGTTGGGGAGAGCCACGCTGCCACTCAACTCTCCTTGTCTGTCCAGTTAATATTGTGAAGAAAAATAAAGTACCATGGAAGATACTGGTTGTGCCCTGGAATTGTCATGCGGTGATGTGATTTTGCTCCATCGTTCAAAGAACTTCTTAACAAGCCAGTAGAGCCGCTGGGAGCCTAAACCCCTGGGGGCTCAGGCTATGGATGTGTCCTACTGGAGAAGCCACCTTAGAAGGAGGCTTTATTTCTGGGTTACTCACCCTCCTGGTGTGGACCAGCCTTGAGTTCTAGTTCTGAAGGAAGCCAGTGTGCCTGCTGGCTGTGTTCCTTCACACCAAGTGAGGATACTAGCCTCTGTGTTGTGTAAGATTGTATGGAAGGGGGAGAAAGAATCTAAAAGTTATGGCTTGAAGTGAGTGTTTTAAGATAACCAAAGCAGTCATTTGCTTTGGAACATAAAAACCTTAAATAGCTGGGCACCTGTAGTTGTTGTTCAGTTGCTGGACCGAAGCACGTCAGGCTTCCCTGTCCTTCACTATCTCCGAGTTTGACTCATGTCCATTGAGCCAGTGATGCCATCCAACCATCTCATCCTCTGTCACCCCCTTCTCCTCCTGCCTTCAATCTTTCCCAGCATCAGGGTCTTTTCCAGGGAGTCAGCTCATCACATCAGGGGGTCTAAGTATTGAAGCTTCAGCATCAATCCTTCCAGTGAGTATTCAGGGCTGATTTCCTTTAGAATAGACTGGTTGGATCTCGTAGACCAAGGGACTCTCGAGTCTTCTCCAGCACCACCGTTCGAAATTACTAATTCTTCGGCGCTCAGTCTCCTTTATGGTCCAAGTCTCACATCAGGACACTGGTGTTTCCTTCTGGTACTGCTACCCTAGATAGGCCTCAGTCCTCCAAGTCTCTTCCCTCCAACTCAGCTCGTTGGGCTCTGGTGCCAGCATCCAGTTGTCGAGCCTCTGCTGGCTGCCCGCCCTGGTTCTCAGGACCTTGGAAGGTGGGTGCTGGCTTCTATTTTACAGGCAAAAGCTGAGACTCATAGATAATATACCCAAGTCCTCAAACCTCGTGAACTGCAGAGGCAGGATTTGAGCTTCGGCCTGGCTCCTCCCAGGCCCTCGCTTCCCCAGCAGTGTTCTTCAATCAGCCGCACGCGGGAGCCTTCCAGTGCTGCCTCTGCGAGGGGTAGGCCAGCTTGGGGTGATGGGAGGAATCCCTGTTCTGGGCATCCTGGGGTGCTCTCTGTCCTAGACAGCCCTGAAGGCAGGCCAGTTCTCTCCCACCCTCCCCTCCACGATCGTCTGCAGCAGCTCATAAAACAGGCACACACAGCCGTCCCTTCTGGAGTCTGGCTGTGAGGCTCTGCGCCCTGTGCCGGCAGCCTCGCCATGACTGCGGGAAGCATCGTCTCTTCCCAACTCCGGGTCAGTGAAGTCAAGTTGGCAGCTTGAAATTGGCCCTGGTGGAAGGATTTACACCATAGAAATGAGCACAAGTTACAAAGCAGAGCTTTCTGCCCCCCTTGCTTGCTTGCTTGCTTGCTTGCTTCTTCCTTTTTTCCCAGAGAGCCAGTTTACCTGCACACCCCTAGGCATTGTCCTGGGGTATTAAAACCGCTGGGTTACGGAAAGATAGGATATGAAATCCTTGGGCTGTGTTAGATACTAATGCCTGGGGAGCTAATCCTTTTGCAAATCACTTTTCCAATTCATTGCTTTCAACATAGATGAAAGAACACCCAGTTGAGACAGATGGCAGGTGTAGTTCTGTTTGTGTTATTTTTTTTAATGTGATTTCAGAATATAACTCAAATCCGGAGCTGAGTAACATTGCTATAACAAAACTCCTTCCGCTGCCCCATTCTCAGTATTCGAACGGCATTCCTTGAAGCTTACATCCATAAAAACAAAGAATGGGCTTGAAAAACGGAGAAGAGGCTTACTAGCTCTTTCTGTTAATAGGTAGTTTCTATTTATAGATACATGTCCTTCTTGGTGGGGAGGGGGAGGATGATAAACCAGCCCTATTTATTCCATTATCGTTTATAGTCAGGGACTTCCCCAGTGGTCCAGTGGCTAAGACTCCGAGCTCCCAATGCTGGGGGCCTGAGTTCAATCTCTAGTCAGGGAACTAGATTCCACTTGCCACGACTAAAAGAGTCTGTATGCTGCAATTAAAGATCCGATCGAAGAGCCTGAGTGCCACAACTAAGACCGGGCACAGCCAAATAAATAAATGTTATCAAAAAACCCCAAAACCACTTGTATCCAGTATTTCCAATAAAAGTAAAAATTTACATTTTATAATGGTTTATCAAAATGTATAATATATTTGTATATTTTTCTCAGTTGGGTAATAATAATCATTGTGTGGGCTTCCTTCATAGCTCAGTTGGTAAAGAATCTGCTTGCAATGCAGGAGACCCCGGTTCGATTCTTGGGTTGGGAAGACCCACTGGAGAAGAGATAGGCTACCCACTCCAGAATTCTTCAACCTGGAAACAAAAATACAAAGTCTTATGGGCTTTCCTGGTGGCTCAGATGGTAAAGAATCTGCCTGCAGTATGGGAGACCAGGGTTCGATCCCTGGGTCAGGAAGATCCTCTGGGGAAGGGAATAGCAACCCACTCCAGGATTCTTGCCTGGAGAATCTCATGGACAGAGGGGCCTGGTGGGCTACAGTCCGTGGGGTCATAAAGAGTTGGACATGACTGAGCAACTAACACATGGTCACAAAAACCCATAGACTTACTATGCTGTTGAAAGTTATGAGAAGTTAACCAACTTGAAACTTTTCGTTGTAAGAAATATCATATTAGGATAAAATGGAGGATTAGAGAGATGAATTTGAGAGAAGAAAAGGAACAATGTAAGATTTCCTGGTGTCAAAAAATAACCTGTTCCTGTTTTTTTCATGTAGTTGATGCTGAGTATCAGATTATTATTGTATGTAGGTCCGCTGTCTATGATTGAAAAGCGAGGCAACAAAGTTTTTGTACACTGTCATTTGCTAAAGTAACTTCTCAGACAAATGCGTTATCAGTGTGTGTCAACATTCTATCTCAAACTGGCCTCGATTCAGGGACTTTTTCTGGGAAGAGGCGTTCCGAGATGAAGGGACGGTGCCACGGCCAAAGGCTGGCCCAGGTCTGACGGGCGTGTTTTAAGAGAGCTGAGCTAGAGCCCTGACCGCACAGGATTCCTTAGTCCCATTCAAGTCCATCCAGAAATTACTCGAGCATTTCATCAGGAATCATAAGTACTTCGCAGAAGGGGCTATAAATTACATCATACAAAAAAGTTTTGCCATAAGTAGTTTGGGGACAATTTTCTTTCTCCTACTACTCACAACGAATCCAAAAGAAAATCCTTTGCAACTATTTATATTTAAAATTTAAAAGTTAAAGATCAGCTTGACCATGTTGAAGGGTGGTACATGGCTTTTCACACTTCTTTCAAGGGCACATGGGCAACTGTTGGAAGATCCCTGCCCTGTCTGCCCCTCTAAGCGCTCCCCCTGGACTTTGTGGGGTTTTTTGGCTGCACTGCAAGGCTTATGGGATTTTAGTTTCCCAACCAGGGATGGAACCCAGGCCCCCTTGACAGTGAGAGCACAGAGTCCTAACCACTGAACTGCCAGGGAATTTCAGGAACAAAAAAATTAGTAAATAAAAATAAAGCCCTAGGATTACAAAAATTCAGTTAAATGCACAAGCATACTTCTGTTGTAGAGAAGTGTGGGAGGCAAGTCAGTTTTAAATGTACTATTTTCATTGCATATTTATGCCTTAAAATCCCTTAATTCTGTTTCTTTTGCATTAAAAAACCCTACAAAACTCCAGCTGATCGCCCTTCTTATCCTGCTTGTCCGTTTTCTGCCTGTGTGTCCCTGGCTGTGCTCTCTTGTTTGATCTGTGCTGATGACGTATACGAGCCCATGTCTACAAGGAAAGGCAGACTTCCCTGGTGGTCCAGTGGTGCCAATGCAGGGGACGTGAGTTCAATCCTGGTCCAGGAAGATCCCACATGCCTCGGGGCAACTAAGCGCATGAGCCAAAACTCCTGAAGCCTGGGCGCTTGAGAGCCCATGCTGCGAAACAGAGAGAAGCCGCTGCGATGAGACGCCCGCACGCCGCAGCTAGAGAAAGCCCCGCACGGCAACACAGACCCTGCGCAGCCACACGAACAAACCAAAACCTTCCAGCAGGAAAGACTCTCAGGGCGTGTCCTTTCCTTTTGTCTTTCCTCACCTCTGAGAGCCCTCTGACTGGTCTCCTACAGTCCCCCACAGACTCAGAATAAGAATCTCAGAGCGACTGTCAAAAACTTTGGAGAGCTTGAGATGTCCCCTACTTGGGAGTTAACATGTCAGCCTGCCACCATCTCACAGATGCTGGTGAGAACTTGAAGTTCCTGGGTCAGTGACAAGGACAGCGTGTCACTCACAGCCACGGCAGTAGCCACGGTATCAGCACTTCTGAGATGGCTCTCCAACCCCAGCTGCCACCAAACGACAAGAAGAGGACAGAAGACATCTGCGTGCAGAGGGGCGTGATCTAAGAGAGGCATTCTGCGTTTAGGGGCTTAGGAAGCTCTTATCTTTGACGGTGACCAGTCGGCATATCAGCCCTTTGCTGTGGAAGAAGACACCAGGTCTGTCCTCAAAGGCTATAAAGCTTTGCTCTGGAAGACACTTAATCTCCGCCTTCCAACATCCTTGGACAGGGAGTCTAGAACAAAGAGCAGTCAGCGCCTTGCTTGCAGCGCGAACAGAAACATGAAGACCTAGGGCGACTTGTCTCCTAAGAGGAACCCTGACAAGTCCACCCCTGCTTCAGGTCAGGCCTGAGTGCAAGACAGCAAACTGTGTTCCTGTAGGCGTCACTCCTTGAGGCTGAATGTTCTAGCCACAGTTCTCAGCCCTACTCCGTCCTAATTCCTCCCGTTGGACACACCCCGTGTCACAACATCTCTTTAAAAGAATTACAGAAAATATGATCATGGTTCCTTACTTAAGAGCTGACTGGGTGCTGCTGATCCTCAAAGATAAGATACCCCCTTTTTTTTGATAGTCCTCAGTCTTGAGGGGCAGAGAGGTGGGAAAAGCAAGGGAATAATGTTTCGGATAAAGAGATGAATTGTCAACTCAGGAGGGGAACTTGGTTTAGGGAGTCTCAGTTTCAACACCTTTGGCCCGTCCTTTCTGCTCAGCGCTCTTTGGATGGGTTGATGAGCAGATCCAACAGCTCGACAAACGTTTGTTGAGCTCGACTCCTAGAACAGTGTGGGGTAGAGCCAGTCCTCATCTCAGGAACTCTCTATCCAGTGTCTAATGCCATGCAGGGCCCTGTGGGGTTCCTGGGCGCGTGGTCTTACCGTGTCCCCCATTCCTTTGATTATGGGAAACTGTCTTCATTCAGCGTCCCTGAGTGACCCTGAGTCCCAATGGGCAGACAAGCAGTTGCTAACTAGGGAAGGGAGGGGATGCAAGACCAGGGAGAAACAGTCAAGAGCACCCTTGGGGCAAAGGTCCTGCTTCCCCATCAACAGATACACACGGCGATACCTTTGAGCTATTTTACAGACACCAAAACCCCCAGGTGGGAGAAGTCAACCATTAATGATGTATGCTGCCCACAAGCATGAAGACCCCAGACCACTTAGACCTGAAGGTTGATGATGCTGACTCCTACTTACCTCACCACCAACTCATCAGAAGAATGTCCACGAGCTGATCACACCATCTTTGAAGAATTACTAGAAAACTTCTCATTATCTCCCCCAAGTTGGGATACAGTTTTGAGGGCATTAGCTCACTGAAGCCCCCTTGAATAACACTATTTTTTTCCACTTCACCCAAAACGCGGTCTCTGAGATTTGATTTGGCATCAGTGTACAGAGAAGCCGAGCTTTTGACATCGTGTCTTGCTTATTTAATCTTCTTTTTAAAAAGGTTTGTCAATCAACATTGAATAAGCTCCCCTTGTTTTCTGAGGTCATCTTACATCAATCAGGCTAACTTGCTATTTACATCAGTACACGCTGTCTTCAAAAATGGGTTGGTTTAGGACTTCCCTGGTGGTCCAGTGGTTAAGAATCTGCCTGCCAATGCAGGGGACATGGGTTTGGTTCATGGTCCAGGAAGATGCCACCTGCCCCAGAGCAACCAGGCTGTGCACCACAGCTGTTGAGCCTGTGCCCTAGAGCCTGGAGCAGCCGCCACTGCGCCCACGCGCCCCGGGGCCCAAGCTCCGCAATCAGAGAGTAGCCCCTGCTCGCCGCAGCTAGCGAAGGCCTGAACACGGCGAGGAAAACCCAGTGAAGCCAAAAAATAACAAACAAATTAAAAAAAAAATTTTTTAAAGGGTTGTTTAGGGGCAATTTCCTACAGACAAAACTCATAAACATCTCTTCCTAGCCAAGCTTTGGAACATTCTGTCTGAAAAAACTGGCTTAGATGCTCTGTAGCTATGGATTTTTCTCCACCTTTTCTGTTTTTTCCAAACTTTTGAGCCCACTTCATCTTGGGGCCCAGCAAGTGAGGGGGAGGGGAAGCTGCACAGCCGGGGAGGAGAGCTCAACAGCGAGGGGCCCCGGCAGCCTCGACCTCACTCCCACGGGGAACCGCATGTCCCGTGTCCACGTGGAACTCCTCAGCCAGGGGACCCGGGAAACAAAAGGAGGAATCAAGTATTTACAGGAAAATTATTTCTCACAAGCAAGCATTTGTTCTATAAGCTTTTAGAAATACAATTATTTATCTCCTTTTCCGGGTTTTTCTGTTTTTAATACGAAACACTTTCAAGCCTCCCGGTTGAGTTTCCAGGAAGCAATAATCCATTTTGCCTTGGGTGGAGTTTAGGAAAGAACTAGGTCTCCGAAGTGAACATGTTTCCATTGCCATTGCCATACGGAACTCTTGCTGCTTCTTGAATGTTCTTGCATAACAAGGAGGGCCCCATCCCCCAGGGCAGGGTGGACCAGCTTTCCCCGGCCTTCTGATCCAGGAGTTTCTGTCTTCTCGGAGGCGTCGCTGGACCCCTGCCCTCACTCAGCCTCACCTACTAAGTTGTGTCCAAGGGGGAAACCTCTGGAGCAACGCCCTCCAATAGAAATAAAACGTGAACCACGTTTGTGCTTTTTCATATTCCAGGATTCATATTAGAAATTAAAAACAATACATGGAATTAATTTTAATAATGAATAAATAATTTAAATAACATTTTATTTAACCCAATATATCATATCAACATACAATCAATATGAAGATGAATAAGGTTGTTTCCACCCTTTTTTTCCTTAATATATATATTTATTGAAGTATGGTTGACACAGTATTTCAGGTGCACAGAAAGGTGATTCAGCTATACATACACACATATATTATTTTTCAGATTTTTTCCATTACAGGTCATTACAAGATATTGACTGTAGTTTCCTGTGCTGTACAGTAAATCTTCCTTGCTTGTTGCATGTCTATTTTTTTAAATTAGAAATCTAGCATTCTATTCATACTAAGTCAAACAAGTGGAATTAAAATGTCATAAATTTTTTAGTTAGGCAAAAATTCATACGTTTTCTAAAATACATGTATTATACAAACTGCCCACCAGGCTCCTCTGTCCATGGGGACTCTCCAGGCAAGAACACTGGAGTGGGTTGCCATGCCCTCCTCCAGGGGGTCTTCCCAACCCAGGGATAGAACCCAGGTCTCCCACATTGCTGGCAGATTTTCATCTGAGCCACCAGGGAAGCCCATACAAAAGCTTTTCTACTATACTAGATAAAGACTTAAGAAAGAACATTTAAAAAAAAAAAAAGGAGAAGAGATGGAGAAGCTGGAAAACATAAACTAAATGAAGTTCCACCCTTTTTTGTATCAAGTCTTTGAAATCAGTGTGGAATTGACAGTTGGAGAACATCTCAATTCAAGAGAGCCAGGTTTCAAGGGCTCACCTGCCGCGTGGGGCTGGTGTCTCCCATGTCGCACGGCAGCACTCTAGACTCTGTGCAGAAGTTTACTGCTCACACATAAACAATATGCCTGTAAGATGCCTTCCTCTGCCTGCCCCAGTCCTCCTGCATGCTAAGTCACTTCAGTTGTGTCGGACTCTGTGCAACGCTATGGACGGTAGACCAGCAGGCTCCTCTGTCCATGGACCCCACTCTCTCTACCCCTGTGCTAATTAAGTCAGGAAGGCTGGAAACCATCTTTCTCTCCTACTGCCTCTGTTAGGGGAACCACTGACTGAAACTCTCCACCTTGACCAGGCACGATAGTAACCACTTGCATGAGTTGTCTTAAAACCGGAAGTCCTGGTAAGAACTTGGAACTGACAAACTACCACCAACCAGAAGAATTTGGGAAAGGTCAAGAGAAGAGAGGAGACCCCAGTCCATGCGTGCTACCAACCTCCCAGAATCCTTCTCGCTGGAATCCGTCCTGGCTGAGTGATGCATGCGCCAACAGGAAGGACCCTGAGTTGGAATGACAGACCGGAGACATCCTGGAAACTGACCGCATCACCATAAAGCCGAGACTGTGAGCCGCACGGCAGGGCAGCTCTCCCGGGGTCCCTGGCCCCGCCGCCTTCTGCCTGGTTTCCTTCCCGATTCAGTCTCTTATTCTGTCAGCGTGCTTGCTTCCTCGGACAAGTCATTTCTCAGAGTTAGACAAGAGCTCACTCTCTGGAGAGGGTCCCCCTTCCTGCAAAGCTTCAACCCCTCTGTTTCAGACTTACCCAAAAGAATTCTTACTTTTGAAACATTTGCTCTTAGGTCATATGGGAAACTAGATTGCTGTATGTTCAATCAAAATATTGTAAGCCCTAATGGTGGCCTTTGGACACTTGCTATCAGAAGATCTGGATTCAAATTCCGGCTGGCGAAAAAGTACGAGCTTGGGGAAAGCATTCCACCTTTTTAAATCAGGTTTCTCAGCGGTTCCATGGGCTGTACCATTTGTCCTGGCATGTCCTACCAGCCATCTGGGGCGGTGGTGTGAAGATCAAAATGGTGAATGTGAAGGGGTTTGGAAGTGCCATCCAAAATAGAAAATCATATTATTTATTATTTCAAGGCATTAAAGACTATGCAGCCACAGAAAACCACAACCCACAATATTTACAAAGACAGAGGATTTATATGAGGAAACTGAATCAAAGAAATAAATTCCTATAATTACCCACAATATTAATCATTTTCTTAATTATTTCCAACCTTGACTTTTCATCTTTATTTACTGAGAGAGACAGGGAAAGAGAGAAAATGATAAATAATGCCCAGGATAATAACTGTGGACCTTGGAGCCAGGTACACATCCTGAGGATCCACCTGGGTAACGCCGAACTATCAGCTTCATAACGATCTTGACAGTGACTCTGCAGAGAACATTGCACGTGGACCTTATTTTCAAAGACCCCCAATTTGAGATGTCTTTGGAGAGTTCCTGCAATCTCTCTACCCCATAACCACTTGCATAGTCTTGCCCTGATAGCTTTTAGATTAGTAACATTAGCTTCTAACATTTCCTGTGACACCACTTAAACCTCACCTTCTCATTGTTTTCTTTAAAATGAGATCCGTGTGCAGGGGACAAGGGAAATATGTTGTCTTCACTCCTAAATGGTTCTCTCCCAAGTGTTACTTAAAAACAAAATTTCAATTTTGGACCTTTCCCATTTGCCTTCACTAATTACTTCCTTTATGTCCCACGCAGTGGTACCATAGCTAATTCAAGTTGGAACAGAATTTAGTCTTCATGTCTTCACATTCATTCCCTGCTCATGGGGAAGCCAGGCACACACACTCCACAAAGAGAAACCAGGAAGGGTCTCGGGCTCCATGAGGCCACAGTTGTTGTCACTCTGACCCATTAACATGTGACCAAATTCATCCGTGTCTGGGAGCATAGCGCATGTTCTCATTCTGAAATCCAAACCTGCAAGTTGTTTGTAAATGAAGACCCACCCAATGAGAGGGACTTCCCTGGTCCAGTGGTTAAGAAGCTGCCTTCCAGGACTTCCTGGACCCCGAGCTCCCAACACAGGGGGCATGATTCTGATCCCTGATCGGGGAACTAGATCACACGTGCTACAACTAAGAGTTTGCACGCCTCAACTAAAGATCCTGCATAACAAAAAAAAAAAAAGAGGGAGACTCTCCTGGTGGCTCAGTGGTAAAAGAATCTGCCTGCTAATGCAGGAGACACAGGTTCGATCCCTGCTCCAGGAAGATCCCACATTACTGTGGAGCAACTAAGCAGGAGCGCCACGACGATTGAGCAACTAAGCGGGAGCACCACGACGACTGAGCCTGTGCTCTAGAGCCTGGGAGCCACAACCGCTGAAGCCTATGCGTGCTCCACAACAAGAGAGCCCAGCACAGCGAGAAGCCCACACTCGACAGGGGAGAATCGTCCCCGCTCACCGCAACTAGAGAAAAGCCCCCGCAGCAACGGAGACCCAGAACCCAGTACAGCCGAATACATAATGAAAAATAAGTATTTTAAGAAAAGAGTTGACCTTAAAAACAAAAACACGAATCTGCCTTCCAATGCGTGGGATGTGGGTTCCATACCTGGTTGGGGAACTAAGATCCCACGTGCTGTGGGGCAGTGAAGCCCGTGTGCCCAGCTAGAGAGCCTGTGCCCTGCAGTGAAGATTCAACTAAGCAAAACAAGCAAGCAAACACCAGCCCAGTGAGAACAAGCAAAGGCTGTTTGTTCAGAGCTTGCTGTATACATAGCAAGGGAGCCAGTCACCCTCACTTGCCTCTGGCAGAGACGCAAAGGCAGGCAGAGGAGTGGGAAGGCTTCCTGGCGGGTGCAGTGATGAAGAACACCGGCCAAGGCAGGAGGTACAGGAGACGTGGCTTCAACCCCTGGGTCGGGAAGATGCCCCGGAGGAGGAGATGGCAACCAGCATTCTTGCCTGGAAAATCCCACGGACAGAGGAGCCTGGCAGGCTAGAGCACATGGGGTCACAGAGTCGGACACAAGAGAGCGACTGAGCACGAGCGGGAAGGCTCTCCAGTGGGGAAAAGGAAGCGCTACCCCAGCTGGGGGCTGCCGACCCGGACGCTAAGGAAGAGCCAGTCGGAGGTGGCAGCCTGTGCGCCTGGGTGGGGGGCAAGTTAGACTTCCTCTGCTTGGTCCTGAGTCAGAAGCGAGGGTAAAAATCAGGCAAGCCGTCACTTATTTACCAAATCCTGGCCATTTGGGGCCGACTGCTTCAGAGGCTATCGCTTGGCATCTTGGATGGTTACTGGAGACGAGGTCTGTCGTTCTGCGGTCTGATTTACAGGGAGCGGGCTGTCTTCCTGGGCTGGCGGCGCAGGCGATGGGCGGGTTCCGGAGCTGGTTGCTGTGGATGGTGAGTCAGAGTTCTACTTTTTGTATAATATCTGGCCCTTGCCCCTTTGTGTGTTCAGTCTCTCAGGTGCAAAACAAAGCAGTCAGAATGGCAGAAGGGATCGACGTGAGTGATCAAGAAGTTGTGGAATGAAGTCATCAGAGTTATGCCATATCTTGGCAACCACGCAGCGTTTTGTTAATGGCATCCTCCGAGGCCTTCTCGCCTTCATCACAGCCACACAGCTTGGTGACATTTTTCAGCCGTCACTGTCACACTACTAGAGTGAGTACCTTGGGTGCGCCTGCAGCCCTGGCAATGCCCTTCAGGATCAAGGCTGTGGGGGGCTGGGATGCAGGAATCCAGTCACATGTCTGTGGGTCCCCAGAGTCTTCTGGGACAACGGACTCAGGAGCATCTCTGGTAATATAAGTTTTTAAAGCACATGGTAAAGCCATCTACCATTTATTTGACTTCCGCTTTGTTAAGTGCTTCAGATACACTCTCATTTAAATGTCACAGTAGCCCAATGGAGTGGGTACCGTGACTGCTGTGTCTTATAGGCTCCACTGAGCTAAAGTCAAGGTGTCGTCAGAGCCACATTCCTTCTGGAGGCCCCAGGGGAAGGCTCTACTTTCTTGCCTTCTCCAGATTCCAGAGGCTGCCCCCAACCTTGACTCGGGGCCCCCTCTTTGCATTGCTCCAACCTCTGCTTCCCCCATCCCCTCTCACTCTGACCTCCTGCGTTCTTCTCATCAGCATCCCTGCGACAACACTGGGCCCACCCAGACCACGCAGAGTGCTCCTCATCTCTAGAGCCTTAAATGAATCACACCTGCCAACTTCCCTGGTGGTCCAGGGGTTCAGAGCCCGCCTGCCGGTGGAGGGGACCCAGGCTCCATCCTCGGTCCAGGAAGATTCCGCGGGGTGGGACGGCTGGGCCAAGCATCACCACTGCGGAGCCTCCCTCTGGGGCCCATGCCCCACCACGAGCGAAGTCAGCCCGGTGAGGAGCCCGCTCACCCTGACAAGAGCAAGCCCTCAGGCAACCACTCAGACCAGGGCAGCCGCGCATAATTAGTTCAGTTTATAAAATCACGCCTGCAAAGTCCATTTTACCATGTAAGGTGACATATTCACATGTTCCAGAGATTAGGACGTGGATGTTTTGGGGGGCAACCGGGGTCATCATTCAGCCTACTGCAGTAGAAGCCGAGACTGAGAGGTTAGTTTATTGTCACAGAGCCTCTCGGCTCACGGCAGTGGAGCTGAGGCTTGCGTCTTCCAGCGACATCAGACTTCCTTTCTGAGTTCACCAGCAATGCCTCTGAGGCCAAACTCGGTGCAGGGTCACATGTGCAGAGTGTGACCGTCATCTTTGCCCTTCCCCAGCATCTTGGTCCCCAAGACCACCTGCCCACGCAGTTGTCTCCCAGCCATGCACACTCCTCGCAGGGGAAGACCCGCAATCGGGGCACCACCCCCCCAGGTCTGGGGTCTGCCCCGCTTAGAGCTCACCTTTGCGTCCAGGGCCGCAGTCCTGCAGCTCTCTGGTTTCGGGTCATCCTCCACACACCCCTCTCCCCCGCTCAGGAGCCCTTGAGGTCCCCTGGCTCTTCCTCAGAGCATGCAGGGGGACGCTGCCTTTCCTACAGCCCCTCCTTATAACCCGCTGGAGTTAGGAAGCATGTCTGGTTTAACAGACAATCATCTCCAAGGAGCGTGGAGGCACCAGCCCCTGGATGGTCAGAGTGCTGAGGACAGAAGACCCATTCCGGAAACCGGTACCACATAGACATCTCCAGGCTGAGTCTGGGCAGGAGACGGGCTCAGCTCCAGGGGAGGAGGGCGCTCTTGGCATCGCCACTGAGGCCTTGCCTTCTGCTCCACTTTAACCCTCCCTCTTGACCATAACGGAGGGCTTCCCAGGTGGCTCAGCTGGTAAAGAATCTGCCTGCGATGCAGGAGACCCCGGTTCAATTCCTGGGTCAGGAAGATCCCCTGGAGAAGAGATAGGCCACCCACTCCAGTATTCTTGGGCTTCGCTAGTGGCTCAGCTGGTAAATAATCCACCTGTAATGCAGGAGACCTGAATTCAATCCCTGGGTTGGGAAGATCCCCTGGAGAAGGGAAAGGCTACCCTTTATTCTGGCCTGGAGAATCCCATGGACTATACAGTCCAGGGGGTCGGGGTCGCAAAGTGCCAGACAAGACTGAGTGTGTTAACTTTCACTTGATGATAAAAAATCTCAGGGAGCCCTTACTCAGCCATACCAGGCAGAATTACAAGAGGCCAGAACACTACTGCTGGGCTTGCGAATTCTCCAGCCTTGTAGGCTCCAGTCCTTCGTTGCCCCACCCTGCAGTATTCCATGGATGCTCTGTGCTTCATCTGTATTTTCATGACTTGGTCTCTTGTTTCAAACTCCACTAGTGGGTTTGCTATAATGTGATGCACTTTCTTATCATGTAATTCTTCCCTGGTGGCTCAGTGGTAAAGGATCTGCCTGCCAATGCAGGAGACCCAAGAGACACAGGTTCAATCCTTGAATCAGGAAAATCCCCTGGAGGAGGAAACGGCAACTCACTCCAGTATTTTTGCCAGGAGAATCCCATGGACAGAGGACCCAGTGTGTTATAGCCCATGGGGTCCCAAAGAGTTGGTCACGACTGAACACACACAGGTCATGTAATTCACCCAAGATCCTCCAGGGGATCTTCCCAACCCAAGGATCGAGCCCAGCTCTCCCACATTACAGGCGGATTCTACTGTCTGAGCCACCATGGAAGCCCAAGAATACTGGGACAGAACTTCTTCCACTGTCCCAATACTGTGTCTGTTCAATAAAATAGCATGCCCAGGGCACATCAGCCTTTTATGGTGTCTCCAACAAGTCAAGGCCCAAGAGTTAGAGAGACACACATCTCTTGTGCCAAGAGAAGAGGCTTTGCTCCTTTCTTTGTTGTTTGCTCTTTGTACGAGGATGGGCAAGGGCCTGGTGGAACACAAGGAGAGGTATTCATCACAAAGAGGAAGTTAATAAGAAGCACGGCGAGCCCAGATGCTTTCTTTTATCTTCTCTCTCTACCATGGTTTGGTTAACTGTTGAAATAATTGCAGATCAATCTCACTTAATTAATAACTTAAAACAATGGTCCAGAATTCTCTTTGATCTCCATGGGGACAAATTCCTTGTATCCAGGGGAGCCTAGCAGCAGAGGGGGCTCTCAGAGGAAGTTTCTGGGCCCCCCTCTGGGTGGGGAGGCCTTTTTAAGAGTCCCCAAGTCCTGAATGCCCTGTCTCTAGGGCTCTGTGGAGCTTTGTTTTTCATTTCTGTACCTGAGCCAGGCTTCAGCCCTACCACCCAAGATGAATCCTGGCCCCTCGTCGCACTAGGCACTCCATAAATCCTGGACACGGCTGAGTGAGAGAGACACTTACTGTCTGTCGTGGCCCTAAGTGAAGCTAAGAGTCTATGAAGAGCATTCAGAACACACATGTGTGGTAAGTCTCTAGCACTATCCTCCCATCCTGATTCTGACCAGTGACGCTGACCGACCATGGATGTTAGAACGCTGAGTCCTGTGACTGCCAGGCCTTCTCACCTAATTGATTCTAGTTTCCAAGTGTCCTAAGTGGCATAGCAATATTACTAGCACAATCCAGGAGAGGGAATAAATAAAGCAAATTCTCCAAAAATTAACCCAGACTTCCTTTTTCTTGTGAAATTCACAGGTCACTAAAAAAAGGAAAATAACTTAGACATAATTAACCATGACAGGTTGAGCAACTCCAGAAAGAATCAGTGTTTTGGGGGACTTCCCTGGTGGTCCAGTGGTTAAGAATCTGCCTGCCACTACTGAGACATGGGTTCGATCCCTGGTCCGGGAACTAAGATCCCACGTGCAGTGGGGTGACGAAGCCCATGTGCCACAACTACTGAAGCCTGCCTGCCCCTGCACCCGCCAGAGCCTGCACTCTACGACAAGAGAAGCCCCCGCCTGTTACAACTAGAGAAAGCCCTCGAGCAACAGTGAATACCCAGCACTGCCAAAGAGTAATTAATTTAAAAATAAGAATCAGGACCACCATTATATTAGATTCCTTTACTTGCAAACCAACACAGAATATGGAAACACATAATTTCATACTGCCCAAAGTACTTCTACAGTTTGAGTCTCAATTAAAAGTTAAATATGCGTATGATACAAAAAATTCTTTCAAAAATCAAGTTTGAAATAAAGGACATCCTCAGGATTCCAAAACAGCCAATATATATATTTTTTTCATAAATTCTTGGATATCCTTGGGAAAGTCATTCAACCTTTATGAGTCTCAAGTTTCTTAAAATTCAGCACTGATGAAGCCCCTGGCTGGCTAATCTCTGAAGCAGTGTGGTTCAAGAGAACTTTCTGTAATGACACAAATGTCCTATATCCGCACTGGCCATTATGGCAGCTGCCCTGAGCACATGACGTGCATCCAGTGACTGATGAACTAGATTTCAAATTTCATGTCATTTGATTCCATTTGAATGGCCACATGTGGCTAGTGGCTATGCACTGGACAGGACAACTTTAAGGGGTCCATGTTTTTAGAAAAGTTTTTTATTTTTGGCCGCACTGGGCCCTCTCTGCTGCGTGTGGGCTCTCTAGTTGTGGAGAGTGGGGCTCTCTCCAGCTGTGGTGCATGGACTTCTCACTGCAGCAGCTCCTCTTGCTGTGGAGCATGGGCTCTAGGCTCACGGGCTTCAGTAATTACAGCATTTGGGCTCAGTAGTTGCAGCTCTTGGGCTTAGTTGCTCTGAGGCATGTGGAATCGTCCTGGACCAGGGATTGAACCTGGGGCCCCTGCATTAGCAGGCGGACTTCTATCTTCTATACCACCAGGGAAGTCCTAATGGGTCCATTTTGACATAGGGAAAATTACAAGGGAGGTGGAAGCCAATGTTCTGGGACTGGGTGGCCTTGGGTCTATGGTTAGCTGTCACAACTGCAGGGAGTGACTCCTCTGCTCTCAGCCGTCCAGGTGAATGAGCAAGAGAATGCTGCAGGGGACAGCAAACCACACGCTTGCTCTGTGATTGGCAAGACCACTTAGCATCCAGTGGAGAAAGGAGAGAGGAACTGGTGAGTGCCTTTCAGTTACAACCCGATCACTCATGGCATCAGATGAGAAAGAACAGGACAACTTCTTCCACCATCTGTTTGGCCTTCCTGGATGTTCTGGGTTTTGGGAGAGAAGGTGGGGACTGAGTCCAGCTAGATAAGAGAGCTGGCTCCTTGCTTTCAATCAGAAAGCTGTTAAGATGGAAGTCTATGAACTATGTATTCAATGCAAAAAGCAAAAAGTTAAATGGAGTTAAAATTTTCAGCTTAGAGGCACTCCTGAGCGCCAGAGTCCTGGTTCTCACAACATAAAACCTGCATTAAGACCTCATTTCGTGTTGTATTCTAATCTACCTTTCCTAAGGGATCAATGAGGTCCATCAAGGTATTTCCCTTTTTCGAGGAGGGGGCTGGTGTGAAATACAGTGCGTTTCTACCTTCCCCCAGAGTTAATGTCCTCTCTGAAAGAAACAAAAGCAGCAGAAACACTCATCTGTGCCGTTGTGTTTTGCACAGTCACTCGCCTTTAAATCGTCACATTAAAAAAAAAAAATGCTTTTCAGGCCCTGTGGAGTTAGGTGATTATGTTTAATATAACCTTTGGGGTTTTGGTTTCCTGCAAACCAACAGAGAATATGGAAACATGTAATTCCATACTGCCCACAGTACTTCTACAATTTGAGTCTCAATTAAAATGTTTGTTTACTTATCTGCTAATCTCATTTTTCTTCCCTCAATTCACTCTCTGTAAGCTGGAGTTGGGAATCTGAAATTCAGCCATTTCTGAAATATGACCAAAATGAAACCTGGAGAAAGAGAGCGCTATTCACCGACAGAAAAGAAATATATAAACCCCAAGTGAAAGGCCTGGAGCGTCCTTTAACTTTTTCTAACAGAAAACCATTTTCTATGGAGAAGGTATGTGCACAAAGGAGTAACTTTTTAGAAATTTACCAGCGATTTTATCATAGTAAGTTGAGCCTTGATCCCAAGGAGAATACGTGCTATTATTACTCGAGACACATAGGGCCTGTATTTATTTTCAGAGGAGTTTGGTATCATTTTTATTAGTTGCTCTTCACAGAAAAGCAAAACAGAAACCACCCCGAATCTCTGAGAGGTAGATCAGATTTTATCTTTCTTTTTTTTCCTTCCAAATGAGAAAACCACACAAAGTGATTTGCCCTGGGGTCAGCTAGCCCATCGGTGACTGGACTGGGGTTAGGAGATCTGGTCCCTAGATTCTCAACCTGCTAAGTGGTTCTTGGAGCCAATCCTTCCATCCCCAGTGGGGACACACCATGGGGCACTGAGCAAGCAGTAACTATGCCGACAGATGGGACTTCTCCCTAAATGCTCCCCAGTTTCACCAGCATGAGGGGCTTCCCTAGTGGCTCAGTGGTAAAGAACGTGCTTGCAATGCAGGAGACGTAAGAGACATGTGTTTGATTCCTGAGTCAGGAAGACCTCCTGGAGAAAAGAATGGCAACCCGCTCCAGTATTCTTGCCTGGAGAATCCCATGGACTGTGAATGCTTATTTCACTGGTCTTGACCTCAGACATCGTCTGTCCTTTTATTGTGTTGTTCCACTCAGAAAATGCTTCCCAGCTGATACTAAAGGGAAATAACCCCTTGGAATACTACTCTTATCATTTCAGAGGTCTCCCAGGAGCTCCCAACCATCAGCCCTGCCCCATGGGAGGTGGAGACATCCCATTCTCCCCTTGCCAGAGGGTTTTTCTAAAGCCATGTTTCTGCTGAACGGATCTGGGTTTGTCCCACTAAGCTGTTGTTCAGTCGATAAATTGTTTTCGACTCTGCCACCCCATGGACTGCAGCACGCCAGGCTTCCCTGTCCATCACCAGCTCCCAGAGCTTGCTCAAACTTATGTCCATTGAGTCGGCAATGCCATCCAACCATCTCATCCTCTGTTGTCCCCTTCTCTTCCTGCCCTCAATCTTTCCCAGAATCAGGGTCTTTTCCAATGTGTCGGCTCTTCACATCAGGTGGCCCAAGTATTGCCCCACTCAGAGGACTATCTGATTCTTCTGGCCCTTTTCACGCAACAAGCCGGGCTTTCCTCCAAATTCCATTTTAAAGAACAGGGTCTTTTCTAACCCCATGGGATCCCGAGGAATCCAAAGGAGTGCTCCTGAACCAGGTTTCTAGTCCGAGCACAAAGGGTTTCTGCTTTCCTGTTCTCAGCCTTCCGCTCCTGCTCAGAAGAACTTTATCCCCGGTTGCCTCCTGATCACTCGCCAGGGTCTTTTCAAATAACTGAGTCCGGCCCTCTCCAGCCATATGAGACTGCTTCCTTCTCCTTCTTCCTGCAGTATTCACAGCCATGCACACGTGCACACACATGCACGCACACACAGTCTCCTACCAGGTCCACGCCAATCTGTGACACCAGCCTCCCTTCAGCTTTCATCGTGGGTGTAGACAACTTGGCGCAGCGTAAACCGCAACGCCCAGTCCTCATCCACCTGTCAGCGCCTCCTCATTACAGCCGAGCTCACTTGAAACGAGGGGATTCTTTGCCTCCCACCCCCACAGCCCAAGAGGAGCTGTCCACACAGCAGCTGTCCGTCCGCTTGCCCACCGCGTGGTAACCGGAGGCCGCGGCCTCCAGCTGGCGCGGGGAGCCTGTGGGCGTTTGGGGTCACGGTGCGGGAGACGCAGAGGGGGCGACACGTCCCCGGAGGAGCCACGAAGGCCAGACAGAAAAGACGCCATGAGGACGGAAGGAGCCCAGAACAACGGGGCGGGGCGTGTTCCTCGTTTCCGGTCGGGGTGAAGGGGCAGCTTCCGGGACCCTGGCACAGCTTACCTGTGGTCTCTCACCAGCAGTCTGCTCGCCCTCGACCTTTCTCTCCTGCTTTAAATCTTGGAAACACGCAGAGCAGATAGACCGCCGACACTTAGGGTCTCTGTCACCAAAGACGCTTTCAAATTACTGCTGAGCCACTGGCGGTCTCATAGCGGGGGGTGGCGAGGTGAGCAAGATGGATGGGGAGGTTGGGGATCGGATAAGGGTAGCAGAGCCTGGGAGGTCAGACTGGGGATCTGCCTTGTGGACCACATCCGTTCAACTTCAGCAACGGCGGAACACAGAAGGTGTTCCATACAGCGTGGGGACCAGGGCAGGTCCCTCCGCCCCCCAGAGATCCCCGCCCGGAAGGGAACCGGCATCAGGTGACCCGTGCAGAGAGGCTGCAGCAGGCAGTCAGGGACACTGGCTGGTCACCGGTGGCTCCAGGTGAGACTCGGGGGCACCGTGAGAGCCGTGTTTAGTTCACAGGTGCACGCACCCCGCGGGGGTTTCTTTTAGAGCATCATCTGATCCTCACCGCCTTTATTCCCACTGGGGCTTCCGCATCCTCGAGTGTTCGCGTAGCAGTCCAAACTGCTTTTGTGAGGGACTCGGAGCCTCAGTGAGCCTCCACTGACGTCAGAGAGCAGAGGTGGCCACGGGCTCAGGCTGCAGGGTCCCCCTGCCCCTGCAGGGAGCCGGCTGTGGTCCCTCAGAGCCGAGCTCAGAGAAGCGGAGAGCGCGTTCCCTCCCACGCAGCCCTGGGGCGATGCCCGCGGTGCCCTGGGCAGACCCAGCGGAGGCGTGGGCAGAAGGGCCGTGCCCTGGCGGGCCAGCCAGCTCTCCTGGTCTCAGCGTCGGGCGAGCAAATCTCAGGCTGGGGTGGCCTCTGTGCAAATTCGGGGAGCTCCTGCCCGGGTCCCCTCACTCCAGCCTCCCTCTCCTGCTCTCAGTCACGTGGGGGTTTATTTGTCTCTCTCATTCGTTTTCTTTTTTCCCCTGAGCCCTAGAACTTGTGCAATCAACACTTTGCACAAACGTTATCCTGCTTGGGAATTTAAAAAGAACCCGCCGTGGACGGTCCTTGGGAGGTCCCGTCCCTCCAGGGGTGAGAGGGAAGCCCAGGATTGCGGGGCTGCGTTGGCCTATAACCCGGTCAGAGCACGTCTGATCTCTTCCGCCCTCTTCTATGCGAAGACTGCAGGGCAGCCTGAGGACCTGAGGGGCGACTTTCTGGGTGGCAATTTGGGGACACAGCTGTCAGACAGACTATTCCTTCTTCTTCTCTTTTTTGGTTTCTTTTTTTGAAATAATTTATTTCTAACTGGAGGATAAGTGCTTTACAATACTGTGTTGGTTTCTGCCGTACATCAGCATGAATCAGCCACAGGCATACATGTGTCCCTGGACTTCCCTGGTGGCTCAGGTGGCAAAAACTCTGTCTGCAATGTGGGAGACCTGGGGCGATCCCCGGGTCAGGAAGATCCCCTGGAGGAGGAAATGGCAACCCACTTCAGTATTCTTGCCTGAAAAATCCCATGGACAGACGAGCCTGACGGGCTACAGTCCAGGGGGTCGCAAAGAATCTGACACAGCTGAGCGACTAACACACACATACACGTCCCCTCCCTTTTGAACCTGTCTCCCACCTCCCACCCCATCCCGCTCCTCTAGGTTGTCACTGAGCACTGGGTTTGGTGGAGCAAAAGCCTTCATGAATCCACCAAACAGGCAGGCAGCCCTGGATTCAGGGTCGGCCTCCTGGGCAGGCTCCTCTGCTCGCCCCAAGTGGGGCCTGCGTGCGGCCTCCATCCTAAAGTGGCCCACCCAGCCGTGGCCTAGGGTCGACGACAGCCCAGGGCACCTCCTGAACCAGGAAAGGAAACCAGACCCAGGCTGATGCTTGAAGGCGTGAAAGGAGAATCAGCCACCATCCTCGCCACCAAAAACACACACCCACAGCTCATCAGACCAGCTCAGAAACTAAAAATAGGTGACGCGAGGGGACGGCAAAGGCAGCCCTCAAGGAAGTTCGTTGTTGACCAGAGGGGTTGGAAAAGCAGTCTCTTCCCTCTGTTGGCAAAGCGGCTGATTGTGCAACGTGCGAGGAGCCGGCGGTTATCTGGGACGGCAGTTAAACCGGCGGAGGGGCCCCGCCCGCGGAGCCGCTCTGAGCCGGGCACCTGGGGCCCGCCCTTCCAGGTGCCCTGCTGGCAGGAGCGCCCGCCGCTCTGGGCTTGGCCCCAGCCAGGCTGAGGGCTCTCGCTTCTCCTGGGAGGCCCTGACCACCTCTGATACACACGCCCCCCACCCTCACCCGAACTCGAAGCCTCACGCCCACCAGAGTGTCATCAGCCCTTGGCAGCCAGAATAAAGTCCCAAGTTGAGTTAATAAGTTAACTCTTGACAGGCCACCATGCACCCCTGAGAGATAAGGGAGCCCTCAGCCTGGGAATGAACACTGTCCGAGGTCAGGAGGCTGTGAGGCAGGTGTCTCTGCAAACACTCTTTCCTCCGATCACGGGCACCTTCGCCTGCTGGGTCTCGCAGGAGGACGCACGAAGCCCGGCCCCGCCCGCTGTGCCTCGGGGGCTGCGGGAGTGGCAGCCCTGTCCCTTCTGCAGCCCTGCCCGAGGCCTCGGCCCTCCCCTCCTGCCCCAGTGTCCTGTGAAGCTGGAAGGACTGCGGTGCCTGCCGTCATGCGCTTGAAGATAAACACGGCCCCACACCCTCGGGGTGAGAATCCCAGAGTTCTGGTTTTCTCAGAGATGACTTGGATGACGATGCCGCGGCTTCCCCTCCTCCCTCTTCTCTCATTCCAGTGTCAGGTTCTTTCAGGATGTTTATTTCCCTTGGTGTCCCCGTTCGGGAGGTGGCTGAGCTCACCATGGGCTCTGCTCACCAGTTCTGTTCTAAGAGCTTCGTCTGCTCTTTGGTGCTGGCCCCATCCTGGCTCTCAGCAAACAGCTTCCAGCTGTGAGAGGAGTCGCATGGTTACCAGACCCCAAACCAGTCCCCAGGACAAAGTCACCAGTTCTAGTAATGTCAACAGTCCTTGAACTACAGATATGGGGACAACTGGTCTACCTACAATGCACTTGAGCCAGGAGCCCAGAGACCCTGGGACCAAACCAGGCTCTGCCTCTGATAGGTTCTGTGTGTTGTGCTAAGTCACTTCGGTCACATCTGACTGCGACCCCATGGACTATAGCCCACCAGGTTCCTGTGTCCGTGGGATTCTCCAGGCAAGAATACTGGAGCGGATTTGCTGTGCCCTTCTCCAGGGGATCTTCCTGACCCAGGGATCAAACCTGTGTCTCTTGCGTCTCCTGCATTGACAAGCAGGTTCTTTCATAGGCTTCTAGTAGGCTATTGTGGGCTCTAATAGGCTCTTGGTGGAAGCACTAACCATCCCGGGACTCTGTTTTCTCAGGGTGTAAAATGAAGACATTTCCTCATCTGTAAAGTGACTAGAAAATCGCCCAGGTCCCTTCCAACAACTGCAGACTGTGTCATTGGCTGGATTTGGGCCCAAGCTGGACTGTATGCAGTCCTCTTTTGGGAGCACCACTGTCTTTCCTGCCTTGAGCTTAGTTTCTGTCTAGAAAGTTGTAAGAGTTGAGACAATGAGAGGAGGCTGAGGAGCTGTTCACTCCCCTGAATCAGGGGTTCGGATTGAGGTGAGGGATGCAGGGGTCGGGGTTGGGGAGGATAAACTCGATGCCTAGACCTGACATGTTAACCACTGGATGAATTATTTTCACTTCTGTGAAAAAGACTTTGGCTATGGCTTCACAGAGAAGCCCGCTGCATCGTAAAACCACCGGTGTCATGAGCTGTCTTCTGGAGAGTGGAAACGGGCAGGATGTGGTTTGAACCGTCAGAAAGACGAGGCAGTGCGTTCCTCCTTGGGGAGCCTGAAGCGACCATCAGGGGCAAGAACCAGAGGCTGCGACTTTCTAACTTGGAGCCAACAGTCAAGTCAGGATCGGGCAAACCAGTTGCTTTGTGCCAAGGTGGTCAAAAAACAACATGGAAACATACACGCACAACCACCACAGAAACCGATCAGCTAACAATATTTCTCATTTTCAGGAGTAAAACTTGGCATCTATAACAGCAACTTCTCTGGTGGCTCAGACGGTAAAGGATCTGGCTCCAATGCGGCAGACCCAGATTCGATCCCTGGGTCAGGAAGATCCCCTGGAGGAGAAAATGGTGACCTACTCCAGTAGTCTTGCCTGGAGAATCCCATGGACAGAGGAGCCTGGTGGGCTACAGTCCATGGGTTCGCAAAGAGTCAGACAGGACTGAGCAACTGACTCTTACTTGCTTCCTTACACAGCAGCTTACACACTTTAAGGCACGTTCAAATACATGTAATGCTTGAAGTAACCTACGGAGAAACACACAGGTGTGTTGATACTCCTTTTTTCTGGATAAAAGCAATGAACAGGGCTTATTTATGAAGATGGAAGTTTCAAAGCAGACCCAGGAATCCAGGACTCTTGATCCTTGATCCAAACCTGGTGCCTGGTGCTTCTGAATTCATGTAAATAGAGCCCCACTTCAGAGAGAAAAGCAGATTCCTAAGGCAGAGGCCCCTCGAGTTATCATTTGTTGTCTAGTCACTAAGTTGTGTCCAACTCTGCAACCCCATGGACTGTAGCCTGCCAGGTTCCTCTGTCCATGGGATTCTCCAGGCAAAAACACTGGAGTGGGTTGCCATTTCCTCCTCCAGAGGATCTTCCTGACCCAGGAGTCAAAGCCGTGTCTCCTGCATTGTCAGGCAGATTCTTAAGCGCTGAGCCACCAGGGAAGCCCCTGAGTCATCACAGCTTGTACCATATTCACTGCCGTGAGCCAGGGTCACATCCCTGGCACGTGTCCACCGTCACCTTACTAGCCTACCGAGTCACTCAGCAAAAGTACAGACTCAGTGATTGATTATGATGAATGAAAACACACACTCAAAGGCCGCTCCTCTCCTAAGATTTAGATACAGAATTCTCTGGGCTACTACACCATCCTGCGGTGGGAAGTCTCTGCTGTACCTCCTTTACCAGTTAGAGAGATGACAGTCTTTTTCGTCTATTTCCTGGAAAGGAAAAGCATTGATGTGAGAAGAACAGGAGTTCAGTGTGTACCTAGAAATCGGTCCACAGTTCCCAGAACCGTACCAGTCACTTGGCTTGATCACTTTCCCACCCAGGACTACTCACTCCCACCAGAGAAGACTTCGTCGCAGCTGCAGGGACCTTTCTGACTGAGGGTTTGTGATACTTGACATCTCTGCTGAGAGGAACCGTTTTGAAGAAGGTGACGCCCCTAGCACCTTTGTCAGTTGGATGGTTTAGCCATGTTTTAGGTCACTGTCCTTCCAAATGATTTGGGGGGAGTGACCTGAGGCCTCTGGGCCTGTTTTTTCATCTCTAACTGACGACAACACCCACATTGTGGGTGGTCCTGTAGGTGCTCAGAGGCGCGCCTGGAGTCGGGTGAGTGCCCAGTACGCGGCCGCTTGGTGCCTCTCTTGGGGTTCTTGAAGCAGGCCATCGTTTTTAAACCATAAAACCTCAGCCTGCTTTTTTTCTTCTGAGACATTATCCAGAGCAACAGACCTTGTTTAATGTTTTTCTGGCTTCCTTCCCTCTGTTTGCAATCTCTGGGGAGGAAGGGGGTGGGGAGGGCAGAGGGAAAAGGTTGGATGCCCATGTGTTGCAAGCACCTCAGATTCATCCACTGCATTCCACTCAAAGCACGTGTTATTTTGCGCACATGTAGGCATTTAATATATGATAAATGTGACACCATACATAGGTGAGGAAAGAAAGGACCACTCCACAAATGAAGCTGGAAAACTGGCTAATTATTTAGGAAAATATGAATCTTTCTTTTATCTTTAACCATGTTCCCAAAGAAATTCTATGGATGGATCAGAAATTAATGCCCTTCCAGATCCAAAATCGAATAGATGTACTTCAGAATGAGGAATGCCTTTCTAAGCATAAACGTGATAAAAAGACATACAGATCTGACTACATACAATACAAGTCTGGGAAAGCCACAGAAATCAGGTTAAAGAGTAAATCTCACATCAGATTAAAATATTTATAACATATGTGAAAGCCCATTATTTCATTGGGTCACTTATCTCTTCATTCACCTTTAAGAGCTCTTTGCACATGAAGGAAATAAGCACTCGTGTCTCACGTGTGTCATATGCCATTACCTAGTTGCTTGTGGTATTCCCTGTCTTGCAGAAATTTTAACTCCTATGCAGTTAAATTTGTAAATCTGCAGAAATTAATTATAAGCTGACTTCATTGTATATATATATTCTATGTAGTCACCCTTGATGTCACCTGAGCTCTGTGCTTTGCCAAGAATAGCATAAACTATGCCAAAGAGCTGTTTGTTGTTATTAGAGTTTTAGTAGAGAGGGATTATACAGTATTTTAGACCTAAAGTCTCCTGCTGCCTTAAGAAAAGGGAGGGGGGCAGCTGATAACTATTTTTGTTGGAATTTTGACATAAAGCTGCCATTCATAAAGCCTTCAAGCCCTGTCTGTTTTCAATCCATGCCTTCATTTCTTTGTCTGAAATACCAACCAAGTCGCCAACTCTCATTGAATGTTTTCAGAGACACAAGCCAGGAAAGTTATCACATCCGTGAGTGACAACATGTGACAGGCTCCGTGCGGGGTGGCAGACACTGCATATTCTGTGAGGTTATTCTTCACATCTTTCCAGGTCTCCTCCATCTGGGTAGGCTGGATGTCAATATACCCAGTTCCTTGACTGGTTTCTCATTCTGTCTTTCAAAGCTGGGCATGCGGGGTTTCCTAGTAAGAACTAACCAGGAAGCCATGGAATTCAGCTCTCCTGGTTTCACTGTGTGTGTGTGTGTGTGTGTGTGTGTGCTAGTCGCTCAGTCATTTCTGACTCTTTGCAACCCCCTGGACTGTTATCCGCCAGGCTCCTCTGTCCATGGGATTCTCCAGGCAAGACTACCGGAGTAGGTCACCATTTTCTCCTCCAGGGGATCTTCCGGACCCAGGGATCGAACCTGGGTCTGCCGCATTGGAGGCAGATCCTTTACCATCTGAGCCACCGGGAAACCCTGGTGTCATTAGCTGTTTCTCAATCTCCAAGGAGTTTCCATTAGCTCTGGTAACCAAGAAAGAAAGGAAAAGCCCAGTCGTTTTTTAAAGTCATAACACTGAACTCAATGCATAAGGTCCTCTAATTGACCTCCAGGAAGCTCAGGGACACCGTAGATCACCTGCTAAATGACTTGAGATATTTCAGTTTAGAGAAGGTGTCCGGCTCCCTGACAGATTTGTCTGCCCATAAATTTCTTGATTAGGCTAAAGGCCTCTGCCAATAGAGCCAGGTCTTCAATTCAGCACGTCTTTCATTTCAGCGGGTGTTCAATCTGGGTGACACAATATTTGAATTTAAAATTGTGCTCACAGTTCATTTTCAAGAGATCCATTTCTTAATCTAGGTGGGAGATGGAGACTCAGCTTGGAGTACGATGCTCTTGGAGGTTTCCTAACTGGAACTGAGGGCTGGAGAGAGATCCTCCTGACTTCACACTACCTGCCAAGGATGACTTGTTTCAAGTGTCTCAGTGCTTCTTGTGGGAAAATACAGTTAAACACTTTTTTTTTTAGCCACTCCTCTTGTGAGCGACTAGTCTCTGAATCTATGATTATTATTATTTTATTTGGCTGTGCCGTGTCTCAGTTGTGGCCTGAGGGATCTACGTTTCCTGACTGGTGATTGAATCCTGGCCTCCTGCATTGGAAGTGTGGAGTCTTAGCCAATAGACCACCAGGTAAGTCCCTAAACACTTATTTTTGATGGTCCAGTTCAGGTTCCATAAGACACCACTGAAATGCCCAAAGTAAATTCTTATTATTAATCCCTGGCATTAAAGATAATACAAGAACTTCTCACTGTTTCTCTGCTGAAAACCAGACAATTGGTTAAGAATCTGCATGGAATTAGGGGCTTATTTACCAACTTTTCCACTTTTCAACTATTGAAGTAGAGGTATATGAACAACATAGTTGCTTTTGAATTGTTCTGATTCCTCTTTTTTTTTTTTTAACTCCTAATATTTTTCTATCAAGAAAACCAAGCTGATAATAGTGGAAATGTGAAAACCTTGCTTAGAAATACTTTAAAAAAAAAAAAAAAGCAAACAAACAAAAAGGCCTCCAATTTTTTGGTTTTCTAGAGCTTTCTTTTCCCAAGTAAAGAACCTATTTTCTTCTGGCTAGTTAGTTTCCCCAGCCAAGTATAACTAAGAAGTTCTCTCAACCAGGAAGATTCAGAACAAAAGTAAGTGGGTATAACTATAGATCCCACGCAAACTGAATGGTTTTGGGATAAAATTACTTCTGCCAATGATTCTTTAACAATGGTAGTTAAGACCATTGACACTGGATCAAATATTACAAGCATCCTAAATTAGCTGAACATTAAAGAAACAAGACCCAGCCATTTGACTTCTGGGCTTCACAGGTGGCTCAGTGATAAAGAATGGACCTGCAATGCAGGAGACAAGGATTCAATCCCTGGGTCGGGAAGATCTCCAGGAGAAGGGCATGGCAACCCACTCCAGTGTTCTTGCCTGGAGAATCCCATGGACAGAGGAGCCTGGCGGGCTGCAGTGCATGGGACACAGTCAGACACGACAGAAAGTACTCGGCACACACGCACGCAGGATCTCAGGAGCTGCGGCTCCCGGGCTCTCGAGCTAGGGCCCGGACGGTGTGGCACGCGGGCTTAGCGGCCTGTGGCCGGCGGGATTCTCAGGGCCCAGGGACTGGACTCGCGCCCCTGCACGGCACGTGAGCTCTCAACCCCTGGCTCACCAGGGAAGCCTCCAAGGTGATCACTTGCAGGCAAGTTACCCTGTTGCATCTGGGTCAGGGTTGGACAGGGATCTCTGCCAAGAACGAGAGCCCTGGGGTCCAAAGCTGTGCTTCCTCGGTGTCTCCCCACGTTCTGTGCCGCCACCAGGCACTGCCAGGGAGACAGAAGTGGCTGGGCTTCTCTCCCTCCAGGGGGACCGCCGCACTGACCCACAGGGCTCGGTCTGCCTCCTGCCCTGTCTCGGCTGTGTTTTCTGCTTCACCCAGAGCCGGGCTTTAGACAAGCAAGTCTCCTCGCTGTGCGTGTGGTGTGTCAGTCACTCAGTCGTTTCTGACTCTCTGCAGCCCCGCGGACCGTAGTTCTCTCTCGTGTAGTCGTCTCTGCTCGGACGCACCAGCTCGCCGAGGTCCTGGGCTCTCACCGCTGGCACCAGGGCCGTAGCCTCTCGAGGCTCCAGGTCTAGAACACCACAGGTGCTGAGTGCCTGCGGGTGAAGGGCAGCTTTCACGTTTCTCACACTTCATTTCAGGGCTGTAATGATCTCCCCTTACCGCACCCATGCATCTGGGAGGTTGTTTACACAGGGCAGGGTTCTGCAGACCCTTGGCCGCCTTATTGCTCCCATAGCTTCTCACCACATGCTTTGTTCCTGCTGTGGTCTCTCCCCCACTCTCTTTTTTGTCGTTGCCGTTTTCTCGGTCCCTCCGATACTTCTATAGCCAAATTTCTGTATTAAATTGTGTTTGAAATACTTATTATGACTTATGTTTTCCTGATTGGCCCTCTGATACACCATCCCTGAGCCTGTCAACAGCGTCTGCCTCCCTACACACGGGTGCACACATAGACAGACACACAGACACGCACTATTCTGTGTCCAGCCCTGTGCCGTGTGGTAGCAAAGTGTGATGTGCTTCTGTCCACTTCTAAACCTCCAGAATGTTCTTTTCAGCCAGGTTTGACCTGTATAAAAGGTCTGGCCACGTGTGAAGGGATCTGAACTGGACGATTGCCCCAGACAGAGGTAGGACAGCTGGAGAACATCATTTTCTTAGCGTGGCCCCTGCCCCACCTGGAAACACGCCTCCCTGTGGCCTTAACATCTGTGGCCTTGACTTACAACCACAAAGAGCTGCTCGTTATAAAAAGCTGAATGGAAAGTGTGCTTGTTTGCCCAGGCATTTGCCCGTGATTCATAAAAATGGCCATAACTTCTGTTCTTTGGATGTGCCTTTCATTTAAAGAGAGAAAAGGTCACTGACAATACCCAGACTCAACGGCGGGAGAGAGCACAGGCCAGGTTGGGTCTGAACCTGCATGGGGATCACGGGGAGAGGGGAGCCCGTGACACCTGATTCCCTGCTCGGTCATGGAGGCTGCCGCTTGCCATCCTCACTGCCACTTAGGGACAATCAAAGATAAGTTTTTAAAGGAAGTAGGTGCGTGCGCACTAAGTCACTTCAGTCAAGTCCGACCTTTTGCAGCCCTATGAACAGTAGCCCACCAGGCTCCTCTGTCCGTGGGATTCTCCAGGCCAGAATACAGGAGTGGCCAGAATACAGAATACAGTGCCCTCCTCCAGGGATTGAACCCGCAGCTCTTCCATCTCCTGCACTGGCAGGCAGGTTCTTCACACTAGCACCACCTGGGAAGCCCGAAGGAAGTGGGTAACTTTCCCGGACGTCCCCGGTGTGAGTGAGTAGCAGAGGGGTTTCGGCATCACCCATGCAGGCAAGGGGAGCCCAGCTGCAGGGAGAGCTTGGTGTGCCCTGCTGGGCATCCCCGCTTCAGGCCGCCAGCAGCTCAGGGCAGACCCTGGAGCGGCCAAGGCCAAGCATGCTGCTGCAGACATGGGCGGGAGCCCTCCCCAGCAGCAACGCCCTCCCCAGCGGCAACGCCCTCCCCGCACCGAACGCTGCACAAACAGGGGCTCCGGGCTGGGACGTGGGGAGCCTGACTCAGCACGACCTGCTCCCACCTGAGTCATCTGTCCTGGAGCCATTGCTGAGCTGCGCTTCTCTGTCAACCCCAGGGCTGCCCGAGGAGGAGCTGAAGAGCAATGAGGCAAAATCCTCAATCCCAGAGTCCTCACTCGGCAGAGGAGTGTCAAGATTCCGCCTCCCGCAGAAGCCCACAGCCTCACTTGTCTCTCCATCTGCAAACCACTTCCCTCCTCCAAAGGGCCTCCCCAACAAGGCTCCCTGGACCAGCCACGGAGGGGCCTCACTGGCCGTCAGCTCAGTCTGCGTGCTCTTCCCACGGGCATCCTGGAGGCGGGGAGGGACCTCGGGAGCGTCTTCCACATCGTTTTTTACCAAATACTACACATCCGTGCCGGGCACTGACTATGTGCTGAGCACAAAGTACGAGATGTGAGCCTAATGCTCAAGCAGTTTCCGTGCTTCCCAGCCGGTGCTAGTGGTGAAGAACCCGCCCGCCAATGCAGGAGAAGTAAGAGATGCGGGTTCAATCCCCGAGTCAGGAAGATCCCCTGGAGGAGGGTATGGCAACCCTCTCCTGTATGCTTGCCTGGAGAATCCCACGGACAGAGGAGCCCATACAGCCCATATGGTTGCAAAGAGTCAGATACAACTTAGCTCTATGCAAGCAGTTTCCAATCTAGTGAGAAAAGGAAAACAAAACAAAACAAAACAGCCAAACCAAGTTTCTTCAAGCTCTTGATTCCATGCCCCAGCGAGTTTATTCTACAGAATCCAGGCGGGTGTGGAGAGACCCCTGAACGGTGGAGGAGGACATGCTTCGTGTGGAGATGCAACCTGAGGTTGGCCCAGAAAAACCAGCAGAAGGTGAATGGGAGGGAGGCGGGGAGGAAGAAGAGGTCCAGGGTGCAGGGGACGGAAGAGGCTGCCCGCCGTGGCCTGGAGTGGCCTCTGCCCCGTGCTTCCCAGGACCCCAGACCTGCCGACGGACGAACACCCACTTCCCTTCCCGGGTGGGCGGGCCACGCCTCGCTCTGCCTCCCTGCGATGGGCCCAGGGTCCCCGCCCCCTCCTGTTCCTGGGGGCAGGGGCTGTCCCCTGCTCTGTCCCCAGGCCTGAGCTCAGTACCTGGGGCACAAGGTGAGGGAGTTGGATGGTGACTGAAAGGAGGAAGGCCTGGATAGACAGTGGGCTCACGGGGGGTCTGACCCCTCACCCTCAGCAGGCTCTTGGTGATGTTACAGGACCCCAGGGGAGCAGAGAAACGTCAGCGGGGCGTGGGGGGTGCAGGTACTCCTTCCACGGTGCCTGGGATCTCCCCCTTTCTCAAGCCCCTGCCTCTTTCAGCCCGTCCTGCTTGTCCCTGCAGACTTTGCTCCAGAAGCAGTGACAGCAGTGACTGTCTTCCCAGTGGCCGGGTTTGGGGACCACCCTTCGGGGGGTGGGGGGTGGGGGGGCTGGTTCCTCCTCCTGTGACCCCCCCACCCTGCTCCCGGAGGCCGAGGAGGCCCTGCTGGAGACGCTTCTTCTCCTCCAGGCTCTTCAAACCCTGTTTCTCACTTTCTGGGTCCTAGGAATCCCCGCGCTCTGACTTGCAGGGACCTGACTCTCTGGCAGGCTGGGCTCTGTCTGCAGAGGAGACAGAGCCGTTTGTCCAGCAGGGTCTGCTGGGGGAGCCAGGGTACAGGGTCAGCTCTCAGAGGACCTTGAGCATCACCTTGAGAATTTACCCCGAGGTTAAGGAGAGCCATTAACAAGTTTTCAGCAGGGGAGACACACAGTTAGACCTGTGTTTCAGAAAGATAACCTCCAGCTTTTTTAGCTGTAAAGAGTTGATATTTTTAGCTATGAAGGGTTGCCTGGGCTAATGAATCACTTGTCACAGGTCTTGTCTCATCAGTCCTCATCCATCAATACCCATCTCTAATCCATTATCTAGACACCCTGGCCACCTGGATTTATGGGGATGTGAGGGAGCCAAGTGCAGAATGTGGGGGTGGGGGATTCCAAACTTGGAGCCTTTGATGTCCCTGTGACCTGAGGTGTTCGATCACCCCTGGCCCAGGGTAAAATATGATTTCTCCATAAGCCACTGGGATTTTTTTAAATGTCTCTTTCGCAGCCCACCAGAACTAGGTTGCTGTGTATTTGTTCCAACAGGAGAGGACATGTGTAAACCATCTGATTAAGTTATTACTGGGTAAATCGGGAGCATCTGTCTGCGTGAGCGGGCCTGAGGTCCGCTGTTGGTGATCTGTGGCACGAACAATGGTGTCTTCCCATGGGCGGCACCGGAGAGCCAAGAGATGCCCACCAACTGCTACCCGTGACTTCCAAACATGGGCTCCAGGGTCCCTCTGCTCAGACGGACCCCAGCCCAGCCGTTCACACACTGTGCAACCTTGGACAAAGCACTCTACCCTCTGTCACCTCCTTTGTAAAATAGAAGTGAAAACAGAATCTACCTCATGGGGGTGTTGTGTGGATTTAATCAATATGTGCAAAGGGTTTAGAATAGTGTCTGGTACACAGGAAGCAGATTCTCATAGAATATTATCTCGTCTTCTTATCATTCCACCCCCCCTCCCACCCCCACCACAATCGCCCATCTATGGAGACAGGAGCAGAATCGGACCTATGTTTGTCCGTTACTTGTCCATTGACTCAGCGTGGATTCTTGGTCTGTCCATGTCCAAGCAAAGAGCCCCTGGTTGTGTTCCAGCAGTTCCTACTGGTGCTTTTTCCCAGCTTGACTCCAGAATGCCTGCTTGTCTCCTTGGATCATGTCAACCCCATCTAATTAGTAATTAACACATTTGCAGAGATTTAAGATTGGGTGTCTGGGATAACTCTAAGTAACTGTCTGATGTGAATTAAACCAAGGGTATTTGTGTTTCAAATTTCCAGAATATTCTAAGCACTCCATAATGTTTGGTGAATGAATAAGTGACATGAAGGGCAACAAAAGGCAGCACCATCTGGGCTCCTGTAGATTCATTATTCCATTGCACACATCACACACTGGGGCCGTGCTGTGAGCAGTTATAAAATGATCTCATTTAATTTACTAAGTGTAAACCTTAAATCATACTGTAAAGCAGAACACAGTCATGAAATCACATCAATTAATTCTGGTCAACTGACCAGATACTTTGCTACTTGATAAACTTAAAATGCAGTGTTTATTGATATAGATTAACTGTGACTTAAGGAAACTAAATTTACAGACTTACACAATTGACAAATTAGAGGCTATTTGACTTACCAAAGCAGTCTTCAGCTTTACAAAAAAAGATCCACTGGAAGAATCTATAAATTTCAAACTCTTTGTGAGTGTTAAAAATATAATTCAATTTCTGAAATTCATTTTTTTTCAGGGATACATCCACTGTACAAATAAATCCAGCTCTAAAATACTGCTGTTGAACTTAGTAGAAATGTCCCAAGAGCAAATGCAGATGCTAATGAGTATACAGAACTTGTAAAAGAATAAAATGTAGAAATGTATTAATGGTGAAAGATGGAAAGAAGGATCAAAGGTGACCAAGAAAGAAATTATTGGAAGAGGAAGAATGTCAGAAAGGCTAATGGCCAGACACAATCCAGGCCTGTAGGGGATTCTAGGGACAGCAGGAGTCTACGAATTCATCCCTAGCTTAGGAGAACAAAGAAAGACCTGGCCCCATGGAGCGGGCAGCAGAGAGGATCCGTGTCCCTCAAGTGTCCCAGCCCAGCATGCACCTGGGAGACTCTTCCCCTCTTAGGCCGTGTTCTGTTTCTGTAGGATCTCAGTTCCCCAACTAGGGTTTGAACTCGCGGCCCCTGCATTGGAAGCACGGGATCTTAACCACTGGACCACCAGGCAAGTCTCTTAACTGTCTCTGACAGAGCTGATACCCCAGCAGAGCAGAGACATGATGGAAGCAGACCTTACCGAGCCACTAGCAGAGCGGCTGATCAAGGCGCTCATTTAAATCCCAGTGGAATCAATCTGAAACGGTGTCCTCATGCTGATAGGATTCGGTCAGCGTCTCCCAAGTGTTTTATGGGTTCCACCAGATAACACTCTCCACACATAAAAAGATATTCCACATTCTTAACAATTCACTTGGCACAAAAATAGAGACTCTGAGAACTTTTCTTTTTTTTTTTTTTTTTTTACAAGTAAGCCTATTAATATTTAGAGAAACAGTTCTTTCATCAGACATACTCTGCAAAACCCACCGTTGGTTGAATAACTGTACTCAGATCAGAGACCACTGCTCAGTGTCAGCTGCTGGAAACATTTCTAATCCAGATCAACAGGCTGTGAGCTTGACCCTGGTCAGTTCAACTTTTGTTTTTTTAATCAGTGACTTGTGTAAGGGGTAAAATCCATGCTTATCAGCGATTGGTGGAAAGACAGTTAATGGAACAGAAGGCAGGGTCAAAAATCAAAACCACCCGAGCAATGAGTACTCAGTGTTCCTTTCTGGGTGGCATTTACGTTAACTGCACAAGAGTGTTCCAGGGGAGAGCTGACTCAGCAACCGGCCACGCCTGGACCACAAGCACAGCCTGAGTCAACACCGTAAGGGTAACACAACCCAAAGCCACGTGAACAGAAGTTTGCTGTCCAGACCTTGTCAGAAGTGCACATTCCAGCCTAGAGGCTACATTCAGAGAGGGCCATCTGAGACTGAATTACGTGCGGAAGAGTGAAAAATTCCATTATATGAAAACTATTTGAATCTATTAAATATGCTTAGCGAGAATAAGAGAAAACCAAACGGCTGAGGTACTAATTTGTCTTCTACATATAAATTATCTTATGTACATTGTATAAAACTTGGTTGAGTGCTCAAAGTCTAGATAGTGAACCAAAGGGTAGAAGTAAAATTTCACTCAATATAAGACCACTTTATATTTTGTGTGGTCCAATAATGGAATGCGCTTCCGCAGTGGCTCAGCTCCTGCCTGCAATACAGGAGACACAGGAGCCTTGGATTCGATCCCTGGGTCGGGAAGATCCCCTGGAGGAGGGCACGGCAACCCACTCTAGTATTCTTGCCCGGAGAATCCCATGGGCTAGAGTCCACGGGGTTGCAAAGACACAACTGAGCATGTTCACATACGTAACAATGGACTAGGCTGTCCTCACAAGTAGCGCCCCACCCTGGGAAGCGTTTAAACAGATGCTGAAGGCCCAAGTCTCAGGGCTAAAGAAGAGGTGACTTTCTGCTCAGATTCTAAGTTTTTTTCTGGTTATTTAATTGTATAAGACAAACGCTAAGTCACTTTGGTTGTGTCTGACTCTGCGACCCTACGGATGGACCCATGCAGCCCGCCAGGCTCCTCTGTCCATGGGATCCTCCAGGCAGTAATACTGGAGAGGGCTGCCATGCCCTCCTCCAGGGGATCTTCCCGACCCAGGGATCAAATCCATGTCTCTTAAGTCTAACCTGCATTGGCAGGTGGATTCTTTACCACTAGCGCCAATTGGGAAGCCCATTTAAATAATACTGCTTCGTTGTGGGGGGATGATAGTTGAGATCACCTAGCTTGTCCTTGCCGTAATTCACAGGATCGTGTCCCAAGCCGAATCCTCTCTGATGTATCTGCTTTTAACTCTCAGTTCAACCTGAAAATGAGAAACACTAGCCGCTGAGATGCCCAGCAGTTCCTGCTCTTCCTAATCGCTGTGTCCAGGTCATTCTTTTATACTGTGAGACTCCTACACGTCTTCCCAGCAAATTCCTCTCTCTGTTCCATCTGGCAGACTTGGTTTCTATTCCTGACCAATTAAAGAACTTTGACTACAACCCCTCAGGTCTCAAGTCTAGTGCCTTTTGCAATCTTATCTCAACAGAGGACCGTTCAAGCTTATTGGAGCAGGAATTCTGGTTGTAATTTCATAATATACGTATTTCCTATCCTTACACCTTGGGCTTTGAACTCCACAAATATTACAGCAACAGGACAGGGGAATGTGTGGTTCACCTTATAGTAATTCACCCCCAGGTGTGTTATGGTCTCTGAAGAACCCAAAGAAGGCTGCTGTGAACAGATTTATTTACATTTTCATCATTAAAAAAAAAAAATACATGTCCTGCAAGGCACATTTTTATTTGGAAGGTAGCCCTTCATTATGCAAATCCCAATTTCTCTGTGAAATGTCTCACTAATGGTGTAAGTCTTATACCTATTGTTTCTGGCCTGGAACCAAGAAAATGGCACAGCCACTAAAAGCTCACTTGTTACACAGCTGGTCTGATAGTTAATGAATGGGCTTTATTGGGCTGGAGGGCAGCAGGCCTCCCCAAGCCGAGCTTAGGACCCAGTTGGGTCTCAAAGGTCAGGGGGCTTCGAACGAAGCTCTAACATCATGCCATTACCTCCCGGGCTCTTGGCCGACCAGAGTTTTCTGTTTTGAAAGTAATGGCCTCGTGTTTCTCGTGAACAAGTCCTGTTAGAGATCAAAGCAATCTTTCATAACCTCGTTTTGATGAGTTAAGGGAAAATGAACCAGAAACATGAGGATTAAATGTCCCTTAAAACTCCCCTTGGGATGTAAATACCGAGAAGAATGTGCTGGGCCGAACTACGTATGGGTTTTTATCAGACCCCAACCCTGTGGGGGAAACAGCGCGGGGCTTCTGACAAATTGAGACACGTCTGGGTTTGTCTCTGCCTAATTGGTCTGCATTACGGTCCTTGAGGGGGTCTCAGAATGGGAAGGGCACCTGTGCTCTCCTGGGGGGCTGCCCCCGCCCACCAGGCTTATTCTCGTCAAACGGGCCAAGTGCAACCAGCCATTAAGGTTGTTACTTTTGCTTTAAATCACTCATTACATGAAGCAATTCCAACCAGTTAAAGATGTCTCTTAGGGCTCCAAGCTTATAAGGAAAAATGACTTTGTTTATGTGTTAATTTCTCACTAAAAACACAGTACTCTCAAAGGAATTTCTATAACATATAACCAAAGAGGAATGCTAATTCGATCTGTCTCTTGTTTTGCTTTCAAATATCTTTGTATCTATCTAAACATTTATCCTAAAATTATTAACAAGTCCTTGCCTACAACTAATCAAAAAATATCCTTAAAAGAGGGGTGGCAGAGAGATGAACATCCATGAGAGGAAATTAGGAACACTCTGTCGCTTAAATGTGCAATGAACGTAAAACCATAGAGGTTTTTTTTTTCAAGATTTTTTGATGTGGACCATTTTTTAAAGTCTTTATTGAATTCAACAATATTGAAACAATACTGTTTCTGTTTTACATTTTGGTTTTTTGGCCACGAGGCACGTGAGATCTTAGCTGCCTGACCAGGGATCAGACCTACACCGTCTACGCTGGAAGGCGGAGTCCTGACCACTGCACTGCCAGGGGAGTCCCCATAGAGGGTTTGATTTGTTCATTTTGGTTGAGGTGAAATTCACATGACATAAAAATAACCATTTTAAAGTGAACAACTCAGCATTTAGTACAGTCACCATGTTGTATAACCATCACCTTTACTTGCAAAACATTTTCATTGCCTTAAAAAATGAGTGAGTGAAAGTTGCTCAGTCGTGTTCGACTCTTTTGAGCCCATGGAATTCTCCAGGCCAGATACTGGAGTGGGTAGCCTTTCCCTTCTCCAGGAGACCTTCCCAAGCCAGGGATGGAACCCAGGTCTCCCGCATTACTGGCGGATTCTTTACCAGCTGAGCCACCAGGGAAGCCCAAGAATACTGGAGTGGGTTGCCTTCCCCTTCTCCAGCGGATCTTCCCGACCCAGGAATCAAACCCAGGTCTCCCACATTGCGGGCGGATTCTTTGCCAGCTGAGCCACAGGGAAGCCCCTTAGAAAGTGAAACCCTGTCCCATGAAGCAGTGCTCTGCCATCCCCTCGCCCCAGCCCCTGGCAACCACCAGTCTGCTTTCTGTGTCTGCAGAGTGACCTGCTCATCAGTGGAAACACACAATAAGTGACCACTGGTGTCCGGCTTCTTTCACATGCGATATTCTGAGGTTCATTCACCTTGTAGCATGTATTGATACTTCATTTCTTTCTATGGCTGAATCATGTTTCATGATATATACATACCACATTTGATTATTCACCCATGGAGGACCTTTGAGCTGTTCCCACCTTTTGCCTATTGTGAATAATGTTGCTGCGAACATGTATATACACATGTGTTCACATGTATTTATTTGAACACTTGCTTCCAATTCTCTTGGGCATATTCTAGGAGTGGAGTTGTTAGAAGATCGTTTGATGTTACAAAGACTGTAGCTATGCTCTGCAAGTCTATTTTATTTTCAACACCGTAACACATGTAGGTAACAGTCCCCATAGCTCTCTCCACCGCTCTCTTCACCACTCTCCACCGCCAGCAGACCCACCACCGGTTCCCCTGCACTGGGACTAAACTCAGACCTGGTGTTTCTCTTCCTGATGCCACAAAGAGCGTAAGAAAAAGGGGAGGTTACGGTGCTTGCTGGAGGACTGGTGCTGACTACCGAGGGAAGGAAGAGAGCCACCACCCCAGGAAGGAGCGGTGCTCACGGAAGCGGAGGGCTGACCCCTGAGGGCGTCTGTTTGTACTTCCCGTCCTATGGTCAAGGTTACCAAAGGACTACATCAACTCCACATGGTAAAATCACCAAGGGTTTACCCTTCTCAAGACTAAAAGTTTGGATCATATTCTCAAGCAAAGAATCAACCGATGAAGGTGCTGGTTAAAGGCACGTGGTAGGATGGATATCCAACCACCTTACTCTTATGAACAGTTGCAGAAAAGCAGACTGCATTTTCACCTCCCTTTTTTGTGTCTAGATAGAAGTTACAGTCCTTGGTATATGACCTCCAAGATGAAAACATATATCTACAAAAACCTGTACACTTATGTTCACGGCAGCATTATTCTTAATAGCCAAAAATGAAAACAACCCAAATAGCCATCAACTGATAACTGAATAAATAGATTGTGGATACAATAGAATATTATTCAGCCATCAAAATAAATGAAGTACTTTGGGCATGGAAAAATGTGAGGTCTCCCAGATGCAATAGAAATGACAAAAGTCATAAGGAAATCTGCTGCACAATTTTATGTCAACAAATTTAGAAATATAGATAAAATTGCTAAGTTTCTAGAAAAAATATAACTTCCCAACACTGAAAAACAAATAGAAAGCTGAATAAAGCAATTTTAGCATTAAAAAAAGTTGATCTGACAAATGTTCGCACCTTCCAAACACCTTCCCCTACAATGGCAGTCAGATGATTTTAGTAGTGAATTTTACCAAATCTTCAAGGAAAAGATCATCTTTATAAGGTCTTACAGGTGTCACTAGTGGTAAAGAGCCCACCTGCCAATGCAGGAGATGTAAGAGACGTGGGTTCGATCCCTGGATCGGGATGATCCCCTGCAGGAGGGCATGGCAACCCACTCCCAACAGGGCAACCCAGTATTCTTGCCTGGAGAAACCCATGGACAGAGGAGCCTGGTGGGCTACGGCCGATAGGGTCTCACAGAGTTGGACACGACTGAAGTGACTTAGCACGCACCCACATATGCACAGACAAGAGGAAAGACTAGCAGGTTGCTTGGTCTGGAAAACTAGTATAAGTGTGACAGCAAAGTGAAACAAGGACAGTACAAGAGGAAAAAACCAACAACTATAGGGCGATCTCAGCAATGAATGTGGCTTAGAAGTCGTGAATGAATACAACTGACACACAACCCCCTCAAAACAGAAATATTTTTATAACAAAATATACCATAATCAAAGTTAGAGCTAAAAAAAGAAAAAAACAGGCTTAGAGAAGATATTTGTAGGCGCTATAACAAAGGACTTGGTAAATATATATTTATTTTATCAGATAACTTATATTTAACGGAGAAAGAACCTAAGCAAATAAATAAAAAATGAAAGCACTCCAACAGGAAAGTCGGGAAAAATGAGAACAGGTAATTTTCAAAAGTGGAAATCCAAATACCATTATTACATATATTTTTTTCTTATTTAAAAGATTACTTAAATTACTTAATTACTTAGATTATTTAAACTATTTAAAATTATGGTATTCATATTCTATAATTTTTTCACTTAAAGAGAGCATTTCTGGGCAGTCAAATGCATCTTTCATGCAAAAGTTTATAGAATGTTAGCATCATAATTCTATTTATAAAACATTTGAAAAAATAAAGCAACAATATATCACTTGAAAATATTAAAAATGCGGGGAAAACACCATGAGAAGCTGGAAGCTTGCGCAGTAAAACTATGAAAGTGGTGTCCTTCAAGATAAGGCTGAGGCTGTCAAAGAACCCGAAAGATTTAGTTGCATTGTATTTCTGAGAGAAAAAAAAGACCAAGTTCTGGTAGCTGTTAATGGTTTGGTTTCCCCACTCAGACAGAAATGATACTTTTTTAATGTTCCCCTCTTTTCTTTCTCTAATGTGAGAAAGACAAACTCACTGTTTGATCTATATGTTATAAGATGTTGCAATAACATCATGAGAAAAATAACGGAATGTTCTTGGTATAAAAATTACAGAGGGGAACCCCATGCTGGATTCCTCCCAAGATATGCTTTTAAAAAAGTAAACTTCTGTAGTTTTATTTTCAGTTCAGTTTTGAATTATACATGCACTTCATCCTCACGAAATAAAGAGAGAAGAACATGACGGTTCACTAGGAATGATTTTAGGTCTTAAAAAACTAAAGGCTGCTTTTCCTGGTGGCATTGTCATGTTTTTTTCGATGATTCTACACTTTTGTGTAGCTACAAATCTAAGTCTCCCGAGACCACACTTGTGACACACACTTGTCATTCACAGGCCAAGCCACAGGATGCCACTGTTGGGTTTATGCTACGAAGGACTTTTACTTCAGCTGAGCTGAATGAGGAAAAAAAAAAATCTCTTTCATAAACAGAAAAATGACAATTGTTTAAGATTTAAGATTCAAATCTGATGAGCTCTAACTTTCAGTTCCGTTCAGTTGCTCAGTTGTATCCAACTCTTTGCGACCCCATGAACCAGAGCACGCCAGGCCTCTCTGTCCATCACCAACTCCCTAAGTCCACCCAAACCCATGTCCATCTAGTCGGTGATGCCATCCAGCCATCTCATCCTCTGTCGTCCCCTTCTCCTCCTGTCCCCAATCCTTCCCAGCATCAGGGTCTTTTCAAATGAGTCAGCTCTTTGCATCAGGTGGCCAAAGTATTGGAGTTTCAGCTTCAACATCAGTCCTTCCAATGCACACCCAGGACTGATCTCCTTTAGGATGGACTGGTTGGATCTCCTTTCAGTTCAAGGGACTCTCAAGAGTCTTCTCCAACACCACAGTTCAAAAGCATCAATTCTTCAGCACTCAGCTTTCTTTATAGTTCAATTCTCACATCCATACATGACCACTGGAAAAACCATAGCCTTGACTAGACAGACCTTTGTTGAAAAAGTAATGTCTCTGCTTTTTAATATGCTGTCTAGGTTGGTCATAACTTTCCTTCCAAGGAGTAAGCGTCTTTTCATTTCATGGCTGCAGTCACCATCTGCAGTGATTTTGGAGCCCCCCAAAATAAAGTCTGACACTATTTCCACTGTTTCCCCATCTATTTCCCATGAAGTGATGGGACCAGATGCCATGATCTGAGTTTTCTGAATGTTGAGCTTTAAGCCAAATTTCCACTCTTCTCTCTCACTTTCATCAAGAGGCTCTTTGTTCTTCTTCACTTTCTGCCATAAGGGTGGTGTAATCTGCGTATCTGAGGTTATTGATATTTCTCCCGGCAATCTTGATTCCAGCTGTGCTTCTTCCAGCGCAGCGTTTCTCATGATGTACTCAGCATATAAGTTAAATAAGCAGGGTGACGATATACAGCCGTGATGTACTCCTTTTTCCTATTTGGAACCAGTCTGTTGTTCCATGTCCAGTTCTAACTGTTGCTTCCTGACCTGCATACAGATTTCTCAAGAGGCAAGTCAGGTGGTCTTGTATTCCCATCTCTTTCAGAATTTTCCACAGTTTATTGTGATCCACACAGTCAAAGGCTTTGGCATAGTCAATAAAGCAGAAATAGATGTTTTTCTGGAACTCTCTTGCTTTTCCGATGATCCATCGGATGTTGGCAATTTGATCTCTGGTTCCTCTGCCTTTTCTAAAACCGGCTTAAACATCTGGAAGTTCATGGTTCATGTATTGCTGAAGGCTGGCTTGGAGAATTTTAAGCATTACTTTACTAGCATGTGAGATGAGTGCAATTGTGTGGTAGTTTGAGCATTCTTTGGCATTGCCTTTCTTTGGGATTGGAATGAAAACTGACCTTTTCCAGTCCTGTGGCCACTGCTGAGTTTTCCATATTTGCTGACATATCGAGTGCAGCACTTTCACAGCATCATCTTTCAGGATTTGAAATAGATCAACTGGAATGCCATCACCTCCACTAGCTTTGTTCATCGTGATGCTTTCTAAGGCTCACTTGACTTCACATTCCAGGATGTCTGGCTCCAGGTGAGTGATCACACCATCATGATTATCTGGGTTGTGAAGAACTTTTTTGTACAATTCTTCTGTGTATTCTTGCCACCGCTTCTTAATATCTTCTGCTTCTGTTAGGTCTCTACCATTTCTGTCCTTCATTGAGCCCATCTTTTCATGAAATGTTCCGTTGGTGTCTCTAATTTTCTTGAAAAGATCTCTAATCTTTCCCATTCTATTGTTTTCCTCTATTTCTTTGCATTGATCGCTGAGGAAGGTTTTCTTATCTCTCCTTGCTATTCTTTGGAACTCTGCATTCAAATGGGTATATCTTTCCTTTTCTCCTTTGCTTTTCTCTTCCCGTCTTTTCACAGCTATTTGTAAGGCCTCCTCAGACAGCCATTTTGCTTTTTTGCATTTCTTTTTCTTGGGGATGGTCTTGATCCCTGTCTCCTATACAATGTCATGAACCTCCGTCCATAGTTCATCAGGCACTCTGTCTATCAGACCTAGTCCTCTAAATCTATTTCTCACTTCTACTGTGTAGTCATAAGGGATTTGATTTAGGTCATACCTGAATGGTCTAGTGGTTTTCTCCACTTTCTTCAATTTCAGTCAATTAGGTTCAATTTCAGTCAATTAAAGCTCTAACTTTAAAAATCCTTTAAGTTGGATTTTGAACATCATGTATTGAAATTGCATGTCTTTTATTAATTGCATTTCAGAATCAAGTCAAAACAAAATATTTTGGACCAATTTAAAAATGTGAGCACTCACAAGTGTTCAGAACAAAGCCCTCCAAGAGTTACATTTTCAAACTTCATTTCTATGCCAGCTATATGAAGTAGATTGCATCATTTATAGACTTACAGATATATCTCTGTTGTATATCACTTGCCAAAATTGACAATGTATTCATTCATATTTGAACCTATCTAAAATTGTTTTTTTTTTTTTTAATGGAGCTGATGTAGTTTTGAAATCAACATTTTGGGTAAATCACATTACCTTTTCTTTTGATTTACTCAAAGATACTTTATTTGCATATCTGAATTGGACCACAACAGACAGTTATACTTGGCACTTTAAAATTTCTTTCTGACCTAGTTCCAGACTCTAAGAAGTAATTAAAGGTTTATAAATTAACCATCATAGGTCCCTGAGAAACAAATATTTAAAGGAAAGCATTCCTTTTGTTTTATGAGTAAATACAATGTACAGTAAAGCACTCCCAAAGTAGAATTCATCCTATTAAAAAGTGACTATATTTATGAATATCCGGTCTGTACATGTGGGAAATAAATTATAGTCACTCAGAGACTATAGTCTAATTAGGGACACATGGGTGGCGCCAGTGGTAAAGAATCTACCTGCCAATGCAGGAGACTTGAGACACGGGTTCAATCCCAGGCTCAGGAAGTCCCCTGGAGGAGGTCATGGCAGCCCACTCCAGTGTTCTTGCCTGGAGAATCCCAGGGACAGAGGAGCCTGGCGGACTACATACAGTCCATGGGGTCGCAGAGTTGGACACGACTGAGCGACTAACAACTAACACAATGCCAGGATGGGATGGATCAGGGGAGACAGAAGATGTGGTGACAGAGAGAAGGGCAGTTAAAGAGGAAGATGAGGGCTTCCCTGGAGGCTCAGGGGTAAAGAATCCACCTGCCAATGCAGGAGACACAAGTTCCATCCCTGACCCGGGAAGATCCCACGTGCTGGGAGCAACTGAGCCGGGGAAGCACAGCTTCCTGAAGCTTCCTGTAGAGCCCGCGCTCCACAAGAGACGCCACCCCTCGAGAAGACTGGGCCGCCAGCTGGAGAGCAGCCCCCGCTCCCCACAACCAGAGAAAAGCTTGCCCAGCACCAAATGCCCAGCACAGCCAAAACTAAAGAAAGAAGAATATGGAAGGGAAGGGACTTGCTTCCCGTGAGCAGTAGGGAGAGGGTGACGCCAGCATCAGCATCAAGGATGGCTTTTCCACGATGGCTCCTTTGGGAGCTTGTTTTTCACTAACCCTCAGTGCCGGCAAGCCTTTCAAGTTACAGCATTAACCGTGTGCCCGCCTCGTTATTCTGCCCAAGCTTGCCTGTTGGGCACTAAACTGTCATCGGGCAATAAAGGCAAGGCCCTCGGAAGGTCAAGGCGGAGGCCCCTGGGGGCTCTGGGGAGAGCAGGCTGGCGCATGTGAATCCCTGGGCGTCCGTTCCAGCCCTTCCCGGCACCTGAGCCGCAGGTGATTTAGAGCTAGAGGCGACTCCTAGGGGGTCAGCCTGACTCATAGGAGTGGGGATGAGCAAAGCGAAGGGCTGAGTGGCTGTTAGGCAATACATTTTTAAACTTAACTAAAATACCCTGAGTCTGATATTCAGGATATTGGTTGCCTGAGCAACAGAGAGGCGAGAGCAGCACTGAATTATGACTGGGCTTATCAAACAGAGCTGTTACCGTTTACAGCAGGGCACCAGCGGCTTCGGTGCTGGCTGCCAGACACAATTCAACCTGGAGAAACGAGCCCCAGTGCGATCAAAGGAAAACAGAAGCCCATGGTCAAGGTCCACGCTCCGAGCAGCCCCTAAACTCAGACAGTTTGGAGAACAGGAAATGTGGGCCTTACCGTCTGCCCTTCCTAATCCTATGACCTGTGCGGGGGCTCCGCTTGCCCGTGGGGACATCAGACTGCCCGCTTTCAGGAAGAGATGTTGTTGGGATCCAAGGAACACTCAACAATTATTTTTTTATTAATTTATTTTTTGGTTGTTACCTCGTGGCTTGCTGGATCTTAGTTCCCTGACCAGGGATCGAACCTGTGCCCCCTGCAGTAGAGCCACAAAGTCTTACCCACTGGGCCATCGGGGCAATCCTTGGGGACACCTGGAAGAAGGGAAACACTCTACACAAAAGGTACTGCTGTCCCTCAAAGCTGAAAAACTGTATCAATTGAGGAAGACGAACAACAGAGCTATGATATTTTAATAAGAAATGCCTGTCAGCCAACAGTTTAGATGAATGGATTATCTGAACAAAAACTCAATCTTTAACAACTGTAAAGAAAACCACGTTACATCAATACTCGTCCTCGACATTTGCAGAACCAGGGTCCTGGGTGAGTTGGAGATTTTTCAACAGGTCCCGGGTGGAGACTCATGACGGTAGAGACTCTCTCCTTGATCTCGTTCTGACATCCGACTCCAGGGGAGACCTTCTCCCTGGTCTCGCTCTGACGTCCGACTCCAGCAGAGTCCTTCTCCTCGATCTTGGTCTGACGTCTGACTTGTTTTGCTCACACACTGCCCACCATGCACCCGGGGCCGTGCTGACCCCTCACTGCCGCGTACACGCCATCTCCCTGTCTCTTGGGCCCCCGCGTGAGTTCTCCTCTCCAGCTCCACTGACGTCTTCTGTCTCACGTGCACTTCTCATTGTCCTTCTCTCCTCGAAGATCAGACCAGAGCATCAGTGATGTCCACCCTACATAAGGCACATGGTCTCATGAAACAATCTCTAAGTAAGTTTGAAAACCTAAGAAGTGAATTCACTTCCCTTGCAGTGCTAACATAATTTTCTTTTGAAACTAATCTGCTTCCCCGGATTTCTGCCTTTTATCCTATGGTCTCCTTTGCTGCCTTTAGGACATGAACTCACGTTTCTGAGCAAAAGACACCCAGACCTGTCAGTTCAGCTGGACCCTTGTTCTGCACGTACGTCCAGAGTCCTTCATGGCCAGGACGCGCCACCTGCATGCTCTGACCACAGCTCCTTTGTCCGAAGGAGAAGAGAAGAAATTCAAATGACCCACTGAGCGGCAATGCTGCAGTGCTGGTGGCTACGATGAGGCTCCTGGCTTCTCTGAGTTATGTTTTCCTTGTCCCCCGAGCCCCTGCATGACACAGTGAGCATGCTGCAACGGATGCGTGAAACCAAGGAGCAGCAGGCGCACGCTCTCCATACCTGTTCAGAGGCTGCAGCCAACTGGCTCACGGCTAAGCGCCAAGTGAAGATGGAACCCGCCTTCTGCTTCCCAAGACTGGGCAGAAAGTGGGAACAGTCACAATGTGACTAGGCGCAGCGTGAACCCGTTTCTGCAAAAACAAAGCAAACGTGTCTGTTTCATTCAGTCTGAAAATACGTGTTGATCACCGTGACTGCTCTAACAAACCACTATCAACTGGGTGGCTGAAAACAACAACAATGAATCTTCTCAAAGACCGGAAGTCCAAAATCTGTATCACGGGGCGGAAATCCAGGTGTCAGCAGTGCCCGCTGCAGAGGACTTGGGGACGAGCCTGCTTCTCGTCACTTCCAGCTTCCGGTGACGGCCACCTCCCTTGGCCTGAGGTCATCACTCCCGTCCGCAAGGCCGGCCTCTTGCAGTCTCTGCTCTGTGTCACATTGCTTTCCCCTCCATGAGTGCAGTGAACTTCCCTCTGCCTCCCTCTTACAAGGCTACGTGTCATCACACTTAAGGCTCCCTGGCTAATCCTGGGTAACTGCTGTCTCCAGATCCTTAATCACACCTGCAAAGGCTTCCCTGGTAGCTCAAACATTAAAGAATCTGTCTGCCAATGCAGGAGACTGGGTTTGATCCCTGGGTCAGGAAAATCTTCTGGAGAAGGAAATGGCAACCCACTCCAGTATTCTTTCCTGGAGAATCCTATGGACAGAGGAGCCTGGTGGGCTACGGTCCATAGGGTCACAAAGAGTTGGATGACCCAGTGACTAAGCACGCAAAGGTAACAGTTACAGTTTTCAGAATGAGGGTGGGACTATCTTGGGGTGGTGGGCGTTATCCTCAGACCACTCACAAACACCCGTGGTGTGTCAGGGGCCACGGTAAGTGCTGAGGACACTTCAGGGAACAGCGACAACAGCATCAAGGACCCCTGCTCTCACGGAACTTCCGTCCAGGTTGCACAATGTGCTGTGCGTCTGTGTGCTCCGTCACGTTCGGCTCTTTGTGACCCCGTGGACGGCAGCCCGACAGGCTCCTCTGTCCATGGGATTTCCCAGGCAAGGATACTGGAGCGGGTTGCCATTTCCTCCTCCAGGGGATCTTCCCCACCCAGGGATTGAACCTGCGTCTCCTGCGTTGGCAGGCAGATTCTTTACCACTGAGCCAGCAGGGAAGCCTGTACTTGATACCTAATAATAATGTATTGAATCAATAAATGAATGCATCTTAGAAAAAAGGCATTTTGAGGCAAAGCGTGTGGTAAAGGCATGGAGACTGAGAATTCCAGGGCTGAGCTCCGGAGCGACCAGCGTGGAGAAGGGAGGGGTCCAAGAGGAGGCCAGGACCGCGCACACTGATGCCGGTGATGAAGGCGCAGCGGGGTGAGCGGGCGTCTTCGGGGCTTGGTGCGTGGGACAGGGACTGAGGACTCAGCCACACAAGCGTCACGTGGACCTCGACAGAAGCGGGGCGGGGCGGGGGGGGTGGCGCGGGAGGGGAAACTTAGGTCAGTGAGCAGAACATTATCTGGTTGGGAAGGTACCAAAATAATCATGGTTGTCACCAGGTGGCTAGAAATACTGCTGCCATTGTCACCTTCTCTTCGCTTGACTATATATATATCTATATATATAAATACCTCTTTTAATGTAGTGAATGTCAGCTGATTTTAGAAAAATAAAATGATCTTACATCATAGATGATACAGCAGAAAAAAATTATCTGGAATTGTGTTAGGTTTAACTTTTTTCTAATTTACTTTTAACCTGCTTTTCTCATCTGTCAATGTGTTATGAACGTTTAGAATCAGGCAGAAATGAATGTTATCATTTTTAAAGTTTGGGGATACAGTGTAAAACACCTTTATAATTTATTTAAGCAACTCACTATTGTTAACCGTTTGACTTGTTTCCAACTAAACTCCTGTTGTTGGACAATTTGGTTGCTTCCAATTTGGCACTAACAAACCAACACAAAGCAGAATAACTGGATGAAAATCAGTCAGAGATAGGCTGGGGGAGGGGGAAGGAGGAAAATGACTGAAGTGATTCTGGAAGAACAGGCCGCAGCTAAGGAGATAAAAGGGTAAAAATGTCCCTTGGTGCATAGCGTTTGCCAATATTTGTTGACAGGAAGGAAGAAAAAGAAAAAAGAGAGAGGGAAGGAAGGAAGGAAATCAGCAGTGCTACAAAGTTACTCATTTTCAACCAAATTATTAGTAACAGTCTAGGAATTATTGACTCAACTAAGCTGTTCCTGACAAATCCTGCACTCGTCTCCTTCAGGTGAGGGCTTCTGTGGCCCCTTGAAGAGCCGACGCACACCCCTGGTGGAAACGGAAGGAGTGCTTCTCTTGGTATTTGCAAGGTGACCTTCTAAAACCCAGTGCCTTCTCTCCAATCTCAGGCCAGGTGGTGAGCCTGGCAGAGCCCTGACACAGGCCCCCGGCAAAGCAGGCAGAGGGCACTGCCTCACACCGAGCGCTCGGGTCCAGTGCCAGGGCGGGGCTGGTTCCCGACCCCCAGGGGTGGACGCAGCCCTTACCCTACACCGCGATCACAGCTCCCACGGGGCCTGAGCAGAGCGGGGAGGCGGGGCAGTCTGCGCTCAGGGTCCAAAGCTCAGCTGGGACAGGAGGGAAATGCACAGCCATCCTGAAAATGGTCTGTTTCCCCACTCCAAACTGTCCCCCAAACAGTAAGAACATGCTTCATACGCTTCAGAAGGAAACGGTCTCCGAGCTGTGAGGCCAGGGTCACAGCACCCACGACCTCTGGAACAAGACTGTCCCAGTTCAGACTCAGAAACAAGAGCAAGTCCCGGTGGCAGGTTTGCCCATAAAGCCACAGCGCGAACCCTCATTTCCAAGGAAGGTGCGTTCACTTCTGGCACCTAAAGTTGCTTAGCTGGTTTTTCAGAGTTACAGCATTGAATTCATTCCCAAGTATGAATCAAACCATCAGGCCTTTTATTATCTCAATCTGTGGCCAGGAACAAAGGTGAGAACCCTGCCCGAGTGAGCCTCTTAGAATACACTCCATATCCCACGAGAAAGGACAGCCTGTTCTACCTCTTCTCTGGGCAACAGATTCTTCTTCTTGTATATACGTACGCTTCAGCTGAACCATCTGAAGGGATGTTCCAGGCATCATGACATTTACCCGTAATGCTTCAGCAAGTGTCCTGCAACTCCACCACAACCCTATTATCACACTGAAGAAAATTTGCCTTAATATCTATTTTAAATTAAGATAAATAATAATAATAATGTACATAATATTATAAGAAGGACAGGGAAGCCTGGCGTGCTGCACTCCATGGCGTTGCAAAGCATTGGACCTGACTGAACAACAACATACTTAATAATAATAAATAATAATGTACAGTCCATATTCAAATTCCATAAGCATCTTCAAAATGTCCTTTAAACCTTAAAAAGTTGTACCATATAGTTGCAGTTCATAACGTGTTTTTCATTTTTTTCTCTCTTTTGGTCTCAAAACATTTTAACTTAGGATAGCCCCCTGCCTTTCTGTTTTGTCTTGCCTGGTTTATACTACTTGGATTTTTAAGTTCACACCAACTGTCTTACAGAATCTTCAGCTTCCTAGGATTGCCTAATTTTTCCTTGATGATTAGATTCAGGTAAAACGTTTGGGGCCAGAATGCGGCACAAGTGACGGGGAACTTACTATACTACCCAGGAAGCAGGGGGCCTCGCTTATGTTCTCCCAGTGCTGTTGGAGTACTCTGTAGCCAGCTTTTCAGAAATAAAATGAACCAACCACACAGTGAATGGATCTATATTTTCGAATTGCCCCATGTGCAATGAAAACCCAGTGTATTTTTTCAAAACAATCTTAGGAGCATCAGCTTTTGTGATTTTTTTAATTCCACTGTAAATAACAAGCCTTCTCCATTCCTGTGAAGGGGACGTTTAAAAAGCCTGTGGACTAATGCTAGGCACCTTTTGCAGAATCTGGAATTTCTCATATCAAGACAAAAACCAAACCAAATGAAACAGTACCTTGCAAAAACAGAAAAACCAACCTTCACAAGCTGTGAGTTGTCAATCCAAACTCCAAACCGTGGCAGGTGGCTAAGGACAGGAGGCAGTGCGGTTGTAAATGCTGCCTTCACCCTCCCTAGGGGCGGTGGTTGGTCACCCTGCTCACCTCTCTCACCATATGGGAGCCCTGCACCCTCTGCCAGTCAAGCCCAACCAGCAGACCCAGGCCTGAGGGTGCGCTCACATCCTGGAAACCTCCTCAACACCAGCAGACCCAGGCCTGAGGGTGCGCTCACATCCTGGAAACCTCCTGGACAAAGATCACTGCTGCAGACTGAGAAACGAGCTTTGCTTGTTTGTTTCTGTTTGCTGGGGCTCGGACTGAGCACGAGTTATCTTGGGATCCCCAGCCCACAGCAAATCTCACGGCTCTACACGGGGGCTCAAGATGGATTTGCAGCAACCCCTCCATCATCCTAACGTGACTCTTGCACAAGGTGTGACTTCTGGGGCTGGAATGGGGTTTTCTGTGTCCCCCAAGTCTTCCCTAACTGCTAGAGCTACAAAAAAAAAAAACAAACCAAAACACCCGATTTTGTGTTTCACAGCATTCTTTTCTCTTAATTTTAAAAAAATTTATTTTTAATTGGAGGAAAATTGCTTTACAGTATCGTGTTGGTTTCTGCTGCACGTCAGCACGAATCAGCCATGGTATACAGACGTCCCCTCCATCTGGAACCTCCCTCACACCTCCCTTCCCATCCCACCCCTCAAAGGGTTGTCACAGAGCAGTGGGTTTGAGTTCCCTGTGTCAGACAGCAAATCCCTCCTGGCTATCTAAAACACTTAAACATATCTTTATTTCACTTTATTTTTCTGGCCGAGACTCATGGCATATGGGCCAGAAAACGCAGGATCTTGGTTGCCAGGCCGAGGATGGGACCCCTGCCCCTGGAAGGGAAGCAGAGTCTTAACCACTGGGCTTCAGGGACGTCCTCACGACGTTCTTTTGAGAGCCCTGTGACAGTCCTCTGTCCCTGAGAAGCCATCTACCCGATGAACTAGGTCATAATGAAACATATGAGGCCCTGAGGGGACCCTGGGACAAGAGACGCCACGCTGCACGCCGCTCTTGATCCCCACGCGGGGCTGGCCGGAGCCGCCTCCCTGGCTGCCGATCTGTTGACCGCTCTCCGGCGGTTCTGCGGCCTTTGTCCCTTTCTTCCTCGCCTGCTGCCTTCCTCTGTAAACTGATGACTTTCCACAGCAGTGAACTGTGACTCCTCTCTTCATCTCGTGCGTGCCCACCCAGGGCTTGGTTTCGTGGTGACCCTGAGGCTGCCTTGAAGTGTCTTAGAGACAAAAGTCTATTTTAAGCTGGTAATAACTGAACTTCCATTGCACATGAAAACTCTACCCACTGACTGCCCCCCACACACACACATTTTATGTGTTTGATGTCACAATGTCATCTGTTTACATATCCATTACCAAGTTATTTTACTTATAGCTATTTTAGGGTTTCCTAGGTGGTGCTAGTGGTAAAGAACCTGCCTGTCAATGCAGGAGACGTGAGATTCGGGTGTGATCCCTGGGTCTGGAAGATCCCCTGGAGGAGGGCATGGCAGCCCACTCCAGTGTCCTTGCCCGGAGAATCCCATGGACAGAGGAGCCTGGCGGGCTGTAGCCCCTGGGGTCACAAAGGGTCAGACACGACTGAAGGGACTGAGGATGCACGAGGTGGGTGGAAGCAAAGCAGATCAGGGTGCAGGGCCCCCAAAGCTGGAAGGCTGCTCACTCCCCTTTCTCTCTGTCCTGTCAGGGGGAACTCTTTCTTAGCGGGGCGGTTTCTTTCGGGCACAGAGCAGGGCTGGCCTCAAGGATGGACAATGCAGGCAAAAATGAAGCTGTTCTTCCTTATCACTCTACGCGCTTATCCTCGGGTTTCCCCCATCAAGTTGCTCAGGTTGCGTCAGTGGCCTCCTGTGCCCTCCCAGAGCTGTTTTTGTTCTGAGATTGTTCCTGTTGTTGTTCAGTGGCTCAGTCATGTCCGACTGTCTGAGACCCCATGGACGGCAGCACACCAGGCTTCCCTGTCCTTCACCATCTCCTGGAGTTTGCTCAGACTCATGTCCATTGAGTTGGTGATGCCATCCAATAACCTCATCCTCTGTCACCCCCTTCTCCTCCTGCCCTCAATCTTTCCCAGCATCAGGGTCTTTTCCAATGAGTCAGGTGGCCAAAGTGTCGGATCTTCAGCTTCAGCATTAGTTCTTCAATGAATATTCAGGACTGATTTCCTTTAGGATGGACTGGTTGGATCTCCTTGCTGTCCAAGGGACTCTCAAGAGTCTTCTCCAACACCACAGTTTGAAAGCATCAATTCTTCGGCACTCAGCCTTCTTTATGGTTCGACTCTCACATCCATACATGTTCATGGATAGCTGTCTAATTATTGATCTCTGTTTAGGAGACCCAGGATGGGGTCTCCTACTGTGACATCTTCATTAGGAAGAATTTGGGAGTGGGGAAGGGAAAGGAGATTATTTTCTTTAGCTGAAATTTCAGGCTTACAAAATGGTTTTCAGGAAGAGAAGTAATTTGTCTGAATAAGTTTGAGTGTGTGTCTTAGGATTTTGAATTTGATCAGAGCTTTATTATGATCAAGTAGACAGAGCAGACGTTTTCTGATGGGGCAGCTTTTTCCAGAATCGTAGCATCTTCCGCCTAGATGCAGACCTAGTTCTGTCATACTAGACGGATATTTCAGTCCCCACAGTCCTTATCATGGTTTCTCATTTGGGGGAGATGCACTGCTGATAAGAAAATGGGCTGAACATCCAACCAGTGATCGTGACATAAATACTCTCAAGTTGTGTAAATAAGACTGCTTTAAAGTGAACTATATTTCCAGCTCCTGGCAGCAGCAACCTGAGCAGATGCTCTTTGGGGAAATGCCCTCAATAAATATTAAAGTTGAAAAGAGTTTTGTGAGCTCGGACTCCTCCCCGAAATCACAAAAGACAGGCCTTCTGTAAAATCTAGTTGCAGCTGCCACATCTGCTGCATCTGATTTCCAGGTCATGAACTGTCCAATTCATTGAACTTGAGCTTCACCGTTCAGTTACGAATCCAACTGCAGAACCATAGGGCAGGCAGGTAAATATGAAAGGGAGAGCTGACCTGGTGAAACAGAGACACGCTGCGTCCTGCCGACGGTGGGGGAGAGAGGGGCGAAGGGGAGGGGAGGGGGCGAGTCCCTGACTGCCCGTCCCCTCGTCTGCCCTCCACGTGAGGAAAACGGTCTTCGTTTGACAGAGTGAGTGGAACGGGCCGTGTTCATTGTCTCCGGCGTCCAGTCGGAGGGGAGCCGAACTGAGTGGTGGTAAATAACTACAGGACTGAAGTCGCCTTGCCTGGTGTTACCGTAAGAGTGCCTTGTTTTGTACACACTTCAGATTTATTGAGACAGATGACACCCCTGTGCGTAAATCACTTTGTAAAATTAAATCAGGCAGTTTTCCATAATTCCTTTCGGCCTCTAGGGTACAAGTTAATACGCTAAAGCAATAATTTACTATTAAGTGGGGTCCTGGGGAAGGGTCTGCTCACCGGGAGACGCGTTCGTGAGGGCGCAGTGAGGAAGCGCGCTCAGCGTCTCTCTGCCCCTGTCTTTCTCTGTTTCCGTGTCCAAAAGGGGACAGTTCAGGCTCTGGGTTTGGAGGGGGGAAAGTTGGGCTTTGTGTTTCTGCTTGGAGCAGGGGCTATGTGTTCTCACTAAAGAGGAGGAGACACCACAGGAGGGAGCACGACATTGGTCTTGACCTTGGGTCCAGCAGGATCTGCTGCCTCCGGCCACGCGGGCTTTGTCAGTTTGAGGAAAGGGCAGCCTCGGTGCTCACACCCGGGCTCCTAGGACACTGTGAGCGCGCGTGCTCAGCCGTGTCCAACTCTCTGTGACCCCACGGACTGTGGCCCACCAGGCTCCTCTGGCCATGGGATTCTCCAGGCAAGAATATGGAGTGGGTTGTCACTTCCTCCTCCAGGGGAATCTTCCTGACCCAGGGATCGAACCTACATCTGCATATTCCTGCAATGGCAGGTGGACTCTTTACACTGTGCCACCTGGGAAACCGTACTGTGAATATCAAACACTATTTTCTCTAAGATTGCATTTCTCTTGCATTTCAGTTTAACTCAGGACGCGGCCCTCTTTTAAGTGTTTTAAATCATATTTCCGAATTGCCAAAACATTAACAACCGAATGGTCGCTTAATCCTCAGCAGCTAAAACCAAGAAGCAGAATGTGAAGGGATGACAGTGAAGTATAAAGTTGTGCCTTGAAATTAAAAAGACCCATTTAAGAATTGATGGCTTAAGTTTATTTAAAATGTAATTACTTTGGGCCTTTGTGATGGGGTTCCTCTTTCACGGAAGAAGACAAGAATTCCACACACAATGCCAGTCAGGGGAACCTAATATTCAAGAGAGGATTTGGGTGGTTCGAGATGAAATTAAATCACATGCTTGGATAGGCTGCATTATAAGCAACCTCCCAGCTTCCTTCTCGATTTTCTGGTTCCTCGTCTCCAGCAGCAGCAGGGGCGTCCCTCCTCCCCAGCAGTAGTCGCTGGTTTAATTGCTCTTCTGATGACCAGCCTCCTAATTGCTCTGTGACCCTCTTTCACACCTACCTTTTTCTCTTTATTAAGTCAACAGGGTTTAGACCACCTTTCCCCTCTGTAAGGATCTCTTCTTAGGGCTCTACTGTTTTACTTTTGAATTTAATTTCTTCCTCCAGCAGTTTCTCATTATGTGATTCACAGGCAAAGAGACAAGAAGAGATTGCTCAGGACTGCACAATCACGGTCCCCATGAGATCAGGGTTCACATCCTTATTTTCAAGGGCTGGGGAACACTTCCCTAAACCACGATAGAGGGGAAGGTTCATTAGAGCTGTAAATTGTCCCGAGTTGTTTTAGAAAACAAGGCTTGATTGCAATGGAGATGTTTAAGAAGTAGCAAAATGTCCAGAAAGTCGTTGACACGTGCCTAAGTGTGCTCAGCCTCAAAATCGCGTCTGACTCTTGGTGACCCCATGGACTGTAGCCAACCAGGTTCCTCTGTGCATGGGATTTTCCAGGCAAGAATGCTGGAGTGGGTTGCCATTTCCTCCTCCAGGAGATCTTCCCGACCCAGGGATTGAACCCGCGTCTCCTCCATCGGCAGGCGGGTTCCTTACCACTGAGCCACCAGCGAAGCCCAGCAAAAGGTCCAGAAACTCATGACACCACCATGTGTAAATCAAGGTCTGATCTGCAAAGTTATTGAAAATCATCCCTCTGCCCAGTAGGACCGGAAAGCCCCGTCCTCTCGGTCTCCTTTCAGGAGCTGTGCACACCTGGACGTCGGGACCAGCTCTCCTCCTCAACCCCACCCCTCCACCTCCGCAGCTGGCTGCCTCCATCAGCCCCACAGAGGAGGCGAGAGGCCTGAGTAGCCACCCCAATATGCAGGAGGACTGTCCAAATCGTCCCAGAAGGGCCTGGAGCTCGCATTTCCCGTCGGCTCCCCCATGCCTGCAGAACCGGCGCAAACGTGACTTCAGCGGGCAGACACGCCTGGTGACGTCACGCCGGGGGCGTCAGTGCGCACATGAGCTGGAGTCTGGGGGTGTTGCTGCATCAGGGAGAGAGATCCATGCCTTCCAACCCGGAGGAGGCAGATCAGCCAACGTCTGACCTGCTTCGAGATCTTTGCAAACAGTTCCTACAAGCCTGGTATTGTTCAGATAGCTAACAACACAGTAGCGCTTTGCATAATTGCCTTTCGTCGAAAACTATAAATAGTCCTCTTAATATGCACAGAAGTACTTATACCCCAGATGTTCCCATGGGGAACGGACTGGGGCTGTGATTTCCACCTGCTTCAGAAGCGCTGAGACGCGGACGCTTGACACGCACACTCTTTCCTTTTGCCTCCTACAGAGCCCCACGCCCTCGTCCTCCAAACCAGTTCAGGACGCCCTGAGCCCCCTCCACTGTCGGGCTCAAAGGCACCTGTCGAGATCCTTTGCGTCTTTACGCTCCCGAAACACACCTCAAGTGAAGTCCGTCTGGGAGAAGTGCTCTGACCTCTGCTCCAGGAGAGTGTGTTTCCTGGGTCCCGGGCCTCCTTGCTCCGTTTTGCAGGGTGCTGCAGGCGGTGGAGCCGGCTTCCAGGGTTACCTCATTGGTTCCTTGCTTTTCATGCCTCTTCACATAATCACTGATGGGTGCATCCAGGAAAGAGTCTTTCTCCACAATTTGGATTAGAACCTTGACCAGTAATTACTTGGAGCTTTTTTCTAGGCTGAACTAAAATTTGCAGGACAGACACACTTTGTTTTATTGTGCTTTGCAGATACTCTGGTTTTTACAGATTGAAGGTTTGTGGCAGCCGCGCATGGAGCAAGTCAATCCATGACATTTTCCCAACAGCATTTGTTCACTTTGTGTCTCTGTGTCACGTTTTGGTAATTCTTGCAATATTTCAAACTTTTTCATTATCATTGTATTTGTTACAGTGGTCTGATGTTAATGATCTTTGATGTTATTACTATGAGTTAGGCTTAGGGGACAGTTAGCATTTTTGAACAATAAAACATTTTTTAAAGGTATGTACTTTTGATAAAGTATACTTTTAAGGTATGTACTTTTTTCTAGACACAATGCTATTGCACCCTTAATAAACTACAGTATAGTGTAAACAGGCTTCCCTGGTGGCTCAGTGATAAAGAACCCACCTGCCAAGGCAGGGGAAGGGGGTTTGATCCCTGGGTTGGGATCAAATGGCAACCCTCTTCAGTATTTTTGCCGTGGACAGAGGAGACTGTGGGCCACGGTGCATAGGGTTGCAGAGAGTCGGGCCTGAGTGCTGAGCACAGCACACGCATGCATACACGTCTTACACCCTCGACTGCTGACCACGCACTTGCCTCTGGAGGGGACAGCGGCGGGAAGCGGGCTCCCTGCTCTCTGGGACGTGGGATGGTCCCCAGGAGACACAGCTTAACAGTCACCTGAACTGAGAAAGGAAAGCAGACTTTTTCTAACAGGAAAACACAGTCTAACTTGGCTGACTGATGGGGCAACAGAGGACTGACTTCGTTAATTCATTTACATGAGAGCCAATTTCCATAAATTAAATGAACTAAATGATTGCTCCAGCGTCTTGAATAAAATAGATTGAAGGCCCTTGATAAGGTAATTGCATTTATCAAAAATATCCTATTAGTAAAGGCGTACTGAGATTAACTAACAATATTTAGATTTTCCTATATCTTTTGGGTGAAATAAAATGCCTACATGATAGATATTAATATTAAGTATAGTCAGTTGTCATTTACTAAGTTTTAATATATCCATCCTTTTTGGTTATATTTTCCCAAAATTGAGAAACTAAATAACTCCAATGACTGGATAACAAATCTTTTTTTAAATCAAATGGGTTTCTTGTGGGGCTCTTTTTTTTCTTTTGGCTTTTAATAAAATTGAAGGAGGACCTAACTGAGTTGTCAGCTGATACATTAATAGAATAATTTTTGAAGATGGAGTAGAATGTGATTTTTGAAATATCTCTTAGAAGAAGTTCAAAGGACTGAGTGCCCTTGGTGTAACAAAACGCCCGCTCTCTGTTTATGGGAACAGAGAGCTGTAGAACTTACATACGTACAAACGGAAACTATGAAGAGGGGTGAAGCTGCACCCATCTTACTGCGGCCGTCAGAAATACTCATCTGTGGACGAACCCACCCCTTTAAGAGAAGCGTTTCTAATGACATTTTACTTTTATATGTAACGATTATATAGCAAATCAACATTTGTAATATATTTATATTGTTGTGATCAATTGTGAACTAATAATAATTAAGCGGTAACTCCATTTTATCCAGATGAAAATGAATGCTTAATGATTCACAGTCACTAGAAATTTAAACAGTTACAAATTCCAATTTATATGCATACATCTGTGGCAGAGAAGTATAATTGAGCAATCAATTACTACCTTGAAGCACAGACTTTACATCAGAATAAAATTCTGTGGGAGAAGTAGAATGGAAATGTAGCTTTGAGAAGAAAAAAGAATGACACAGATGTCCCAAGCATTAAGCAAAAGTGGGGTTCACATCCTTTTTTAAATGAATGATGGAAGTTTTCATTCTGGGTCAGTTTGTTTCTCAAACACCAATATTAAAAAGCACCCTGGAAAGTATGTCTTTTGTGACTATTATAGCTTATGATGAAAAATTTACATATCAACCAAAAATGTGTGAGGAGTATCTAGCTTTCATTATTCTATGAGATCCAAGAGACCAGTTTGAAATCCACTGCTCCAGGAGATGTGGGTTTCTTGACACAAGACAGGACAGTTTTTCTGCTTCGTTTCTCTGAGCTTCTGTTAACAAGCAACTTGCCTCCCAGGGGCCACGTGGGACTAAATGCCACCTTTCCTCTGCCTGCGTGTTTGTAAGCTTGAGCAGCGGTCGAACCCTTTTAAGGTGGCACTAGTGGTGAAGAATCGCCTGCCAATGCAGCAGATGTAGGAAACGCAGGTTTGATCCCTGGGTTGGGAAGATCCCCTGGAGGAGGGCATGGCAGCCCACTCTGGTGTTCTTACCTGGGAAATCCCTCGAACAGAGGAGCCTGGCGGGCCACAGTCCATGGGATTGCAGAGTCTGACACAACTGAGCCACTGAGCATGCACGCATTCACACCCGGGTGACAAAGAGATTTTAAACATGAATGCAGACACCTTACTCTGGGAGCAGGATTTATTTTTAAAGTGGTCATCAAACGACCCTGGGATTACTTCCATTAATATTTAAAAAAATTTTTAACCGGAGTATAATTGCCATGTAACGCTGTGTTAGTTTCTGCTGTTTAACAGTGTGAATCCGCTGGAAGTGCACATACATCCCCGCCCACTCCTCCACGCCCACTCTGTGTCATCACAGAGCACCCAGCTGAGCTCCCTCTGCTACCCAGCAGCTTCCCACTAGTATCTACTTGACACGTGGGAGTGTGTACACATCAATGCTACTCTCTCAATTTGTCCCGTCCTGCAAGAATACACAGAAGAATTGTACAAAAAAGTTCTTCACGACCCAGATAATCACGATGAGATCACTCACCTAGAGCCAGACATTCTGGAATGTGAAGTCAAGTGGGCCTTAGGAAGCATCACTACGAACAAAGCTAGTGGAGGTGATGGAATTCCAGTTGAGCTATTTCAAATCCTAAAAGATGATGCTGTGAAAGTGCTGCACTCAATATGCCAGCAAATATGGAAAACTCAGCAGTGGCCACAAGACTGGAAAAGGTCAGTTTTCATTCCAATCCCAAAGAAAGGCAATGCCAAAGAATGCTCAAACTACCGCACAATTGCACTCATCTCACACGCTAGTAAAGTAATGCTCAAGATTCTCCAAGCCAGGCTTCAGGAATACGTGAACTGTGAACTTCCAGATGTTCAAGCCGGTTTTAGAAAAGGCAGAGGAACCAGAGATCAAATTGCCAACATCCGATGGATCATCGGAAAAGCAAGAGAGTTTCAGAAAAACATCTATTTCTGCTTTATTGACTATGCCAAAGCTTTTGACTGTGTGGATCACAATAAACTGTGGAAAATTATGAAAGAGATGGGAATACAAGACCACCTGACCTGCCTCTTGAGAAACCTATATGCAGGTCAGGAAGCAACAGTTAGAACTGGACATGGAACAACAGACCGGTTCCAAATAGGAAAAGGAGTATGTCAAGGCTGTATATTGTCACCCTGCTTATTTAACTTATATGCTGAGTACATCATGAGAAACGCTGGGCTGGAAGAAGCACAAGCTGGAATCAAGATTGCCAGGAGAAATATCAATCACCTCAGATATGCAGATTACACCACCCTTATGGCAGAAAGTGAAGAAGAACTAAAGAGCTTCTTGATGAAAGTGAAAGTGGAGAGTGAAAAAGTTGGCTTAAAGCTCAACATTCAGAAAACTAAGATCATGGCATCCGGTCCCATCACTTCATGGCAGATAGATGGGCAAACAGTGGAAACAGTGTCAGACTTTATTTTGGGGGGCTCCAAAATCACTGCAGATGGTGACTGCAGCCATGAAATGAAAAGACGCTTACTCCTTGGAAGGAAAGTTATGACCAACCTAGATAGCATATTAAAAAGCAGAGACATTACTTAGCCAACAAAGGTGTGTCTAGTCAAGACTATGGTTTTTCCAGTGGTCATGTATGGATGTGAGAGTTGGACGGTGAAGAAAGCTGAGCACCGAAGAATTGATGCTTTTGAACTGTGATGTTGGAGGAGACTCTTGAGAGTCCCTTGGACTGCAAGGAGATCCAACCAGTCGATCCTAAAGGAGATCAGTCCTGGGTGTTCATTGGAAGGCCTGATGTTGAAGCTGAAACTCCAATACTTTGGCCACCTGATGGGAAGAGCTGACTCATTGGAAGAGACCCTGACGGTGGGAAAGATTGAGGGCAGGAGGAGAAGGGGATGACAGAGGATGAGATGGCTGGATGGCATCACCGACTCGATGGACATGGGTTTAGGTGGACTCAGGGAGTTGGTGATGGACAGGGAGGCCTGGCGTGGTGTGGTTCATGGGGTTGCAAAGAGTCGGACATGACTGAGCGACTGAACTGAACTGAACTGAACTCCTTCCCCCACTGTGACCACAAGTCTTTTCTCTACGCCTGTGTCTCTATGCCTGCCCTACAAATAGGTTCATCAGTACCATTTTTCTAGATTCCATACATATGCATTAATGTACAATATTTGTTTTTCTCTGACTTACTTCACATTGTATAACAGAAATGTTTTTTTAAAGTTAGCAACAAAATGAAAATATGAGATTAATAAAATATCTATCGTAGAGCACTTACAGACCCCCATCACATCCTCGGACCCTCAGAGGTCCACGGCCCACTTTGAGAGGCAAACGATGATCTCAGCTGTCACCCACAACCTGACACATGCAAATCTTCCTAATTTAGGAGGTGCAGCAAGGGAAGGGCAGGGGGCCTGGCATGCTGCAGGCCATGGGGTCGCAAAGAGTCAGACACAACGGAGCGGCTGAACAACAACAAGAAGGCATGTAGGGAAGAGGGGTCACGGAAAGGTCTTTCCAGCTAATCCTCTCTAAGCAAGCCAGAGCGAAAGCATCTCCCAACTGCTCACCGTGCCTGGCAGAGTGCCCAGGGCTTGTGGGAAGACGCCATCATTTGTTAAAGCGATTGGAATAAAAGATCCAAGTCATTAAGTCACCCAGGATGAGCCTCTGATTATTACCTTTGTTTCTAAACACCCCAAGCACAGGCTACATGGGCTGTTGTTTCTATCACTCCCAGCTGAACCCTCTACAATGAGATTGCTGTGGTTCCTATAAATGGAAATACTGCATATGAGTTATACATGTTAAAGGCTTCCCTGGTGACTCAGTGGAAGAGCACCTGCTTGCCAATGCAGGAGGTGCACATTTGATTCCTGGGTCAGGAAGATCCCCTGGAGCAAGAAATGGCAACCCACTCCAATATCCTTGCCTGGGAAATCCCATGGACAGACAAGCCTGGAGGGCTACAGTCATACAGTTGCACAGAGTCGGACACAACTGAAGCAACTTAGCATGCACATAAATATTTAAATATAAAATAAAAAGATAAAGAGACACTGGGTTGAGTGCGGTTCTGGGAAACTCATCTTGAAGTCCTGGCAGCCCATCAGGCAGGCTTAGGTTGCATGCTTCTCTTGAGTGGTTTTGGAGGGAGCCAGTGGAGCCTGGAGTCACCATCACTAACCTTGGGATCCTGAATCTTTAGATGTTTTGCATGTGACTCTCTGCCTTGTCCTCCTAACAGCAGCTTCCAGGACCAGGTTTTCTGTAGAGAAAGGAATTTCCTCAGCCTCTTTTCCAAGCTTTTGATTACTACATATTTTCCTTAATAGAGGGTTTTCTCTTTAAGATGCCATCTAATTCCAACTGAGAGGTTTTGTTTTTTTAAAGTAAAGTCACATCTGCCCTATAATTTTTCAGCCCTATAAATATTTTATTTACTTTACCCTTGGGATTATAAGTGTACTTCGCCTATGACTTTTAGAATAATGGGAGGTTAGAACCTTGGAGTTCGTGTAATCCATGCTCCCGTCTGATGGAGGAGGAGACCGAGGGCCAGAGTGGGGCAAGGGTCCCCCAGATTCCAGAGCCAGGCTGTGCACTATTGAGGCTCCTGTGTCTCCTGAGTCCAGTGCTCCTTTCTGTGCAACTCAGCTAGGATATCCTGAGCTTTCAATATCCAAACAACTTCAGGTCTTCCAGCTACATTACCACATGTGCATATGTACATAGCCTATGTGCATCTGCAACAAACATTTTTCTGTGCCACGTGGTCTGAGGACTGAACACACAGGCTTTAGAACTACATTAGCTGGGCTTCCCTGGTGGTCCAGCAGCTAAGAGTCTGCGCCCCCGATGGAGAGGACCCAGGTTCAATCCCTGGTCAGAGAACTAGACCCCACATGGCACATACAACTAAGACCTGGCACAGCCAGATAAATATTTGTAAAAGACAAATAAAAATTTTAAAAAGAGAACTACATTAGCTTGGTTTACATCTTACCCTTCCAACTTACTTGCTCTCTGGCTTGAGAAAGTCACTTAACTTCTCTGAGCCTCAGCTTTCTCCTTTTCCGAATGGCTGTGAAGGCACGCTCGCTTCAGGAGCGCAGAGACACCGCGGCTGTGAAGGGGTTAAGTGAGCCAATGTGCACGCGGTTTTAGCACAGCGTCTGGCACAAAAGAAGCCCTCAATAAATAATAGCTGTTCTTCTGTCATTACCTTCTAAAATATAAACTCACTCACGGCTTTGGGAATAAAATTCTTTGAGAATTCTAAAGGCTTTTAAAGATGTAATCCCTTTCCTGTAACTTGACTTCTTCCCGAGTCCTTCCGGAACACAGCGTGGTGTCATATGCACACACTGATGCACAGTCTCCTGCAAGCAGAGCAGCGGGCCTCCCGGCCTTCAGTAACCCAGCAAGCAGCCCGTTTTTGGTGTCAGCGCTGCTCTTAAGAAACAAGGGATGGACACATCATTTGAAAAAAGACAAAAGATTCTGTTGGATTTAAGAACTAACCTTACTCATTCGGGCTTTAGGACTTTTCTGCTACACTCGAGTTTTTTCATGCTTGACTAACTTTGTTTTTCTTTCTTTCCTTTTCTTCACTTTTAAGTGACGGAATACCACTTCTAAGTTACAGAACTTCCAAATAGTTGTGAACTGAAACCTCTGAACCCAAAGGGGCAAAACTGGGTTGAACAGGAAGGAGCAGCGGACCCCACAGCGCCCGAAGGCTGGAAATAAATCACTGCGGCCCCCAACCCTCCTGGCGGCCTCCAGTTCTCACACCTGGAGGAACCACTTTGAACTCTCCTAGCTGCTGCTTCTGGCAACCGCCTTCCCATTATTACATAATATGCTTATATGGTTTGTTCTTGATTTATCCGTCTTTGATGGTATCGATTCTCTGTTATGATGGATCACTATTTTAAATTAAAGCACATTATTATGACTATGTGAATATTACTCATGTCTTTCCAAACACTCCATCAGTGCTGCCACCTGACCCTCGTGATCTGTTGTTAGTCCCTCAGTCGTGTCCGACTCTTTCGGGGCCCCATGGACTGTAGCCCGCCAGGCTCCTCTCTCCATGGGATTTCCCAGGCAAGAATACAGGAGTGGGTTGTCATTCCCTTCTCTGGGGGATCTTCCCAACCCAGGGATCGAACCCAGGTCTCCTGCATTGGCAGGGGGTTCTTTACTACTGAGCCACCAGGGAAGCCCCACCCTGGTGACCTACCGTCTCAGATATTCTGGGGAGCCTCCTTTTACTTCAGGGTCTCTTCTCCCTGAACCATCTGTCCTCCTGCCCCGGGTTAGTCTGCTGCTCTTCTGTTTTCTGGAAACTTCTCTTCACCCTTTTCCTGGGTTACATCCACTTTCCAGTATCTTAGTTCATTGTCTTCCCTGGTTTAGCCCTTCATCTGTCTAAATGAGCATAAATGTCACTCAATTCCTATGCCAAAATGAATGAAAGGTAGAGATTCTGAGTCCTAGGATGTCTGAAAATCTCTTTTGCCTCACATTTGAGCCAGTTTGATTATCAGAGGGCCAACTTCTAGACTGAATGCATTTTTCTGAGGATTTGAAACACATTACTCCCCCTTTTTTTGCACATAATGTTGAATAGGGCCTCCCTGGTAGCTCAAATGTTAAAAAAAAAAAAAAAAAAAAATCTGCCTGCAATGCAGGAGACCGGGATTTGATCTCTGGGTGGGGAAGACTCTCTGGAGAATGGAAAGGCAACCCACTCCAGTATTCTTGCCTGGAGAATCCCACGGGCAGAGGGGCCTGGCGGATTATAGTCCATAGGGTTGCAAAGAGTCGGACACACGTGAACGACACACATGTTGAAAAGCTGGATACCATGCTTGTTTTTTCCTGGAAAATGTTTAGAAACATCCCTTTACCTCTGCTCTTCACAGCAGCTACCTGGGCGTGTGGATCATTTCTGCGACATTTATTCAGTTCCCTGGCAGCTGTGAGAGGCAGACCCGTGTCTGAGTTGCATGCTACCTTACTGTAAGATGGGCAGCGGAGAGGAAGAGAAACAGCGTGGCGTTTGAAAGCCCTGGGCTTCAGTGGCGCAGCTGACCCAGCCCCTGGGCCGTGGGCCGTCCCCTAACTTGTCTAGGCCTCAAGGTGCCCACCTGTAGAAAGGTGGGAGCAGTCCAAGCCCGTGAATCGTGGAGAATCGCACGAGGGAACACTTTTGCCTGGCTGTTTTCCTGGGCCTCAATTCTTAAGCCAGGTACGGAAAAGGTCCCCGATGTCAGATATTAAATTAGATTTCCTCGGGAAAGACTATTGAGAGGGCTGAAGCCCATGCTAAGCTTTTGAAAACACAGTTTTTGCCATTGGTTTTTAAAATATTTGTTTGTTTATGACTGCGCCGGGTCTCCGTGGCAACACTCGAGCGTCTCTCTGGTTGTGGAGCGAAGGCTTCGAGGCCCCGAGGCGTGTGAGGTCTTGGTTCCCCGACCAGGGGTTGAACCTGCGTCTCCTACACTGAAGGCAGATTTTAACCACTGCACCACCGGGCAAGTCCTCGAAAACATAATTTTGAGAAATGAATTGTCTTGTTTCCCTGTTTCCCACTACCCTGTGTCTACCCAGGCCTTCCTCACCAATGTCTCTGCTGGGCTTCCGTGACCAAGGAGGAGGCTGCCACAGAAGGGTGGTCCCGTGGCTACAGGTTCTGGGGTCAAGGCCCTGGGTCTTTCACTCATATTATCTAGGGCCTGGTGTTTTAGAATTACACTCAAAACACAGGGTAGGTTGGGTACCCTGGGTGCTTGTGTTTTGAAATTTGTAAATGGCCTACTTGGTTCCGAGTCAATTTTTGTGTTGAGGTGAAGCTAATTAGAGCTGAGCTGAAGACGGCGTGGACACCAGGACACTCATTCCTGCAGGCCTGTTGCTTGTACCACTCCAGTGTTAGGCCTGACCTCTAACGGATATTTCCTCCTGCTCATTCAGCCCTGGACAAAGGCTGGACTCGGGACACTGTGGAGAGTGCCCCAGCATCAGGACGAGGGACCCCAAGGGGGGCCGTCACACCAATGACTATGTCACGCTTTACCTAAAAGCTTGCACATTTTCTGGGATGGCCTGAGCACTGTATTTTATCCTTCTGTCTGGTTCCAGGTATTTGGGGACAGATGACTAATATTTTCTAAGGTTGTACTGGTGGTGGTAGTTGCTCAGACATGTACGACTCTTTGTGGCCCCATGGACTGTAGCCCACCAGGCTCCTCTGTCCATGGAATTCTCCAGGGAAGAATATTGGAGTGGGTAACCATTCCCTTCTCCAGGGGATCTTCCAAAGCCAGGGATGGAATCGGGGTCTCCTGCATTACAGGCAGATTCTTTACCATCTGAGCCACTGGGGAAGCCCAGATTATACATATATGTGCATAAATATCTTTTTCCCTCCAGCCTTGAACTTAAATATTAAAGATGACAACCTTATTATTGTTAGAAAGTGTAAGTAAAAGAAAATTCTCGTTTTGTGCACCCAAGCAGAATGACTTCATCAATTTCTCCTTGACTTGCACAAAGGGAATTTGAAGTTAGAGTTCATGCTTTAGGAGGCATTATGTAGGAGACTTTTTTTTTTAATCCCACACTGCACATCAAACTGACTTTTTATTCAACCGTGAATGATACGGGGATAATTAAGATAAGCCTCTAAAATACTGTATGAAGACAAACAGAAATTTCACTTATATAATTAAAAGAGAAATTTTCATAGTGTTTATTGCCAGTGAATGCATTATATAATTGTTTGTCATTATAATTATTGGCGGGCATCATGACTATACAGCACTTTTCAATTCACCCATTTTCCATAATATAGAGAAAACTGGTTCATCTAAACAGAAGAAAACAAAAAACAAAAGAAAGAAAACAGGGCTTGACTGTAGGTGTCCTCTGAAAGAATGATGTCCTTTCAGCCGCGACTTGCAGTGAACTTAGCCGATTCTCAGCTTGGTTTATGCTTTTTTTCTGTTTCTTTCAAGGTTATTTCAGGTTTCAACTCTGACGAAGCTCAGCTTTACTCTATCTGGGTGGAATGGAAAGGATTTGGGAGTGTGGGAGCAACTGAAAAAAAATGCAACACAGCAGGACAGAATCTGCTGAAAAGACAGTAATGCTGGTGGGTGCGGTGATGATGCCTGGGGCCTTGCTCCTCAAATATGGACCCAAACACCTACATCCTTCAGGGGGTCTTGTTAGGAATGCAGACTCTCTGGCCAACAGGCACGTGAAAAGACGTTTAATACTGTTAATCGTCAGAGAAATGCAAATCGAAACCACAATGAGATATCACCTCACACCTGTCAGAATGGCCATCATCAGAAAGAGCACAGGTAACAGGTGCTGGTGAGGGTGTGGGGAAAAGAGAGCCCTGGGCACTGTTGGTGGAGTGCAGATCGGTACAGCCGCTGTGGAACCGTATGGATGGTCCTCAAAAAACTAACAGCAGTACTACTACGTGACTCAGCGACCCCACGCCTGGGCGTAAAGCGCAAGTGTGAGTTGTTCAGTCATGTCCAACTCTATGTGACCCCCTGGATTGTGGCTGCCAGTATATATTTCTGGAAAAAAAAAAACAATAATTCAACACCCCAATGTTCATAGCAGCATTACTTACAATAGCCAAGATATTGAAGCAATCTAGATGTCCATCAACAGATGAGTGGGTAAAGAAGATGTGGTGTATATACACACAACGGTCAAAAAAAATGAAATTTTGCCCATTTGCAACAACATGGATGGACTTGCAGGCTATTGCTTAGTGAAATAAGTCAGAGAAAGACAAATACTGTATGACATCACATATGTGGAATCTAAAAAATACAACAAACTAGTGAATATAACAAAAAAGAAACAGATTCACAGAGAACAAACTAGTGGTTACCAGTGAGGAGAGAGAAAGGAGGAGGGGCAGACAGGAGGAGGGGCTTGAGAGGCACAAAACACTAGTGCAGTTCAGGTCAGCTCAGGTCAGTCACCCAGTCTCATCCAGCTCTCTGCAACCCCATGGACTATAGCACACCAGGCCTCCCTGTCCATCACCAACTCCCAGAGCCTGGACATGAGGTCAACCTCATGTCCATTGAGTCGGTGATGCCATCCAACCATCCCATCCTGTCGCCCACTTCTCCTCCTGCCCTCAATCTTTCCCAGCATCAGGGTCTTTTCAAGTGAGTCAATTCTTCACATCGGGTGGCCAAAGTATTGGAGTTTCAGCTTCAGCATCAGTCCTTCCAATGAACATTCAGGACTGATCTCCTTTAGGATAGATTGATTGGATCTCATTGCAGTCCAAGGGACTCTCAAGAGTCTTCTCCAACACCACAGTTCAAAAGCATCACTTCTTTGGCACTCAGTTTTCTTTATGGTTCAACTCTCACATCCATACACGACTACTGGAAAAACCATAGCTTTGACTATATGGACCTTTGTAGGCAAAGTAATGTCTCTGCTTTTTAATATGCTGTCTAGGTTGATCATAGTATAAAGCAAATAAGCTGCAAGGATTCCCTGTATTGCACAGCACAGAGGAAAAAGCCAATATTTCATAACCATAAATGGAATATAACCTTTAAAAATTGTGAATCACTATGTTGTACACTTGAAAGTTACAATTTTGTACATCAGCTACACATCCAAAAAAAAAAGTTTGAGGGGTTTCCTGGTGTCAGGACTTCCCAGGTGGCGCTAATGGTAAAGAAACTGCTTGCCAATTCAGGAGACGTAAGAGACTCAGGTTCAATCCCTGGGTCGGGAAGATCCCCTGGAGAAGGAAATGGCACCTCACTCCAGTATTCTTGCCTGGAGAATCCCATGGACAGAGGAGCCTGGAGGGCTACAGTCCACGGGGTTGCAGAGTCGGACACAACTGAAGTGACTTCGGACACACACACACACACACACACACACACACACACACACACACACACTGGTGTCTCAGTGGTAAAGAATCTGCCTGCCAGTGTAGGAGACACAGGTTCAACCCCTGGTCTGGGAAGATCCCACATGCCGTGAAGCAACCAAGCCCGTGTGCCACAACGGCGGGTCCGTGCCCTAGAGCCGGGGGCCTCAGTGCAGAGCTCACATCTGTAGCTCCTGAAGCCCGGGTAACAAGAGAAGTTACTGCAGTGAGAAGCCCGCAAACCACAACTCAACGCAACTCACGAAAAGCCTGCACAGCAATGAAGACCCTAGAACAGCCAAGAATAGATAAATAATATAATTTTAAAAAGCTTGAGCAGCACTGATTTAGATCAGAAGTCAACAAACAGTAGCCATGGGCCAGACCCAGCCCAGCCCCTATTTTTGTATGGCCCATTGCTAAGGATGCTTTTTACCATTTTGAGTAGCTGACTATTTATTCAAAAAAGATTATTATTTTATGACATGTGAAAATTATATGAAATTCACATTTCAACATCCATAAATAAAGTTTACTTGAAATATTTTTTAAAAAAAGAATCTGCCATAAAGCCAAGGCAATAGTTAAATAAACCATAAAATGAAAAAAAAACAATTCTTATGTAAAAGTCACAGACTACATATGCAAATATAGTTTTGTTATTAAAAAAAACTTAGGAATAGACTCACAGACATAGAAAACAAACATATGGTTAACAAAGCAGAAAGGGCAGAAATAAATTAGGAGTTTGGGACTAATGGATACACCCACTACTACATACAAAATAGATAAACACACAAGAACCTACTGGATAGTATAGCACAGGGACCTATATTCAATATTTTGTAATAACCTATAATGAGAAACAGTCAGAAAAGAATATATGGATAACTGAATCACCTTGCTGTACACGAGAAACTAACACAGCATTGTAAATCAACAGTACTTCAATGAAAATAAATAAGTAAATAAGATAAGACAGGAATAGGAAAAAAAGAAATGCCGATTCTCGGGCGCCACCCAGACCTAATGAGTCAGATTCTGCGTCTTCACAAAACAGTCATTAGCTCATGAGCAGCGCTGCATTTTGCTTTCTGTTTGAGATCAGCTAATTCAAACATTTTATCAAAGAAGGAATGGCTTTATCTAAGTCACTGGTGGGCAACAAGGTCACTCGCTGTTGCTGATAATACCCTCCAGTGAGCTGGTTAACCCTGCTTCACCTGTACTTACAGCACCCTTTCAAATTCCTAATGCTGTCTATCTGTGTTTGTTTTCTTCTGGATAAATATCTCTAGATTCTTATTTTGTTTCCCCTACCCCAAAACAACTTTGTCGATCCTCTCATATATATGTTCTATTTCATTAATTTCTTTTTACACTTTTAATTAGTTTTTTTATTGGAGTGCCGCCGCTTTACAGTCTTGGGTTCATTTCTGCTCTGCAGCAAAGTGAGTCGGCTGTATGTACACATATGTCCCCTCTCCTTGGATTTCCTTCCCATCTATGTCCTCATAGAGCACTGAGTGGAGTTCCCTGTGCTAAATCAGGAGCCCCTGGTGGCTCAGATGGTAAAGAGTCTGCCTGCAGTGCGAGAGACCCAGGTTCGATCCCTGGGTTTGGAAGACCCAGGAAGATCCTGTGTTGGGAAGATCCCCTGGAGAAGGCAATGGCAACCCACTCCAGTATTCTTGCCTGGAGAATCTTATGGATGGAGGCGCCTGGTGGGCTGCCGTCCATGGGGTCACAAAGAGTTGATCACGACTGAGTGACTTCACTTTCACTTTCTTTCAGGGTTCCCTGTGCTAAACAGTAGGTTCTCTTTAGCTATCTGTTTTATACATGGTCAATCCCAATTCCCCAATCCACCCCACCCCCTTCTCCCCCTGGTAGCCATATGTTTATTCTCTGCACCCGTGTCTCTGTTTCTGCTTTGGAAACAAGTTAATCTGTACCATTTTTCCAGATTCCACATATGCACATTAATATATGATATTTGTTTTTCTATTTCATTCATTTCTGTTTTACCTCTATTATCTTTCTACTGTCTTTGGGTTTATGTTGCTATTTTTTCCCCTAAATCTTTTTTGTTTATTTTTTTATTTGATTTATTTATCTTTAATTGGAGGATAAATGCCTTATGATATTTTGTTGGTTTTTGCCGTACAACAACGTGAACCAGCCATGAGTATACATATATCCCCTTTCTCTAATTCTTGAGCTGGCTCTTTTTATTAAGTCTTAGATTTTATTTCCTAACATAAACATCTGAAGTTATAAGTGTTCTCTAAGTACCACTTTAGCTGCATCTGGTACATTTTGGTACATAATTTTTAGTTACTGCTTAGTTCTAAATATTTTCATTCTATTGTGATTTTTAATTTTTATTTATTTTTATTTTTGGCTGTGCTGGGTCTTCATTGCTGTGCAGGCTTTTCTCTAGTTGCAGCGAGTGGGGGCTGCGCTCTAGTAGCGTAGCAGGCTTCTCATTGTGGTGGCTTCTCTTATCGAGGACCATGTATTCTGCAAGTGCAATTTTTGTTGGCTTTTCTTTATGTAAACTCACATCCAGGAAGGAGATGATATTTGCAACAGAACTAGTTCTATTAGAAACAGTTGCCCTTAGAAGTTTTGAAATGCGCTGGAAAACTAAGCACTAGGATTTCTGAAGAAGCGCCACCAGTGTGAGTCTGAAACAGTTCTCAGTGTCAAACAAGAAGGGGAAGGACAATGGTGTGGCTTGCTTTCAACTCTTATCAAGCTCAAGACCACTCTTCTATAGCAATAAATATTTTGCAATCCCCTTTTGTTACGCTGAAATGAAATTCACAGGCAATATACCTACCCAAGTGCATATGTGAAAAAAAAAAAAGGGATAGAATGGCCTGACTATAACATTAAACAAGTCAAATAGGATAAAAATCCTAAGTATTTTTAATCCATTCATGTCCAGTGGGGAAAACAAACCCCTCTAGGTATTTCAAACAGAAGTAAATTAATCCAGGGAACTGGTTATAAAGGTTTGGGAAGGGCTGAAGAGCAGAGAGGAAGCCAGGCTGGTCCAGGGTCAGGAGCGACATGGAGTCACCATCCCCCAGAAGCAGGAGGGAGGAGAGCGATGCGGGGCCTCCTGTGGCCGGGCGCTGCAGCCGCCACCACGCACAGCAGGAGGCCCAGAGCCTGGGAACCACTGGCTCCCCGCGCTCCTCTCCCAGCCTCCCCAGTGTTTCCTGCTGGCAAACGCTCAACGCAGCCAGATGGGGAGGAATCTAGAAGATATAACTTGGAGGTTTCTGACCCCGGAGATGGAGAGCAGGGCTTGGAAGGGGCTACAGAGCTGACAGATAACAGTTGCAACTTGCAAATTTTCAGGTGCAACTACATTTGAAGATATAATGAAGAAACCAGATGCTTGAATCTACTTTTAAATAAGTTGGACTTAACAGAAGCAAGATAAGGTACCACTATGTTTGTAGATACTTTCTGCATCTGACGTTGCAAATAAAAGGCTGATAAAGTGTCTAGTCAAGGCTATGGTTTTTCCAGTGGTCATGTATGGATGTGAGAGTTGGACGGTGAAGAAAGCTGAGAGCTGCAGAATTGATGCTTTTGAACTCTGGTGTTGGAGAAGACTCTTGAGAGTCCCTTGGACTGCAAGGAGATCCAATCAGTCCATCCTAAAGGAGATCAATCCTGGGTGTTCATTGGAAGGTCTGATGTTGAAGCTGAAACTCCAATACTTTGGCCACCTCATGCGAAGGGTTGACTCATTGGAAAAGACCCTGATGCTGGGTAGGATTGGGTGCAGGAGGAGAAGGGGACGACAGAGGATGAGATGGCTGGATGGCATCACCAACTAGATGGACATGGGTTTGGGTGGACTCCGGGAGTTGGTGATGGACAGAGAGGCCTGGCATGCTGCAATTCATGGGGTTGCAAAGAGTCGGACACGACTGACCGACTGAACTGAACTGAAAGTGTATTTCCCTGTAATGTGTATACATGCTAAGCTGCTTCAGTCGTGTCCAACTCTTTGTGACCCCACGGACTGTAGCCCACCAGGCTCCTCTGTCCATGGGATTCTCCAGGCAAGAATATTGGAGTGGGTTGTCATGCCCTCACGCCCTCCTCCAGAGGATCTTCCTGACCCAGGGATCGAACCCACGTCTCTTACGTCTCCTGCATTGGGAGGTAGGCTCTATACCACTAGCCCACCTGGGGTTCCCTGTGTGTACACTCACTATAGATGCAACAACTACAGTACAGATAGACCCAGGTGGCTAGAATACTGACTCAGATGTTGGGAGTGGCTTTCCTATTGCTGATGAGGTTTTCCAAACGGTTGAGTTGAAAACTCATAGTAAAAAGTATAAACAAAACTCACTAGTTGCATTGCTATAAAATTCAATGTATACTAAAACCAGGCCAAAAAGCTTTGAGGTTAAATGTAAAAAGGAGTTGGGTCTTGGGCTGAAATCATTTTAAGATTTTTTTTCCCACTGTTGTAAATATCCACCAAGACATGCAAAATTTGAGCTGGATTAAGCTTTGCAGAACACCTAATTTCTGGTCCCTTGCCTTCCAAGTGCCAGCTATGCACCCCTCCCCAATTCTCTGCAATCCCACCGTGACTGTGACAGCTGAACATGCCTCCACTGGTTTCCAGTCCTCTCCTAAGTGGCAGTACTGCTCCTCTTAAGACCACTGAGGCAGCTGTAAGCTTTTGACATGGAAACATCATGAGCTATTGAATGAAAAGGAGTTTCTAGAACAGTATTACAGGATGACAAAGGATGAGATGGTTGGATGGCATCATCAACTCAATGGACATGAGTCTGAGCAAACTCCAGGAGACGGTGAAGGACAGGGAAGCCTGGCGTGCTGCAGTCCATGGGGTCGCAAAGAGTCGGACATGACTGAGCAACTGAACCACAAATTACAGGATGATTGTCTTTGATTATTTCAGAAAGTACTTATACATACATGTGAGAAAAGATTTAGCATATAGAAATCAAAGTGTTTAACAACAGTTATCTCTGAGGTTGGAATTTGAGGAATAATTTTTTTTCTTTTATCTTGTTGTTGTTCAGTCTTTGGGACCCCACTGACTGAAGCACGCCAGGCCTCCCTGTCCATCACCAACTCCCAGAGTTTACCCAAACTCATGTCCATTGAGTCGGTGATGCCATCCAACCATCTCAGCCTCTGTTGTCCCCTTCTCCTCCTACCTTCAATCTTTCCCAACATCAAAGTCTCTTCCAATGAGTTGGCTCTTTGCATCAGGTCCTTCCAATGAATATTCAGGATTTTTACAATTTTCTTCTTGGGAAATTGTAAAATGCATTCAACAATAAAACCAAAAACCAACAGGTCAGGCCAGGCACACATATGAGTGAGGATCCTTCTTGGATCAGAGGACCAGTCAGCCCTCAAATCTATCAATAATGGCTGGCAGCTCGACACAGGTACCTGCCACAAGCATTTGCTCAAACTCTGGTCCACCCAGAAACGCTACCTCCTTCTTGCGCATAAACCGTTCTTTGATGTTTACTGAGCCTCCAGAATAGTGAGCAGGGCCTTTCCTTGGACAGGTGCCACTGGTCCAAATTAGGTCATGCTGTATTATACTGTTGGCTTTATAGCATAGGGTTTTCCGTAAGAATCAGAGCCCCCACTGAACTAAGCACTTTGTGATGTGCAAACAATTCATCCTCACGCCTGCACCATGAATCTCAGGTATAAATCCCCTAATGGGGAGACCTAGTCCCAGTCTCAGACAACCACTTCCCTCCATGTGCCAAGTCACGGTGGCAGCACCAGTGAGATGCCTCGAGGCAGGTGGGTTGCAGGCTGGATGTTAGTGGCAAGCCTGTCACTGGGGGCCCTACCAGGGAACGAGGAAGGATGATAGGGTGGGAACACCCATGTGGTGCTGTTGGCAGGTAGCCCGTTGGGATTCGACCCAACACATGGTCTCCAAACCCAGCCCCCAAGACCTCTGCCTTGCATGGGGCCTTGCGTGTGGATCACCAGGCGGGGCTCTACCTGATGCAAACACATCCCTTAAGCCTGAACGCCTGGACCAAGACCAGGGATGGTTTCCAGATGTGGGCCTCGCATCTGGGCCAGCCATCAGAAGGCTGCTTATTTGAACAAAGACCGTAAGAACTGAAAGAGCCCCAAGGTCCAAAGAAGGCTGCCAAGACCTTGCGAGCAGATGAGTGCAGAGCAGACCTTAATTTATGGCTCCAGGAGAGGAAGAAACCCGGGTTTTGTGGCCACATCAACGCATGTGAAGCTAGAGCGTCTGCTCTTACAGGACAGGCGACGGCTTCATCCACGGCATTACAATCAGGGGCTTAGACTCCAGCAAGAGTGGAATTCTGGGCTGAGGATGGGCTTCCGTTTATGACATCCCATCTCTTGACTCCCTGCCCCTTTACACACCATCCCATAACCCGTATTCTCTGGACATATTTTTGAAACACAGAATTTTACAGCTTTTCAGCGTCGTGGCCCCTTTAGTGCACCATGCCCCGTGGACACACTTCCTTCTGTTCATAACCTGTCATGGCACTCCGGTCGAGGTCGCTGCCTAGCCCCGGCTCTGTGTGGGCCTTAAGGACAAGGTCCCCACGGAGGACAGGGGCCCCGAGGACAGCTGTGCCCCGGGGCAAGTCCAGACCCAGGAAGGGCAGGAGCGCGTGCCCACTGAAGGGGGCAGCCTCGTGGGGTCTCAAGATCAGCTCGTGGGTGGCAGAGGAGCGCCAACGTCCTTCGGCGCGCTGGTGCCTGTCTGTCCCATTACCGCGGGGTTCACACGCAGGATCTGTATTTTACCATCGGTGATGCCGTGCGGAAGTTACCGAAAGCTTCTGGCCCTGTTTTGGGGGTACGAAGCAAGGATAAGTGTCCTTTCACAGAGTTAAGGATTCAGTGAGACACTGAATACAGAGTCTTGGCACTTTCTGTCACTTCTGGAGCACCTTCTGCATGCCGGGCACCGTTCTGTGGTTTGAGGATGTAATAGAAAACTAGACTAAAAAATACCTCCACCCTCACAGAACTTCTGCTGCGGAGAAGGAGAAACTATGAAGGAAACAAACATGGAAAGTGACTCTTAGAAGGAAGGGGTGGTCCCCGGGGTGTCAAGTCCAGGTGAGGAGAGGGAGGATCCGTATGCGAGGACCTACCTCACGGGCCTGTGGCCTCAGGCCCCGTGAGCACCGCACAAACTAGACTCTTGCAAGGCTGATGCTTCAGGGAGAAGAGGCTGGAAAATCTCTGCTCCTTGGCCCAGGAAAAGACTAGGAAGTGTATGCCCAGGGTATGCATTTCCTGAATGAGGGGAAAGTGTCTCCTGGTTGAAAACAAAATGAGTTTGGAAGTCCCTCAAACTATTATACACAGACTTGGTAGGAGACCCAGCAATTGCACTCTGAGGTACTGACTCCAAAGAACTGAAAACAGGGGCTTGGGTCCAGTGTTCACAGCAGCACTGGTCACAGGAGGAAGCCATCCAGTGGTCCATCAACAGGTGAGTGGGTACCCAAAAGGTGGAACATGAGTACAATGGAATATTAGTGAGCAAGTACGATAGAATATTACTGAACAAGTGTACAACGGAGCATTACTGAACCTTCACAAGGAGTGAAATTCTGATACACAATAGACGTGGATGAACCTTGAGCACATTATTATATGAAATAAGCCAGACACAAAAGGACAACTGGTGTACAATTCCATGCATACGAGGTACGCAGAACAGTCAAATTTGTGGGCAGCAAGTACACAATGGTTACCAGGGTCTAGGGGAGGAGGAATGGGGAGTTATCGCTGAATGAGACTGGAGTTGCTGTTTGGGATGATGGAAAAGTTCTGTAAGTAGGTCATGGCGATGGCTGCCGAGTATTGTGAACACTGAAAGCCACTGTACTGCACACTGGAAAATAGAACAATATGGTAAATTTTATGTTATGTACTTTTTACCATAATAAGAACAAGAGAAATAAGTCAAAATAAAGTGATTTACCCCAAATCTTAGAGCTAGGGGAGTTTCAGTTGCTGAACCTGGAACCCTGGGATCCAGTTCCCCGGCCCAGCTTTCTCCAGAAATAGAAAGTGAAAGTGTTAGTTGCTCTGTTGAGTCCAACTCTTTACAGCTCCATGGACTGTAGCCCGCTAGGCTCCTCTGTTCACGGAACTAGAAACCACCCTCTTAACAGCGGCCAGCAGTTACAGCAGCAGCAGTGGTACCGGAAGTCGTCAGTTCTCTTCCTCTATTCCTCCTTAACTGTCTTTCCTGTCCTCCCTCTACATCTCTTCTTAGGTGTGGAGTGGTCATTAAGCGATCAGGGCCATGGACAGAGGAGCCTGGTAGGCTACAGTCAGTGGGATCGCAAAGAGTTGTACACAACTGAGCAACTTCACTTTCACTTTCAGTCATTAAGTGAGGGCTTCCCAGGTGGTTCAGTGGTGAAGAATCTGTCTGCCAATGCAGGATCTCCTGGAGGAGGGCATGGCAACCCACTGCAGTATTCTTGCCTGGAGAATCTCATGGACAGAGGAGCTTGGAAGGCTAATCCATAGGGTTGCAAAAGAGTGGGACACGACTGAGAGACCAAACAGCAGCAGCAGCCGTCGTTGACTGAGACCACTCTGTATACTGACCAGGAGCCTGCGCCCTGGAGTCGGGCTACCTGAGTTCAGGTCCCAGCTCTGCCACATCCTGGGTGGGTAGTTTGGGGCAAGTCTCTTAAACTCTCTGTTCTTCGGTGTCCCCACCTGTAAGGAGGGGTAACGGCAGAGTCTCCAAGCCTGGCGTTGTTAGGGCTGCGTGCGTGTTTCCACTGTTAACGCCACAGGGCTAAAAGAGCTGCCTCAGAGGGAGGCTCTCTGGCCAGCGCAGAAGCTTGTTGGACTCTTACACCCCTTCTGCATGATTCTTACAGCCCCAGGACTCTTCTAGAATGCTGCACCTGAGCCAAGAGGAACAGCCAAGATGCACATCCTTACTTACTCAGGGATGTCCAGTGACCTCCAAGTTTCTGCCCCAGTTTCAGGACACAGTTCATAAACTACTAGGCTGTGATGAGAGTGAAAGTGTTAGTTGCACAATCGTGTCCAATCCTTTGCGACCCCACGGACTGTAGCCCGCCAGGCTCCTCTGTCCATGGGATTTTCCAGGCAAGAACACTGGAGTGGGTTGCCATTCCCTTCTCCAGGGGATCTTCCTGACCCAGGGGTCGAGCTAGGGTGTCCTGCATTGCAGGCAGATTCTTTACCGTCTGAGCCACCAGGGAAGCCCTAGGCTGTGATGAGTGCCGTTTAAAAACCAACACAACATTGAAAAGCAATTTTCCTCCAGTTAAAAAAGTAAACAGACAGAATGCGAGACAGAATAAGAGACACAGCATGGAACAATTTTATGGACTCTGAGGGAGAAGGTGAGGGTGGGACGTTCTGGGAGAATAGCATTGAAACATGTATATTATCATATGTGAAACAGAACACCATTCCATGTTCGATGCATGTGACAAGGGCTCAGGGCCGGGGCAATGGGATGATCCAGAAGGATGGGATGGGGAGGGAGGTGGGTGGGGGGTCCAGGAAGGGGAACACATGTAAACCCATGGCTGATTCATGTCAATGTATGGCAAAAACTATTACAATTTTGTAAAGTTTAGCCCCCAACTAAAATAAATAAATTTATAAAAAAAAAAAAAAAAAGTAAACAAAAAAAATTTTTTTAAAAAGTATAAATTAAAAATTGATCTGCTTCAGATCTGCAGCCTAATAAATGGTGGACTTTGACAATAAAAATGAAACCACTCTATTGCTAACAAGACAAAACAAAACTGACGTGTACACAGAATGGTCCACACACTGGGAAGCACATCTCCTGCCATTATCAGTGCTGCCCCCTCTGGGCAGTCAGAGACCTGCAGCCCAAGTCGCCCACTGTGGGGGCTGGGGGTGCTGCAGGCACAGGCCTGACCATATTATGTTTCCCCGACATAAGCCCGCTCCCGATTCTGTTCCCTCTGTTCTCACTAAATGGATTTGTGAGATACTTACAGTGCTCCTGTTCCCATGAAATGAGGCTTAAAGAAAAGAAAAGAAAAAAGGCAGCCAGCCCCTGAGGACCCAAGGAGCTGCCGGACCGTCTGGGTGCTGGGGCCGGCCCCGGGCTCCTGGAGGCCTGAGAGTGCTCCCTCCTGGAGGACATCACTGTCCCTGCTTCACCAGCCTGTGACTCGATGTCTAGAGGCCCGGCGATGAGACCAGTATGCTCCACTCCACTCTTTAAGGCCTTCCCAAGTGGCTCAGCGGTAAAGAACCCGCCGGCAATGCTGGAGACACAGGGGACAGGTTCTCTCCCTGGGTCAGGAAAATCCCCTGGAGGAGGGCATGGCAACCCACTCCAGTATTGTCACCTGGAGAATCCCATGGACAGAGGAGCCTGGCGGGCTACAGCCTACGGGGTCGCACAGAGTTGGACACAACTGAGCTTGCACACAGTTTAAACTTTTGCATGGAAAGGAAAAAAAACACTGTAGGCTAATTTTTTCTAAATGACAAATGTAAAAAAAAAAAATTCTTGCAGTTCATATGATAAATCAGGGATAAAAGTTCCTAATACAGAAAAGAGCACCTAGAAATAAGATGAAAGAAAGAGAAAGAATCCAATAGAAAATGCGGGCAACATGGACAGAAAGCACCCCTGAAACACACTTTCATCCACTGCATTGGCAAAAATCCTAGTTTTTGATACCACACTCTGTCAGCTGGTCTGTGGAGAGACAGGCACTGTGGAATGTTGTTGGTGGCATGTGAACTGGTATTTCCATTATGGAGGGGACTGTGTCTCATCCATCAAAAATCACAAATATGTGGGGAATTCCCTGGTGGTCCAGTGGTTAGGACTCTGTGCTTTCACTGCCGAGGGCCCAGGTTCAATCCCTGGTCGGGGAGCTGAGATCTCGCAAGCTGTGTGGTGTGGCCAAAAAAAAAAAATTATAAATACATGATCGCTCTTCTGAGAATGCATCCTGTGGCGCGGGCATGCACATACGCAAGAGATTGCTCACCGCCACCTTGCCTGTGAAGCAAACTGCGCCCAGCAGGGGGCTCTGCCTAGACCTGGTGCCTCCCTGGGGGGCCCACTTTGCTGCTGAAACCACGGATGCGAAAGCGCTCTACTGCGTCTCTTGAGAAAAATAAGTGAGCTTCAGGACAGTGCATATAATTTGCCACTTTGTGTAGCAAAAGGGGTGGGAGATAAGAATTTATATTTGTATTCTCTTGGCTTTGCAAGGCAAATCTGAAGGGATTTAGGGAAAAGCTAACGAAAGAGTTTATCTGTCAGGTGGGGCCCCTGGATGGGGTCCCCAGGGTAAGGCTTGGAGACAGACTCTCCAGCCTCCCCTTTCTGTATTGACTGCTAAAAGGAAGAAAGGGCTTCCAATTCAGACTTAACTAAGTATATTCTTATAAGGGGGTAGGGCAGATTCGCCTATATCATACCAGGAGAATAAATAGTCCAACGTTTCTGAAATGGACTATTCTGAAATAGTTCAACACTTCTGAAGTGTGAAGATTCGCCTATATCACAATGGGAGAATAAGCAGTCCAACAATTCTGAAATTATGCACACAAAAATTTTACTGGAAGGATCTTGACTGTATGTTGTTCACAGGGAAAAATTACAAATTTTTGAAAGATGGATATGTTAACTAGCCAACAGAAGAGGGTGGGCTGAATTAACTGTGATTGGGTCATAAGATAGAACACTAAAAGCTAATTAAAATAGCATGAAGTACAGCTGACCCTTGAACAACTGGGGTGGTGGGTGCTATCCCACATCCTGCAATGAAAAATCTGCATATAACTTCATGGTTGATCTTCCTATTCATGATTCTACATCTGGGGATTCAACAGACCATGGATCTTGCAGTAAGTACTGTAGTATGTATTTTTTGAAAATAATCCATGCAGTTCAAATCTGTGCAGTTCAAGAGTCAACTGTATACATATTGACACGGAAAGTTGGTCATTGAATGGAAAAACAGATTACATATTTGTATGATTTGGTGTAATATTTGTAAAAATGTAGACAGATATAAATTCTGTGAGAATACCACACCAAAATGTCATCAGTGGTTAGAGCTACATAGTAGGGCGTGATCAATTTAAACTTTTATATTTTACTTATTAACTTTTTAAATATTATTAATCTATACTGGAATTAAAGTTAATTTAAAATAATCTTCCCAATATATGTGTACATTTGAAAAGATAGTTTTAAATGCTGGGATCTTTACTATATATCCTGTTACAGAACCTGCTTTTTCAGCTTGAGCATTCGTTAAATGCTAGTGCTGGGAAACTGAAGGTGGGAGGAGAAGGGGACGACAGAGGATGAGATGGCTGGATGGCACCTCTGACTGAGGGGACATGGGCTTGAGCAAACTCTGGGAGGCGGTGAAGGACAGGGGAGCCTGGCGTGTGGTTGGAGTTGAGAAGAGTCAGACACGACTTGGCGACTGAACAACAGAACACACCTCAGGGGAGCTGAGTGGTGGGACTAAAGGTTTTCATGTCTGTTTGTTTTAGTTTTTTCTCATTTGGATCTTCTGATTTTTCTACTGTCAACATTTAGCTATTTATGTAATTAAAAAATAACAATTTTTAAAAGAAATAGTTGATGGTTTTTGAAGCTCTTTTGGGGCAGTCTGTACACAATTTATGCAAAGCTGGCAGGGCCACAATAACTCCGTGTGGAGAAACAGACGCTGAGGTTAGGAGGTTTGCTGGGAGATTCCGGGCCATCAGAGTGAAGCTGGGTCTGGACCCCCGTTTCTAACACACAGCTGCCTGCTGTGCGCATTCCCGGAGTCCTCCTAGACATCTGGAAGGCTCGGTCTCTGTTCCTGCTCCACCAGGAAAGCGTACAAGGTCGTCTGTGACGCTCAGTGAAAATGCACAAGAGGAAGGGTTCCCCGACACGAGGGAGCATCCCTCAGGAGACACTCGGTTCAGGGCCCCGTATTAAATTACAATAACACTCTCAAGAATTCTCTTCCCACTTTTCCCTGAATAGGCTTACCACTGCATGTGGGCAGATTCACAAATATTTCTAGAGGAAATGATTTCCATTAAAAGAAAAGAAAAGGTAATCCCCAGTTACAGATTTTTAAAAAAATGTTATTAAAGGGTAAACTAATATTTTTACCTCTGGATTTTGACACTTGGGTAGTTAGCTCAGAGGCACTCAGTCTTGGATGGTTGCCATAAGTGAGTTGCTAGATGGAAGAATGATTATTTGAGATGCATTCGTTGAAAGAGGGAAGGAAGGAAGAAAAAGGAAGGTGAGTAGCTGGGAAGGCTTGGGGGAGGCTGCTCGGCTCGGTTGGAGAGATGAACGGAAAATGGCTGGGATGGAAGAAAGATGGTTGGCTCCCAAGCGGGAGGGATGTGATGGAACAATGGGTGGGTGGATGTATGGACAGACTGATGAATGGATGGAATAAATAGATAAAGCTGAAATTGATACTGAAGTATAACAAGACTCTCAATCAAGTACTGGGGCCTGACATAATTCATAATTCTCTTCTGCGGTGCTGATTTAGTTGCTCAGTCGTGTCCAACTCTTACAGACCCCTGGACTATAGCCCACCAGGCTCCTCTGTCCATGGGATTTCCCAGGCAAGAATACTGGTTGCCATTTCCTCCTCCAGGAGGTCTTTCTGATCCAAGGATCGAACTTGAATCTTCTGCACTGCAGACAGATTCTTTACCGCTGAACCACCAGGGAAGCACCAACTCTCTTCTAGGAGGGATGGGGATTTCATAGCTTCATATACGAGTCTCTCTAACAGCTGCCGAAGTGGACTCAGGGCTCTCCACTGGGACCCATCCTCCTCACAACCGTAAAATGGCAGAGAGAGTAAGAAGAGGCTGAGAAGGGGATGTGTAAGAGGTAGCGTCTTTATTTTAGGTGAGGTAGTGAACTGAAACCCCCTTGCAGATAATGAACGTCCGAGCTATTGCTGCTGCTGCTGCTAAGTTGCTTCAGTCGTGTCTGACTCTTCGCGACCCCATGGACTGCAGCCTACCAGGCTCCTCCGTCCATGGGATTTTCCAGGCAAGAGTACTGGAGTGGGGTGCCACTGCCTTCTCCCCAAGCTATTAGAGACTTTATAAAATACTGGGCATTTAAGATAAAATTGTAGACCACAGAAAGGAACAAAAGCAGAGGGCAGGGTCATTAAAACCGTTCAGTGGGATGGGACAGGTCACCCGCCAAGGCTGTGGCCAAAGCTAAATTGCAGTGAGTCATGCCGCCTGCCCTGGTGTTCTTCCTGTCACTTCCCAAACCTTTTTATTCCATTTTATTTTACGAGTGCCAAAAGGTGTGTTTCTAATTTTATTCCTCTCCAGTTCTTTTTATAGTACTCAAACCTGGGTGAATGTCAGGAATATAAAGGCGCGTCCTTTTTCTGGAGTTTGTCAGCCAGGAGTTGAAGCATCCTGAATTTCCTGCTCCTTTGCATCACCTGCTGTTTGCGGTGCCAGCTGCACCTGCGCGGTCTGCCTGCTGACGGCCTGCCAGGCCACTAGCAGAGCTGGCGGACAAGGCACACACTCGAGGGATTTTTTTAGATTCTGTCCCTGTAATGAGAGGCAAAAAAAGCCCCAGGCTTCCTGCAACCCTCCCAAAGTTTGCAAGAGAACCAGGAGGTGGCAGGGTTCATTCAGACGAGGCCAGTGGGCAGCGGGAAGCTCCGAAGCACCTTTCTGGCCCCGAGTTTGCTGGGTCTTTGTGTTGCCTGTGAAAGAAATGTGCTCTCCTGCAGGCTTGGAATCAAGGCGCAATACCAGATGCTGCCTGAGCCCGTCCACACCCTTGTCCTTTCCTTCAGCGATGACAGGCTGGAATTCCAACGGCCAGCACCTCATCCTGTGGCCCGAAGACTTTCGCTTGACCTGGAGCGCCCGCCTTGCAAGCAGTGCAGCAGGCCGAAGTGCCCAGGAGCTGATGCCCCTGGAACAGCCTCCCAACAGCACGGGAGTGTTCACACACCACCCCGGCTCCCTTACCCCCCAAGACAGGACACTCTGAGAGGCACATTCTACACTGGCTTCCAGAGCTTTCTGAGCACGTATAAGCTTCAGTCACCCACGGTGGCAGCCAGTTTGATATCACACGCTTGGCTATCTTCCCTTTCTGGTCCCATGTCCCCATGCCCCTGCCAGCATCTCCTGGGATCACCTTCCAAATAAACTGCTTCATCTGGAGTCTCTGTCTTAGGGCCAGACGCAGAGAGAACCCAAAGACGGGCGCCCACCTCGGCCAGTGGGAGACTGCTGTGGAGGATGGACTAATAGGTGATTTCCTCCCAAAACCAGAAGCGCGCTCCTTCTGTAGTCTGAGCTGTACCACAGGGCTTGGAGGCTCTGTGATGCACTTTGGGGTCCCTCTGGCCTCCGTCTTCCATCCCAGGAGGGGTGAGTTGACAGAGAACCCCAGCCAGAGATGTAAGTAGACAGAGACTGTGTGATGCAGGCACAGTAGTGCCACAGGAGGACCCCCACGTGTTCCTGCGTCCCCATCTGTGAGCGTCCTCCTCACCTGTCCCTCCTCCCCGTGAAGTCGGAGGTGGAGGCACCATGAGAAACGGAGGACAAGAGCGGCCGGGGGAGCAGAAGGCTGCTCTGTGTCCTGCTCGTTTCCTGTGGACTCAGCTGGTGCTTTTTGCTCTGAAGTATATTTATTAGTGTATTTTTTAGGGAGGATCTGTTAGGGGTAAACTTTCCACTTTGGGCTTCCCCGGTGGCTTAGTGGGAAAGAGTCCGCCTGCCAGTGCAGGAGACACGGGTTTGGTCCCCGATCAGGGAGGATCCCACATGCCGAGGAGCAGCTAAGCCCGTTCACTGCAGCTACTGAGCCTGCGTCATGGAGCCGGGAGCCACAGCTACTGAAGTCCGCACGCCCTGGAGCCTGTGCTTCCAAACAAGAGAAGCCACCGCAGTGAGAAGCCTGTACAGCGATGAAGACCCAGCACAGACAAAAATAAATAAATAAAACTATTTTTATAAACTTTCCACTCTTATTTAATTGAAGATGTCTTTATGGTATCCTTGCTCTTTAACCCTTTAGCTAGATTTTGGAGTCTACCTTGATACTTGCTTTCTGTCAGCACATGCCTTTTCTTCTGACTTCTCTTGTTGATGTTGAGAAGGCCGTTTTCAGTTGGGCTGTCGTTGCTTTGTAGGCAAGCCCGTTTTGTTTTTTCATCTCTGGTTTCTTTATCAAGAGAGATTTAATCTCTTTTCCCTCTCTGGTGTTCTGCAATTTCACTTTCATCTGTAGGTGTGCCTTTATTTTTGCTTGTATTACTCAGGACTCCCTGCCGCTTGAGTATGAAGGATCATGTCTTCTGTTAATTCTTTAAAAAAGAACAAACAAAAAAACGACTCAGCCAGTATCTCTTTGAGGATTGCCACTGTCTCATTCTTTCTCTTCCAGCTTAAAATTCCTATCAAGGATACGACAGCTCGTGTTATTCTATCCTTCATGCCTCTTAAGCTCTCTTTAATATTTTCTATCTCCCCTTGGCTCCATCTTCCAATTTACAAACTTTTCCTTTACTTGTGTCTAAGCTGCTGCTTAACCCTATCCACTGAGTGTTTTATTTAAATAATCCTATTTTTCATTTCTACAAGTTCTATTTGGCTCTTCTTCGAATCTATCTGGTCATATTTATCTCCATTTATCACTTGCTCTTCTGTGGTTTATATTTTAAATGCATTACGCTATGCTCTCTGAATACTCCATTACCTACAAGCTACAATGCTTGGTGTGGACACTTAAGTCTTGCTGACTGTGTCCTTTAGCATTTTATAATTATTCATCTTTACTGTGAGCTTGTCTTCCACAGGGATGATCATGTTTTGTTCTCTGTGAGAATCCTGTGCAATCTGGAACACAGAAGTGTCCTTCCCAAGTGGTTTTGGTTTTGCTATTGCCAGCTGCCTGGAGGGAGCTGGAGCAGCTAAAAGTGACCACATCGATACAGCCTCCTTGGGTCCGTCTTCCTCAGCTGAGCCTTGGGACCTCCTCTTCTGCGGGCACAGCCCCCTCGACACGTCCCTGTGGCGCCTCAGGCCACACCCTGTTCTCAGGTCCCATGTCTGAGTCCTCAGTTAATCTCCGAACCCCTCAACGTTCATCAGGTCCGACACAGAGCTCATAAACATCTGCTGACCGAAGGGACTGGGAGAAAGAAGTCCTCAGAGCCTCAGCTTTTGTGAAGGGGATGTTATCTTTCATCCTCACTTTGTAGAACTGGGGGGAGATAGACCTTCAGGATGAAAAAGTACTTTAATTCAACCCATAAGATCACTGCATAAAATGCTTGAAAGTGTTAGTTGCTCAGTCGTGTCCGACTCTTTGTGACCCCATGGACTGCAGCCCACCATGCCCCTCTGTCCATGGGGTTCTCCAGGCAAGGATATTGGAGTGGGTGGCCATTCCCTTCTCCAGGGGATCTTCCCCACCCAGAGATTGAGCCTTGGTCTCTTGCATTGCAGGTGGGTTACCATCTGAGCCACCAGGGAAGGCCCATATTCCTGGCATAAGAGAATCAACTCCCAGGTATGAGGCTCCCACAGAGGCACGTCCCTGTGCCTTCCCTGTGCCTGGTGACGGGGCACCATGCGCTGTCTGCTTTCTTAGCGCTTTGTGAGTCAGCCATGCTTCAGTGGAAAAAGTCCATCATGTAGGAGAACAGGCTCTGAGAGTAACAAACTCTTGAGAGTCACTTGCAAGGGGATAAAAGCAATCAATCCTAAAGGAAATCAACCCTGAATATTCACTGGAGGGACTGATGCTGAAGCTGAAGCTCCTATCCTTTGGCCACCTGACGCGAAGAACCAACTCATTGGAAAAGACCCTGATGCTGGGAAAGATTGAAGGCAGGAGGAGGAGGAGGAGACAGAGGAGGAGACGGTTGGATGGCATCACCGACTCAATCGATGAACAAAAGTGGGCAGACTCTATCTCTCTGGGCAAACTCCAGGAGAGAGTGGAGAACAGTGAATCCTGGCGTGCTGCAGTCCATGGGGTGCAAAGAGTCATACACGACTGAGTGACTGAACAACAAGAAAGTAACAATTTCAAACTTTCCTGAGGTCAAGACTGGACCTGAGGTTGATTCTCTTCTAAATCAAATGGCAGCAGCCAAAGGAGCAGCTCGATGGAGCATTCTCTGAAGACAGTGACCCTATACACTGGCACACGTGTGTAAGCCAGAAGCACCTGCTAAACAGCAGGTCTGACTGAATTTTGGCTCGCTGAGTTCCAGTTACAGGTAGTGTTCCATCTAATACTCAACACTCTATCTGTAAAATGCAAACTACCTCCGAACACCAGAAACTCCTGATGGTGGCAAAGCCATCCTTGTGCAATGCTTGTTCTTTTTTTAACTCAAGCTTTCTGTGCTGGGAAAGGACTGGGACCGCCGTGGTTTTCCTGGCTCCAAAGAGCTGTCTTCCTCTGCCCCCTGGTGGCCTCATGACAAATTCTAAGACCCTCCACGTTGTCCTCAGTCTCTTCTTAGTTTTTATCATTGCTCATGAAAAAAGATTTTCTTAATTTTGCTACAACCTCGAAGTTTCCTACAATAAAAGTGAAATGAATGAAGGGGGCTTTTACTGGAAACTGTGTGCAGTCAGAGGCGTCGTGCTAGATAGACTACAGGAAGTGATCCCCACCCTCCCCTTGCAGGCTTCGTCCTGGGCCTCCCATTCTTGGTGTAAACATTTTCCGGGGCAGCCGTTTGCCATCTGGGGAGCCTCCGCTCAACAGTTCCATCCGGTCTGACCTAGCACGACCACCTCATTCCCAGCGGCGCTGTGCCACCTGGCCCCTCCCACATCAGAGCCAAGCCCGCCCTCGCAGGATGCGGGCACCCCTGCCACCCCAGCCTCCCGTCCAAACCAAGACCGGCCCCCATCGTTTGCCTGGACTCCCAGCACGCACATCCCGTGGGTGTGCTCTGACAGCTCACCAGTGCGGTGGAGACCCGGGGGAACCGGATCCTAGCCCTGAACGCGGTGTTCACGATGTGGTCCAACCCACACCAGCCAGGTACTTCTGGGGAGGTACAGACCTCGCAAACACATCATTATTCACGGCACCACGTCTGCACTAGCTTCTTATCAAACAGGGCATCTGACTGGCTCCTACTGAGCTTGAGTCACCCTCACATCGCCAGTGGCCGGCTCAGCCCGCCCTCATCCAGTCCTCCTCACTTTGGCTTCTGTTTTCCATATAATCGTGGGAACTTTCTGTTCATCCCTGCTTTCTGCCAGGGGATGGGATCACAGTGTGACCATAAAGGGAGCTTCCATCCTGAAGGACACTGACCACAGGGGAGAGCATGTCCTGATAGCAGAGAGACGGGCCGGCCCAGAGGCCAAGAATCCAAAGCGCGCTCTTGGCCCTGACCCTCTCTGCTCAGCAGTGCTGTGGAATCCACCTGACCACACGCTTGGGAGGGTTGAAGGAGGGGAAAGCGCTTTCCAGAGAGGAGATAGTGTAACCTTGAATGGACAGCTGAAGGATACTAGACAGTCTTAGAAACTTTTTTCAGAAAACCACACGGATGTTCAGGAAATTAGCTCTCCTGTTGCCAGCTGGTGGGAACCTCAGTTCATAAATCCACGGGCGTTAAGAAATACCGCCTTTCTCTATTCTCCTTAAATCCAATTCTGAACCTCTGTATTGGTTTCCTAGGGTTGCTGTGATAATGTAAACCATTGTGTGGTTTAAACAATAGAAATGTATTAACACAATGCTGTAAATCAGCTACCCACCAATTAAACAAAGCTGTATCATCTCACAGCTCTGGAGTCCATGGTGTTCTTTGTGTCTCTTTGTCCAAATTTCCCCTCCTGTAAGGACACCAGCCATAATGGATTAGGGCCCACCCTAGTGACCTCACTGTAACTTGTTTACCTTTATAAAGACCTTATTTCCAAATAAGGTCACATTCTGAAGTGCTACAGCTTAGGACTTCAAAATATCTTTTGAGAGGACACAATTCAACCCCTAAGAATCTCCAGCCTGCCAAGTTAACAGGAAAATCAACCTTGACCACCATTAATTAGACACACACACACGTATCCTATAGCCCAAGATTGAGCGTCTGATGTTTGGGGCCGACTCAAAGCACCTGGGAGACACCTCTGTTCCTTTGTCTTTCCTGCTTGCTGCTGAGTGCCCAAGCCTACTCTGTGTCTCCAAGCCAATGGTGAGACACTCATGTTTTGCTTGAGGGCTCCAAACTCTTTGTCATTGTTGGCAACTCCAGTGTCCAGGGCCCAGGCAGTATGGCATCCCACACAGGAATCCTTTCAGAGTGTTGCCACTTCGCCAGAGACCTGGGTCTTGCTAGTCTTGAGCCTACCAACTTCTTTCCTCTCCCCTCTTCAAGCCCTTAAATGCAACTTCTCAAGCAATTCCAAAGAAACAGAGCTGCTGGCACTGAACAGACTTATCTTCAAACCTCCCGAGGAGACGCCACTCAGAGCCTCTTGGGTGCGTGGAATGGAGGGAGGGGAAGACAGAAGACGAAGCACAAAGCTTGCATATCAGCACCTTACCCCGCCAGGCTTCTGACTGCTGCCCAAGGAATAAGCCACAAGCCAGTTCACTGACCAAAGCCAAGCTGGCTGGGGACCGCAGACCTAAACACAGTCTCACTCTCCTCCTCCACATTCAGCTCCAGGACACCGGCGGGCCCGAGCGTGTGATGCTGGGACCTGCAGGTGACCAAGGATGAGTGAGTTCCTCTGGAGTCCCGAAACTCAGGGTCATCAGCAAGGAGTTGGACACAGAGCCTGGAGCAAGAACCAGAAGGAGACAGTGTGAGAAGAGATGGGTGTTGCGGGGCCCACCGTCTCTCCTGAAGAAGAGGGGACCATACGTTTGGGCAGGGTCACTATGGTATGATAAGAAATAACACGGTATCTCTCGGGGATTGGTTTCAGGGTGCCCCCACTCCCACTGAATACCCAAATCTGTGGATGTTCAAGTCCCTCATAGAAAATAGCACAGTATTTGTATATAACCTATGCACATCTTCCTGTATATTTTAAATCATCTCTAGATTACTTCTCACACTCAATGCTATGTAAATACTTGGAGGTGCATGGGAAATTCCAGTTTTGTTTTTTGGAACTTTCCAGAATTGTTTTTGATATATTGAAGTAGATACTTGTTTGTTCATGTTCATAGCAGCATTATTCACAATAGCCAAAAGATGGAAGCAAACTGTCATCCATCAATGGAGAAATGGATACACAAAAATGTGGTCTACACATGCGATATCATTCAGCCTTGCAAAGGAAGGAAAGTCTGATACCTGTTAAAACACAAAGGAACCTTGAGGACATTCTATTAAGTGAAATAAGCCAGACATAAAAGGACAGACATTGCACGACTCCCCTCACATGAGGTGTCTAGCGTAGTCAAACTCTAGGAAGTAGAAGTTCCCAGGAGACAAGGGAAAATGGGAGTTGTTATTTAACAGGTACAGAGTGCGTTTCAGAAGACGCACTGGAGATCTGTTGCACAACAGTGTAAATACACTTAGCACTACTGCACTGTCCACTTACAAATGGTTAAGATGGCACACTTTATGCTATATGCTTTGTAAAATTTAAAAATTTTTAGTGTTTAAAATTTTAAAAATTCTGGATGTGTATGCTGGTGATAGTTGCCCAACACTGTGAAGCTACTTAATGCCACTTAACTGTATACTTAAAAATGGTTAAAATGATGATGCTTTATGTTATGGGTATTTTTCCACAATTGAAAAAAAGACATGTTATAAAGCTGCAGCAACTAAGACGGTGTGATAAGGGCATAAAAACAGACAAATAAACTAATGAAACAGCACAGAATGTCCAGACACAGACCTAAACATATATGATCATCTGACTGATGACCGTGGTGATAGTGCAGTACAATAAGGAAAGACCAACCGTTAATAAACAGTGTTGGATCTACTGGATAACCATATGGGAGAAAAATGAGCCTTGACACCTAATTCACACTACACACAGAAATCAATTCCAGATGGATTGTAGAACTAAATGTAAAAGATGAAATACTAAATCATCTGGGAAAAAACAGAGAAAAATCTAAAATGCACTAACTCTAGAAAGAGAGACTGGGCAGCTAGACTTAATTGAAATTAGAGACTTTTACTCATCAAAGACAACATTAAGAAGGTGAAGGGGCAAGCCTCCGAGTGTAAGGTGACATAGTACATACACCCAACAAGTAATTTAACTTCAGAATATGTAAAAGGTCCTAGAAGTCAACAAGAAAAAGATATGCAACCCAACAGACAAATGAACAAAAGACTTGAATAGTTACTTCACAAAAGAATATAACCAAATGACCAATAAGCACATTAAACATATTAAAAGGTACTCAACATTAAAATAAAATTTTGTAAGGCTTCCCTGGTGGCTCAGCTGGTAAAGAATCCACCTTCAATGTGGGAGACCTGGGTTGGGAAGATACCCTGGAGAAGGGAATGGCTACCCTCTCCAGTATTCTGGCCTGGAGAATTCCATGGAGACAGGAGCCTGGCAGGCTAAGGAGCCTGGCAGGCTATAGCCCATGGGGTCACAAACATCATCACAAAATTAAATTAAAAGACAGAGAATACCTAGGGTTGATGAGATTTTTGGAACAACTAAATCTCATGTACTGATAATGAGAGCATACCTCAGTATAAATACTCCAGAAAATCAATCATCCATATCTACTAAATAGAGAATATGCATACCTTATGATCCAGAAATTCCACTCCTGGGTATAAAATTCCATGGAAATTCAGCAAGAGTGTTAATAGCAACACTATTCATAACCACTTCAAAGAAAAAATGACTAAAATGCCTACTAACAGTAGAATGAATACATAAACTACAGCATAATTCAAAAAATGAAATACTATATAGTAATGAAAAAGAACAAACCATGGTTACACATGATATAAAGGGTGAATCTCACAATGTTGAACAAAAGAAGGCAGATACAAAAGTGACCCCATTGACATGTAGTTCAAAATCAGGGAGGAGTCACCACAGTGCTCGCCGTCAGAAGGGTGAGCCATGCTTCCAGTTCACGGGCTGCAGGTTCAACGCCTGGTCAGGGAACTCAGATCCCGCAGGCCGCGTAGTGTGGGCAAATTGTTTTTAATGCAAAACAGTATGAATGACCGTTAGGAAGGGGAATTTGCAGTGCCTCCTGATATCCCTCACACATTTATCCTTTAACTCAGGAATCCCACTTGTAGAAATCGATCCCAAAGAGACATTGGAAAGGAAAGCAAAGCAGTGTTTTTGCAAAGCATGGTGGCATTATATGTGACAGCAAAACGTAGGAAACAAACCAAACACCCATGAACAGACTGAATAAAACAAGTTGTCCACTCTTGGTGACGCGGTAGGCACACCACTGTAAGAAGCCGCAAGTAAGATCTCTGAGTACAGACGTGGAGAGATCTCTGATACAGTATTAGGTGAAAAAAAAATCAAGGTGCAGAACAGTGTTTGTAATATGCTATCTTTGGGGCTTATCTTAACCGAGAATATTCAGATGTACAAGCTGGATTTAGAAAAGGCAGAGGAATCAGAGATCAAACTGCCAACATTGGTTGGATCATAGAGAAGGCAAGAGGATTCTAAAAAATATCTACCTCTGTTTCATTGACTAAAGCCTTGGACTGTGCGGATCACAACAAACTGGAAAATTCTTAACGAGATGGGAAAACAGACATCCACCTGCCTCCTGAAAAATCTGTATGCAAGTCAAGAAGCAACAGTTAGAACCAGACATGGAACAACAGATTGGTTCCAAATTGAGACAGGAACACGTCAAGGCTGTATATTGTCACCCTGCTTATTTAACCTACATGCAGAGTTGTTGTTGTTGTTCAGTCGCCCAGTCGTGTCTGGCTTTTTGCGATCCCATAGACTGCAGCACGCCAGGCCTAATGTATGCAGAGTACATCATGTGAAATGATCAGAAAGCTCCACCCAGAAGCCTCCCAGGTTCTCAGCACAGCCTCACCTCCAGGGCCCTGGCTGCACAGACATGTGCTCAGAGCCATGTGAGGCTCTGCAATAGGACATACAAAAGGGTTCCTGCTCGATGCGTAATTTGATTTAGTTGCTAACTCGTTTCCCACTCCTTGCAATCAACCGCATGGACCGTAGCCCACCAGGCTCCTCTGTCCGTGGGATTTCCCAGGCAAGAATACTGGAGTGGGTTGCCCTTCCCTCCTCCAGGGGATCTTCCTGACTCAGAGATGGAGCTCACTGTCTCCTGCTTGGCAGGCGGATTTTTACCATCTGAGCCACCTGCGCTTCCCACTCAGAGCTGATTATTTGTGCAGGATTTTATTACAAAGTCTGGTTCACCAGAAACTAGCACCACACTCAGGCCCTGAGGAGAGGAAAATCCCTGACAGATGGACCCCAGAGGGGGCCAGACCAGGGGAGATGGGATGGGCGGGCAACCAAGTCAGCTGAAACTCTGATCAACTGTTAACACAAAGCCTCTTCAGGACCTTTGGGGAGTGTGTGGTAAGCCATGATGGGAGGGGTGTGCTTACCACATGTCCCCAGGGACAGCAAGGAGCTCAAACCAGTCCATCCTAAAGGAAATCAACCCTGAATACTCATTGGAAGGACTGATGTTGAAGCTGAAGCTCCAATACTTTGACCACCTGATGGGAAGAACTGACTCATTGGAAAAGACCCTGATGCTGGGAAAGATTGAAGGCAGGAGGAGAAGGGGACGACAGAGGGTGAGATGGTTGGATGGCATCACTGACTCAATGGACATGAGTTTGTGTAAACTCTGGGAGTTGGTGATGGACAGGGAGGCCTGGCGTGCTGCAGTCCATGGGGTCACAAAGACTCAGACACGACTGAGCAACTGAACAACAACAACCAGGGCTTAAGTGCACAGGCTGAAGGAGGGAGAGGATAAAGGCAGAGGGGCTGCTCCTGGACAAGAGAATGGCCACCCAGGATGGGCTGCTCAGGTGAGTCTGGCTCCAGCACTGTTCCTTAGAGTTCAGGTTCACAATATGGTGGCTCTGACGAATTCTGGCAAGAGGAATCAGTTCTTCGAGCGTCAAAAATCTCTCACTGACAGGTGGTCTGGAGGTGGGAAGCCTCTGCACCTGATAACACAGAGACTGGACAAGGTTCAGGTGTAGTTACATCTGTCTTCAGACTTCAACAGTTTGGCGAGATGATAAATATATAAGTGTTCCTTACACAGCAGGGTGCTGTACAAATGATGACACCTCTATTAAGATGCCCTGGACTTTTAAGTTAGTGGAAGAGACTGGTGTGAATAAAATAAAATAAAATCCTGTGAATTAAAATAAAATAAAATCCTCATGTCAGGCTCCAAGTTCCAGCCAGCTCTGCCACTTTAGATGCTGATGTTTAATTCAAGCCAGTATGAGACGGTGCCTGAAGGAAGGTGCAGAAAGAGAGGAAGCAGGGCAGGGAGGAGACCCTGACGAGGACGCACAGGGCTTCCTGGAGGTGCTGGAACGGAGCACAGTTAACCTCTGGAAAGTATGCGAGGGGACGTGGTGTTTTCTCACCCCACTGAGGCTCAAAGGTTAATTGGTTTGCCCTGCGGAAGGGCCAGGCCTGAGATCCAGAAGCACCAGCTGGATGCCTCACGCACCCTCATTCTGACTGGAAGTCAGAGAGGAGGGGTGTTCTCTCTGCAAGGGTCACCTGGCCACGGGGCTGAGCTCACCTCACCCCCACCCAGGTCCCCCACATCACCCCTGGGGTCCACCCAAGGGTGCCCCTGATGTCTTCCGCCAGCGGTGCCTTCTGGGCCCTGCCCAGGGCCCAATTTCCCTCCTCTGGGGACATGAGTTGCTGCCACTCCGGAGCCGCCACTTCCTGGCCGTGGTCCTGTCACTGTCCCCACGCTCCCCTCAGACGCAGGGTCCCGTCACTGTCCCCACCCTCCCCTCAGAGTCAGGGTCCTGTCACTGTCCCCACCATCCCCTCAGAGTCAGGGTCCTGTCACTGTCCCCACCCTCCCCTCAGACGCGGGGTCCTGTCACTGTCCCTCCCCTCCCCTCAGAGTCAGGGTCCTGTCACCGTCCCCACCCTCCCCTCAGAGTCAGGGTCCTGTCACTGTCCCCACCCTCCCCTCAGACATGGGGTCCCGTCACTGTCCCCACCCTCCCCTCAGAGTCAGGGTCCTGTCACTGTCCCCACCATCCCCTCAGACGCAGGGTCCTGTCACTGTCCCCACCCTCCCCTCAGACATGGGGTCCTGTAACCGTCCCCACCCTCCCCTCAGAGTCAGGGTCCTGTCACCGTCCCCACCATCCCCTCAGAGTCAGAGTCCTGTCACCGTCCCCACCCTCCCCTCAGAGTCAGGGTCCTGTCACTGTCCCCACCTTCCCCTCAGACGCGGAGTCCTGTCACCGTCCCCACCCTCCCCTCAGAGTCAGGGTCCCGTCACTGTCCCCACCCTCCCCTCAGAGTCAGGGTCCCGTCACTGTCCCCACCCTCCCCTCAGAGTCAGGGTCCTGTCACTGTCCCCACCTTCCCCTCAGACGCGGGGTCCTGTCACCGTCCCCACCCTCCCCTCAGAGTCAGGGTCCTGTCACTGTCCCCACCCTCCCCTCAGACGCGGGGTCCTGTCACCGTCCCCACCCTCCCCTCAGAGTCAGGGTCCCGTCACTGTCCCCACCCTCCCCTCAGAGTCAGGGTCCTGTCACTGTCCCCACCCTCCCCTCAGAGTCAGGGTCCCGTCACCGTCCCCACCCTCCCCTCAGACGCGGGGTCCTGTCACCGTCCCCACCCTCCCCTCAGAGTCAGGGTCCTGTCACTGTCCCCACCATCCCCTCAGAGTCAGGGTCCTGTCACCGTCCCCACCCTCCCCTCAGACGCGGGGTCCTGTCACCGTCCCCACCCTCCCCTCAGAGTCAGGGTCCCGTCACTGTCCCCACCCTCCCCTCAGAGTCAGGGTCCCGTCACCGTCCCCACCCTCCCCTCAGACGCGGGGTCCTGTCACCGTCCCCACCCTCCCCTCAGAGTCAGGGTCCTGTCACTGTCCCCACCATCCCCTCAGAGTCAGGGTCCTGTCACCGTCCCCACCCTCCCCTCAGACGCGGGGTCCTGTCACCGTCCCCACCCTCCCCTCAGAGTCAGGGTCCCGTCACCGTCCCCACCCTCCCCTCAGACGCGGGGTCCTGTCACCGTCCCCACCCTCCCCTCAGAGTCAGGGTCCTGTCACTGTCCCCACCCTCCCCTCAGAGTCAGGGTCCTGTCACCGTCCCCACCCTCCCCTCAGAGTCAGGGTCCTGTCACCGTCCCCACCCTCCCCTCAGAGTCAGGGTCCTGTCACTGTCCCCACCATCCCCTCAGAGTCAGGGTCCTGTCACTGTCCCCACCATCCCCTCAGAGTCAGGGTCCTGTCACCGTCCCCACCCTCCCCTCAGACGCGGGGTCCTGTCACCGTCCCCACCCTCCCCTCAGAGTCAGGGTCCTGTCACTGTCCCCACCATCCCCTCAGAGTCAAGGTCCTGTCACCGTCCCCACGCTCCCCTCAGACGTGGGGTCCTGTCACCGTCCCCACGCTCCCCTCAGATGTGGGGTCCCGTCACTGTCCGCACCCTCCCCCTCAGACACAGGGCTTCCGATAGGAAGTGCGGTTTACCAGCGGAGAGGCGTCGCCTCCAGGCCAGCTGGCTCTGGGAACTGGCGGCCCCGCCAGGCCCTGTCCCCCTACCTCGAAGGAGTCTCTCGAGGTGAAGCAACCTGTCAGGCCTTGTTCTTCTATGAACAATTAGTGTTCTGATTTCCATTCATGTTAAATGGGGTACTTGAGTCCTTGCCTCACCCAGAGCTGGAGAAAGAACTCTCCATTTTCTCCCCTTCTCCTCCCACCACTATGATTCCCCCCCAGAAGCACAATGGCATCACCTCAGGTGCTTTCAAAAATACTCATGAAGGTCCCACCCCCAGGCCACTTAAATCAGAATTTCTCAGGGTGCGATCCTGGCATCAGTATTCTTTTTTTAATACTCCCCAAGTACTCTCGTGTAGAGCCAGGGTTGAGACTCACTGCCAAGAAGGGCTTCCCAGGTGGCTCAGTGGTAAAGAACCTGCCTGCCAGGGCAGGAGAACCACAGTGGGGAAAACACAGCAACAGCTCCGATGACCCCATCAGATGCATCGTTCCCAAACCTTTCAGGACTCGTGGAGACGGCCCTTCGTTTCCTGGAGTGGTTAGTCTCATGCCCCCAGTCCTGCCTGACCTCAGACCCTCCTGGCACAAGATTCAGCCCCCAGTGCCCTGGGTCTACTGCAGACGTCAGGTCAACTCTGCCCGTCTCCTGTCCCAGCCTACAGTCTGGTTTCCGGAGCACCAGATCCCGGACAAAGCCGACCTCACAAAGGGATTTATTCTAAAAACCAGTTGCTTAAAGAGAGATCTGCAAGGGGGTTCTCACCATCAGATGAGAATGTGAGGGCACGGGTGCCTGTGACCCTGAGCTCGGGTGTGGGTTTAGCTTAATAACCTCAGATAGGACACTCATCTCTGAACATGTGCACTCAGCTCACTTCATGGTTTTCTCCACATTTGTGTATTGAAATCGTCATCAAAAACAACACACAAGAGACTAAAGCCTCTTGAGACAAAAGTCTCTGAACAGGTGTTAGAATCCTGTTGTCATTGTCCAATTGTTAAGTCATGTCTGACTCTTTGTAACCCTGTGGACTGCAGCACGCCAGTCTTCCCTGTCCTTCACTGTCTCTCACAGTTTGCTCAAATTCATGTTCATTGAGTCACTTATGCTATTTAACCAATCTCATCCTCTGCCACCCTTTTCTCCTCTGGCCTTCAATCTTTCCCAGCATCAGGGTCATTTCAGGTGGCCAAGATATTGGAGTTTCAGCTTCAGCAACAGTCCTTCCAATGAATATTCAGGACTGATCTCCTTTAGGATGGACTGGTTGGATCTCCTTGTAGTCCAAGGGACTCTCAAGAGTCTTCTCCAACACCACAGTTCAAAAGCATCAGTTCTTTGGTGCTCAGCTTTCTTTATAGTCCAACTCCCACATCCATACATGACCACTGGAAAAACCATAGCTCTGACCGTATGGACCTTTGTCAGCAAAGTGATGTCTCTGCTTTTTAATACACTGTCTAGGTTTGTCATAGCTTTTCTTACAAGGAGCCAGTGTCTTTTAATTTCATGACTGCAGTCATCGTCTGCAGTGATTTTGGAGCCCCTAAAGAAGTCTCTCACTGTTTCCATTGTTTCCCCGTCTATTTGCCATGAAGTGATCAGACTGGATGCCATGATCTTGACTTTTTGAATGCTGAGTTTTAAGCCAGTTTTTTCACTGTCCTCTTTCACCTTCATCAAGAGGCTCTTTAGTTCCTCTTCCCTTTCTGCCATTAGAGTGCATCCAGTATATTCTATCAAAATTTCAAAACTCAGTTAGAGCCGCACTGCACTCAGGGCAGCATCCAGTGTGTGTGTGTGTGTGTGTTTGTGTGTGTGCGCGCACGTGCGTGAATAAGCTTTTGGTAGAACAGTCTGGAATTTGCCTTCAAACAGTAATTCTCCAATTTCTTCCTCGAGCATCGTCACTGATGGTCTATTCGGGGGGGACTGCAGCGGGAAGCAGAGCATCCCGCAGTGTGAGCTCACTGCAGAGCCTCAAAGCCAACAGTCTCGTGAGTCCAGACCCCAGATGACCCGGCCTACACACACTGCTGCTGTCACCCGGGCGCGAGTGCCTGCTTCAAGGAACAAAAGCCACAAAGCGCGCTGGACGTTGTGCTCCAAGCTGCGGGCACATGGTGGAGGCTAACCAGTGCTTTTGCCACCTGGGAGTGCGCTGTGCTGAGCAGCTGCCTGTCCAAAGGAAAGAATAAGGTAATTCATTTTCATCTTGAAAACTTCAATATTTAACACACATTCTATTGATATTGCCTTTTGTCCCCAGCTCCTGCCTCCAATATTTAATTGCAATGTATTATAGCTTCAACAAGTTGAATCCATTGAGATTGAAAAATGAGATGTAAAAAAAAAGTGTAAAAACGTATCCTTTGTGGTCAATATTAATCTAGCAAAAGGGTTTTTTTCTGTAAGGAAGCCTGCCAAGAGCAATAGAAAGTGATTCATAGAGTCAGCAGCTTCAGAGAGGTCAGGAAGAGACATAGCTGGCCCTAGGATTTGGCAAAGAGAAGAGAGTCAAGAGGCTGGCGAGAGGGCCCAGAAACGCAGCCTGTGAGAAGAAAGGAGGCGTGTGTGTGACCACCGGGCAGTCAGGAGGGCGGGGGCCACACTGCTGGGGGGGCAAGGACATGACCTCCGCCCTCCCACACCTTGGCTCCCAGCAGGGCCCCTCCCATTTCCTGGAAGCCAATGTTCCCTTTCTGTCAACAACCTCTCCATGACCTAACTATCCTCCACCCTCCAGGCTTCTTTCTGCTTGGGCTGTCCCAGGGGTGACCTTTGGGTGGGAGCCTCCTCAGTAAGAGACTGAATCCCCAGGGTCATTCACCTGTGACCCCTGGCACTTAGTTCACCTGACTAAGAAAGCTGAGGCTAAAAGACGTCAAAACAAAATCTCCCTCGACTTTCTGCAGCCATCATGGCCTGGAATTATCCCAAGCATTCTGTAAGCCCTTCTTGACCTTCAAAAGAAGTCACAGTGAAGGAGGAGGAAGTCATTTACATGTCCACTTGGACATCTGGTTTTGTCACCTGCCGCCTGTGGGCCTGGTACTATTGGTCGCATTGGGGACACTTCACAAACACAGGTGACTTTTCACTCCCATGAAGCTTCCAATATAATGAAGGAATGCTGCACAAAGAATCAACAAGCTCATGTCAGTATTGACAAAGGATATGAAGAAATAAAAATGCAGCCATCTAGTTCAGGGTGATTTCAAAGGGGCCACCTTAGGTTGGGTGGTCAAGGAGACCCTTCTGAGGAGGTGACGTCTGAGCCAGGATCAGATCTGGCTGATGGAGGCGGACAGAAGGAGGCAGAGATGAAACCACCTAAGGAAGCTGCAGTCATCAAGACAGTGTGGTCCTGGCGCAAGAACAGAAACACAGATCAACAGAACAGGAGAGAAAGCCCAGAGACAAACCCCAGCACCTAATCTGTAACAAAGGAGCAGGAATATACAAGAGAGAAAAGACAGTCTCTTCAATAAGTGGTGCTGGGAAAACTGGACAGCTACGAAGGCAACGGTACCCCACTCCAGTACTCTTGCCTGGAAAATCCCATGGACGGAGGAGCCTGGTGGGCTACAGTCCATGGGGTCGCTAAGAGTCGGACACGACTGAGCGACTTCACTTTCACTTTTCCCTTTCATGCACTGGAGAAGGAAATGGCAACCCACTCCAGTACTCTTGCCTGGAGAATCCCAGGGACGGCGGAGCCTGGTGGGCTGCCGTCTATGGGGTCGCACAGAGTCGGACACGACTGAAGCGACTTAGCAGCAGCAGCACATGTACAAGAATGAAATCCAAACACTCCCTAACACACAAAAATAAACTCAAAATGGATTAAAGATGCAAACACAAGGCTGGACATTATAAAATTCTTAGAGGAAAACATAGGTAGAACACTCTATGACATACATTGCAGGAAGATCTTTTTTGATTGACTTCCTAGAGTAATAAAAATAAATAAAAAAGAAACAAATGGATTGAGTTAAACTTAAAAGCTTTTACCTTGCAAAGGAAATCATAAACAAGATGAAAAGACAACCCTCAGAATGGGAGAAAAATATTTGCAAATGGAACAACTGACAAAGGATTAATCTCCAAAATATACAAACAGCTCATGCAGCTCAACATCAAAAAAACAAAAATAACCCATCAAAAAACAGGTAGCAGAAGTAAGACATTCCTCTAAAGGAGACATACAGATCTCCTGACATACACATGAAAAGATGCTCAACATCACTAATTATTAGGGAAATGCAAATCAAAACTACAATGAGGTACCACCTCACACCAGTCAGAAGGGCCATCATCAAAAAATCTACAAAAATAAATGCTGGAGGGGATGTGGAGAAAAGGGAACCCTTTCTCACTGTTAGTCGGCATGTAAACCGATAGTTACTATGGAGAGCAGTATGGAGTTTCCTTTAAAAACTAAAGTGAAATTGTAGGTCACTCAGTCGCAACTGACTCTTTGCGACCCCATGGACTGTAACCCACCAGGCTCCTCTGTCCGTGGGATTCTTCAGGCAGGAACACTGGAGTGGGGTGCCAGGCCCTCCCCCAGGGGATCTTCCCGACCCAGGGATCGAACCCGAACCGGGTCTCCTTCGTTGCTGGCGGACTCGTTACCATCTGAGCCCCCAGGGAAGCTATCAATACATACACGTAACCACAAGGTGAAGACGGGCTCACCCACGAAATGGTTAAACAAGGTGATAAGACACCATCTGGGGGCCAGCCAGGCAGCTCTGACACCTCCAGGCAGTGACCTGACCTGCGGCTGATCACTGGAACCATCTGAGCCCACTTCCTACGGAAACAAGGATTGTAACAGTCTTCTCCTAGAGCTGCCGTCAAGATCAAGCCAACCACTAAGGTAAAGCAGCATCCAACACTTCTTTAAAGCAGGTATGAATTTTCTTTTTAAGATATTTTTGATGTGGACCATTTTTAAAGTCTTTATTGAATTTGTTATGATATTGATTCTGCTGATTCTGTTTTATGTTTTGGTTTTTTGGCCGCGATTTCAGCCTCGAGGCTTGGCTCTTGGCTCTTGGATCTTGGCTCTCTAACCAGGGGCTGAACCCTCACCCCCTGCTCTGGAAGGTGAAGGCTCCCCTGGTGTCCCAGGGGGTCCTGCAGCATATGAATTTAACTCTCACAACTTGCAGAAATGCAAGCAAACAAAAAGGGAAGTTCTGGTATTTTCCTTCCATATCCAACGGTTCTCTGTGCATGGAGGGCCGAACACATGCTCCCAGGAGACCACTCTGTCCTCCAGGCCCCTCCCCGGCGGTGGAGGCTTCCCGCTGGTGGTGCTGGGGCCCCCCTGGGGCCAGCTTCGTCCCACACCATCTGCCTGGGCCCTACAGCAGGTCCTCATGGAGCCTGACTGAATCAGGCCACGTCCATTTCATGTGGTAGGATGAGTTGTGCTTCCTGAGAAAACCCCAAAGGGTGCCTGTTCCAATTTGTCTCCGCTCGGGAAGAATGTCATGAAAGCAGTGAGCTGCCCACCAAGGCGACCGTGGGGGAGATTCATTAAAGGCGTAAGTCAGCTCATTATCCAGGCTGTGGTTTCCACTTGGTTTTGGAAGAATTTACTTGATATTTATTGATTATGGAGGCTGTGAAATGGCTTGTCCTGGGCTAAATAAGCAATTTAAAATAGACATACAGGGAAAAACCTAACCACAGCTAGTCGTCTGTTCCCAGGCCGTTAATAAACACACCCTGGACAGAAGGAGACCCTGCAGGGGGTGGGCGGGCAGCTCACCGGGCACCTCTCTCAGCACGGGGGGCTCGTTTGTTAAGTTGAACCACAGGAAACGCCTAGTCCACACAACAGCTCAGAATCGTTGCACCTGCGATCTGAGGCAGCCTGGCATGGAGTGCCCACAGCAGGACTCAAACAGGGAGGACTCCTCCCGTGGAAAGGAAGGGACCCTCTGCAGACCGGTGACACCACCGCGCCCCACGCCGCCTGCAGCTCCTGCCAAGACCTGAATTAACACAAGTCATGCTCCTCAGCCCAGGGAGGAAACGAACATTTTGTTTAACGGCAGACATTTTGAAACTCAAAGCTCCTTCTGGCTCTGACCGGTCAGAGGGGCTGCCAGGGCAGCAGCACGCGGCCCCTGCGTCTCTCTGTCCCAACCTGCAGTAGAACTGCGGGCAGGCTGGACGGAATCCCCGGAGGCCCACGTCCAAAGCCGCCAGGAGGCAGGTTCTGCTGGCGTCGGGCTCGCGGAGGGGCCCATCTGAGGCCCATGGGGTTCGTGGGGCCCGAGGCCTGGGAGGGGGTCCTGGGGGCGTGTGGATGGGGGAGGCGCCGGGGATGAGACCCCCAGGGAGGAGCCTGGGTGAGAGTGAGGAGGAGCGCGGAGCCTGGCTCTGAAGATCCGGCGAAGAGCCTGCGAAACGGGCCAAAGACAGGGCCAGGGGGACGGGGCCACAGCGCGGGGTCTGAACAAGGAAGAGCGCAGGCTCGCAGACGCCTGTCTCTGTCCTGGAGTGGCCCCGGCCCCTTCGTGGCTGAGCCGCAGCCCTCAGGGCCGCTGGAGGAGACGGAGGCGCTGGAGGCCGCGACGGCCCGGGGCGCCGCGTGGAAGGACCGCTGATGCTCGTTCTGGCGCAGCTGGACGGTGGAGGATGGACTAAGCTCGGGGACAGAGCCTGGAGACCCTGAGGGTGCTTCTAGCAGAAGCCTGGCTGAAGTGACAAGTCAGTGATTTCCAGCAGAGGCCAAGGCGCACGTCCAGCTTGGGGAGGGGCGGGGGGGGCGGTGTCCGACCACTGGACAGCTTGCTCCAAGCCCTCCAGGATCTGCAGAGCCCCTGCCTCCTACTGAAGGAAGCTCATCCTGAGTGTGCAAACTTTTTTTGTTAACAGATGGGCATGTGTATCTCCCGAGGATGGGCTGCGGGAGGGTTAAGCTGAAGCAGAGCAAGCCCTGGGGCCGGTGCTCTGGTGAAACCCCCGCCGTGTCCGTCATCCGCAAGTGGGGACACTGAGGGCTGCTCAAGTGAGGCTCCGCAGCTGGAGAAAAAACCAGACATGCTCCTGCTGGTGTTTGATGAGCAAGGGAACGTTAGTCCTGCTTTCCGCGCAAGAGCCGAGTCTTCAGAGCTCTGCGGGCGCAGGCCCAGCGTCCATCTGCCCCACACTCGCACCGTTGGCGCCTGGCCCACGAGGAGGAGGCGCCATGTGGAGCCGTCAGGGGCCTCAGCTCTGCAGGAAGGAGGAAGACAGGCAGGCAGGCGAGAAGGGCGCTGATGAGAAGCCGCTGATGGCACGTGAGCCTCCTTTGGGGCCTGGAGGCGGGAAGTCAGCAGTGTTATCCCACGGGATCTAGGGCAGAAACGCCTGAAGGTGGACAGAGAAGCTCCGTACGGGGCGGGGCTGAGAGAGCTCCAAGCGAGGGTCGACTCAGACCAGGAGCACGTCTTTGCCCTGACCCCGAGCCCGCCCCTGCATTCTACGCATCTAATACTAACATCTTTCAAAACGTGGTTTATTCCTCATCCCCGTGGTCCTCTCCCTGCGCTCTGGCCACCCCAGCGCTTCTGCTCAGAGTGAGGCTCAACCTCTGCCTGTAAGCACTCGGCAGTTTACGAAGCGGGTCTGTTTGGAGCTCCAGCAAGAAAGCACAGAAGCCCATCTGCAGACGGTTTGGACTCCGCTCAGGGGTGCGCACTGGGTGGGCTCTCGCATCATTTTCTCGGGTCATTCCTGCTCCACGGTGCTCAGCCTGGCTTCCAGTATCGAGAAGGCTGCCACGCAGGCCATGCTGAGGGGCTCGAGCCGCCTGCCCACTGCCTTTTCCTCCCCCAGGACACAGCATCTCATCCTTCAGAGAGTGTATTGATAACGGAAAAGGAGAAAAAAAACAAAACCCAACAGCTTGTAATCCAAGGAACACCATGGTTTTTCTTGGCCGTGACATGCAGCGTGCAGGACCTTAGTTCCCCGCCCAGGCATCGAACTCGCATCCACCCCCTGCAGTGGATGCGTCGAGTCCTGACCATGGGCCTGCCAGGCTAGAGCTGTGATGAGATTTTTAAATTTGAAAAGCAGAGGACTCGTGAAAATGTTTACAGGAAGAGTATACGCAAACGATGGGCAGACAGCATTGTCATACATGCGTAATGAGGTTTCTAGGGGAAAAAGTCCTGTGGGTTTACCTGGGACAGAGGATGGTTTCATCTCCTGAGGAAAAAGTGTGAATGACTGTGCTTAGGGCACCCAGGTGTGGGGGGGGCACTTCTCGTTGAGCCATCACAAACCTGAGCTGCTCTAGGGAGAGGAGTGTTCGAAGGGTTCTTAAAATGTATTGACATCAAACTAACAAGAGACTTCGTTTTGTGTACACAATTTATTCCTGGCTGACATGGCAATTTATTTTACGTGTAAAACTGACTCAAGAACCTCCAAATGTTAACTGCAAAGCAGTTTTCCTAAAGACGCAGAAAAGCAAATGACCTGTAAACGAGTTCAGGAAAAGATAACAGCTGGAGGTGCCCCATTTGGGAAATGATCTGAGCTGCCATTTCAACTTGCCTCCAAATAGATAAGAGCATGAATCAGGAGGAAGTTCGGTTTATTGGAATAAGACCATAGTAATGACTAGAAGGTACTTGAAATTCAGTCTGAAGTCAGTTTTACTTCCGTGGCTTTAGAAAAAGAGAGGAATCACAGTGGGAGCAGCTCTAGTCACAGGCAGACGGGAGGATTCTCCAGGTCTGCCGTTCATGTTTGGACAGAATAGAGCATTGTGCTTCTGATCTAGAAGAACACGAAAGCATAGTGAACTGGAACCCAACAAAAGCAGCGCTTGTGTCTGTGTCCTTAACCCCGGGCAGGGCGCAGTGTGGCTTTCTACTCAACCACACGGCCAGGAGACGGAAAGCGGCCTTGGGCCCCCTTGGGCCCCGTCCTGCTGTTGAAGGTTCAACTTCAGTCCTCTGGGAGGCAGCGGGCAACACGCAGGGCCCGAAACCACCCTCAACTTGCTGAGACCAAGACCTCAGGGCGTCAGCCGGCCTGGGCACCCTAGCCCCCTGCATTTGTGGGCCCCAAGCAGGGGGCCCAGGGCTGAGCACGCGGTGGTCCATGGCGCTTCCTAAACGTGTGGCGTGAACGGACGGTGCAGAATCGGGTGGTGAGGTGGTTGGGGAGCGTGCTTCCTGTCATCGCCCAAAGCTTTGTCTGCTCGATGGAGCTCCTACTTGGTTACCGATCAGGGCAACGGATTTGCCAAGCTAAGTCTGAACTCGGCTGCAATTTTGGTAAGGCTGGGATGGGGGGACAACCTTTAGAGCGATCTTCCGACTCTGCAGCAGCAGGAGTCAGTTCACAACAGGTGAACAGCAACAGTGAAATAAGGCAAGTGTAGATTCAGTTGCCCAAAATGCCTTTTGGGGGATAAATTGAAAGAAAACGAAATTCAGTGACAAGAAATGACAAAACCTCCCTCCTGGAACAGTTGTAACGGCTGTTTCTCTGGGAGTTTTTTGTTTTCTCTCTAGGAGATTTTAATTTAAAAAAGCATTTTTGCTGTGTCCCCAGTTATGTTCTGACTACCCTTAGCTGTTCATTTATAACAAGACAACACTTCCACTTACATAAGGTGCTACTGTCTATCTACAAATTACCTGGTTTGACCATGGGGAGGTAGGAGGGGCAGATACCATAACCATCACGCTTGACAAAAATTCTATTTCCTGACGTGTCCGTGCTCGTGGGAATCCAAAATGCTTTCTGATGAGGTTCGCGTGGGAATTGTTCTTTTTCTCCCTACTGGGCAGTGTCAGCAATGAGCTGACTCAGGTACAATCAGCCCTATCAGATCCAAAGTGTATTACGGTTTTTATTTTTCACCATGAAAGTGAAAGTCACTCAGTCGTGTCCAACTCTTTGCGACCTCATGGACTGTACAGTCCATGGAATTCTCTAGGCCAGAATACTTCAGTGGGTATCGTTCCCTTCTCCAGAGGATCTTCCCAACCCAGGGATCGAACCCAGGTCTCCTGCATTGCAGGCAGATTCTTTACAAGCTGAGCCACCAGGGAAGCCCTTTCTCCACCATGAGGAACAGAGGATTAGATGGATGCTGGAGACTGACTTCCTCTCTCCCAGGTCAATGCTATGATTCCTGTTATACCTCTTGATATGTCTGCACGTTGGTTTCCCAGAAAAAAACAGTGCCCATCACAGGAACCAGTCGTCAACCGTTCCACCTTCCAGAGCAGTACGCCGGGGAACAGTAACATGGTTTAGCATGGCTTCTCTGACTACTTGATAGTGCTTGGGAGCGCTTTCTGTCTCAGGTCTAGGAGTAACCGTAACTGTTTCTTCTGGAAGAGTGAAAGATGGAGAAGGGAGTCATACCCATTTCCACCCAAGTCTAGTCTAACCAGCAGGTGGCGCTACGACAAAGCCGTAGAGAGAAGCCCGGTCCCACCGTTGGGTGTCAGAGCGCCCAGGGCCTCGGGGAAGCCACGGCAGGCACACCTGAGGCTGAGCCCACACCTGCAACTCCTGGGGTCCTCAGTGGGGGGGCTCCGAGTGTGTCAGCAAGGCCCCGGCCTCGCGGGAGCTCCGCAACCCTTTCCCATTCTCTGGCCTTCCCAGAGGAATGAGGGAGTTGGGGGGATAGGGGGAACCTGTGTCCCTCACACTCACCCTGCAGATCCCGTGGCTTTGGGGAGTCTCCAAATACTAAGCGCTTTCCAGCTTTATGAGCAGCTCTACATACAGTATTAGATGCTGCCTCGGTGAGCTTCCCTGGCGGCTCAAATGGTAAGGAATCCGCCTGCAGTGCAGGAAACCCGGGTTTGATCTCTGGGTCTGGAAGATCCCCCGGAGGAGGTCACGGCAACCCACTCCAGTGTTCTTGCCTGGGGAATCCCATGGACAGAGGAGCCTGGCGGGCTACAGTCCGTGGGGTCGCAGAGTCTGACGTGACTGAGTGACTTCACTTTCACCTCAATGGGCTGCAGTGAAGGCCCCTCAGGCAGCTCCGGGCGGCTCCTGGGGAAGAGCAAGGAGGCTGAGCAGGAGCCCTGCACACACTGGTCTCTTTCACTCACTATTGGCCCTACGCTCCCCAAGGGCAAGGTCTCGTCCTTCATCTCCAGAGTCCCTCACGTGTGGTGAGTGGACAGCGGGACTTGCTGGGAGCGCGCCCTGAGCTGCCGGTCTTGGGGAAACAGCCACGCCATGCCCGCGTCCCGTCTCCCCGTCAGCCGCAGAGGTCGGGGCGCGGCCTCGCTGGTCCCAGCGGCCGCCTCTGGCACAAGCAGCTGCCGGGGACCCTCCGTGGACCCCCCAGGTCATGCTGCCTCTGCTGGCCCTGCTTGGGGCGGAAGTGGGCTCCTCTGGAGGTGAGCTGTGGAAGAATGGGGTCCACACGGCCTGTCTGGGGCGGGGGCCACACAAGGCAACTGATGAGCCCTGGCCGCAGGAGGTTCAGGCACCAAGAAGTCAGAGAGCCGGCCCAGAACTTCCGGGGTGACTGAGGCACGAGGTGAGAACGCTGAGCCTCCCGGGTCCGCTCAGATCTGCCCGAAGCAGAGGGAAGATGGGCGGGCCCAGTCTGGAGCAGCGCCTGGCCTTGGGCAGTCTCAGCTCTTGGTCACTGATCCCTCGTGGGGCTGTGCGTGTGCCAAGTCCACTCGCTTCAGTTGTGTCCGACTCTTTGTGACCCACAGACTGTAGCCCGCCAGGCTCCTCTGTCCATGGGATTCTCCAGGCTACAACACTGGCGTGGGTTGCCATGCCCTCCTCCAGGGCATCTTCCTGACCCAGGGATGGAGCCCGTGTCTCTACGTCTCCTGCATGGCAGGCGGGTTCTTAACCATGAGCGCCACCTGGGAAGCCACACTTATGGGGCTGAGATGAGCTCAGTCTTCTTCCGCAGTCTTAGTGGTCTGCACGGCACACAGTGTAAAGTAGCCATGGAGTGAAGAACGGACATCACCAAGACAAGGAGGGGTCCACTCATCTGGCCGCCCAGAGAGGGGCCAGACAGCCCATTACTGAGTCTACAAGAGAGACTCGCTGCTGTGTCCTGTCACTGAACCTGCCAGGTGCCTCTCTGGAGGGCACACCTGAAGAAGGGAAACCATTCTACCTGCAAGCTGGTCCACATGAGGTGCAGCAAAGACCCACAGCGTCTCCAACACATGGGTCAAGATGCAGAGTGGGATGCTGCCATTGGTGAGTGGGGCCAGTAAGCCAGCGAGGAGCACGCGATCCCTTGGAGGACCCACCGCACGGACACTGTTCCTGTGAGGGGTGGAGAGTGAGGCAGTTGGCTCCGAGTTTTCACTCTGCATGTGCACTGTCAATCAGCTATACTCCAATATAAAACACCCCAACTGTATCCAATTAAAAAGATCAACTAACTGGTCCACATGATTGAGGGGCCTGAGAGAAAGGGAAACAAACTTGGCTTCGCGGGATTTTCCCGGGATCTCCTCTATGCAACCTTATCTATTCCCCTTTTAATATCTATTCTACACAGTAACAACCAGAAATAGAAATGCTGTCAACCAACTACACATATTGTTAACTATAGGGTGGGTTTTACTACCTTCATTCAAGGTAGTTTAACCTGTTGGGTTATTTCCTCTTCAAAAGAAAAAAATCAAAGACGGAAGCACCAGATAACCCCAAAGTTACATGCATTCATTTCAAACCCAAGCTGGGCGTGATCATCTGCAAGACACACCTGGCTCCCCCGACAAAAGCAGATGGGTCCAGGACTTGTAAATTTTATATTTATTATACCAAAATTATGACATGTTCATTTGTGCATTCTGCTTTAATATAACTCTCAGTATGTAAAGGATCTAACTAAATGCTACACAATCATGCTGATTGTGGCAGCAGTAAGGAACACAATTAAAAAGTGTCTGCAAAAGGGGCTGGGAGGGAACAGGAGGGGGGGAAGGGTCAGAGGCCCCTGGGGGGCAGGTCCCTTCCAGCGGCCTAAGATCCACCTCATCTGAAGGGCAGTGCCCTCAGCAGGGCTCAGGGGCATCGATGGGGGACCCTGTGGGTTCGGGGACCAAGGGGAGGCAGTTGTTCAGTCTGTGTCCCTTACGCCAAAGCTACAAAACTTCTGAAGCATCACTATACAACACGGAGCTATTTACAATAGAAATTTCTCAATCAACGGTTCTCTCAGAGAAAATTAGTGAATCCCAGTGACTTCAGTCACCTGACAGAGTGAAACAACTCCTAGGAGTTAGTCTCCATATTCTACAAATGTCTATCCTTTTCAAGACAAAAAAAGGAAAGAAAAGAAAACGAAAAAACGTCTTCCCCCACAAAGAAATATAGAATTACAATATTACTAAATCATTTAGCACTGGCAACCTGCCCTGCCTTCCACACAAACAACAAAAAAGCCATTTTAAAAAACATTATCATTAACCGTTTCTCTGTAATATATTAAACCTTTTGTTCTTTGTCTTTACACATCTGATATGTTAGGGGAAGAAGTTAACAAACTGAAATCATATGGGTAAAGCATCACTAGAAGAAAAGTGGTAATTATTATTATTTTTTTAAACGGCCAACAGAAGGGGGGCCTGCAGATAGCGGAGCCGTCTGGAGCCGGCGGGCGGCCCTGGTCTGCGGTGCCGGCCCGGCGCGGGTCAGAGCGGCGTGTCGCAGCAGCAGTCCGCGGGCTCCGCGGGGCCCGGGCGCAGCGGCGCGGGGGGCCGCTGCTTCATCATCTCCTTCACCTCCTCCTCCAGCTCCGGGGGGATGATGAACTGGTCGTCGGGGTCCGGCTGCGCCGGGGCCGCGAAGTATCCGCCTGGCTTGCGCAGCGGCGCGTCGGCGGCCACCTCGATCACGTTGTGGCTGCGCTCCTGGGGGGCCACCGAACCGTTGGCGCGCCGGCGCCCCATGGTCCCCGCGGTCCCATCCGCGCGCCGCGCCGCGCCCAGCTCGTCCTCCGCGGCGCCCACGCCCTCGTCAGCGGCCTCGGGCTGCAGGCTGGGCGCGGGCGGCCGCCGGCGCTCCCCGTCCCTGGCGCGGCCGCAGTGGATGTCCACCGCCACCTCCACGCGGCTGCCGTTGCTGAACACGCCCTCGATGGGCTCCTCATCATCGCTGTCCAGCCCGTTGTCCGAGAAGGCGCTGGAGAAGGTGGCGCTGGACAGCTGCCGCTGGAAGGCGCCGGGAGCGCCGCCGGGATGCAGCGCGCAGCGGGGCTCGCCGGGGCCAGCGGGGCTGCCCTCACCCAGCGCGCCCGGCGGCGGCGGCTCGTCCGAGGCCGTGGAGCCCACCTCGCTGCTCATCTCCGACGTGGACAGCTCGCTGCTCATCTCGGAGGCCAGCCCGCTGCTGGAGGACGGCGCGCCCAGCCCATCGGCCGGCCGCTCTCGAACGGCCACGCCGGCGGCAGGCACAAAGACGCTGGGGCTGGGTGGCGGTAGGGTGCCAGCGGTGGCCAGCTCGCAGCAGCAGAAGCTGTCCTCGGGGACGCTGAGCTGCACGACCACCGCGCTCACGCTCTCGCGGCAGCCGTAGCTCTGCGCCAGGGTGCAGAGCTTCTTGGCGGCGGCCAGCGCGTCAGGCACACTGCGCGCGGCGCCCACGGCCTCCTCCACGGACAGGCTGTCCCACAGCCCCTTGCTGCCCAGGATGAAGAACTCGTCCTGCGGGCTCAAGGCCACGGACTGCACGTGCGGGCGGGGCACCACGCTGGGGTGCAGGAAGGTGTAGCCCAGGATGCGCGTGGACTCGGTCACTCCGTTCACTTTGCCGTCCTGGAAAGAGAGGAGTTGCCAAGCTGATGTTAACACTGAGAGCTGAGGGCTAGGGAGACCGGCAGCTCCCCGGGCTCCTGCCTGGGGCCAGCTCCGGGGCCTGTCTGCCCTGCAGGACTGTCCGCCTCCTGGGAGGGGCTCCCACCCACCTGCCATCAGAACCAGTGGCGGAAGCCCAGGGCAGGCAGGGAGCAGGAGGGACACAGGGAAACGACTTCACTCATCGCCTGGGTTGGGACCTGTCCGCCCCAAAGACACCATCATCCGGCCTGAGTCGGCAACAGGGGTGATCAGCATCTCTGGGAATCCACAGGGGTCCAGGGAGGAAGGGCCTGCTGAGCCAGCCGGGGGGCCCGCAGGTGCGATTCAGAGTGATGGCCCCCATCTCAGACCACTGCCCACAGCCCAGCAACCAGCAGGTGGTAGCGTGGGAAGGTCCAGAAGTGAGTGGAGTTGTAAACTTGAGGCTGAAAGAAATCACCGGGGAAATCGCGGTGAGACTGCGTGGGGAGGAGTGAAGTGTTTGGAGGGGAAGACACTTATTCAAGGAGAAAGGAGGCTCCTGTGATCCCTGAGGTGACTTTCCTGGCAGCAAATGGAGACGATGACGCCTCCTGCTTCAGTCCAGCTGGGTTCCCACCACTTGAACCGTGAACCAAAGTTTCAGACCGTTTGCCAGTAAAAAGCTTTTACTCCGAGGCTGGAGCGAGGAGCCCAGGGTGTTCCTGCTTGGTTCTTTATTCTTCAAGTTCTTCAGCAGAAATGGTTAATCTCTGCACCGTGTACTGTTGCGCATGGAATTCAATACACAGTTAATAATTTAACTCAATCCCATCTGAGACTCTCTGCTCCCTACATGGAGTCTAGTGTCCACTTTAGTCCTCTCTGCTCTTAGAACAGGAAGGGGACTGGAATCGACAGGCAGACTCCTTTCCCCGACTCTCACGGTAGATCCGGAGTTGTCTTTCTCATGGCCCTTGTCAGAGCCTTCCTGGAGTCAGTCTTTACTGACTGCAAACCTCCACCACTGTCCACCTGAGCGTCACACGGCTCCACGGGCTTTGCCAACAAGACGAGACTGGACACCTCCTGTGGGCAGACGCGCATCTACACAGGAATCGCATCGACAGCTCCCACCCATTTCAGGCACACAGCGGTGACCCGCACTGCAGGATGAACGTGTGACGGGAGCACAGCTCTTCCAGCCCGTTCTGGGGGCTGTGTCGCAACCAATCTTCTGTGATGCAGCCCAAGGCCTTTCTCAGCAGCGGCACTCGGACCTTCTGGGCCAAATACTGTGCTGTGGGGCCGCCCCACACTGTGGGAGTCTCAGCAGCATCCCTGGCTTCTACCTGGGCTTCCCTGGGGGCTCAGACGGTAAAGAATTTGTCTGCAATGCGGGGGAAGACCAGGGTTCGATCCCTGGGTTGGGAACATCCCCTGGAGAAGAAAACGGCGACCCACTCCTGGAGAATCCCAGAGACAGACGAGCCTGGCGGGCTACAGCCACGGAGTCGCAAACAGCCAGACACGACTGAGTGACCAACACACTCGCACACGTACTGGCTTCTACTGGCTACGTGCCAAAAGCACTCACTCTCCACCCTAGCTGTGACAACAGAAGTGTCCTCGGACATTACCAAGTGTCTGTGGTGCTGAAGGGGGAACGGCCCCTGGTTGAGAACCACTCACCGCCTTACTGGAGTGCAGCAGGAGGCACCAACTGAAGTGACAACTAGTTAATTTACACTGATGTGTACACTGGCCTTGGGAGGCCAGACAGATACATCACCACACCCACTTTACCGAGGAGGAAACTGAGGCATTGAGGTTGAAAGGTGATGGCCTGCAGGCATCAGAGCCACCAAGACAGGAGGGCGGGCAGTGTGACCTCTGCGGGGCCTGAGGAGGGGATGGGGTGACCGCCCGCCACGACACGGAGAGGCCACCGGGCTGAGCCCCACTGCAGGGCCCTGAGGATGAGATGGGGTGACCGCCGCCCTGACGCGGAGAGGCCACCGGGCTGAGCCCCACTGCAGGGCCCTGAGGATGAGATGGGGTGACCGCCGCCCTGACGCGGAAAGGCTGTCTGACCTGAGCCCTACTGCAGGGCCCTGAGGAGGGGATGGGGTGACCGCCCGCCACGACACGGAGAGGCCACTGGGCTGAGCCCCACTGCAGGACCCTGAAGATGAGATGGGGTGACCGCCCGGCCCGACGCAGAGAGGCCGCCGGGCCTGAGCCCCACTGCGGGCGCCCTGAGGATGAGACGGGGTGACTGCCCGGCCTGACGCGGAGAGGCCGCCGGGCCTGAGCCCCACTGCGGGCGCCCTGAGGAGGGGACGGGGTGACCGCCCGGCCTGACGCGGAGAGGCCGCCGGGCCTGCTCTGTTGCTCTGGACATTATAACGTCTCAGACGCGTGACAGAGTCTGCCCTGTGATGCTGTGGACTCGGGTTTGGAAGCTCGGATCACCTTCGGCGTTCACAGACGCTGAGGGAGACGCTCCCGGTCGTCCCCTACCTGAGGGACACGGCCCTCCTCACCTCGGTGACGATGGCCTTGTGCCGTTTGATTCTCCTCAGTTCCTCCTCGCAGCTCATGACGTACGACCTGGACAGGAGCAGCGGCTTGCCGTTCCGACACAGGACCGTCTGGCACTTGCCCACGTTGGCGGAGGTCAGGGTGAAGGGTCCTCCTGGGTCCACAGGGTCGTGCCTGATGTGACAAAGGACGGCAGCGCCTCCAAGTTTCTGCCCGGCAGTGCCCAGCTTCCTGGAAGAGAGAGAGGGGCTGAGAGCCCGCACGGCCGCCAGACGGTCCCACGGGACAGGGAACAGAGCTCGGGCCCCCGGAGCCTCCACCAAAGCAGGCCCGGCCGAGCCCAGGGGGGCCCGCGGCCCTGCATGCACTCCCCGCCCGACCGAGCTCAGGGGAGCCCGCGGCCCTGCACGCACACCCGTGTGCACACACGCAGGGTCTGCCCCAGCTGGCCTGGCCGAGCTCGGGAGCCCGCGGCCCTGCACGCACACCCGTGTGCGCACGCAGGGTCTGCTCCCAGCTGGCCTGGCCGAGCTCAGGGGAGCCCGCGGCCCTGCACGCACACCCGTGTGCGCACGCAGGGTCTGCTCCCAGCTGGCCTGGCCGAGCTCGGGAGCCCGCGGCCCTGCACGCACACCCCTGTGCACACGCAGGGTCTGCTCCCAGCCGGCCCGGCCGAGCTCAGGGGAGCCCGCGGCCCTGCACGCACACCCATGTGTGCACACGCAGGGTCTGCTCCCAGCTGGCCGGTGCCACTCCACCACAAAAAGCCCGAGGAGCCGCTGAGGGATGAAGCGCCCTCACCCGCTTGGTCCGGCCTGCGGTGCCTGAATCGGCGCGGCCAACGCTAGCGGGGGCGGCTGCGTCTCCCTCACCCCTCTGCTCCTGAGAAGGTCAGGGGGAGCCAGCGCACAGCAGCAGGAGTGAACACCCACTGACGCGTCAGAACGGTTGGTCACCCCTCTCATAGGCTGCTTGCTGGCAGGAGCTTTCAAGCACTGGGTCATTCATGTTCTTGTCCTACACAGGGCGACTCTCTGGACGAACGAGGCCTATCCTCAAATTTAGAGAAAAGACCATCTAATGATGAGCTCTAAAGTGCTCTTACTTGCCATTACTTCATCACGTACTGAATACACAGGACACCTGCAAGTGTTGGCAATCAAAAGGCGTTCAGAACCCCGACGGCAAGGCCCGAGGCTAGCGGAGCCTCGGAATGACCCTGGGCGTGACAGGAGCAGGGAGGTCCAGACGGACAGACTCTGCTGTTCACGAGGGCAGACGCTGTAGGTCAGGCTGGGGGCACCACAGACGGGAACAAGGGCGGCCTGGTCGTAGGCATCAGGACGTCAGCAAAGTGGGCACATGCTTCTCGCGAGGACCACAAGCATCGCCACACGCCCCGAATCCTGCTAACCCACGGGGACAACAAGAGGCGTGCGCGTGATGCGGAGACAGCGGAGGGCAGGCATCTCCGCAGCCCAGCGTGGGCATGTCTAGGCCATCGGCTCCAGGCTCCACCAAGGCAGCATGGCTTTCCTGCTGTCAGAGGCCCTGACTCCTCCAGCGAAGCCGGAACTTGTGCTGTTATCTGTGAGAAGTGCAGCCAGGGACCAGGGTTTGAGGGTCTTAAGTTCTTAAATCTGACCCAGTGCTTGGGGTCCATAAAAAGTATGCCTCTTTGGGCTGTGTGAAGGGTATGTGTGGGGGGGATGTGTGTGTATAATATGTGTTTGCTTTTTCTGAAACAAGATGGTGGTCAAAACAGAAAAGTAGGCAGATGTGCAGACAGACGTCCCTGTCTTATACCTCTCGGCATTAAGGCATTTAGAACAATGACTGGTATATTTAAGGGCTCACTAAATATTAGCTGTTATCAGCATCGATCATTAACTGCACACGCCCACCGGGTCGGCCGCGGCAGAGAACCTCACTGGGCCACCTCTACAGAGCTCTTCAAGAGTCCTCATGCCTGGGGGAGCTGTCAAGGCTTCTCTGGGGCAGCATTCCTCAGCAGACACTTTTTCTAGGCCTGGTGCAAAGATATTTCCTCTGGCAGATTATCAAGGGAGAGAAAAAGAAGAGAAGCAGAAAAGATCGTCATGGTTCCCATGACCTTTGAAGCACTCTCTGCTTCCTGGTCCCACAGGAGCAAGTGTTTGCAGTACAATACCAACAGGCCCGCCCTTTACAACCTACAAAGCCTTTAAAGCGACAAAGAGCGAGCAAGGCTTTGAATGTGGGAATGCTTATGACATTCAGGCCTCAGAGTTAGAGCCAACATTCCACAACTTCCACGGTGACCAGAATCTCTAGGGAAAGGCCTATGCTTCTTCTAGTAACACCGTCTTGAACAGGGCTTCCCAGGTGGCTCAGTGGTAAAGAACCCGCCTGCCAATGCAGGAGATGCAAGAGATGCGGGTTCGATGTCTGGGTTGGGAATATCCCCTGGAGAAGGAAATGGTAACCCACTCCAGTGTTTTTGCCTGGAAAATCCTATGGACACAGGAGCCTGGTGGGCTGTGCAGTCCATGGAGTTGCAAAGAGTTGGACACGACTGAGCACATGCATTCGTGTGCACACACCCACACCCCCCATCTGAAGAAGGCTTTAACTCCTGGCCTTTTAAACTTCGGTCACGGAGAAGAGCGAGAAGGCCCCCGGCAGGCGCGCCAAGGTTACCTCTGCATCACAATGAAGGTGTTGACCATGTACTCCTCCTCGTTCCTTGTCTTCTGCAGCTCTTCCGCCAAAATGTCGCTCATGGTGCACTGCAGAAGGTAGGGCACTTCCACGTTCCGGTCCCCGTCAAACACCCCGTACAGGGCCTCCCGGTTGTCACAGAAGTTATTCACTGACAGGGCTGCCACACACAACCTGCAAAGCAAAAACGCTTCAGTGCTGAGCCAACGCACCTCTTCTCCCCCATCCCCGCCCCAGCTGTGGGTCTCCCCCCACTTGCTCAACCCAGTCTTGTCTCTTTCTTCGTGACTCTGAGCAGAGTAAGAACAGGTAACCCCTCGGCTACTTGATATGAAGAGCCAACTCATTAGAAAAGACCCTGATGCTGGGAAAGACTGAAGGCAAATGGAGAAGCAGGTGTCAAAGGAAGAGATGGTTAGATAGCATCACCAACTCAGTGGACATGAATTTGAGCGAACTCCGGAAGATAAAGGAGAAGAGGAGCCTGGTGTGCTGCAGTCCACGAGGTGGCAAAGAGTCCACACGACTCAGTGACTGGACAGCAGCAAAACTAACCCCAGCTACTTTACGTCAACTGACCTCTGTAAGTGAGGACAAATGATAAGCACATGTTTATGCTTCATGGCTTTCCCCTATTCTTTTCTTCTGATGATTTATTTTTAAGCAGCACTGAAAGACCGTTAGAAGCACGGGCAATAACACCAGATGATGAATGCACAGGTCCACATTCGTTCACAAGACATTTATTAAGGAAAACTTCCACGAGGAGCAAAAACCGAGTCACAACTAAAACACTGGGAAAAGTAAAGGAAAAGTGCATCCTGGTGGGAGGAGAGCCGCCGTCTCTCCACTTAGACTGCTCCGTGGAGCGCACCCGGGTCCCACACACCGTACAAAACGAAGAAACGCCCGGGGAGAAATGAAAAGCCAGGGCATTAATAAGTGGTGAGATGACTTCAGGCAGCCTAACACACAGGGAACTGGGGTCTTCAGAAGAGAAGAGAGACAGGCGGAAAAACGTTTTGAAGAATTAATAGATAAAAGTATTTCGAATCTGATGAAAATGACAGACCTACAGATACAAGCAGCTCAACAAACAGCAAGAAAAGCAAGTAAAAACCTTAACAGGCACATCAAAATCAAATGCTGAAAAGCAGGGATCAAGGCGGGGGTGGAGGCAGAGGGAAAGCACGCCCTGCGAGGAGCAGAGGAGGCGGCAGAGTTCTCATCAGAAACGACGCGGAAGACGGAGCAGCAGCGCCTTCAAGTACTGACAGAAAGACTGTCATCCTTGCTTTCTAAACCAGTGAGAACAGCTTCTGAAAATGAAGGTGCAAAACAGACATTTTCAGATGCACATAAAAAAGACAGCACTACAAGAAATAGGAAATATGTGGAGCAGAAGAAAATGACCCTACCAGATGGAAATCTGGTTCTACACAAAAGAATGAAGTATAGCGGAAATGACAGAGGTGAGTAAATACAAACATTCTCTTTTTCTTATTTTAAAAATCACGTTAGGACAATGGTTCTCGGGACTTCCCTGGCAGTCCACACTTAACACCTGATGCCTCCATTACGGGGGGCACAGGCTCGACCCCTCACTGGGGAACCAGGATCAAACAAACACAAGTACACAAACAGTGGTTCTCAACAGGGGAGGTTTCGGCCCCTGGAGTCATCTTTGCTTGTAATGACTGGGATGGTGGTGATATTGGCATCTAGAGGGTAGAGGCTGAGGGTGCTGCTAAATATCCTAAAATGCACAGGACACCCCATCCCTCCCCTGCTCTCTAATAACAAATAATTATCTGGCTCAAAATGTCGATAATACTGAAGTTGAGAAATACTTTGGGAAATAACTGTTTAAAGTAATTGTGTGGATCACAATAAACTGTGTAAAATTCTGAAAGAGATGGGAATACCAGACCACCTGACCTGCCTCTTGAGAAACCTGTATGCAGGTCAGGAAGCAACAGTTAGAACTGGACATGGAAGAACAGGCATCTGGTCCCATCACTTCATGGGAAACAGATGGGGAAACAGTGGAAACAGTGTCAGACTTTATTTTTTTGGGCTCCAAAATCACTGCTGATGGTGATTGCAGCCATGAAATTAAAAGACGCTTACTCCTTGGAAGGAAAGTTATGACCAACCTAGACAGCATATTTAAAAGCAGAGACATTACTTTGCCTACAAAGGTCCGTCTAGTCAAGGCTATGGTGTTTCCAGTAGTCATGTATGGGTGTGAAAGTTGGACAGTGAAGAAAGCTGAGCACCGCAGAATTGATGCTTTTGAACTGTGGTGTTGGAGACGACTCTTGAGAGTCCCTTGGACTGTAAGGAGATCCAACCAGTTCATCCTAAAGGAGATCAGTCCTGGGTGTTCATTGGAAGGACTGATGTTGAAGCTGAAACTCCAATACTTTGACCACCTCATGCGAAGAGTTGACTCATTGGAAAGGACCCTAATGCTGGGTAGGATTGGGGGCGGGAGGAGAAGGGGACGACAGAGGATGAGATGGCTGGATGGCATCACCGACTTGATGGACGTGGGTTTGGGTAGACTCCAGGAGTTGTTGATGGACAGGGAGGCCTGGCATGTTGCAGTTCATGGGGTCGCAAAGAGTCAGACACGACTGAGCTACTGAACTGAACTGATCCTGGGGGTTATAACAAAAGCAGAGGTAAAACGTGACAATAATGGCACAAAGACGAGGAGGGGAAGTGGAAGTACACAACGTAAGCTTCTGATCACACATGTGAAAGGATAAGATACTACTCAAAGGGAAACCATAATTAACAAGGTCAAGGTTATACTACAGACCCGAAACAAACCACACACACCAATGTGTGTAGAAAGTAGAACCAATGAGAACAAATACAAGAGACAACAAGGAATAAGAAATAACCCAAAAGAATGAATCAAGAACAGAAGAGACAAACAGAAGACAAATATTACTAAACTGGCAGATTTAACCCCAACCACATCAGTATGTTATTGAATATAAAGATGGTCTAGACACTACCCAAAAAGATTCAGATCATATTAAAAAGGAAGACTTAACCATATGCTGCTTATAAGAAATGTACTTTAAACATAAAGAGACAAATAGGTTAAACGCAAAAAGGATTAGAAATGATATACAGTGGCCCCCTAAACAACACAAGTTTAAACTGCATGGGTCCACTTATATGTTAATTGTTTTCCCTCTAATACTACTATACTCCTATAAAATCTCTGCACATGTGGAATCTTGGATATAAAGGGCTAACTGTGAAGTGATGCATGGATTTCTGACGGTGTGGTGTGTTGGTGCCTCTTATTCTGATGTAGTTGAAGGGTCAACTGTACTATGCTAACACTAAACAAAAGGAAGCTAGAGTAGATACATTAATATCAGACAAAATGTATTTCAGCATGAAGAATATTAAGGAAATAGTTATTTTATAGTGATTAAAGGGTCAGTTCCTCACGTGACTGTAACATTCTAACTGTTTATGCACTCAGTAACAGAGCTTTGAAACACATGAAGCAAAAACCGAGGGAGCCACACGGAGAAACAGATGAGCCTGCACTCACACTCTCTCAGGCTCTGACAGAAACGTAGACAGGAAATCAGCGGGGACGGTCACGGCTTGAACAACACTGTCAACAAACGTGATCTAAATAACAACCTACCCAATTTTTTTCCAAATGCACACAAAATATTTACCATAATAAACCAGAGTTTGGGCCAGAAAATGTCTTAATAATTTTAAAAGATTCAAGTGATTCAAAGTATGTTCTCCAACCACACTGGGAAAATTGCTTAGGAGGAAATTTATAGCTCTAAGTGCTCAGAATACTAATACCCTAAGCTCAAATCAGTGACCCAAACTTATACCTTAAGAAGTTAGAAATTTACAAGCACAATAAATCCAAACAAGCAGAAAATAATAAAATTAAGAGCAGAAGTCAATGAAATAGAAAACAGAAAGACAACAACAACAAAAAAAATTCAATGAAACAAAAAACTGGTTCTTTGAGAATATCAATAAAACTGATAGACCTGAAACCACTTTGATCAGGATAAAAAGACAAATGACAAATGTATCATGAGTGAAGGGAGACGTCACTACAGACCCTACAGACAGTAAAAGGAGGATAGTGGATACTATGGCCAATAAATTTGAAAACTAGATGAAAATGGATAAATTCTTTGACAGACATAAATTACTAAAGTTCATTTAGGGAGAAAGAGATAATCCTATATTAAAAAAATCGTATATTTAGTTATAAACCAAAGAAAACTCCAGGCCCAGGTGGAATTTATTGGCAAATACTACCAAAAATTTAGGAAGAAATAATATCAAGGCTATAGAAACTCTTCCAGAAGACTGCAGAATGCTGAAGATGAAATACTCCTCAACTCAGTTTATGAGGTGAGGCCAGCATCACTCTGATATCAAAATTAGACACCACAAGAAAAAAATTACTGTGAATACAGATGTGATCAACAAATTAGCAGCAAACTGAGCCCAGCAGAATGTAAAAAGGGTAATACATCATGACCACATGAAACTTAGCCTGAAAATGCATGGCAGATTCAACATTTTAAAATCAAAACAATTCATTATCTCAACAGATTAAGACAGGAAAAAATATGATCACCTCAACTGATGCAGAAAAAGCCTACGACAAAAAATCTGATACACATTATAAAAACTCTTGGCCAACTAGGAATTGAAGGGACTTTTCCTAACATGGTAAAGGAAGTCTACGCCTTCTGTAATACACCATCTCATACTCTCAGGGAAAGAGGAAAGGACTGTGTGTCAGACCCACAATGTAAGTTCCGTTCGGTTTTCTGACCCAAGGCAACCATAGTTCCACCTTTCATTTTCCGTGAAGGAAAGCTAGCCAGCAGTTCTCAGTCCCGGATGCCCGTCAGAATCACCTGGGGGAGATTTTAAAGGATTCTGATTTAACAGTCCTAGGTTGGATAATGTTCTTTAAAGGTCCTCACCTGATTGATTCTAATATGCACCTAGGGTTGAAGGCTGTTAGCTCTTATGAGGTCATCCTCCACTTCCTGTCCCCCTCTGCCCCCACCCGCTCTGAATACTTTGTGTTCTTATACTTAGCTAATTAAATGATGACTCTTCTAATTTATAGGATCCTTTGCTTTTCTGCTGCTGCTGCCCAGTCGCTCAGTCGCATCCAACTCTTTGTGACCCTATGGACTGTAGCCCACCAGGCTCCTCTGTCCATGGGATTCTCCAGACAAGAATACTGGAGTGGGTTTCCATTACCCTGGATCTTCCCGACCCAGGGATCACACCTACGTCTCCTGCATTGCAGGCAGATTCTTTACCCGCACTGATTATCAGCACCCCTTCATAAAAACCAAGCCTGAAGAGCAGGATTACAATTCTCAAGAAATCAACATCTGCATCTGAGACAGGGAAGGTTGGTAAAAAGAGGGAAGAGAAAGGAATTAAGATGGACAGGACCTGGTGGCAAGACAAGCAGTTAACATAGGGAATGGACATCAAACTCCTGACAAGCTGATTGAGACTGTAAAAAACAGCCCCAAAGAAATGCTGACTGTCAGTACCGTAAGGGATTGCAAATAAGGACAAGCAAGGCTACCTCGGCTGCTTTAATACTATCCCTGTTTTGCTTGGTAAACAGGCTTCAGAGAAAGATAAAGGGGCTTTTCAAAAGAGCGGGGATGCGTTTCAATACTCACGCCTTCTCCAAACACTGGAGTCTCACAGAGACATAATGAGTCAGTTACACCGTCTCCTAGCAACATCTCTCACAAAGAGGGAGGGTGTGATGCCAAGCAGGGCTGAGCAGTAATGTTCCAGCCTAAGTCATGCGGTGGCCTCTCTCTGGGGAAACACGCTGGAATAAAGGTGGCACAGGGAAGTCTGTGCCAGCAATGGGCTTCTCTTTGCCCCCACTAAGGCAGGGAGGCGGGTGGGCAGCAGTCTCATTCCAAAGTTTCAACTTACTTGTTTTTCACCCCTGAAGCTTCAGTGTAGCCATGGCTCCACACGGCTGGAGCTCCAGAAGCATCTCCTGCCGAAGGCTGATCAATCTTGAAACAGCGGATATTACTGATCAGAGAAACAGAGGGGCCAGGAATCATTAAAACAGAACAGGTGCTCATTGCTACCTTTACCTGAGAAACGAGAAACAGCTAAGCACTCTGTACTTACCGTTTCTCACTGTGTTTGATGTGTCTGAAATGTTCATCAGCAGCGAGAACTAGCTACTCATCATAATAAAAACCAAGGGGCATATATACAGAGCACGGAAGTTAGTTTCATCAGCATCAAACGGCGGTTATTAAGGGCCTTCACACTCACCACCCTAGATGGCTGCTCTCTGCTGGGAATGAAAGGCTCTCAACCTTGGCATGAGAACAGGAACTATTTATTTAAGTTAGGTGTGTTCTCACAACATGAAACCCAGATGTGAAAAGAATGAAACCTCAGCTACAATCATACTGTGCTTGGATGACGTGAGAGAGTTCTGCCACATTCATCCTCAAATCCAATACCTGCTCACATCACCCCTTTAAGTATTTATAAAACATTATTGGGGATTGCTGCTCCCTGACGCTTCCAATTCTTTCCTCACTTGCACAGCCAACCATGCTGAGACCAATATCATAAAGTTATGAAATAAATGAGGGGAATTCAATAAATTTCATGTTAACTACATACATATAAGCGGGAAGACAAGTTCTTATCTCACTTGGCTGTGGTATGCTGTAATTGGTCCAACAGGACCCCAAACAGAAATATTAAGAGTAAACCCTCAAACGCAGTTCATTAAAAACCAGCCTACGAGAAAGCATTCAACACCCATGAACACGAAGTCATACAGATATGTAGCAGGTTCTTAAAGGGCTGCCTACCACATGGAGAGATAAATCCTTATTTGTAAACTGCCACTAGTTTTTTCCCCTATTACTTAAGAGAAAGGGTGTATAACCTCAACACCTAAACACTTCCGTCCTGAGCCCAAGAATTTAAATTATCTGTTGGCATTCATTAACTCCAAAATATAATAAACACTGAATACCTTTCCCAAGAAGCAGTCAACTCAGAAGTAAGTCAACATCTAATAATCTTAACTTTGATTCTAGAAATATTTCGTGGCAATTTCTTTGAAATTTAAAACTATTTCATTAAACAGAAGTTTCTACTCTTAATTACCAGAAGGCATTCACTTTTTCATTTATGCTAAAAATCTGAGAAACATAAATATCACAGATGGTGCCAATGGAAAATTCTGAAATCAAATACCTCATTTTACATCAGGGGGATATATCCTCTTATATCCTCTTTGCAAATGCATCAATAAAAGGGGTATTTAAAAAAGACCTGCCCTGATTGCTTTCCATATGGCCTGGTACCACATTTGATCCATGTACCATGGTAAGCAATGCATGGGTTTCTTAAGGCATATCTTACAGCTTCTCACTGCATTTTTTGCTTATTTTTCTGAATTCTAGAGACAAATGGAAGGTTCCTTTCTAAAGACATTTATACTTAAAAAAAAAAAAAAAACAAATAGAACAGAGAGACTTTAAAGAATTCCATTTCCTAGCCTGATTATTAAAGAACAAACTAGCCCTGCCCCCTCCCCCTAATCCTTCCCCGGGAAGCGGCGCTCATCCTCCGCCTGGCTGAGGACAGTGCCAGCGGGCAGCGGTCTGAAGGGAGCGGGCGCTGGCACGCGTGCATCCTGAGAGGGGGCGGAGGGGGTCTGGGAGCTGGGGCTCAACCCCGTGGAGGAGTCACCACACGGACCGACGCTGCCTTGTGGAGAACAGCCCGGCCAGCCCTCGACAGAGGGTCCAAGTTACACGTTAGATACGGAGCCTCTCAGGTTATCAAGGAGAAACAGCTTTCTAGACAGTAAACAGAAGGTCAAGTTTTTACCTACAGAGTGCTCTGATGTCACTGTCTGTCGCTAATCGTTTTGAATCCCGGCGCACACCTGCACGTCACAGCAGGCGCTCCGGCCGCCCCGGCACCACACGCGCTGCGGGGGAGAATCTAACAGGTGCCGCCCCAGGCCTGTATAACAGTGGGTCACTCCACTATCTATACGGTTCTGCATTTTTTTCTAATTACATCATGAAAATCTCCCCGTGTGATTTTATACTCATCCTAAATGTAATGAGAAATATCTTGATAACTATCCCTATGTCTAAAATGAACACATTTCTGATTATTTTTTAGAATAAAATTTTTACCACAGAAAACCTTGATTTAGGTATACGAAAACTTTTAAAAGTCTGACACACAGAGCCCAACAGCTTTTTTAAAAAGCTGTATAAATTGACAATCCTCCATCAGCACCAGTTTGAGAGGAAAAATGTTATCATCTAAATATTTTATTTAATATTTCCTCGATATACTAATAAAGCTGCACATTCATCTTTTCATGTAACTATCTGTACTTTGTTTATTAAATGTTAATGTCCCTTGCTTATTTTCTGTTTGAATGAGTACTTAGCATTATTGACTCATACATAACTACATATGACATAAATATCAAAACCAATCTACATATACTGACTTCTCTTGTGATTCCTCTACTCTCTTTTTTGGCCTTCAAAGTTCTTTTCTGGTTTGTGAACATATTTATATGATTTCTTCTTACTTTTAAAAATTATTTCATTTTATAGATTTAACTCTTTAGTTTAGCTGGAGTTTATTTTGGTGTGCAACAGAAATTTGACTTTTATTTTTCTCCAAAGAGCTGCTTCCATTTATTAACAAATTTTTATACAATTATTTTTAACACAAAATGGCATGTCAGATTTGTAAACACTCAAAAGTTACCTGAATAAGGATGAAATATGTCTTGATAATCCATATAGTCTTAGTTCTGAAAAGTCCCTTAGACAGTGTGTAGACCATCCTCCCTTAAAGATGAAAAAACTAAGGTCTGGACACACTGAGGCACCTGGGCCAAGACGCTGCACCCTGGTGAACAGCGGAGAGAGCTGTAGGTCTCCCGTGTCTTTAAATCTCCCTCACTACTTTGTTTTCATTACTCGCATCTCTTTTTGTCTGGACACTTTCTGAAAAACTTTCTGTAAGGACACATGAGTGTCCAATTATCTGCAAAAAATTTTTGGCTGTCTGTCCATCTTGGTGAACTACAGACTCACAGATCACTTCATTTCAAGTCTGTGCAGACAGACCTAGAAGTCGGACGCTCCCCACTCCATTAATGTTCGCACCGAGTGGAAACGCCCTCCTCAGTGACCAGTGAGGGCTGCGGCACCTCACCAAGGACTCACTTCAGCAGCTCCAGGGTTCTGTGGTCCAGGGCGAGCCGCGGGTTCCCAGTCAGGTCCAGTTCTTGCAGCTTTGGAGGCAGGTTTTCTGGTAACGTGACTTCGCTTAGTTCGTTACAGCTCAGGTCCACGCACTGAAGGAAAAGTGGAAACAAGAAGACACGGCCTGCAGAAGCGGTTCAAGGGTTCTAATGCTCTGTTGCAGGAGAATCAGCCTGACGATTCACTGCACTATGACGGCCAAACACAGGTACTAGGTCTGTCTGCTGTTCAGCCCTAAACATTTACAACGGACTAGGGTTTCCCTGGTGGCTCAGATGGTAAAGAATCTGCCTGCAATGCAGAAGAGCCGGGTTCGATCCCTGGGTTGGGAAGATCCTCTGGAGAAGGAAATGGCAACCCACTCCAGTATTCTTGCCTGGAGAATCCCAGGGACAGAGGAGCCTGGCGGGGTACAGTCCACGGAGTCGCGAAGAGTCAGACACGACTTAGTGTCTAAATCATCACCACCACCACCACGCTTTAGCACCCGAACACAACCAGTGTTAGGATTGTATATCTTTCTTCAGCCTTATTATTATTATAAAAATCATAGATGAAGGTCAATCTCATCACATTTCACTTTTTCTAGGTCTTCTCTCATCACCTTTGATGGCCTTAGTACTTAGTACTTTGATGGCCTTAGTACTTTCAACAGAAGTGCAAGAATTCACTTAATCTAAATGTTAGTGATAGGGACACGGTCATCTCCTTTTTTTTGTTGTTTCTCCAATTATAAATAATGGCTGCATGTCACCTGGACTTGAATGAGACCCTGATAATACTGCTTCATAATGGGCTCTTCTGGTAGCACAGTCAGTATACATCAGTACAGAGAAAACAATGCAACACGGGGGGGTGTCAATACAATCTCCTGATGCTGATGAAACATGAGCTTAAGGACTGACAGGTGTGGGTAACGTAGAAGGCTAAATGGTTGACACAAACGAATTCGGAGGTCAGAGTACGTATCACAGGGAACGAGTAAAGACACTGGAACATCACTGACTTTTATGAAACAGGTTAGCAATGATTTTAATGTTACCTCTAAAAAGATTTAAACTTTTACAATTCCATAGACGTAAAATTGCTCATTCTTTAAATTACCAGATTATAAACCAAGTTCAGCAGGGTATTGGCACCCCACTCCAGTACTCTTGCCTGGAAAATCCCATGGACAGAAGAGCCTGGTAGGCTGCAGTCCATGGGGTCGCTAAGAGTCGGACACGACTGAGCGACTTCACTTTCACTTTTCCCTTTCATGCAATGGAGAAGGAAATGGCAACCCACTCCAGTATTCTTGCCTGGAGAATCCCAGGGACGGCGGAGCCTGGTGGGCTGCCGTCTATGGGGTCGCACAGAGTCGGACACGACTGAAGCGACTTAGCAGCAGCAGCAGCAGCAGGGTATTCATTATAAAGGTGACCTTGGGGACAGCGATACAGATCCTGAGACAGGTTCATGCACCAGCCCGCCCAGGCCCAACTGGTCACCAGTCCTGAACTCCCTGCAGCCAGTTCCGCTCCGTCTAGTTCCGCCGTCCTGTTCTGACCGACGTTACGTTTGCCCTGAGGACTATGACCACTTCCCAACTTTGCTTTCAGCCTCGCTTCCCTCTGATCCCCTCCCCACGGTGCTGCCAGCGTAGTTTTCTGATGTGGTTTGTTCTATCTCATTCCCTCCAGCCTCAGTTTTTCTGCCGCTCCCCGCCACCCTTCAATCTGCCCCCGAAGTCCTCAGCAGGTCAGCTGCAGCCTTTAGCCGGCCCTTCAGCACCTGCCTCCTCTCATGCCGTGGTTCAGCTGTCAGAGGGAGCTCTTGGCCCGTCTGTTCTCACCTGTCTGTGCCCTTGCACACTCTCCTCTGTGAATGGAACTCTTCAAGCTGTCCTTGCCTCATCTCCTCCCACAGCTGATGCGTTTTTAGCACACTGCACAAAGCAGAAGCTCAACCGATGCTTTCACCAAAAGGAAAAACAAACGACTGCCTGCCACTTTGTAGACAATTATTTGTTGAATGAACAAATGAATGGGTCTTAATGGATCTGTTGGGATGGGAACTACAATATACATCTTTGGGTTCAATTCAGTCGAGTAAGTAGCGCTGCAAAGGAATTGATATGTTTTTAAATGTGATTGCTTCTGCATGAGAAGGTAACTTATTTCATTAAGGGAAAATTGAGTAGAGAAACACCCCTAACATAGTTGTGCACACTGAAGGAGGTTTATTCCTAAAAATTACAAGACGTGGATATCTGGTGCCAATCTCTGGTGTTAACACAGATAGTAAGTGCTTTGCTTACAAGTACTATTTCCTGTTCTTTAATAGTCCTCCACAAATGCTTGTTGACTGAATAAGCAAAAGAAGAACTTCAATTTGTAAAAGTGTTAACTGCTCAGTCTTGTCTGACTCTTTGCGATCCCATGGACTGAAGCCCACGAGGCTTCTCTGTCCATAGGATTCTGCAGGCAAGAATACCGGACTGGGTTGCCATTCCCTTCTCCATTAATTTGTAAAGACCCTTCAAGTTTATATACAGTATCTCTGATTTTTCTCAGCTGGATTTTAGATTTAGGAAACCTTATTGGCAACAACTTGACAAAAATGACCATCAGGGTAAAACTTTCTTCAAAAAAATCCTCAATCCACCAATTACTATTTCATTCCTGCAAATAGTAAATTCCCTTAAACACCAAAACTAAATTATTTATAAAACCTGACTTTAATGAAATGCATCCTATATATAAGCCAAGCAATTCCTTTTCATCATTTCTTCTTAAAACTGGTTCTGTGTGCCCCTGGGGAGACTCAGTGCATATCACAAAGTCACAGGACACCTGCCCTGAGCTTCTGGGAGCTTCAGTGCTACTTAGATGACTATGGAGCCTTTACTTTTATATTAAAACTAAAAGAAAGGGTAAAAGGGTAGAACACAAAATTAGCATGTAATTTTAGACCAGAAAGGAGACTTCAAAGAAGTTTATAGGTGATTGCATGTCATATTCCAGACTTCGGGGCATATGATCTCACTTCTCTTCACCCTGTGGATAGGAGACTTTCGAGAGCATGACAGCGCCCACTTCACAGCCAACCTCTCTGAGGACTCACGGTCACAAGTGCTCCTTTCCCTGGAGCATCTCTGAAGGGATGCTTTTCACACACATGACTCACAGAGGGCCAGTTGTACATGTACTTGTACACACAGCCCACTTCATAAGATGAAGCAGTATTTGGTTGGAAAGGGCGTGGCTTTGTGTTTAAAAGACCTGCTGAAATAATTTTTCAAACTTGAGTTAAAAAAACAAACCAATCTGTCGGAGTTAATACATTACCCCAACTCTGAGAGAGAGACTGTTCAGTCCCAGCTTTCCTATGGGCTGTGTGGCCAGTAAGACAGAGAGAAAAGCGGCTTAAATGGCGATGTCCTGGGAGACACTACTTCATGCCTTTCCCGTAGCTTTTGTTCCAAACAGGAATGGATGCTAGATTCCCCAAATTTTAGAAGAATTCCTAAATAACTAATACCCAGACTCCAGGACCAGAAAGACAATTGTTCCTGCTTCCTGGTTTTTGGACATTTCAGTTCCTGGGTGACCTGTTAAGTCTAGAAGGTCAGCTACCCCACCCAAACTGCCACCTAACTGGCCCCTGGCATGTCTGTCTTTCCCTCATCCTCCTTTCTGAAGAATTAATGTCTTTTCTTTCATCCACTTTGACCCACCGCTTCCCCAGGTGCTTTGTGTTTTATGTAAAGACTGAGCTGGTCCTCTCGCTCTCATCTCACTTCAGAAACAACAAACATGGCTTGATTCCAGGGGAAATTTAACCTCCTGGAGCCATTGTTCTCAAGAGTGTGGTGTATTAAAAACAGTTCGTACTCCATTCCCAGTGAAAACAACAGTCCTACAGATGACGTCACTCAACTTATCCAAATGGTTTATTACTTCACAGCACAAACATGAAAACCTTCTGGGGAGAACTTCAAACATTTTAAAATATGCTGTTCACCTAGTGGCCAGAATCAGGACCCTACAGAAAAATGCAAAATTTGACTTAAGTTGCTGGTATATGGTGTTTAAATTTCATCCGCTGTGTCACACATTAATTTCACCTGCTGAAACCACACTTTGAAAACGGTAGGACTATGTCACTAATTGGAAGTAATTCAACAAAGAGCTTGGGTTTTGTTGCAAAACTCCTCCACTATCGCTGTGACCCCCATGGAGTTAGGTGAGGGGCCCCTGGGCAAGAGGGACTGTGCCGCCCACGCTGCTCTCAGGCCACCAGCAGCAGAAGCCTAGACGAGGACGTCGCCCGGGACCAGTCAAGCCGAGTCTGGGCAACGTGGTGACTCGAGGATCAGGTTTTCCTCTTGGGCTGATTAACAGCGGATCTGTATCCAGAAGGTGTGTCGTTTTAGAATCAGAACAGAACACGACCTGCTCCAGGAACACAGGACTGGTGGTGGGGTTTGGAAGAAAGTGTCAAACAATGGTGAAGACAATAATACTAGGGAACAAAGCTTCTACAGCTTTGGGTGCACTTGAGCTCACCAGAAAACTCTAAAAAATTAACTTTTTTCCTACTAGCTTATATGACCTTCTGGCCCACATGGAGAATTTGTTGCCTGACGATCACTTTGCAAGATCTCACTGAATGCACCAAAACAAGCCAAGCCTAGACCTACATTTTACCCAAGATTAGGGGAGGCATGTAGTCTCTGTTTTAGGGGTATGCAAATAATGGCCTAATTTTACAAGTTTCAAAAATTACATTTTAGTATATATATTTTAGTAAGAAAACTTGTTTATCCTTTTAAATGATAATTGATTTTAAAGCTTTGGTAACTGAACAAAGCTGTGAACAAGCCCTCTCCTTTAATGTCTTAAAAGATGAGCCTGCTGGCAGAGAACTAGCTAAATATAACAGGACCTCGTTCTTCTTTAAATTATGTTATCTGCTAATGTTTATCACTGCAATGATTTTAATACTTTTTATGAAACACCTTACAATTACTGTTGTACTTCATTTTCAAGAAGCATTAAGAATATAATCTAGGGTTATTAGTGTCAGTCACTCAGTCACGTCCAACTCTTTGTGACCCCATGGACTGCAGCCCACCAGGCTCCTCTGTCCATGGGATTCTCCAGGCAAGAATACTGGAGTGGGTTGCCATTCCTTGTCCAGGGCATCTTCCCTCCAAACCTAGGGATCAAACCTGGGTCTCCTGCATTACAGGTGGATGGAGTCTCACCATCTGAACCACAATAAAATTTTAACATAGGCTAGAGTATTTCAATTTATGAAAAAAATGATTTCTTTTATATTAAAAACATGCTTTAGGGCTCAGTTTGCAGTGGAGACCCTTATAGGTATTTTATCATTTGTTTACAGCCACTAGTTTTACCAGGAATTTTCTTTTGGATGGTTTAAACGTGTGTAAATACTTACAGAGCTACTTAAAATATTCTCATATGAAATACGAATGAGTTGTTTCTCATGTGAAATAACACTAAAATATCAATCCAGAGTTCTCAAACAATGTAACTATTACTTTTTCAATAACACTATCTGTCCAGGGCTGCAAAGTTCATACTTTTGTATGTAAAGGATACTTGATACTGCTCATCACCACCCCCTCAAATAAAATCTGAACAACAAAATATCTCTTGGTCATGGAATTGCTAGATCAGAAAGACTGGACATTTTTAATGTAAGGAAAATGCTAAGATATAATATCTGGGATTAAAAAAAAAAAACTATTAAAAAATAATACCAAAAGTGAAATTTTAAAAGTGGGTGTAGGACTTCCCTGGTGGTCCAGTGGCTAGGACCCTGCATTTTCAATGCCACAGCCCTGGGTTTAAACCCTGGGGGAGGAACTAAGACCCCACAAGCCACTGGTGTAGCTCCGGCCACACGCCCTCCCCCTCCCCCCAACGCAGGGGCTGCAAAGCAGGGTGCAGAGAGCAGACAACAGGGAAGGAATTCAATGGAACACAAAGGCACCAATTTTAAAAGCCAGGAACCCAAGGAATGGTCTAAGAGAAATTTTGCTTTTGCAGGACAACATTCACATTGTGTAAAATCTAGTCAAAACTTGAAAAGTGTAAACGTCTATCTATATTTTAAACCAGATACTTAAAAGAATCTACAGCTAAGAGTTCGATAACATTAAAAGACAGGTGCAGAAAGTAAGACAGCACACAGGAGGTTAATCCCGAGGCCGGGCTGCACAGGGTCCTGTGTAAGGAGCCCCCGTGACACGCTGCGTCCCCTCCCAGGATCAGCTGGCGAGCAGCCCCTGGCAGGCTCAGCTGTCAGCACAGCTCCTGTGCTGGAATCAGAGAAGCTTGTGCTTAAGTGACAGGTTTCCTGGATTCTGTTGATCATCAGCCAAAACAGTTGCTCCATATAATCAGCATCAGAGCTGACCCCTATGGAGGCCTTGTCACTAATAATAGTCCACATTTAGTGCTCTCATTAGAGTTCTTACTTCTATTTCAGATGCTTTACATGTTTTATTTCATTTCATCCTCACAGCAATACTGCAACTCTGTATTGTTCCCTCATTGTACAGATGAGGAAACAGAACAATTAAGTGACTTTTAGCTGGAATCCAACTCTAGATCTATTCCTCTCAGAAGCCCGCCTCTCACCCACTGTAAAAGGTACCATAAAGCGAAAATACAATACTTCTGGGACTTCCTGCCGGTGCAGGGGTTAAGACTCTGTGCCTCCACTGAAGGGCCCAGGTTCCATCCCTGGTCGGGGAACTAAGATCCCACGAGCCAGATGGCGTGGCAAAAAAAAAAAAGAAAATTCTGCTAGTTTTCAGTAAGTGTTCTAAAATGCCACAGTCATATATGAGATGACAGTGCTCAAATTAAAATACTTCATGGCCTAAAGCACGTGCACACACATACACGCACACACTTATCACATGGCTTGTGCACACCTCAACCACATAAACGTGCTCCTATGATGAAAAATTGTTCGTGCTATTCAGTGTCTCCAAATAGGAGACATCTGTTCCTTTTTAGGAGCTCAGAATATATCCTAAGTCTATAACCAGAGTTTTTTTTCTTTATTAAGCATAAAATGAATAATCAGAAATGCTGAGACACAAATGAAAGAACGTCTTACTCTTTGCGTCAAAAAAAAAAATCGTTAGATGACGTTCCTTCTAGTGAACTGGTTTCATCCTGTGAGACTGCTCGGAGTCAGGAGGTGCAGAAAGTCTCTGCCACCAAGCTGCCGTCTTCATTGACAGAAACCACCTTCTTTTTCAGCACCTCAGCTTCCTTGCCGACCAAATGGGAAATCCTACTTGTCCTGCCAGCGTCATTCAATTCAAAGGAATCTCTGGTCATAGTAACAGCAGTGAGACTACATCTACACAGGGAATTATTACTACTCCACAGTGCTGTGGTGATGCTGCTGTTTAACCAGCAGCGTGGGGTGCAATGGTGCTCTTAGCTCTTTCAAACTCCTATCAAGCCTGGCTCAGTCTCGGAGTCTCATCAACACCTTGGTAAAAGGTACGACAGGTACTCTTAGACAGATGGGAACAAGTGAGGTGGCTATGTGACTGATGCTGTTCAGTCGCCTTGCGACCCCATGGACTGCAGCCTGCTGGGCTCCTCTGTCCACAGGATCCTCCAGGCAAGAACACTGGAGTGGGGGCCACGCCCTCTGCAGGGCATCTTCCCGACCCGGGGATGGAAGCCGGTCTCCCGCGTCTCCTGCAGGCAGACTCTTGACCCCTGAGCCACCTTCCCCACCCGCAGCCCAGGGCTTCTCACTCACTGTTTTGTTTTCCCCTCTGCCCACTCAGCAGTGTGGCCCAGTGGTGAGGGAGGATGGAGCAAGAACAGCAGAGACGTCTTCATTCCGAGGAAACCCAGTGAGGGTGCCGACATCCTGCACCGGTGACTCAGAGGAAACAGGTCTATGCGGACCTGAAGCCTGGGGTTACAGGCTCGGACCACGTACCTTGACTTCCGGGAGCTGCATAACCTCAGGGAAGACTTCGATGCAGTTGGAGTGGGCGGTTACTGTGTGCATGCGCCTGCAGTTCATGATGGTTGTCGGGATGGCCTTCAGTTTATTCCCGCTGAGGTCAATCTCCTCAAGTTCCTCCAGTTTTGCCATTTTACTAAAAAAAGAGAAAATCCAAAGTGGAGAGTCACAAAATAATTAGAAGGAAATTTAAAAAGAAAATACTAATAATAGATAATGAGAACCAAAGGGTAATTTAGTCTGAAGATTCTTTAAAGATGCACATATAATCATTTTAACCAATGATTTGTTAAATCATTTTTTCACTACTGTTTTTGAGGATCAAAGTATTTTAACACCTCCTTTCTTACTACAGGGGCTTCCCTGGTGGCTCAGACAGTAAAGAATCCACTTGCAATGCAGGAGACGCAAGAAACCCGAGTTCAATCACTGGGTCAGGAAGATTCCCCTGGAGTAGGAAATGGCAACCCGCTCCAGCATTCTGGCTTGGAGAATTCTAAGGACAGAGGAGCCTGGTGGGCTACAGTCCATGGGGTCGCAAAGAGTTGGACATGACTGAGAAACTAACACACACACTTTTCTTACTACAAAACAAAAAGTCTTAACTTCAACTCTTTAAATTGGCAACAAGAAGAAAAAAGGATGTCCTTTTCCTATTAAAACTGTGTGTGTCAATTAAGTTATCCTGACAACGATCACTTTGCTGTGTGGCTTAGTCTGAACTTCAGTGAAAATCCTACTCAAACGGATGAAAAGTTAGTGTTAATCCAGGATATGTGCTTTGAAAGAGCTTGGTGTGGGAGCAGGATTTCTTTGTATCTCACGGGCATGCAGAGGAGGAAAGGGAGCGGCTTATACGAAGTTACGCTTCCTCCCGAAACCCCACCCCCCCAAGTCCTCCGACATCATGTGTGATAACAAAGCGGCGGTGAGGAGGACAATGCTTACGGCCATCCGGATCACCTCGGGACCTTCTGTGTGAGTGGGTTAGTCACTCAGTCGTGTCTGACTCTTTGGGACTCCATGTGATTGTAGCCCATCAGGCTCCTCTGTCCATGGAATTCTCTAGGCAAGAATGCTGGAGTAGGTAGCCATTCCCTTCTCCAGGAGATCCTCCCCACCCAGGGATCGAACCCAGGTCTCCTGCACTGCACATGGATTCTTTACTGTCTGAGCCACCGAGAGATCTTCTGGCTGAGCCAAATTCAATCTGTACCCAAAGAAATTTCTCTCAACTTCTGCTAAATATCTACAAAGAAAGCACCTTTCTGACTTTACCTTGATAACACACCCTAATATAATTTCCCTGATAGCTCAGCTGGTAAAGAATCCGCCTGTCATGTGGGAGACCTGGGTTCAATCCCTGGGTTGAGAAGATCCCCTGGAGAAGGGAAAGGCTACCCACTCCAGTATTCTGGCCTGGAGAATTCCATGGACTGGACAGTCCATGGGGTTGCAAAGAGTCAGACACAACTGAATGACTTTCACTTTCAATATAATTTAACGTTTTTATTTAAGGATGTCTTTTATTGTTTAACCTTAACCTATAGTCTAGAATTAACATTAGTTATATTAATCAATAATTACAGTAACCAAATAAAGAAAAATTCCATAGTTAGGAGTTACTTATATTTTCTGTAAATCTAGAGGGAGAAAGCCACCCGCCCACCCCCCCCACAGTCCTACATGCATCTATCACTCCTCCGGCCCCTTTTCCACCACGGGTGATGCCGTAGTCTTAACAGGCACCAGTGAGCGCGATTCAAACCCATGATGTGAGTCATTTCGTTTACAGTTATTGGTATCTTACCTGCCTGCTGCAGTTTCACTTGTCACAATGAACCATCCAAACAATTTAGCAAGAAACCCTTTATTGCCCTTCTGTTATCTCTCAAAAATCAAGGTTACTTTATTTGATTATTTGAAGATATATACCAAAGATACAAGAACTAAGTTTTTATCTTATGAAATCGGATCTGTTAATATCATAAACATTCAACATGGTATTAGGATATGCTATAAACACCCCTGTATGTACAGACTGTGAAGTAATCCATCTATGAAAGCCTGAATTTGTCATCATATTTTGAAAAGAAATGGGAAAAAATCAATAAGGAACAAGCATGAAAAAAAGATTCAAAATATGGAAATCAGGCCCAAGGAAGAAAATGTTAAGGAAATTTCCATGCCTCAACATAGGATGAAGGTGGAAAAAAACCAAGCTTCTGTCTTTAGGGCGGTCCGCAGTGGCCGGGGTCACTGGCGAGAGCCCTCAGGGCCGGAGTGGACGACCATTCCTCCTGCCGGGCTTGGTCACCAACCGTCTCAAAGAGGGCGGTGAGCCCTTTCAGGGATGTTCTTCTTACAGGACTACAGTGTTTTCTTCTAAAAATACCATCTCATTCCATAGTAAAAGAAAAATACGTAACAATTAAAAAGAAAAAAGAAAGAAAAGCTTACACACTAACATCGAATGAGCGGGAGAAAACGAATAAATGTAAACGACAAACTAGAGCCACACTCGCAGTCAGTGCACATCTGGGCCGCCCTGTCTGAGTCAGGGCTTCAGCAGACTGCTGACCTCGACGGCCACACAGGGCGGCTGCGCCAACACGAGCTCAGTGCACATCTGGGCCGCCCTGTCTGAGTCAGGGCTTCAGCAGACTGCTGACCTCGACGGCCACACAGGGCGGCTGCGCCAACACGAGCTCAGTGCACATCTGGGCCGCCCTGTCTGAGTCAGGGCTTCAGCAGACTGCTGACCTCGACGGCCACACAGGGCGGCTGCGCCAACACGAGCTCAGTGCACATCTGGGCCGCCCTGTCTGAGTCAGGGCTTCAGCAGACTGCTGACCTCGACGGCCACACAGGGCGGCTGCGCCAACACGAGCTCAGTGCACATCTGGGCCGCCCTGTCTGAGTCAGGGCTTCAGCAGACTGCTGACCTCGACGGCCACAGAGGGTGGCTGCGCCAACACGAGCTCAGTGCACATCTGGGCCGCCCTGTCTGAGTCAGGGCTTCAGCAGACTGCTGACCTCGACGGCCACAGAGGGTGGCTGCTCCCATTCTCTGCTCTGGCCCACTGCTAAGCCGCAGTTAACAGCGGAGCACTACAGGGGTTGGTGCCTGCGTCTTTGCTGTGCGGTGTGAGCTAGAAGACCTGGCTGTTGAGTGGACGAACGCCAAGGACACAGGAGCAGAGCAAGTCCTGCAGGGCAGGCTCAGCGCGCAGACCCACTCACAGCGAGACCCAGACCACAGGCTCAGACAGACTGAGAAGTGGCATTTTCTGAGAGCCATCAATTATTTCCAATGTCACAGTATCTATGATCAAATAAGCCACTACTGCTTTTTATACCATAAACACAAACATAAAGCTATTAGCTAATTAAGAATCTTCTGGTTCCTAGTTAATGTTCTAATTCTCACTCGCCATACTATGTTAATTTTTTTTTAAAGTAATTTGACTGGTTAATAGGAAGCAAACGAAAAAATATACCTTGTAAATAACACGCTTTGTTTCAAAATCATAGGAACATTCTAGCAACTGGGTCCTTGGATACATTCATATTAGAAAAATAAACACATTCCTCTTTAGCAGAATGTTGATAATGGCTTATAGAAAAGAGGAATAAGCTTTACACTATTTGGAAAATAAACATTTTAGTTTTTGCCTTTCTATCTATGAACCCATTTTCAGAAATGCAATGAAGGATGCCACTCTGTAATTTTCTTTTACCTTGCAGGAAAACTTTGAAGTCGGTTGTAGGCCATGTGAAGAATCTTCAGATGGGGGTGTCCGGTTAATAAGGGCACACATTTATCTGTTAGGTTGTTATTTGTCAAATACAACTCCTGTAAGATGCTGTTGGTCTCCTCTGAAAGTGTGGCTGGAGGAAGGGTTTCCAGTTTGTTTGCAGATGCATTCAGGAATCTCAGGCTATGATAACAAAACACAACAAAATCATGCTGATAAGCCAGAGCTCCACTCCAGAATTCTCAACAAATCTAGAACTTTTCTGATGGATACCTGCCATATTAGAAACTGGGTTTAGAAACATGAATTTAAAGATAGGTTTTAGCTTTGGCAGGCATATAGATATATGACTCCACAATCTATACTGAACACAATAATTACCTAAATGTGCAAACTACAGAGAGATAGAGATCAATTTTTTTTGTTTGTTTTTTGGCCGCACTGTGTGGCCTGTAGGATCTTAGTTCCCTGATGGAACCCTTGCCCCTTGCAGTGGAAGCATGGAGTCCTAACCACTGGACTGCCAGGGAATTCCCCAGAAATAAATTTTCGTGGAAGTACAGAAGTAAAAAGAAGTCATATTTTATAGCTGGTGGGGAGTAGAAAGGAGAGTGATAAGGTAAAGTTAATATTCTGTCTTAAGAAAGAGAAACACAATTGCCTATTTTAAAATAAAAGAGTTTTCATAGCAATAAAACAATTAGAAGTTAGATCACACTACATCACTTAGTGACTAAGTCCTTTTCAGTATGCTGTCTAAACCATATTTTACTGACATATATTCACAACTGCAAGAGATCATTTGTTATGTAGTAAAATAATGGAATGCTATATAGTAGTGAAAATGAAGAACTACATGTATCAACAGGATGAATCTCAAAAATATGATACTAATAAGAGAATCTAGATAACAGGATACACTGCATGATTCCATAATTACAGAGTTCAAAATCAGGCAAAACTAATCTACAGTATTAAAAGTCAGGGAAGGGAGACAGTGTCTAGTAGGAGATGGCTTCCAATTTTTCCAGTATGATACCATTCTGGTTCTTAATCTGGGTGCTGGTCACATGAGTATGTTCACTTTGAGAAAATTTATCCAGTACTCTACTTGCAATAGAAGGCAATGGGTTACCCACTCCAGTATTCTTGCCTGGAGAACTCTACGGACAGAGAAGCCTGGCGGGCTACAGTCCATAGGGTTGCAAAGAATCGGACACAAGTGAGCAACTAACCCTTTCATACTTATGATATGGTCCCATTTCTGTATTTACATTATACTTTTAATAAAATTTACATTGAAACATACATATTAATATACGCTATCAGTAATCCAAATGATAGTGTGAACAACAGCTAAACTATGAAGAATGTTTTTATACCTGAGATAACTAAAACTGTCCAAAACTATAATCCTTCCTTAGTTACTGTGAAACACAGATTAATGCAAAATGCAAAGTTGGAGAACTGAAACAGAATCCTTGCTGGGATCAGGTTCCAAATCACTGAAAAGGGAAGAGAAGGGCGGAGCAGGAACCGGGCAGACAGACAACCCTGCTGCGTGCGGGTGATCTCCAGCATGGGCGCTCCATCGTGGGGCCGCAGTGACCGAGCAGAGACTGCCCAGCCCACAGGACCCACCTGCCACGGTTACCAAGGTCAAAGCTGCCTCGTTCCCCAACCCCTACCTGGAACTAACCACTCTGTTAATGAACTGACTTTCTCTCATTTCAAAACCATTCTGCATTCAGTTTGGGACTATTTTACCATACCTCAGTTAAAAAAGAATAAAATCTTCCTTAAAAAGAAAGACTCTGGAATACCAGGTACAGATATTTTTAATCTAGGATAAAAAGAAGGCTCTGTATTCAGGAGTCAGCACCAAGACTGTTGTTCCAAGCTTTCCATCCACTAATTCAATACTCTCTGATCTTGCAGCCCCCCCACACTTACTTACACACACACACACACACACAACTCCACGATGTAGCTAAGGAAAAGCAGCTTCCCCAAAATAGAACATTTTCCATTAAAGAAACACGTATTCCGTTGACATTTTCTTAAAAAAAAAAAAAAGGAAGTTAGAAAAGGGCTGTACAGACCATGAATAGTCATGGGAAATTACAGTCGTGTGTGCTACAGAGAAGAAAACAAAGGTCACTCATGCAGTTTCTGAAATGGTTTTGAACTAGGAAGGAAACCCATTCCAGCACCATAGTTTTTTAAAGCACTTTTACGACTCTCATTTTATCACCCGACTTAAATACCCTGTTAGGATTTCTCCAGTGTAGAATTAGAAAACATTAAAATGCATTGCCCTAACACATTTTGGAATAGGGCTAACTGAGAAACTGACAATCTCATGAAACACAACTGTCTAGGAAATATGCAGTTATAAACACATGAAAAGAAAAGAAATTAACTCATGAATATTTGCATTATTTTTAGGCCAGGAAAAAAAGGAAATTTGTTTCGAAAAAGGAAAAAAGATTGACTAGTGAATGCTCACCTAGAAAACTACTAAAGGAACTTTAAAAACTCCTTACAACACGAAAGTGATTTCCAGAAAGACCTGTCCACTCATCTTGTTGAAATTTGCCTGTATTGAAGCTTATACTCTCTGTGGGAGACTGAGGGGGGCGGATCCCACATCCTACCCCTCTAGGAAATAAAACTAAGCTGAAACTACATGGGCTGGTTTCGAAAGACTGAGTTTGAACTGAATAAAGCCTGATTGAATCATCTTGTTAGTTCACGGTCAAAGAGCAAACAACTGGGCTAAAAACATTTCTGATTATAATCGTCTCAGGGAAATTAAATTCAATACCCATCCTTCAAGAAATAAAACATACCTGTCACACAACCGCACATTTCAGCAGAAGGCAAATGAAGTTGGTTTAATCATCTGCGTGTTACATCCATCAGAGTTAGCAACTGCTTTAATTCTGTAAAATGTAACTGTTACTCCGGGTAACAGTTTTACTCAATAAACAGGGTGTAAAAACCTACCTTCTGCTTTCAAAACCTTCCAGAGAGTTAAATTCCTAAAGCACTGAGTTAGGTCTCAACTCCATATGGTATGGGAGAACGTCCTCAAGCTTCTCCCTTGTAGATTTTGGCAGTAACTGCATAAAAGACTTGTTTAACAGGCCATGAGACTTTGATCCATAGAATCCACTACCCAACCCTCTCATAAAGACCAGAGGAAAGCGCGCCATTGCCCTCCTTCGGTAAAGTGCTCTTGAGAGACCACAGCTCCTTCTTACTTCCTGTTTCATCTGACCCCCCACCATCCAGAGGTGCCCCCGTTCTATTTCACAGAAGACAGACTGAAGCTGAGAAAAGTCAAATTACTTGGCTGCTGTCAAACAGTAATTAGTGGCTGTGTGTGTGTGTGTGTGTGCGTGTGTGTGTGTGTGTGTGCATACACGTGCAGAAGTGGGCTCAGCCATATCCAACTCTGTGACCCATGGACTGCAGCCCACCAGGCTCCTCTGTCCATGGGATTCTCCAGGCAAGAGTACTGGAGTGGGCTGCCAGTCCCTTCTCCAGGGGATCTTCCCGACCCAGGGATCTTTGCTATCTTGAGCCACCAGGGAAGCTCCAAAAGACCGGTGTCTCTTTCGTCTCCTGCACTGGCAGGCAGGTTCTTTGACACTAGCCCACCTGGAAAGTTAGTGGCAGAGGCAGAAATAAACCCAGATCTCATTGATGTTAAAGACCCCACTATGTGAAAGGGGTAGTGTTCAGTCGCTCAGTCATGTATGACTCTGTGCGACCCCACAGGCTGTAGCCTGCCAGGCTCCTCTGTCCATGGGATTTGCCAGACATGCAGAGTGGAGTGGGTAGTCATTCCCTTCTCCAAGGGATCTTTCCGACCCAGAGATCTTTGCCATCTGAGCCACAAGGGAAACCCCAAGAAAGCCCACGATTACCTAATACAATACTCCAAAATTTAACTGACAGAAACAGTAATAATAAAACATTTTCCTGAGGATGTTTTCATGTCATCTTTCCCCAAACCCCAAAGGTCAAGCAGAGCGCCTGCTGGGCAGTGTGAGGACCACATGTGCCAGCACTTCAAACTCCATCCCTGAAATAACGGGACACACAGCACAGTGCTCAGACTTTTTCTCGGCAGAGTGTGACGCTGTAGAGAAAGGACGCTCACACAGGACTCCTGCCCTGAAGCATCTGAGAGTTGCCCACAACGGCAGGCGGGCAAATCCACTTCCTGGTTCTGGAGCAATCCCTCTGTTCTTCCCTGGCACATTCTGTCCGTCTGTTCTGGCTCCTCTAGTGTTTTCTGTTTTGCTTTTGTTTTTTTTTTAGTAATTCCCAGCACACCCTTAAATTTTACAGCCAAATTCTGTCCTTGAAACAAAGCATAGGATTGGTGCCACAACAGATCTACGTATTTGCAGGCAGACCAAGTATTCTGCATTCGAATTATTTTTTATGCAGATAGGTTCTTCGACTTGTGGTTTATTAACAATGCAAAAGCTTAAGACCCTAAGCACAGTGAAATCCTTCAACTTTTATACAACTCCCTGATTTCTGGCCCTCAAAATTCTTAAAAGGAATCAAACAAAATGCTCTGAATTATTTCTGATGTGTCTATACAACACAATGCTTTTAACAACTTTATCTATCTTCAAAAGACTGACAGCTCTTAAAGCAGGGACTTTCAAACTTTTCATTAGTGGCAACCAAGAGTACAACATGCATTTTACATGACCACCTAGTGAAGATGCAAAATACACACATATAAACAAAGCAAGTTTCTTGCAACAGTATTTAACCTTACGCTGTTTTACACTGATATTTTCTATCCCATTTTTTAAGTGCTGGTAGAAATCCACTAAATTACTACATCCCCACTTATCAGTTTGAAAAAAGGATGCCTATTATTCATTGTACAGCAACACTACTTAATAGTGAGACTGCATGGGAAGAGAAAGTACCTACATACAGCCTAACAGAATGCACACGTTATTATTTGGCAAGGTCTGAAAACGTGCCTGGCTTGGGCAATAAAGATCACAAGCCTATGGAGCAAAGGAACAAAGGTCATACAGACGGAAGACCTGCTGAACAAGAACTCAAAAAGGATTAACTTTAAAAATTAAGCGTAATTATACTAAGAATTAACAATGAGGCAACACTGTAAGCTTATCTGCAGCCCTTATCCTGATTCAGTAGGTTACCCCACTCATGTCCTCTCTCTGGTCCAGAATCCAATCGAGGATTGCACACTCCATTTCCTTATCGTACCTCATACGTCTCCTCCAATCAGTGTAATTTGTTTCAAATGACCTTGACACTTTAAAAAAGTACAATTATTTTGTGGAATGTCTCTCAATTTAGATTTGTTTGATGTTTTATTATCATTAGAATAACGTAATGCACTTCTAGCAAAAACACACAAAAATGATGTTGTGCTCGCATTCTGGAAGATCTGTGATTCTCAACTTTACCTTCCAGATATTCTTATTAATTAAGGTTTCAAACGGAGGAGGGCATGGCAATCCACTCCAGTATTCTTGCCTGGAGACTCCCCTTGGACCGAGGCACCTGGCGGGCTACAGGAGTCCACGCATCCAGAGTTGGACGGGACTGAATGACTAAACACAGCACACAGGTCTTCAACACTCGGAACAGAGTTAGGGATTCTGATGACTGGCCAAGTTGAGCCAGTAGAAATGAGAAAATGGCCAGAAAAGTGCATGTTTAGTAGGTAATCTAAGAGATCCTGAACACCCCTTGATAAACACTATTTTATTTCACTATGGCTATCAAAACATCAGAACTTCACAAGATAGCTCTCTTCCCTTAGGAAAAATAATACAGACAATCTAGCTCTTCAAAATGTCAGAAATTTTCTACCTTTGCCAAAAGGCACCAGTCGTCATGGTCAACTGATCACACTTTCCCAAATCTTCTATTCCCTTTTGGTCCCTTGGATATTTACACACATTCTATCTGAGTCACTAACACTTATGGTCTGTAATGTGACTAATGCTCTGGGGATATTTTAATAATTACCACGTATTTCATTTGTACATATACTCTCTCCTGCTTCCCATCTCCTGGAAATACCTTGTTTTGGTCCAACTAGGGGAAAAAAACAGACCCTAATCTCCACTTACAACAGCAATCTATAACTCTCCTATAAAGGGCCCACTGTGGCTTTGTTAATTAGACTTATCTCATCAGAAGCAGTTCTCTGGCCATGATATAAGAGTGCAAATGCAAAATGGCCCAGGAGTCAGCCACTGCCAAGCTCTCAGGAGGGATGGAAGGATGGCAGCCCCTCACCCACCCACTCCGGTGACCCACGGGGAGTGTCTACTCCCACTCCCGCCCATCTGCTGAAGAACACCGATTATCTGAAACTCTTTTGGAAGTTTCCATCAAGAAAATTCTGAACTCTAGGTAAGATGGGAGGACTAGGCCAGTTAAGATCCAGATTAGAATATTTGCCAGTTTCCCTCACAGAACCAAGTCCTGTCTTGATCACAAGATACAAAATCACAGTCCATTTATTGGCAAATATGGTCCAACATACTTCATATCTGTTTATAGTTATTGAGCTGCCAGTCAAAAGACACAACATTCAAAGAAAAACATGGAGAGTAAACTCATAAACTTAAAATTGCTGATTCAAGTCATAAGAATTTTAATACAATCGGTCTGAAGGTGCTCTGGAGCCACAGCCTTTGAGCGGGTGTGCCCTCAAAACGTGCTCTGCAACGGGGGGGCCCACAGCCCAGAGAAGCCGTGCTCTGCAGCCAAGAGCAGCCTCCGCCCCCAAACCAGGGAAGAGCCCCCGCAGCAGCGGAGACCCAGCACGGCCGAAAAATAACCAAACAAGAGTGTGGGGGAAAAATCTGGTCTCAAGTTTTCAGAGGAAGCCAAAGATATCACTAGAAGTCATCTAATTTAGATTCCTCTCTCTTCTCCAGTTAACTGCTACCGGGTCAAGCAGATTGCAAAACACACCATTCCAAAGCTATAATATCTTACAGGCAATATTATGCAATTAAAACCATGATACTGTGTTTTAGCAGCAAGATTCAGAGCTAAAGAAATCTCCCTAAAAAGAGAGTTCAACCTTTTGCTGTGTCCAACAACACATGTTTTTCTGACCTCTCATGAAGCTTCCAAGCACAAGCTCTATTTAGAGAACTAAACCGTTTTTAACTTATGAAGACTTATATTCAGGCCTTTTCCTCAGTTACAAAACCACAGAACTGGTAACAATAATTTATTACCAGAAAAAAAGAAAAAAAAAGTGAACATCCACATCTATTCTTAAAGATCCGCACTGGGAAGCACACTGAACGGAAGGAGGATTGCAGCAGTCTCACCGCTGCCTGGAGCCAAGCTCTGCATCATACGACAGAATGCCCTTCTTCACATCAGGAGCCTACAGGAAAACCAACCCTATCATCCACGTTCTTCTTTTCCCTCTAGCCCCACATTGTATTAGTTTATTGTGCAGCTATTTTAAACTCAGCATTAGACGGTAAGCACCTTGAGGATTAGTCATTTTTCAACTTCCTGTAGCATCCAACCCAGTGACATAAACTTACCAGGTCAGTAAGACACCGGCCATCCTGAACCAAGTAAATTAAAACAAATCACAGCTGAACCCACCTGCAAGGAGCTTGTGACGACTGTCTCCTAAACAGAAAATTAACAAGGAAACACAAACTTTAAATGATACAATAGACAAATTAGATTTAATTGATATTTACAGGAGTTTCCACCCCAAAACAATCAATTTTACCTTTTTCTCAAGTGCACATGGAACTTTCTCCAGGATAGATCACATCCTGGGCCATAAATCTAGCCTTGGTAAATTCAAAAAAATTGAAATCATCCCAGCCATCTTCTCTGACCACAATGCAGTAAGATTAGACCTCAATTACAGGAAAAAAACTATTAAAAGTTCCAACATATGGAGGCTAAACAACACGCTTCTGAATAACCAACAAATCACAGAAGAAATCAAAAAAGAAATAAAATTATGCATAGAAACGAATGAAAATGAAAACACAACAACCCAAAACCTATGGGACACTGTAAAAGCAATACTAAGGGGAAGGTTCATAGCAATACAGGCGTACCTCAAGAAACAAGAAAAAAATCAAATAAATCAACTAACTCTACACCTAAAGCAACTAGAGAAGGAAGAAATGAAAAACCCCAGGGTCAGTAGAAGGAAAGAAATCTTAAAAATTAGGGCAGAAATAAATGCAAAAGAAACAAAAGAGACCATAGCAAAAATCAACAAAACTAAAAGCTGGTTTTTTGAGAAGATAAACAAAATTGATAAGCCATTAGCCAGACTCATCAAGAAACAAAGGGAGAAGAATCAGATCAACAAAATTAGAAATGAAAATGGAGAGATCACAACAGACTCCACAGAAATACAAAGGATCATAAGAGACTACTACCAACAGCTATATGCCAATAAAATGGACAACTTGGAAGAAATGGACAAATTCTTAGAAAAGTATAACTTTCCAAAACTGAACCAGGAAGAAATAGAAGATCTTAACAGACCCATCACAAGCACGGAAATCGAAACTGTAATCAGAAATCTTCCAGCAAACAAAAGCCCAGGACCAGACGGCTTCACAGCGGAATTCTACCAAAAATTTAGAGAAGAGCTAACACCTATCCTACTCAAACTCTTCCAGAAAATTGCAGAAGATGGTAAACTTCCAAACTCATTCTATGAGGCCACCATCACCCTAATTCCAAAACCAGACAAAGATGTCACAAAAAAGGAAAACTACAGGCCAATATCACTGATGAACATAGATGCAAAAATCCTTAATAAAATTCTAGCAAACAGAATCCAACATCATATTAAAAAGATCATACATCATGACCAAGTGGGCTTTATCCCAGGAATGCAAGGTTTTTTTAACATCCGCAAATCAATCAATGTAATACACCACATTAACAAATTGAAAGAAAAAAACCATATGGTTATCTCAATAGATGCAGAAAAAGCCTTTGACAAAATTCAGCATCCATTTATGATTAAAACCCTCCAGAAAGCAGGAATAGAAGGAACATATCTCAACATAATAAAAGCTATATATGACAAACCCACAGCAAACATTATCCTCAATGGTGAAAAATTGAAAGCATTTCCCCTAAAGTCAGGAACAAGGCAAGGATGCCCACTTTCACCACTACTATTCAACGTAGTTTTGGAAGTTTTGGCCACAGCAATCAGAGCTGAAAAAGAAATAAAAGGAATACAGATAGGAAAAGAAGAAGTAAAACTCTCACTGTTTGCAGATGACATGATCCTCTACATAGAAAACCCTAAAGACTCTACTAGAAAATTACTAGAGTTGATCAATGAATATAGTAAAGTTGCAGGATATAAAATTAACACACAGAAATCCCTTGCATTCCTATACTCCAATATTGAGAAAACAGAAAGAGAAATTAAGGAAACAATACCATTCACCATTGCATCAAAAAGAATAAAATACTTAGGAATATATCTACCTAAAGAAACAAAAGACTTATATATAGAAAACTATAAAACACTGATGAAAGAAATCAAAGAGGACACAAACAGATGGAGAAATATACCGTGTTCATGGATTGGAAGAATTAATATAGTGAAAATGAGTATACTACCCAAAGCAATCTATAGATTCAATGCAATCCCTATCAAGCTACCAATGGTATTTTTCACAGAACTAGAACAAATCATCTCACAATTTGTATGGAAATATAAGAAACCTCGAATAGCCAAAGCAATCTTGAGGAAGAAGAATGGAACTGGAGGAATCAACCTGCCTGACTTCAGGCTCTACTACAAAGCCACAGTCATCAAGACAGTATGGTACTGGCACAAAGATAGAAATATAGATCAATGGAACAAAATAGAAAGCCCAGAGATAAACCCACGCACATATGGACACCTTATCTTCGACAAAGGAGGCAAGAATATACAATGGAGAAAAGACAATCTCTTTAACAAGTGGTGCTGGGAAAACTGGTCAACCACTTGTAAAAGAATGAAACTAGAACACTTCCTAACACCGTACACAAAAATAAACTCAAAATGGATTAAAGATCTAAACGTAAGACCAGAAACAATAAAACTCCTAGAGGAAAACATAGGCAAAACACTCTCCGACATAAATCACAGCAGGATCCTCCATGACCCACCTCCCAGAATATTGGAAATAAAAGCAAAAATAAACAAATGGGACCTAATTAAAATTAAAAGCTTTTGCACAACAAAGGAAACTATAAACAAGGTGAAACGACAGCCTTCAGAATGGGAGAAAATAATAGCAAATGAAGCAACAGACAAACAATTAATATCAAAAATCTACAAGCAACTTCTGCAGCTGAATTCCCGAAAAATAAACGACCCAATCAAAAAATGGGCCAAAGAACTAAACAGACATTTCTCCAAAGAAGACATACAGATGGCTAACAAACACATGAAAAGATGCTCAACATCACTCATTATTAGAGAAATGCAAATCAAAACCACAATGAGGTATCATTTCACACCAGTCAGAATGGCTGCTATCCAAAAGTCTACAAGCAATAAATGCTGGAGAGGGTGTGGAGAAAAGGGAACCCTCTTACACTGTTGGTGGGAATGCAAACTAGTACAGCCACTATGGAGAACAGTGTGGAGATTCCTTAAAAAACTGGGAATAGAACTGCCATATGACCCAGCAATCCCACTGTTGGGCATATACACCGAGGAAACCAGAATTGAAAGAGACGCGTGTACCCCAATGTTCATCGCAGCACTGTTTACAATAGCCAGGACATGGAAGCAACCTAGATGTCCATCAGCAGACGAATGGATAAGGAAGCTGTGGTACATATACACAATGGAATATTACTCAGCCATTAAAAAAAATACATTTGAATCGGTTCTACTGAGATGGATGAAACTGGAGCCCATTATACAGAGTGAAGTAAGCCAGAAAGAAAAACAACAATACAGTATACTAATGCATATATATGGAATTTGAAAGATGGTAACGATAACCCTATATGCGAGACAGAATAAGAGACACAGATGCACGGAACAATTTTATGGACTCTGAGGGAGAAGGTGAGGGTGGGACGTTCTGGGAGAATAGCATTGAAACATGTATATTATCATATGTGAAACAGAGCACCACTCCATGTTCGATGCATGAGAGAAGGGCTCAGGGCCGGGGCAATGGGATGATCCAGAGGGATGGGATGGGGAGGGAGGTGGGTGGGAGGTCCAGGAAGGGGAACACATGTAAACCCATGGCTGATTCATGTCAATGTATGACAAAAACTATTACAATATTGTAAAGTAATCAGCCCCCAACTAAAATAAATAAATTTATAAAAATAAAAAAAAAAAAAAAAAAAAAAACCCTCTTCTAATATTTTAAGCTTCGTGTCTTTAGGATGATCTGCTTCCAACAATGTCGATTAGTAGTTTATTCCTTCCCCTCAAACTAATCAAGCCAAATATACTCTATCCCTACATTTTCCTGAACGTACATTATGCCTCAACGTAAAATCTTAATTAATCTCAATTAAAAAATCTTTAGGTAGTAGATAAAACCTCAATTACTTAGGTTTTGGAAACGGGATAAGTAGAAAAAAGTATTAACCCTTTAAGAGGCAATAAATAGTATGGTACAATAGAGGGAATAAAATCAATATTTTTAATCATAACTTTGTATAGTATGTCATCTAAAAAATTAATTGAATCACTATGTTGTTGTACACCTTAAGCTAATATAATATTGTAAGTCAACCATATTTCAATTTTAAACAGTTCTGGTTTTCTTGTCTTCCAACGAGTGAGATAATATAAGAATGTTGTTCAAAAAGATCTTATCAACGTAACCCCACCTTCTTCATAACCCTGTCTGCCCCAGAGACTCAAACCTTCCTAGCCTTTCTGACTGAGTCAGGACCACAAGGTCAGCGGCACCACTAGCCTGGAGACGCAGCTACCGCACTCGCGGAAAACAAAGGCAGAGCGCCTTTTGGAAAAGCTTCTCACTTCAGCCCCTTTTGGTTGTCTGCTTTTCTTTCACAGAATAGAAGCAGGGCCCCTGCCCTTTCCAGTTCACTCAGCCCCTTACTTACTCCAGAGCATTCCTGGGCCAGAGACGCATTTAACACGGCCTGCCCTCCTCCCAAGACCTGCAGAGACTGTCTACATCCCCCGGAGGCAGCCCTGATTTTTCAAAACAAAGCTGGCTCTGGACAGGCCTGTGCATTCAGACAAGGGTGTTTCTGCCTAAACGCCTTTAGTTCACACTTGCAGGCTCAGCTTTCTCTGCTCTCCTCCATAGCAGTGTCCTCCTTCAGAGGCTCAATTTGGGTCCTAAGTTTTTCACATTGTGTGACTAGAAATATTCCAGCTCACACAGTCGCCCCTTTTCCAACATGCACAGTCCATTTGGGACTGTACCGCATAGACAACACGGGAAGACCTATGGAGGGCCACGAAGCAACAGTCCACGCAGCAGTTCCTGACCCCAGGAGTCAGCAGAATGACCTGTGGAACAACCTAGTTAACGCTGCCCCTTGAGCTCCTTGTGTGAACACATCTGAACATGAACACGGCGCTCCTGGACCCCACTTCGAGCACCCTCAGACACACGCTGTCAGATGTGCCTGGTACCTGGGAGACTCAGGGACTGCTTACTGATGCTTCAGAAAATGAAATGCGTACACAAGTGTTCCTTTAAAATCAAAGCCTCAGAAATGAACAAAGAATGATTACTATCTACTGGAGAGTTCCAGGTCTATATAGCTTCTCTGCGAGCCATGACCTTCCAAGACGCAAATTCACAGTTTATCTCGCTCAAAGACTCCTAACACCCAAATGCACCTACCTATTTTTTTCTACCAATTCAGCATAGATCCCCTGAGAGAACAAGTAGGTTTCCATCACAGAACCCCACCCAGATTTTGCCTCGCTAGCCTCAGGGAAGAAAACGCAAGGTTACAACAGGGGAAGGAACCAGACCCCGCAGTGTTCGTACCAGTGAGAAACAGGACTAGAGCTACTGATAGGCTGTGAATTATCTTCCCATATGAATGCAAAAGCAAGAACAACTTTTTAAATGATCTTGAAACACTGTTCTCTCCATCAGGGCAGTGACACAGCAGCAGCCATTACCAAGGAGCAATCCCACTTTCTCACAATTTCATTATTTCTCAGTAACTCTTCCAGTAGGAATTCATTGTAACTTACATTAAGTACAGAGGATAAGTTTTTAGTGACGAAAACAGAAGGAAAAGAATGAAGGAAATACTGTCTGTTTCGCTCTGGGTGGTGGTTATGGGGTATATATGTACGTAAAAGTTCACGGAGCAGTATGCTTAAGAGTTGTACACATTTATTATCAGAAGTTACATCTGGATAAAAAGATTTCTTTTAAAAAAAGAGGAGGAATAAAAAAATGCAAATCTAAGATCAAGGGTAGTATTTAAAATTCCTTAAATTGGCTATCTTTCATTAAACAAATATTTACTGACCATCTTAAAAAGGCTCCTACACTGTTGGTGGGAACATGAACTGGGACAGCCGCTATGGAGCAGGATGGAGGTTCCTCAAAAAGCGAAAAACAGAGTGACCGTGCAGCCCAGCTCCTGGGCATATGTTTGTAGGAAACTCTAGTTCAAAAAGATACATGCATCTCAGTGCTCACAGCCGCACTATTTAACAACAGGCAAGACACGGAAGGGCTTCCCTGGTGGCTCCGTGGTAAAGAACCCGCATGCCAATGCAGGAGACACAGGTTAGATCCCTGGTCTGGGAAGATTCTCTGGAGAAGGAAATGGGAACCCACTCCAGGATTCTTGCTGGGAAATCCCATGGACAGAGGAGCCTGGTGAGCTACAGTCCATTGGGTCACAAAGAATCGGACACAACTTAGTGACTGAACAACACGCAATGGAAACAACCTAGACATCTGTCATCTGTGAGCATGGCTAGACAAGTCAGCAAGAAATTAAACATAGTATGTATGTGATGAATACGATGGCAGGCTGAACCTGGGGCTTGGGGACTGTTACCTAATTCGGCTCAGGAGAGCCAGAGTTCTTCAATCGCTATTTCACCCACAAAATCAAAACAAAAAAAACAAACATTCTGAAATATTTTTTAAAGCAAAAAGATCCATCATGATGTCTTTCTCGTAGGGAAGCACAGAACTAAATTTAACTCTTGTCTTTATCATGAGGCATAGTAAAAGATCCTTCATCTTGTCGCTAAAGTTATGGTCACTCACTAAAATAAACATCCACAGAGACCAACATAATTCAGGCCACGAGGCTATGGAGTATTTCAGTTTAATGCATAAAGGCTCTGAAGCAAACAAGATGTTCCAAAGTAATTTAACATGCACAGCTACTTACAGCTTTCTTGAAAGAAAGTTCTGCCTGTGGTAACTCCTCACAGAAAAGTTTTCACTTAATGTTTAAACTAACTTCCTCCTCATATCAAAACAATGTCTTTTAATACTTAGTGAACAAGTAATTTAGAAAAATTCGGTCCAAAAAGAAAATAGTTCAAATGTGAGGGGAAACTGTGGTAAAGATGAGAACAATTTAAAAAAAAAGACAATGTCAAAACTCTTGGAAAATCTCTCTGTCGCCCAACGTCATAAATATGTGGAGACAAGAAGGGAGAATCCTGAGATGATCACTTTAAGTAGAGAGTGACCTGCAGGGTTTTGACCAGGTAGCAAATTTCTCACCCTGGTGTTACACACCACCCCCCACGTCACAGGCTTGTTTATGCACGGATCACCGTACTTAAGGAATCAAAATTAGGGAAGACTCACTAAGATATTCCTGCCTCTATCCCCTACAAAATGGTGAGGGAAGTGGCTGGCAACACCATTTTCTTCACAAATCCAGGACAGATACGATAGTCACAAGGAGTGGGTAGCCATTCCCTTCTCCAGGGGATCTTCCCAACTCAGGGATCAAAACAGGGTCTCCTGCCTTGCAGGAGGATTCTTTTCCGTCTGAGCCACCAGTGAAGCCTCCAGTGAAGCCTCGGATAGTCACAAATTCCACTGGAAATGGTCTGAGATCACATAAGATAAAACTGGGCTTCCCTGGGGGCTCAGATGGTAAAGAAGCTGCCTGCAATGCAGGAGACCCAGGTTTGATCCTTGGGTCAGGAAGATCCCCTGGAGAAGGCAATGGCAACCCATTCCAGTATTCTTGCCTAGAAAATTCCATGGATAGAGGAGCTTGGTGGGCTGCAGTCCATGGGGTCGCAAAGAGTTGGACATGAACGAGCGGCTAACACAGCTAAGACAAGACTGCTAACGAAGGGGCACTTCACAAGTCAATGAGCAACCAAAACAAACCACCGGCATTACCTGTCGGCCTTCATCAGGAGGTTGGGCGGCAGCTCCAGGAGCTGGTTGTGTTGCACATCCAAGACCTCCACGGATGTTCTTTCTAGCCTTTCAGGAAGCCTGGTCAGCTGGTTGTGTCCTGCCAGCAGTTTCCGGAGACTACTGTTACAAAACAAGCTGTGTGAACAGGGGCAAAGAAAGAAGGCAACTTACTGAGAGCTCATTTGGGATGAAGGCTTAAAAATGAATGGGAGTAGGAGGAGACTTATAATTACCTTGCCAAGGAACCTAAATTCACCAGAGCAACTGCAAGTTCATTTTAATATAAGCTCAAAGTTTGAGCTGTTCATATTTCAATGCTTTCCATACTTCAGAAAAAAAAGAGGGTGGGAAAAACCATGAAAAGGAGTATTTAACAAAGCAGCTCTACTTAGTGAAAAGGAAAAATGAGTTTCATAGAAGACCGCAAAGGTAGCGGCCTTGTCTCGTCAGACTCACGAGGCAAACTGGGAGAGGCTGCCAGCTCCCTGGGCAAGGTGTACGCCCAGGGCCACCTGGAACACAGGCTGTTTCTACCCACAGGCTGTTTCTATTCCTCCTCTTTTTTAAAAGAAATCTTTTTATCCAGATGTAACTTCTGATAACACAGCTGAGCGATTTTTACCTACAAGATCAACATTCAACGAGGATTCTTTTGTCCAAACTTTTACCAATGCCCACTGAGAAAATGTTACATTTTCCTCAGCTGCATTTCACAGCAATTATTTGTTCCTTTCCCCACTTCCCTGAATCTGACTATTTCCTCATTGGTTTCATCCTGGCCCAAAGTAGACTCCCTTCTAAAGAGAACAGAAGGCGCTCAACGCAGTGTTTTCTTCTGAGCCTTAAACGAGCTGTTGGGAAGCATGACTGTTTCTTCTATGGGTTTTATCAAAACTGCAATAAATGACGGGCTTGTGTTCATCAAAGCAAAATCTGCTTTATGATCACTTGAGACAGCAACCAGTGTAGAAGTAGCGCTGCGTCCAACACAGACACCTGGGGACTGTGGGGACGCGAGGCTGTGATTCACGTCCGGGTCACTTTGAAACAAGCGCTCATCTACACTGACGTCAACGAGTGAGGCCTCCTCACCCACCTCCTGGACCTCACTCACTCTAAAGTTCTTACAGTCACTCTAATTTACAGCCATAACTTTATCAATTTTAAGTATCAAAACGAGAATCTTTGCTCACAAAGATGCTACCGATCTGTCTCAATATGGTGACACCATGGGCCACCATTAAGGATACGCCTGCCTCTGCGGGTTTAGAGACAGGAGGACAAGATGACGCGTCCAGGACAGTCTGCAGTCAGTTCCTGCAGGGCCAGCCTCTGGGACGCTCACTCTAACCAACAACTCTGGGTTTGGTCCACAGAGGAGTGGGATTATCTGTCTCTCTCTCTCTCTCACACACACAGACACACATATACATACACACTGTACCCTTAACTAGATGGATAGCTCAAAGAAGGTAACACAATCTTTATCTTCATTTTTCCACATAAGAAAGTAGATTTCATAACTACAGAATGAGTATACGTGCTAGTGACAGAATTTGTTCACTTCTTTTGGATACGAAGAATAAATAGCTTCTTTTCCTTTCACTACATCTCCAGTTCTAAATATTAATTTCTGTTTTGTCAAACCCTTTCACACACATCACTTAGACAAACAAAGCTTGAATGTTCAAAGGGTTTCTAATGAGTTGCTGTCTTGGCCTGGATATTAGATCAATGACAGGGCTAATACAAAGTTTGCAACTAAACAACATTATTAAATGAGCAAACAATATGTACCGTTCTTGTCCAACGTGTTAAACACACACAAAAACAAATGCTGTTTACATCTGATGACAATGGAGCATCTGGATTTGCTCTGAATAAGCGTTTGTTTAGATCCCCCAAATTCTATACTAGTGCAGAGCAAATGAAAGATTAATTAACGCAGGCAAACTGGATAAGAAATCAGTTATCCTGTATTTATGTAATTGTTAGTTTATTTATACGTTTGTTGCAGCCTGCAGTGACACAGGGGCCTTAATCTCCAATAGGCTACATGTGTTAAATTGGTGAGGTCAGAGAAGGGAAGAGAAAAATAGATGGAAAGATAACAGGACAAGATTTTTTCTTTAACAAATTACTTTTCCTCGTTTGTAGTCACCTTTTGTCATTTTTGCTATCTTCCAAAAAGGTCTCTCTCTCCACCTCCTACACACACACACACACACACACACACACACACACACACACTGCTGTCCAAAGTCCTTTTGATAATGGTGATGGGCTCTGCACTGGGTCACCTAAATGCTGAGCATAAAACTCAGCATTTTCAAATGGACCGAACTTACAGGTTTAATCTATGGCTGAAAAACAAAGTAAAAGCAACAGAGCTTTCCGGGAATTAAAAATGGAAATTTAGTCTTTAAATTAAATTCTTCTCAGATTTCTTCTACGAGAAGATAGACACATTAAGACCATAGACAGAAGGTAAAGACTCTGGAAGAATTAAGATCACACAGGTGAACCAGCCGTATCATTTGCTGCGTCTCTGGACATTTCTTCTGGCTTATTTGAAAAGCTCCACTAGGCATCAGCCTCCACACGGCTTTGCCAAGTCTGGCTGGTGGTCAAAGCTTCAGTCTACCTGTCACCACATGACGAAATGCTATGACTTCAGGGTACCACGAGAGGTAGAGATACTAAATAAGGTTTGAAAGCAAACTCTTTCAGGGGTTCATAACAACAAACTAAACACGGAACCAGCAATTTTTTCCATTGTTCATCTTATTCGAGATTCTCTAACTTAATCTGTGCTTAATACTCACCGTGCAGGAAGTTCACATATTTGATTATGGCCAATATCCAAAACTTCTAGCTTTCGGCTTTCACAGACCCACTCAGGCACGTTTTCTAAACAGTTCCTAAATGTAAGAATATACAATTTCTTCTTTGATTGGAATTTGGCTTAAAACATGGTTCAAAAGTCGAAATAATTACATACAACAAATAAAACTTCAAAGGAAATACTCAATTACAGTGAGTATAAATAAAAAAGATATGTGTAATCACTTTAACCTGAAGCAGGAGGTGATAAGGAATAAGAAATGAAGAAAAAGTAGGAAAGAACACAGTAACATCATTTGTATTATCTCTAAAGTCTAAAAAAAAAGTCTGGTTTCCAGAGTTACTATCCGAAAATGTCTATAAACCCATTTAAGTTCAGGGAGAAGATGTCTTCCATTGGAAAACCAATAAACACATTTTTACACACTTCCAATTAAGGTAAAGAGTCAAATGGCATAAAATAGCTTTGTTTTCCAATCTGCGTTTTTATCGTTAATATGAAAATTTCCCCCAACTCCAGAAGGTACCCTGACACCACTGCCATAAGACAAGAGGAAAGAAATGGTAGCAATGAAAATATACACTGACCCTAAGTCTCAGATTCAATGATTTGAAAATATTTACTTATGCATTAGACAGTAATTATAATTACTGGAAACAAGTAAACTAAACTAATGGTGACTTTAATTGTTAAATGAATTGACCACTTTTTTGATAAATCTATTACTGTATTTGAATGTCTCCTTAGTCATGGACGGTTAGCTTTTCATCTTCTTTTTAAAATATGTGAAATGACTAGGCACAAAAAAAATCTAAAACAGTATGTATGTTATGGTTACAATTCTTTAAAAACAGATGAACAAGTCTATGAAAAGTATGAGGCTTGGAACAAGGATTATAGTAGAATAAAAATTTTTGCTATTATATCAACTTCTCAATTAAAACATAGAAAAGAAGGCATCATTTTCTGCTTAGTGTTTGTATAGGTACATTGCTCTGGTTTTGAAGGTCTACCGACTGACAGACTTAATTATTTTATCGTACAGTAGTCGAGGAGGGCATGGCAACCCACTGCAGTGCTCCTGCCTGGAGGATCCCATGGACAGAGGGGCCTGGGAGACTACAGTCCACGGGGCCACACAGGGTCAGACACGGCCGAGTGACTCAGTGCACACACGCGCGCACGCACACACACACAGTCAGACACGGCCGAGTGACTTAGCGCACACACATGCTCGCACACACGCACAGTCGGACACGACTGAGTGACTTAGCGCACACTCTCTCTTTCTCACACACATACACATCAACCCCTAAAACATCTCATTAAGGTAGGCAAGTGAAAGTACGCTTCAGCATAAGCAAACACCAAATAACAGAACTCCTCTAAGTGATAAAATAGCCTGAAACTTTGACCCTGAGGAACTCCAAGAACCTAGTAAACACCATAATGAGTAACAGCTCAGTTCCTTTGGAAAATGTAAACACTCACAGAGAGGAGGGTGAAATGCCCAGAGCTATGTGAGGGGTCGGATGCAGGGGTTTCTCTAAGAGAAAAAGTCCTACAGTTTGGGAAGTGGATTAGGCACAGCATGTTACAGTACAGATTCTGGACATGAGAATTTTTCTTAAAAAAAAAAAGGTGAACAGCATTTAAGGACAGAATTCAGGGACCAGCACAACACAAGTTTCTAATTCAGTCTCACTTGGGGGCTTCAATGGGAACCAACTAGCAATTATATCCTTTAAAGAAAGGACAAATAGATTCACTCTATGGCCAATTCTCTAGAATAAATCTACTCAAGATATTTACATGCACCCATGAATGCAAACCCCACTCCTGTACTCTTATTTCAGTGCTGAAGATAACAATATTCAAGGCTGATAAAATAAAAAGAACTTAGGTAGTGTCTGACTTAAAGCTCATTAAACAGAAAACTGACATGAATTTTGTAGGAAGTGTATGAAGCACTACTCATAAAGGATTTTACAAATTCAAAGCTGTAATTGTAATCATTCTCACATCAGCTAAATTCTGACACATTCTTACATAATATGATTGAGGATATTATTAAAATATCTAGGTTTGTATACTTTTATGACTAAAGGCAAATTCTGCACCTAACAAATCACACAGCAGCTGTACCCAATTTTACACACTGAGATGAGTTGCCTGTCCCACTGGGAGGGCCACATACTCCTACGGAGTGTGATCATTCAGAAAAGTTTGGATTATTACCTTTGGAATTATGTTAAAAGTTTCAATTTAGTGTGTGGAGATTATGAAAGTCTAATTCACTCCAATACATGCTTTGGGCCTTCAGGGAAAAGTCTACTACAATATTTGTGGAAACCAAACTAAATATGATACACGGCAGTAGAGAATTTGTATACAAGATGAGGAGGTGAGCTTGTGCACCGGTGAGCTGCGCAGAGGGAGCAGGCTGCATGGAAACCCCGCTCTGGCAGTGCCAGCCGCCACTGCTCAAGGGCTCCCTAGTAGGAGACAGGGGGCTTCCCCGGGGGCGCAGTGGTAAAGAACCCGCCTGCAGGAGACACAGGATCAATCCCTGGGGTGGGAAGAAATGGCCACCCACTCCAGTATTCTTGCCTGGAGAATCCCATGGGCAGAAAGAGGAGCCTGGCGGGCTACAGTCCATGGGGCTGCAGAGTCGGACATGACTTAGCCACTAAACAGCGGGAACAGCAGTAAGGAGATATGCACAAAAAGGAGGGAAAAATCAAAGAGATAGAGCAAAAAATATATTTTTAATGAACTTAACATCATTTCAGGGAAAGACATGAAAATACAGCTAATATAATTATAGAAGTACTGGACCTTCCAGCCATACAACCCTCAACTGACTAATCTTTCAAGTGCAAACTTGGCATTCAAACTGGTGTCCACATGGCACCCTGATTCCTCTGGTGCAATCTATAGTATACAAACTGACAGTTACATGTATTTTCAGAGGATAAGTATTCAACACTATTGAATATTAATTTGCATTATTTATCTTTAAGATATAGAAAAATCCTTTTTCAAAATTAATTTTTATTGGAGTATAGTTGTTTTAAGATATAGAAGCAGGGCTTCCCTGGTGGCTCAGACAGTAAAGAAGCTGCCTGCAAAGCTGGAGACCCGATCCCTGGGTTGGGAAGCTCCCCTCGAGAAGGGAATGGCAACCGATTCCAGGATTCTTGCTTGGAGAATCCCCATGGACAGAGGAGCCTGGTGGGCTATAGTCCCTGGGGTCGCAAGGAGTCGGACACGACTGAGCGACTAACACAGCCTTGGTTGTTCTACAATATTGTTGGCTTTACAAGTTGTTTCTATTGAGCAGTAAAGTGAATCAGCTATTTGTATACATGTATCTCCTCTTTTTTGGATCTCCTTCCCCTGAAGGTCACCACAGAGTGCTGAGCAGGGTTCCCTGTGCTGTACAGGAGGTTCTCATTAGTTACCTATTTTATATAAAAAGTTCTTATGCTCAGGTTTAGACAGAATTATCTAGATAATTTTCTCGAAGACCCTAGAGTGCTCCAGGAATTGGCTTCTTACCTTGAGACATCCATGTAGGACAGATAATTCGGAACTGGGCAAACGTCAAGCTGGACAAGTTCTAGGAAGCAGGAAAAAAACAAAACCAAACACATCACCATTCAAGTGACACAGACTCTTTTACGCGTAGAACTGTTCCTGCGCTTTACTCTCCGTTGTTTGTTCAGGCTGGGGAGCACCATATATCCATCTGTTTAAGTCTAAACTACAGGAAGTACAGAGACCTTCTAACTCAGTCACAAGGTCTTAGTCAGAGACTGAAATAAATCACTCCCTCTACTGCCTCTCCCCGCCCCCTCGCTGTGGCCCTCCTCTCCGTATGCAGCCTAATTTTCATCCGGAGGATTACGAACGTCACTGTTTTTCCTTAAACATTCAGGGTTCCTTGCATTTAATCAAATGTGTCCTGGCTTGTGCCTTTCTCACTCTGTGCTATTCACTGGAACGGCACTCCTGAGGATCAGAAAGGACTTCCTCTACTCAAATCCGGAAGCCTCCTTCAAAACTGTATGAAAAGCAACACCCTGGGCTCTGCTTCTCAGATGCCATAGTCTTGAGATGCCCTTCTGCTTTCTCTAAACACTTACCAAGTATTTCAGAGGCTCAGCTTCTCTCTGGCTTCCTAATCTGGCCCCAGCTAACTGTGATGGTTTTGGAAGTCTACTTCTGGTACCAAGTCTCTTCTCTTCTCTAGTTACCTTACGTCCACGGTTTCTGAGCAGATGTCCTACATCGACATCTGTCGTCCCGACTGCAAATTCCTACTAGCTCACACGAAACCACTGCAATAACCTGGGTTAGTGGAAAGGTGGATTACCCCACTCTTCCCCCATTCGGGCACTCTGGACCCTGCTTTCACGGTAACAGTCTTACAGCTTCATTTTCATCACTTGCCTCTTCCCCTAAGAATTTCCACTGGATCTCTAGTGCTTACTGTGCCAGCTTCAGAGTTTCCCCATCCGACTCCAAGCCATGCGTCCCGTAAGTACATCTTACCACTTCCCAGCAGATACCTATGAGAGAATTCCCTTCTGCTCACCTACCAAACGACCCACATTCAGACTCTTTCCTCTTCAACACCTATTTCATGTCTCCCGACTAGCCAAATCCTATAACCCTTTGGTGACCTGCAGTTATCTGAGGTTTGGTTTATTTCTCCACTGAGATGACAGTAAATTCATTAAAACCAAAAAAAAAAAAAAAGAAAAAGGAAAGAAAGAACCCCTCTCCTCTAGCACTCCTGCACTACAGGACACAGAAAACAAGGGCTTGATAAGCATCTGTTCAGCGTGTAGTTTCCATTCAGCTGTCTGAGGGGAAGGGGTAGCAATCTTCATTCACTTCACCAAACATGTGTCCATATCACTTTTTCTTTTTTAGAACTGCCATGATCTCCAAAGTCTAAGGAGGCAATCTTATTTAATGAATAAGGCTCTTGCTTTGTGATGGCCCTGTGGTATATAATGTAGGTTTCTCTTGCGGTGAGGTCCTCTGTTGGTGGAGCAGGAAATCTGAGACCTTGTATGGAATCCATAATAGACCTTCCTTCCACTTTCACTCTCCAGACTGACTACCTTCACAAGGTGGCCCAAGAAACAGTTCACTTCCCACCGCCTCCCACCCCCACATCTGCTCTTCAAGCCGAAGAGCCAATCACCAGCGGGAATAACTTATTTATATGTCACAATATGAGAAAAACAAGTCAGGAACTGTAAGTCCTTCCTTTTTGATTCCTTTAAATACCAAACAGCATTCCTCTTTCATGATTTTTATCTTAGCAAAAACTGACACCTATTTTACTAAACGAGGAAAGAAAGGCCAAAGCCGAGAGGAAGATGACAGCCCTGAGTAAATTCTCGGAACCGAGTGCGGGACGCTGATGCGGTCTCCGCTACACACCGTTACACGAGGCGTAGAGCGCTTTGAGGAAGTGGCCGCACATGTTCAGTGTCGCCAGCTGATTCCTCTCACAGTGCAAAACTTCAAGGTTGTTGAAAACCACAGCATCCAGGTCCCCAAGCTTGTTGTCTCGCAGATCGAGCTGAGTGACATGAGGGAGAAAGTCCACTTCGTCCGCCGTTAGCTTCCTAATGAGGTTCAGCCTTGCGAGAAGGAGGACATAAACAGGCTATAATCAAAGGCCAGGCTGTAAAGAGAAGCCGCCCACTAGCGCGTGGCCGAGGAGGACTTGAGTGCCACTCTGCCACAGCCCCCACGATTTCTTTACTCTCCGTCTCTGCTCTCCCCTCACCAGCCAGCTTCCCGGGCTATCTCTAGCTACAATTCCATGAGGTTTTAACTTTGAAACTATATTCTGAAATGCAATTTAGACCATTAATAGAGTGGAAGAGAAGCACACATTTTGATTTTTACCTTAATTCATTTCAAGGGGGAGAGAATCATTTAAACATTTATTTCCAAGAATCTGGTTGAACGAAGACAAGAAACAAAACCCAGAATACCCTGCTAAGCACACTGCAGCCACACTGAATATTTAAGGAAGGAGAGAGGATAAGCAAGCAGGCAGATGAACAGCCATAAAGGACAAAACTAACAGGTGAGCTTGGAAAAAAATGATGATGAATGGGGACCACCTATGCACCAGAAACAGGCGTGTAAGCGTATCTGAAGTTTCACAGCTGGTTCCAGACCAAGGATTAATTACCAAAACTATCTCCATCTTGAAAATACTGCTTGAAAAAGCAAAACACAGGAAATACTGATATTTGGCATGAAGGATGCACTGCGAACTCACAGAACAAAGGATTGCAAAGGGGCCCAACGAGCTCAGGGTGCAGGGAAAACCTGGCAGAGCCTCGGTCATAAACACTGGTGAGCTCATGGACCAACGCTGCCATGGACGAGATGCCAGGAAGATAAGCAAGTAGTAAGGGGACTAGGAACCAATACAAAAACACATCTAGCTTCAAAGTGGAGAAAAACAGATGAACTCTCTCCAGTCCTAGTTTGCTAGGCTACGCCCAGCTCCTGTACAAACAAACAAACAACAGAACCTCCCACTTCTTACAAAGCCAACAACAGAGTGCTGAGATCATGCATTTGGTTACAAGAGCATTAATACGAGAGAAGGAACTCAGAAAAAAGTCAAGTGCTCTCTGCAGTGGTTTTCAGCCCTTGGGAAAAATAAAATGAAGGTAACTAAATTTTTAAAATTTAAAGAATAAATCTAAAAAAATAAAATGAGAGAACTGAACTAAATTTCCAATAGCGGTATCATAAGGCCATTGGAACACAAGGATGAGAGACAAGACAGCCAAGAGCTGGGATCTGTCAAACTGCAAGAACAGCATGTGGCTTCTTCAAATGTCCCCGAGATTTAAAATTATTTTTTTTTGCTCTTTCTCTTTTCTATTCCAGGTTGTAAGATTAAAAAACTGGCCTCAACTCAGCGATCTGCCTATCTCCAAATACTCACTAGATTACTAGAATATGTACACAGAATCAGTTTAGTTCAGTCACTTGGTTGTGTCTGACTCTTTGCGACCCCATGGACTGCAGCACTCCAGGCTTCCCTGTCCATCACCAGCTCCCGGAGTTTGCTCAAACTCATGTCCATCGAGTCGGTGATGCCATCCAACCATCTCATCCTCTGTCGTCCCCTTCTCCACCTGTCTTCAAATCTTTCCCAGCATCAGGGTCTTTTCAAATGAGTCAGTTCTTTGCATCAAAACCCAAATCTCCTTTTGGATACAAGAGACTATAGGAACTGAAAACTGTCCCATGTTCTCCCTAGTCTACGTTTTAAATCACCTTCATGTGGCACTATCATCTCAGCCCACCCCCAACTCTGCACTATATTAACATGAACATAATTATAGGGCTGATTTAATGAGACAAAAGAAAATTTATAATGACAGGGAGGTTATTGCCACTATTCACTTTAAATTGCCAAGTCTTATCAGGATGCAAATAACAAAAGGTTTCAGGCTCACATAACTGAGGAGATTATTGGAAAGAAATTTTCACAACATTTGCCTCTTTAAAAGTAGTCGTATTTCAGATGAACTTTTAAAGAGGCAAATGTTGTGAAAATTTCTTTCCAATAATCTCCTCAGTTAACAGAGGCATTTTATTTATTTCATCAATACTCATTGAGCATTTATTGTGTGTAGGTCGGCAGTGTGAAAATGTTCTAGTTTCAGTCTGCTGCTCAACACTTTACATATATGACCTTGAGTCATCACCTAAGCCTCCAGGAAGTCTCATTCTAACCTGAACACTGGGGCTGACACATTCCTTGTCCTACACGGCCGCTGAGAAATGAGGGGGACGCATGTGCTGGTGCTCTGCAAACAAGAGGAGGTCACGGAGATGAGACAAGGACGACCCTGGGCTTTGCGTCAGTGAGAGATGAATAAAATAAGGGGTATGCCAACAGATTCAGTAATTCAAACCACATATGCTTTAAAATATGAAACCAAAGGATACAAGTCTGTGATCAGTGTCATGGTGGTGGTTTAGTCGATAAGTCATGTCCAACTCTTTTGCCACCCCATGGAATGCAGCCCATCAGGCTCCTCTGTCCATGGGATTCTCCAGGTAGGAATACTGGAGTGGGCTGTCATTTCCTTCTCCAGGGGATCTTCCCCACCCAGGGATCAAATCTGTGTCTCCTGCATTGGCAGGCAGATTCTTTACTGATGGAGCTACCAGGGAAGCCTGATCAATGTCATAAATGATGTAAAAAATACACAAAGTGGTCAAAAAAAGATGCTATGGGAGAGGAAGCATCTCATCTGAACCCCAAGAGCAGGCAGAATTCCCTGGACGTAAATGGGAGAAGAAGGAGTCCACGAGGAATTGCTGAATGGCCTTTGGACTTTCAGGCTGAGCTTCATGCATGGGTGCAGGGGCCCCTCAGGAGCACAGAGTGAGAACAGGGACCCAAAGGCGGGTGAGTCCTTTAACACTGATCAAGCACTGGGCTGCTGCATGCTAAAACTGAGGGTTCAAGGACACATGCTCCCCTGGTGGCTTAGATGGTGAAAAGTCTGCCTGCAATGCAGGAGACCCAGGTTCGGTCCCTGGGTCTGGAAGATGCCCTGGAGAAGGGCATGGCAACCTTCTCCAGTATTCCTGCCTGGAGAATTCCATGCACAGAGGAGACTGGTGGGCTACAGTCCATGGGGTGGCAAAGAGTTGGACACGGCTGAGCGACTAACCCGTTTTCACTACAGAGACTAAGGATATATAAACGAGAGCAGTGCTTCTCAAGTTATCTACGAGGAAGGACCTATTTTCCAAACTTCTAACCCCTCACAGATGGACACGCACACACTAGGACACAGCTCACTGCCCGAGCGGCTCACCACTTCAAGTTTGCCGATACCTAACCTAATCTGTTCGCTTTACAGTGAGATGCGTTATATGGGTCTACGTGAAGATTGTGGCAATGGTCAATGTTTCTAAGATACTAAGTCTCAATTACTATACATATCTCTTCACTTAAAAAAAAGTTGCAAATAGTTGGTTTGCTAGCACATGCTGGAGGACCACACTCTGGACAGAACCATACTTGGAACCTCATCCTCAAGGGGTTCACAGGCTAGGGGCTTGAAACTAGAAATGAGAGCTTAAGTATCTTGAATTAGAGAACTAAGGTTCTGAGTGAGGCTGTGCTTGAGAGGCTGTGCAACGGCAGCAGACAGCACAGAGAGGAAGCAAGAGCAGCAGTGAGAAGAAAAGTGAAGGCCAGAGAGTGAGACTGGTGCCCGAGACGAACCGACAGCATCTGGGTGGCACACTAGAAAACAGAGTCACAAAGCTTGTGTCAGGATAACCAGTGAAGTCGGAAAACTCACCAGTGGCCACAGGACTGGAAAAGGTCAGTTTTCATTCCAATCCCAAAGAAAGGCAACGCCAAAGAATGCTCAAACTACCGCACAACTGCACTCACCTCAGACACAAGCAAAATAACGCTCAAAATTCTCCAACCCTGGCTTCAACAGTACGTGAATAGAGAACGCCCAGATGTTCAAGCTAGATTTAGAAAAGGCAGAGGAACCAAAGATCAAATTGCCAACATCTGCTGGATTATAGAAAAAGCAACAGAATTCCAGCAAAACATCTACTTCTGCTTCATTGACTATGCTAAAGACTTTGACTCTGTGGATCACAACAAACTGGAAAATTCTTCAAGAGATGGGAATACCAGACCATCTGACCTACCTCTCAAGAAATCTGTATGCAGGCCAAGAAGCCAAAAGTTAGAACTGGACATGGAACAACACACTGGTTCCAAATTGGGAAAGGAGTACGTCAAGGCTATATATTGTCACCCTGCTTATTTAACTTATATGCAGAGTACATCATGAGAAACGCTGGGCTGGATGAAGCAAAAGCTGGAATCAAGATTGCTGGGAGAAATATCAGTAACCTCAGATACGCAGATGATACTACCCTTATGGCAGAAAGCAAAGAGGAACTAAAGATGAAAGTGAAAGTTCAGTTCAATCGCTCAGTCGTGTCTGACTCTTTGTGACCCCATGGACTGCAACACGCCAGGACTCCCTGTCCATCACCAACTCCTGGAGTTTACTCAAACTCATGTCCATTGAGTCGGTGATGCCATCTAACCACCTCATCCTCTGTTGTCCCCTTCTCCTCCTGCCCTCAATCTTTCCCAACATCAGGGTCTTTTCAAATGAGTCAGCTCTTTGCATCAGGTGGCCAAAATACTGGAGTTTCAGCTTCAACATCAGTCCTTCCAATGAACACCCAGGACTGATTTCCTTTAGGATGGACTGGTTGGATCTCCTTGTAGTCCAAGGGACTCTCAAGAGTCTTCTCCAACACCACAGTTCAAAAGCACCAATTCTTCGGCGCTCGGCTTTCTTTATAGTCCAACTCTCACATCTATACACGACTACTAGAAAAACCATAGCCTTGACTAGACGGACCTTTGTTGACAAAGCAGCAAAAGTGAAAGAGGAGAGTGAAAAAGTTGGCTTAAAGCTCGACATTCAAAAAATGAAGATCATGGCATCCTGTCTCACTACTTCAAGGCAAATAGATGGGGAAACAATGGAAACAGTTAGAGACTTTATTTTCTTAGGCTCCAAAATCACTGCAGATGGTGACCGCAGCCATGAAATTAAAAGACGTTTGCTCCTTGGAAGAAAAACTATGACCAACCTAGAAAGCATATTAAAAAGCAGATATTACTTTGCTGACAAAGGTCTGTCTCGTCAAAGCTATGGTTTTTCCAGTACTCATGTATGGATGTGAGCATTGGAGTATAAAGAAAGCTGAGCACCAAAGAATTGATAATTTTGAACTGGGTATTGGAGAATTCTCTTGAGAGTCTTCTTAGACTGCAAGATCAGACCAGTCAATCCTAAAGGAAATCAGTCCTGAATATTCATTGGAAGGACTGATGCTGAAGCTGAAATTCCAATACTATGGCCACCTGATGCGAAGAGCTGACTCATTGGAAAAGATCCTGATGCTGGGAAGATTGAGGCAGGAGGAGAAGGGGACAACAGAGGATGAGATGGTTGGATGGCATCACCGACTCAATAGACATGAGTTTGAGCAGCTCCGGGAGCTGGTGATGGACAGTGAAGCCTGGTGTGCTTCAGTCCATGGGGTCACAGAGAGTCAGACGTGACTGAATGAATGAACTGAACCAAATGAAGTGGTGCTATCAGCAAAAACAGGAATCCATGGGAAAGAACTTGCTGAATAAAGAAAGTAGTCATTTACAGTGACGTGGATGAACCTAGAGCCTGTCATACAGAGTGAAGTCAGAAAAACAAATATTGTATATTAACGCATATATATGGAATCTAGAAAAATGGTACTAATGAATCTATTTGCAGGGCAGGAACAGAGGCACAGATGTATAAATAGATTAGTGGACGCAGAGATGGGAAGGAGAATGCGGGATAAATTGAGAGCAGCGCTGATACACACACTACCACGTGTAAAATACGTAGCTAGTGGGAAACTGCTGTATAGCCAGGGAGCTCAGCTCACTGCTCTGTGACGACCTAGGGGGTGGGGTGGGGGCAGGGGGTGGTGGGAAGGAGGCTTAAGAGGGAGGGAACACCCATATACATACAGCTGATTTGCAGCAGAAACTAATACAACACTGTAAAGCAATTATACTCCAGTTTAAAAATACATTAAAGAAATTAAACTGTTTCACATCCAATTTGGTTAAGTGTGTCAAAAGAAGAAAGCAAGGTGAAATTATCCCACTGGCAGCTGAAGTAGAATTGATCCTAAGAAGAGAAACAAGGGTTAGAGCAAGATAAAGAGTATTTACCATGGAGACGAGAGGTAATGACGGGGTCCCGAGAGCACAGGCGACCAACCCTCAAGGCAGAAAACAGAGAGAGGAGTGATCAAGGAGAGAAACGTAACATTCAGAGTTTGGAGAAGGGCGAGAATATTAACCACACCATAGAAAAAACAGTATCAGTCTTAAATACGTCAACGTGAGAAAAAGAGTAAGATTAAAAGAAAAATGATTACTTTTAATTTGACGTACTATTTCCATCTGAAGGAACAGAAATTCTATCAATAAAATTAGCCCTCGGCTTACAGAAACGAAGTGAAACTCCTCTTAAATCACCCCACTAGCTTCAGTAGAAAATATTAAGGCAGAATTACAAGCAAATCTGACCAGATTTCCACCTTCTCAGCTCAGTAGTCTGGAGGGAAGCAGTTACTCACAATCATTCAACATTTATAGTGCATAAAAGTCTATTCTGGTTTCTAAATATTCTGTAACTGATCTCATCTAAAAAGACCCAATTTGAACTAGAAATGTGAAGACTTTACAAAGTTCTTAATAAGAACAATTGCTTCCAAACATATTAGATTGATCTTGTTTGGAAGCTAATTCATATCAAGGAAAATGATGTCTTCTTATCTAACACGAGGTAACTTAGAAATCCTCTCTCATGCTTGTTAGCAGAGATCAGTATGACCATTGTTACATCTCTGGGTGGCTGAATTTAAAAAGAGCTCAAATTCTTGAATATGAAGGTTTTCTAAACCCAATTGTGTGTGTGCTGTGGGTGCCCAGTCATTGCAGTTGTGTCTGACTCTTCGTGACCCCATGGACTGTAGCCCACCAAGCTCCCGTCCATGGCATTTCCTAGGGAAGAATACTGGAGTGGGGTGCCATTTCTTCCTCCAGGGGATCTTTCCAACCCAGGGATGGAACCCACATCTCCTGCCTCGCCTGCACTGAAGGCAGATTCTTTTGGCACTGAGCCACCACTCAGAGGCAAATAAGGTTAACAAATTCAGAAAGAAAGTTAACAAGACAATGTGTTCAGCTCCCTATCCTGTCACCCTTCAAAAAGTTCTCAAAGTCAGATAAATTGTTACCATTTGGTCTCCCTGAACTAAGAACTGTACATCTGCAAATTGCTAACATGTCCCTGGGTGTGACAGCCTTTATTCCTTCAGCCTGAGGAAAGGTAAAGCAAACCACTTCTCTGCGGGACTGGAATGAATGGGTTCCCTGGGCCAAACCGTAAGAATGAAGATGAAAGTGAAGCAAAAGGCGATGCTGCTACTTTGTACTGATGAACTCTGACAGGCTTGAGGGAGGGTCTGGTGTTATCACCCAGGAGGAAAGTGGGCAGAAAAACAAGGACAGAAAATCCAAAGAGGGGAAAAGATGCCGAGCAGAGAAGGTTCATGAGCAGAAGAGTTCTCACCAGGTAATGAGAACAACATGGAGCATTTGCTGAGAGAGTGACGCGTTTACTCTCTTCCTTCCCAAATGCTATCAACTACGTTGTTATTAACTGTAATCTAGAGATGAGAACACAGCTGCACAGAAATATTAAGTATCTCACCGAAGATTTAACGTGGTCACCACTCCCTGGCTAATGGGGAAGTCTGTTGTTCAGTCACTAAGTTGTGTCCAACCCTCTGCGACCGCATGGACTGCAGCACGCCAGGCTTTCCTGTCGTTCACCATCTCCCAGAGTTTGCTGAAATTCCTGTCCATTGAGCCGGTGATGCCATCCGACCATCTCATCCTCTGTCACCCCTTTCTCCTCCTGCCCTCAATCTTTCCCAGCATCAAGGTCTTTTCCAATGAATCAGCTTTTCACATCAGGTGGCCAAAGTTATTGGAGCTTTAGCTCCAATGGGGAAGTTACTTTCATTGAAAAATATCAAATTGGGCAAGTTAGTATTAAGCCCTAAACCCAATACGTTGCTTTGCAGGAACTCAAAGCCCATCCATATGTAAACTATATACAAAAATACATCCATGATGTAAGCGAGGATGTGGGTGTTTTCAGTTGGAGTTTAGTGTGATCAGAATTCAAAATGCAGGTTCCCTGCTCTTGCAAAGGGGTGAGACTGGAGGCTCTAGCCAAACTCAGGCCTAACAAAAGATGATGAGGTTTACATTTTTATAAAGAACAGTAAACTAAGGGAAGAGCCATCTGGATGGAGAGAAAATTAAAATAAACAAATTAAATAAGTAACAAATTTAATGAATATATTATATTAAGGAAACCAAGGAAAGGGAAAAAAAAAAAGAAAGGAGAGGAGCTCAACGATGTCAGCTGCCTCAAGCCACAGAAAGGGAGCGACGAGGGAGAACAAAATCCACCTGGTTCTCAGGGACATGGTTTTCATTCATCATAAATAGTTTTCTCTGACTTGATGGCCCTACTAATTAAAACTGGGCTCAAACCTGCAAAACCAACTAAGACCTTCAAGATAGATGGTCACTCATCAATGAGGAAAAAAAAAAAATTTAACAAGTTTCAGGGTTCCCTCTGGGGAAAAACAGAGAAGTGGGTCCTAACTGCAACTAACCAGCTTGCTTGTCTAGACAGAAGAATGCTACCAGAAGGGCTACAACTGACGTCCCAGACACAAGCCAACCACTCAAATGGGACAGATTTCTTTAAAGTGGTTACCTTAGATCCACATGCTTAATGTGAGACATTTTTCTTAAAGCCTGTAGCCGAAGAGTCTCCAAGCAGTTTCCAGACATACAAAGCTTATCCACAGCTGTCAGCTTCTCCAGCACCTCTGGAAAGTCAGTGAATTCATTGAAAGAAAGACCAAGATAACTAAGCTGCTGCATGTTCTCCAACTCAGCAGGAAGGGTCTGGAGAAAGTTTCCATCCAACAAAAATGTCTGCAAGCTATTAAAGAAAACGTAAAAGTTATAAAGAGAATGTATACATTTTACATCTTTATTATTAACATGAGAGTTCCGTAAGTATAGATCCTCTTACCAGAAAAAGGAAATACATTGCACTGTCCTTTGCAAAATGCTAAGGGCAGGGCCTGAGGCAATAATACACCAGAGAGAAAAGATCAGAGCCAAGCATCTCAATCTTTTACTGAAAATGAAAATTACGACCAATTCTCTCAACTTGGATAGGCATAAATGGGAATACCCCAAGCTGACTGCAATGTGAATCAGCCTGAATACTCATCTTTCATTGTTATTTTAAAAAATTAACTTCTAAGTCTGACTTTAAACATATGAGAAGATTCTGTACTTCTCTCCTAAAAGAAATACAAATACTGAGGCATCACTTTTCACCTGTACATCCATCCTTCTCTCTGTATAAATGGAAAGAAAAATGTATCTCATAATATTTTCCTAATATTGGTAATAAAGATGTTTAGATAGTAGGATTTGGGGAGCTTCTAAAACATTTATTTTGTATTTGCTATAGTATTTCATAGTATTTATATTCCTGGTAAAGAATCTGCCTGCAATGTAGGAGACCCAGGTTTGATCCCTGAGTTGGGAAGATCCCCTGGAAGAGGAAATGGCAACCCACTCCAGTGTTCTTGCCTGGAGAATCCCATGGACAGAGGAGCCTGGTGGGCTACAGTCCATGGGGTCGCAAAGAACTGGACATGACTGAGCAACTAACACTTTCACTTTCATAATGAGCATGTGTAAGATTGTAAGTAGTTTCGGTTAACAAAAATGGAAGCAAATATGTTAAAAAAAAAATTAACTTCTAAGTCTTAGAATTCAACATAACTCAGGAAATGAGAAAGTAACCAACCCCTCCCTCCATGTTTAGACACATTCATCTGTAGGGATCACTGGTTCTAAACAAGGATATTTTAATTTTTTACAAGATTCTCAAAGAAGCTAAGAAAAGAACTCTACACAAGAACAGGATTTCTTGATTTGGGGCAGAGGTGTCTACGACCAGCACAGCAGGTTAAGTAGCCTCCTGTGCGACGGCCCCAGCGCGGCACCCGGGGTGGGGTCTCGGGGGGCCTGCAGCGAGGTCTGGAGGACCTACTTGCGCATCGCTCCGACGGCGGCCGGGACGGCTCGGAGGGCGTTGCATGACACGTTGAGCTCGGCCAGGGTCGGAATAGTGCAGACCGCTAGTGGGAAGTCCCCTAAATGGTTATTGGAAAGGTTAAGGCTCTTCAACTTGGTGAACCTATCACAAAAACAAAACAGAAAGAAAAGACAAATGTCATAGATGCGTAACAGTACATGACTTCAGCACAGCCTTAGAGATAATCTAGCCCAACTCTAATTCAGCGGAGCAAAAAGAAGAGCCCTCACAGGGGAAGCAAACCGCAGAGCTGGTGCGCACGTCTTCAGATTTTAAGGCTGGTGCTCCACCTAAAAGATGACAGTTCTATTTAAAAACAAGCTAAAACAAGGTTGAATATCTGAGGAGGTGAGTTTGCTGGAGTGAGCCCTTCAGCTTCACGTTGGCTGGCTTAATTAACACATGTGTGAGTAACAGAGAGGAAGGAAAAGTTCTTTAGGATTTCTCTATAAACCCAGACAAGTCAAAAACCCAAACCTGAAATAATAAAACACTTCCCAATCTATCAAATCCACACTCTCTCTGCGGTGCCCAGTCAGCAGCTCCGAGCTGAAGCGGCAGCCACCATCCCTCCCTCTCAATCCCACCCTCAATCCTGCGGGCCACACAGCCTCCCCGGAGGAGCTCTGCTCAGCCCGCTCTAGGCACCCTTTCCTCGCCGCCTCTTCCTGCTGTTGGTGTTGTCGAGTCACTCAGTCGTGTCCAACTGTTTGAGATCCCATGGACAGAGGAGCCTGGTGGGGGGTGACTGTAGCCCACCAGGCTCCTCTGTCCGTAGGATTCCCCGGGCAAGAATACTGGGGTGGGTTGTCATTTCCTTCTCCAGAGGATCTTCCCAGTCCAGGGATCGAAACCATGTCTCCTGTGTTGCAGGCAGATTCGTCACCACTGAGCCACCTGGCGAGTCCACAGCTCTCTCCCGACCTTCTCTCCTTTCCCCCTGTTCTCTTCCCCATCTCCTCGTGCCTACCGCGCAGTCAGGTATTCCTCCAAGATCTGGTCTTCGTCAGTTTCTTCTCTCTCTTGACCCTGTCTTCCTCGGCACGGCTTCACTGCTCCGTGGACAATGCTCTCTAACCCGTCACGGCCCCTCTTCTCTCCCCTGACCAACCGACAGCACCTCCAGTCCAAAACTGAACTTACCATCTTTATCCCAGACCAGCACTTCCTCCTGTTCTATCTTTGTTAATGGGTCTTTCATTTTCTCAGTTGTCCAAGCAATTAAATCAATTCAAGAAGTCATCTCTAAATTCTCACATTTGGCTTTGCCAACCTCTATACGTTTTCTATTTGAGATGTGAATCCAATTGCATTATGTCAATTATTTTAAAACCTGGCCATGCCTAAAGTCTAGGCAAGGTGTACAATGCCTAAAACAGACACAGTATCTTAAAAATAAACTCAATTCAATCCAGTCAACATTTTAAAGAAACTGTCACGTGACTTCTTTACTGAATTCTAAATAAAAAATGTAAAGCTTTGCTCTAAATAGCTATATACATTTTATTCTAGATAGAAAACTGACAATGTACATATTTGACAGATTGATAGCAGTTTTCTTGGATGATGGAGTAATTTTAAAGTAAAAAACAAAGCTTAATAATTACTGCTAAACCTAAATAATAACTAAAAAATTTTTGTATTTTACCATTTGACTCATTAGTCCTTCTTGAAAGAGAATGTTCATCCTCTATTCTGACTATCTATAATCTATCTGACACAAGCTGGAATTACAGCGTCTATTATTTCCAGCCCAGGAGTTCTCAAAGCAAAGTTTGGAGGCAATGGAAGAGGTCCTTAAAACCCTTTCAGGAGGTTCTCAAGGTCAAAATTATTTTCAAAACAACACTAAGATGTCATTTGCCTCTTTTGACTCTCCTTTCCTCCCAAATGTCCACGGGAGGTTTCCAGACGGTACACGTCTTTGTGACAGCACACTTGTTCAGAAGCAGAAACAGACTTGAGAATCCAACCGTCTTCAACTAAGCCAGGATTTAAAAGATTTGCAACAACATAAAACAACGCCATTCTTCTTTTTCTTTGTTTTAGAAGGTTGCTATTTTTCATGAAAAATACATATGTTAACAAGAATGGTGTCTATTTGTTTTCTAAATTAATTACTATATATTAAAATATTTCTCAGCTTAAATTTCTAATATAGTAAATATCAACAGCTTAATCCACAGAAATAAAAGCTGCTCAGGGTCCTCAATTTTTGAGACAGTAAAAGAGTCCTGAGATAAAGTTGCCAGATAAAATATAGGGCTCCAGTTATTTGTATTTCAGACAAACAAATATTTTTTAGTATGTCTCAAATGTTGCATGAGACTTACTTATGCTAAAAAATATATATTCTTTGTTTTTCTGAAATTCAAATTTAACTAGATGCTTTTTTTCCCTTCTAATTCTGGCAACTTCGTCCTGAAATAGATAAAACTGCTGTTCTAGTCCAAACAAAAACAGTACCCTACCGTCTAGATTTGTTCCCTCCTTTGGTAGAACTGGCCACTGTTTTAAAATATGCATGCAATTAAACTGAACTGCTTTTTAAGAAGTTCCTCTATGAAGGAAAAGGATCCTGAACATTATCCAACACAATATAGCACAAAGACTTCAGAAAGTGGAGAATGGAAGGATTATAATTCCAGTAATTACTCACAATGGAAAATGGAATCACTGGCTTTTGGAAAAGTATTTGTCAATAATGAGGGAAAAGGTATATTCATCTATGCAAACAAGTTTACTAGGACCACAACACTGCTGAGAAGAAAGGAAATCAGCAGTGAGCTGAATGAGTAAAAGGCAGTTGACAAACTTAAGTGGAAGAGAAAAGATAAATAATAATAATAAGTACAGGCCAAGAGTCCCTATATAACAAGGGAGTCCAGGCTCCCTCCCCTGCAGCTGTGCTGTCTGGCACAGTACCAGTAGATTCAGGTGGTTCCTGAGCACCTGCAACAGACCAGTCAAAACTGACATGTTTCTCTAATTATAGAATACACACTGGATTTCAAAGACTTAGTACATGCAAGTTCTATCAATTTTTCAGAACCAATCATTTTGATTTTGTGGTTGTTCATTTGCTAAGTTGTGTCTGACTCTCTGCGACCCTATGAACTGCAGCACTCCAGGCTTCCCTGTCCTTCACCAGCTCCCAGAGTGTGCTCAAACTCACGTCCGCTGAATCAGTGATGCCATCCAACCATTTCTTCTGCTGCCCCTTTCACCTCCCATCCTCAGTCTTTCCCAGCATCAGGGTCTTTTCCAATGAATATTCAGGGTTGACTGGTTTGATCTCTTTGCTGTCCAAGGGACTCTCAAGAGTGCTTGCCAACACCACAGTTTGAAACCATCAATTCTTTGGGCTCAGCCTTCTTTATTTATGGTCCAACTCTCATATCCGTACATGACTACTGGAAAAATTATAGCTCTGACTGTACAGACCTTTGTCAGCAAAGTGATGTCTCTGCTTTTTAATACACTTGTCTAGGTTTGTCATAGCTTTTCTTCTAAGGAGCAAGTGTCTTTGAATTCTGTGACTGCAGTCACCATCCACAGTGATTTTGGAGCCCAAGAAAATAAAATCTGTCGTTGTTTTCACTTTGATATATTTAATTAAATCACTTTGACATATTTTGATATATTGAATTAAATAAGTTGTATCAGTAAAATTAATTTCACCTGTTTCTTCTTCTGTTTTCTAATGTGGCTACCAGAAAATTTGATTACTCCTACGGCTTGTATTAGATTTCCACTAGAGAAGCATTCTCTCCATACTAAAAATAAGTAGGATCCTGGAACTCCTCACCCAAGTAACTCCAAACGTTGTTCAGTGCTCGTGCAGGCCTCTTCCCTGGGCCACCCGCCCAGGACACTGCGCCCATAGCCCGAGGAGCGGCCAGAGCCTGGGCACACGGGCTGCTGGGTCCTCGTCCCTGTAGGATGCCAGACGGAGCTGGAGGCGGGAGAGGAGGAGATTCGGGCCACTGAGCCGGGCACCCCGCGCCACCATGTCCAACGCAGAACCACCAGGGGAGCGCGCTGACTAGACTGCCCCCATCCAATGCGGAACCGTTAGGGGAACGAGCTGACTAGACTGCCCCCCGTCCAACGAGGAACCATTAGGGGAGCGTGCTGACTAGACTGCCCCCCGTCCAACAAGGAACCATTAGGGGAGCGAGCTGACTAGACTGCCCCCTGTCCCACGCGGAACCGTTAGGGGAGCGCTGACTAGACTGCCCCCCGTCCAATGAGGAACCGTTAGGGGAGCGCTGACTAGACTGCCCCCCGTCCAATGAGGAACCATTAGGGGAGCGTGCTGACTAGACTGCCCCCCGTCCCACGCGGAACTGTTAGGGGAGCGCGCTGACTAGACTGCCCCCCGTCCCACGCGGAACTGTTAGGGGAGCGCGCTGACTAGACTGCCCCCCGTCCCACGCGGAACTGTTAGGGGAGCGCGCTGACTAGACTGCCCCCCGTCCCACGCGGAACCATTATGGGAACGAGCTGACTAGACTGTCCCCGGCCGGCACCACAGGCACCAGCTGCATGAGTTCTTTTACCTCAGGAGGTCCTGGTAAGGAACACGGAACTACTGAGCCACCACCAACAGGAAGAGCTCGGGGAAGGTCAAAAGGAGACGCCGCACGTCCTCCCACCTCCCAGAGCCCTCCTCTCTGGCATCTACTTTGGCCGAGAGCTGCGTGGTCCAGGATGGACCCGGAGTCAGAATGACTGGTCAGAGACAACCCGGAAGCTAATCCCATCACGGGGAAACCCGAGACCACCAGCCACGTGGCAGAGCAGCTCCTGGGCTCCCTGACCCCGCTGCTCCCTACCCTGGCCTCCCTTTCCAGTAAAGTCTCTCGTTTTGTCAGCCCGTGTGTCTCCTGGGACAATTCATCTCCAAGTGTCAGACAAGAGCCCACAGTCGGGCCCTGGAAAGGGTCCCCCTTCCTGCCACAGAATCCCAAAGGGTCTGGAGATTCTAAACTTGAATCCAAAGGTGGTCATAAAGTGTATGCGTGAAGGCAGGAGGAGAGAATCTGTTTCAGTTAATAGGTTTTAGTTTATTATTATTCACACACTTAGCTATGTGGTCTAAGGCCTCCGTCTGCATGCCTGCCCTGGAACCTACACCCTCCAGGGCTGATCCCCGCTCAAGCACCTGAAACCTCTCACTCTGGGTCCACCTCCGGCAGAGGCTGCCCTGTACAGCCTACCCCCAACTGCTTCTGGAAACAAACAGCATGCAGCAGGCTTGTTAAGCCAACAAAAAGCATGGATTGTTTCTGAGAACTAAAGTTCTTGTTCAGAACACAGTAAAACTCAACTGTTTTGGAAACTCTAACCCTTAGTCTTCTTAGAGGTCCACCTTTTCTTTATGTCTATGGAAAGCAGTCAGGTTATACACACCTGCTAATTCAAAAACCCCTTCCTAGGAAAATAAGAAGGAAGGTCACCTATAACCACCTTCCTCTGGTCTTCAAATGAGTGATACAGATCCCTCAGAGCGACGATTCAGTTAACAGGGAGACAGGAGATCAGGAGGGGCGGATGACCTTTGCTCCCTTTAAAAAACAACGCAGAGGAGAGAGCAAGGTGACCGCACACCTTTACAGAAGAAAAGACTAGAAATCTCTGTCTCCGACAAAATAAAAGACTTTTAGTTCTGTCGTGCTAACAGGTGAGACAGGTAAGTAATCAAATGTGCACAGATCCAGATTCTAAAATAAAATTTGGCTGGCTTTGGAAAAACACATATCTGGTGAAATAGCTTAAATAATTTTATTTTTAAAACTAACATTCAAGTTCAAGTTCAGTCGCTCAGTCGTGTCCGACTCTTTGCGACCCCATGAACTGCAGCACGCCAGGCCTCTCTGTCCATCACCAACTCCCGGAGTCTACCCAAACCCATGTCCCTCGAGTCGGTGATGCCATCACCGACTAACATTAAACATAAACTAACATTAACAGTTCTCAAACCATAAAATTAAACCCTTGAAAAGAAGTTACAGTAACTTCATTCATGTTCAATATAGGAAAGCAGAGGCAAATCTATGCATCAGACAACGGAAGATTCATAAAATTATTTTAAAGATGATTGTGATAATTGTAGTTATCAGTTGATCAATGAAAAGATTACTTTTGATACTTTAGAAATTAAAAGGAAAAGAAGCTGTGTGGGTTTTTTTTTTTTTAATCTGTTACATGTATGGGCTTCCCTGGTGGCTTAGTAAAGAATCTGTCTGCAGTGTGGGAGACCAGGGTTTGACCCCTGGGTTGGAAAGATCCCTTGGAGAAGGGAATGGCAACCCACTCCAGTATTCTTGCCTGGGTATACACACACACAGGCACATACACAGTGCCATGGTTAAACAAAGCTACTCAAAGTAGATACATCAGTTCTTCTCTCTTCTGCTTTCTTATTACATCTTATTAGAGAGTTAGATGTAAACAGATATCAATTACTAATCATTCTAAGTCACAGGTTGAAGAATGGCCTTGGAGCAGTGAGTGGAAAACACTCTTTTCACCCTCATTTCCCCCTACAGAGGGTGGCCTGTCAGCCCTGGAGGACAATGAACACTTTGAGCACGACGCACACTCACCTGCACACTAATTCAGGCACAGCCCACACTCCCAAACTACCCAACAACCTGAAAAGACTGGCTTTACTTTTATAGAGCAAACAAAACATCTTAAGAAAAGAGGTATAACTCATGTTCATTTGTTCTGTAATAGAGTTCAGAATAGGGAGAAGAAATCAAGTTAATATTCATCCACTCTAAGAAACAGTGATCTTAGCTCTCCAAATGAAGTTCCACGGTACAGTTCTGCATTGAGCAAATGGCGGTGGGCAGTGTGAGTGTTAACTCAGGTCTGACTTAGTCTGAAGTTTCCAGGCACACTTCTGTCTCCATCCCAGGTGTCACACAAGAGCACATCAACTAAACACACTTGGTCATCTACAGAGACAAAAGCTTCTGATTGTGTTTTGTGAGAAAAAAGCATCAAAGTCCCTTGCAAACTAGGTATCCTAAAGGCCCTATAGCAAAATGCATGAGGATCTGCAAAGGGTGGGGACTGAGAGGTGAGAGGAGGTCAAAGGTGGGGACAGCACTCGCTAAGCGGACGGAGCGGACACATCACTGCGGCCAGGGCAATGGTATTTCTTCCATTTGCGCTCCTGTACTCACAGGAGTGTGAGACAGAAGGACAGTAACAACGATCCTATCCATTGACACAAGACGTGCTCCGCTCTCCAGGGGCGCAACCTATCACCCTTCCCTTTCTCTCTCCAGCTTCACAGCCATAACTTACCAACAGCAGAGCGGGAAGCGCACACACCTCAGTGCTGCTGCTGAGGGAACAGCAGCCACTCGTCTGTCCCTGCACTGGCCTAGCTTCTTGGTCAATCTAGACAGCACTATAGCGTGCTACGGCATTAGAGTCTTCACTTAACTTTAAATGGATTTTTTTCCTCGGTCACTAAGTTCCCAGCTAACATCTTCCAAGCTACTCTCTCCAAATCATTCAACTCGACAAAAGGGAAGAGTGTTTAGTTCCTTACATTAAACCCAAAGGTTAAAATGTATCATATTCATGCATCTAACTCCTTATATCTCTATTATGTATATTTACTGGATCATAGAGAAAGCAAGGGAATTCCAGAAGGACATCTGCTTCACTGACTACACTAAAGCCTTTGACTAGGTGGATCACAACAAATTGTGGAAAATTCGTAGAGAGAGCACTTTACCTATCTCCTGAGAAACCTATATGCGGGTCAAGAATGGGACATGAACAACGGACTGGTTCCAAATTGGAAAAGGAGTACGACTGTATATTGTCACCCTGCTTATTTAACTTATATGCAGAGTACATCATGGGAAGTGCCGAGTTAGATGAATCACAAGCTGGAATCAAAATTGCCAGGAGAAATATCAATAACCTCAGATATGCAGATGATACAACTATAATGGCAGAAAGTGAAGAAGAACTAAAGAGCATCTTGATGAGGGTCAAAGAAGAAAGTGGAAAATTCGCCTTAAAACTCAACATTCAAAAAACTAAGATTATGGCATCTGGTCCCACCACTTCATGGCAAATATTAATAGAAAGGGAAAAAGTGGAGACAGTGACAGACTTTATTTTCTTGGGCTCCAAAAATCACTGCAGATGGTGACTGCAGCCATGAAATTAAAAGGTGCTTGTTCCTTGGAAGAAAAGCTATGATAAACCTAGTCAGTATATTCAAAAGCAGAGACATCACTTTGCCAACAAAGGTCCTTATAGTCAAAGCTATCGTTTTTCCCGTAGTCATGTATGGATGTGAGTTGGACCATAAAGAAGGCTGAGCACCAAAGAACTGATGCTTTCGAATCATGGTGTTAGAGAATTTTCTTGAGAGTCTCTTGGACTGCAAGATCAGACCAGTCCATCCTAAAGGAAATCAACCCTGAATATGCATTGGAAGGACTGATGCTGAAGCTGAAACTCCAATACTTTGGCCACCTGACGCGTAAAACTGACTCACTGGAAAATACCCTTACTGCTGGGAAAGACTGAGGGCAGGAGGAGAAAGGGACAACAGAGGATGAGATGGTTGGTTGGCATCACCGAATGAATGGACATGAGTCTGGGCAAACTCTGGGAGATAGTGAAGGACAGGGAAGCCTGGCGTGCTGCAGTCCATGGGGTCACAAAGAGCTGGACACGACTGAGTGACTGAATAACAACAGCAGATTTTAAAAACAGATCTACCAGCTGATTTCATTCTGGCCTCTAGAAAAACTGCCTGAGAGCAAGTACTCCTTAGAAAATAAGCAGAAGTCATGTTTTCCGAGGGTAGAAAAGAAAAGGCAAATAAATGTTCTAAGACATCACAGATGAGAAAAACAAATACACAAATGCTGTCAATTCTCACATATCTCCCTGGCCTGGGCTTGTTTTATTACCATCATAGACTTGCTTAATCTTTTCTCCTTTCTCAGCCTTTATCCATTCAATCTACCCATACTCAAAGATTTATATATAAGGTTCTTTCTGTGTCTGAGTTAAAGGGCTATATGCAGCCCGTATTAATTTCAGAAATAAAACCAAATAAATAGCATGATGACTATCTGAGCTTTAGATCCATCTAAATCTTTAGTAAATTTCCTTCCAGGAACTAAGGGTACTAAGACAGGAAAAACTAAGGCATTAGGAAAACCTGACTGTAAAATAAAATGACAGTATGGTGGGAACAGTTCTATTTTAAACACATTCTAAATGTGTTTAAAAGGAGTGTCACACACTGCACTCATGAAGAGGAAACTGCATTTGTCTTACTCAACGAGTCAAAGAAAAATCAATATTACTTTCTGGAGTTATTATTCCCCACAAGTGGGTCAATTATAAAAAGGTTCCCTGGAGACTAGATTTCCATTTCATAGTAACAGTCTGAGTTTAACTTGTTTTTTTCCCTGTAGGGGGACAGGCTAATTCAGGTTGGAAATTATTAGGCTGCAGTATTAAGTAATGAAGGCCCTGCTTGAGGGCTGGAGCTGTAAGCGTAACTCCAGGCTTAGCCCCCTGCTTTCCATTAATTAATTATGAAAAGCAGGCTCTCCCGTGGTCTGGAGAGGCTGCGTCTTAATGAAGAGTGCCAACTGCCAGTGCTCTATAATACAAGCTATATTCACTTTTAAGAGAAAAAGTGCTTTTATCTGGTTACCAAAATAATAGGTAATCATTTTAACAAACTCAAGAAACAGGTAAACAAAATGTTAACAGTCTCCTTGTGGGTGCTCAATCGCCCAGCAGTGTGTGACCCTGCAACCCCACGGACAGTGGCCCGCCAGGCTCCTCTGTCCATGAAATTCTCCAGGCAAGAATACTAGAGTGGATTGCCATGCCCTCCTCCAGGGGATCTTCCCAACCCAGGGACTGAAGCTGGGTCTCCTGCATTGCAGGTAGATTCTTTACCACCTGAGCCACCAGGGAAGCCCTACTTCCTTCCAAATCTCATCCTCCTGAGATAACCAGTGTGCAGAGTTGATATACATCCCTCCAAAGCTTTCTTCCTTGTAAAGCACACACATGAATAAACCGGAGATAACCTCCTTCCCTACTTTTTGAGTGGGATTGTAGCACACACTTTTCCAACTTGCTTTCTCACCTAATACAAACAAGTCGTCTTTCTGCGTCAGTCCCTTAAAGTCTCACTCACTGTTCTGAGAGCTGCATAACACAGAGCAAAGGCACCGCCCTTTATTCCGTCCCTCCACTGATCAACACCGACGACTTCCAGTTGTTTGCTGACAGAAATAATTCAGCCTGTTTGTTTGTGCATCAGTGATTTTTATTTTGCAGCGTTTATGGTTGCCCAATGCCATGGATATTTCTGAAACCCAACAAGCTCTAAAAATTGAGAGATTTTTCTTTGATTCATGTGGTGGCAAAAATGATCTAAACTGATGTGACTATTCATCTGTTGTTCCCTTTAGAAATACAAAGGTGTTTGTTTATGGAGTGCTTTCCCAAACCTTGAGCTAGGTGTTATATATTATACAGTATATGTACTGTATTATGTTTGAAAATCTCTGAAATCTGAGCCACAAATAGCCCCAAGAGTTTTGGATTAGAGATTGTGAACCTGTATTTCTAAAAATATAACTGATGGGTCTAAGAGTATGTACAATTAAACATTTTAAAATTTTCTCATTTTTACACAACTTTTAAAGGTTACTTTCCATTTACAGTTATTACAATGTATTGGCTGCATTCCCCATGTTGTACAATACATCCTTGAGCCTATCTTACACCTAAGAGTTTGTATCTCCTACCACATACTTATTTTTATTAATACATACAGCCAAAAAATAGCGAAAGTTTTAGAAATTCACATTCCCCATCGGAGAGGGTTTCTTTCTACACTATCTTCACTACCTTTAACGTTGGCATCCTTTGCTAATGTTAGTTTTGTTGCTAATCTAATGGGCAAAAAGTTGTACCAGGTCATTTCAACTGTTACTTCCCAATGAAGTTCCTCTTCCTGTGGAGTTCATCTTCTTTGAAATGCGGTCCTACTCCCGTGACTGTTTTTCTCCTGGGTTGTTCACCTTCTACTTACTAATTTGCAGGCGTGCCGTTTGGTGGTCTGCGCTCCATGCGCGTCATATGACACTCCAGCCGACGGGTTCATTCTTTCCCACTCTGTTAATGCTGACTTTAGCCACACACTAATTTTGTTTGTTCAAATTTGGTAACTTTTTCCTTTATGGAATCTATATTTTTCACCTTGCTTGAGAAGGTCCTCTTACCCCAAAGTGGCACAAATATTCTCCTGTATTTCCTTCTAGTATCTATGTATTTTTTACACTTAGGTTTTTATTTCACCTAATATTTATGTTTGATGGAGGTCTAAGTTGCTTTTTTTTTTCCTGGTAACTAAATATGCTAATACTGTTTATTAAATAAACCATCCACTTGGATTTCTATTCAATTTAGATAAATCTCAGGCGCCAGGGGAAGACAATAAAAAGAGAAACGTGTTGCGCTCTTCCAGTAAGAGACGAAGAAAAAGGCTTGGGTAAAACCAAGTTGCGTATATTTTTTTGTTTCTCTTCTTTTTTTCCCAAGAGAATTTAAAAAATCAAATGCCTGTATTTTTTGTTCTTCCTAACAGCCCGCCTTGTGGCCTTGAGTCAGCAAAATGCTTTAATAAAATTATTAGTCTGACAGAGTAACTTTCCTCTTTCAGCTTTAGAAGGACAAATCTTGGGAAGGGTATAAAATGCACACTGAAGGCATTTCTTCTCAAGAAACATTAGTTAAGTCCATGAATGAAAGAGAAGTCCCTCAGCAGCTTCCTGTTCGTCTCCATAGACTCCTCAAACTCCAACTCCTTCAATGTGAGAATTTACTGGCTTATGAACTTACTCCTACACCCTGTTTTAATATTTTTTGCCCCAGTCCAGGAATGATATAGGGCAACCTGGACATGCTAGAATTATTTTATAAGAAAGAAAAATAATTTGACAGACACTTAAGAGCCTCTCTTCTCCTGGATGATGAAGAAAAGAGAGAATACATTTTGCCCCATGTTCTTCTTGGACTCACCTGCAGTTGTGTGGCATGAGAAACATTTGCGTCTTTGGGCCTGCTGCAGAACTGCTGGGAACTTCCACCTTCAGAAAGCATGACTCGGAGCTCTCACACTCCTCTCCACACCCCTGAATCGTACTGCCCTGGCACCGAACTCTCACTGATGACGTCTCCATTCATTTCTTGGGGCAGTACTTTTCCCTGTTGTCCCTTTACAACTTCGGAAACGAAGCCACATGAACTTGTATGCAGGGTTCTGTTCCGAGGCTCGAGCAGCCCGCTGGCTCTGCTCAGGTTAGCACCCACGAGGGTCCTTCTGGGAAGTTCAGCACAACTAATGCTGATGGGGCCCACTACAAGCTTCCAACAAACAGATGTGGAAACAGTGGAAACAGTGAGAGACTTTATTTTGGGGGGCTCCAAAATCACTGCAGATGGTGACTGCAACCACAAAATTAAAAGATGCTTGCTCCTTGGAAGAAAAGTTATGACCAACCTAGACAGCATATTAAAAAGCAGAGACATTACTTTGCCAACAAAGGTCCGTCTAGTCAAAGCTATGGTTTTTCCAGTAGTCATGTATGGATGTGAGAGTTGGACTACAAAGAAAGCTAAGCACCGAAGAATTGAAGCTTTTGAACTGTGGTGTTGGAGAAGACTCTTGAGAGTCCCTTGGACTGCAAGGAGATCCAACCAGTCCATCCTAAAGGAAATCAGTCCTGAATATTCATTGGAAGGGCTGATGTTGAAGCTGAAACTCCAATAATTTGGCCACCTGATGCAAAGAACTGACTCATTGGAAAAGACCCTGATGTTGGGAAAGATTGAAGGAGGGAGCAAAAGGGGACAACAGAGGATGAGATGGTTGTATGGCATCACTGACTCAATGGATATGAGTTTGAGTAAACTCCAGGAGTTGGTGATGGACAGGGAGGCCTGGCATGCTGCAGTCCATGGGGTCACAAAGAGTCAGACACAACCGAGCAACTGAAACAAACTGAACTGAACCAGCTTCTCAACATTCGCGCAAAATAAATGGAAATCACCCCAGCTTAGTCCTCATCACCGTAAATAACTGTCAGTATAAGCAAAACAAGCACAACACCTTCTCATAGGACTAGAAAACAAAAATAAACATATGCATATTTTCACTTGGATAAAATTTAAGATTTATGGCCACAGAAGGATCAGAGCAACATTTTCTTAAGAACTGCCGCAGATGTTAAAAAAGCCAAATAAGTAAACCAAAGCTACAACACACAGACATAATTTTTCCAAAATAATCATCAAGGAAATAAAGAACACTCAAGTGTGGGCAATAATTACAATGGATATGCTGCTGTAAGGGCAAATTAGAGCATTCCCTAAAGAGAAATTTTTACTTTAATCCTCCCTTTTAAAAATAATTCAAACAAGAGGCATTTATTGGTTACTTCCTCTGTGCCAAATCCTAGACTCAGTTAACCCTACGGATCCAACAACTGACAAGACAGAGTTCCTGTCCACAGCAAGGCAGGGGGCAGCGTGCAGGGGCAGGCTGCCGCGAACCCAGTAATCACATTACACAGAGAACCACTCCAAACCACAAGACGGTGATCACATGGAAATAGCAGTCACTAGATTATTACAGGAGCTCTGCACCATCTAAACTCATGAAAACAGTAAGTCGTAAGTGGCATAAAGCTGTCATTTTCTGATACTTTTATTAACTGGCAAGACAACAATCAAAAAAAAAAAAAGATGTTAAGTTACAGTTAAACCTCTCTCTTATCAAATAGTTTCTCACTTTATCCATGACTACATTTTGTCATTTTCTCACCAACAGATCTGCCCATAGTTAGCCAATCTCATCACGATACTATTTGAAGGATGTTTAATACTAACCACCACACTATCCTAGAGAAGGGAATGCCTACCCACTCCAGTGCTCTTGCCCGGAGAATCCCAAGGACCGAGGAGCTCGGTGGGCTACAGTCCATAGGGTTGCAAAGAGTCGGACAAGACTGAGCAACTAAGCACAAAAGCACCACATTAGTAGGACAAATAAGAAAATGTAAAAACATTTCTGTAACAGGCAGAAAACAGACAGCTATTTCTACTTCTCAAAGCAGAGAAGACCCACACAGTATACTTGGATAAAATCCCAGGTGAGTCATACAAGGATATGTAAAAATGAAAACCAGGTAACATCTCTTTCAAGGATATTAGATTACCAAAGGAGATGGTGAACACGAGCTAAGGCTGGAGAGGATACTTATGTCATGAAAACATGCTTAGACATGAAAAGCTTACAAGCTCATATCACAAACAGCCCAGGCATATCTGGTATTTAAACAGAAAAAAATCTAACACCCAAAGTTTAGTAGGTATCATAAAACTCTGATTCTAGCACTGAACCATTCATTCACTGGACACTTTCAGAGTTCTCATTGGGCACAAAGGCGCGTGAAGCATGCACATGCGTGAATGAGGCACGGCTTTCACCCTTCAGGAACTGACGCAGCTTGGGAGTAAAGCTGCTATAATGAAAAGCAGAAGATGAAAACGTACTGGAAAAAAAATACCATGAGTGCTTACAGAAAAGTCACTTGTCTCAAACGGACATGAATAGGCAGATGGGGAATCAAAAAGAGAACATTCCGAAAGAATAGGCTGTGCGACCGTGTCTCAGACTTCAGTACGCACAGCTAGAAGGCAGCGGCCTGTGCCCCGTTATCAGAGGTTCTGATTCAGCAGATCTGGGATGAAACCTAGGAATCTGTTTCTAGTAAATACCCCAGGTGATTCTGATGTACGCACTGCACAAACCACATTTTGAGAAACACTAATTTGGAGGGCAAAAGCTCTATTCCTGGCAAACGGTAAGCAAATACACTCTTAAGCAGAAAGAAAGCTTGTGGTTGTAAAGGATGCTTACGGACTATTCAGAGAGCCTCGAATTCCAGATAAAGACACTGCTATTTAGCTATGGAAATTTCTGAACAGGGAAATAACCTGTCGAGAATGCAGGGACTTGTGTACCACGTGAGTGAATGAACACCACCGTCTCCCTTCTTGTGCTTCCTCTACACACACACACACACACACACACACACACACACACACACACACAGTCTCAACTGCGGTGAAAGTGAGCCTTCTAGCAGAAATTTTTAAACTGGAGGAAAGAACAACTATTTGGAAAGTCAGACTTTCCCTTAGGTTTCTTGTTAATTACGAGTCCCAAAGACATCACCAGGGCGGGATGGGCGTGCCGGTATCGGGAGGCCTCCGTCAAGCACTCTGCCAGCTCCAGCAGCATCGTCCTAAGCCGCCATGGGAAATGACAGCGGGAACCGGACTCCTCCCATCCTAAGCTCTACTGCTCCAGAGGATGGCGAGAGACAGCAAACGTACAAAATTACACTCTTAGGACAAACAGAAACCCTCACAGGCCTTTGTTCTCAAGTTCCGGTGTGTGTTGTCAGAGGTGCTTCAGTTACCCGTGTCTGTGTGACGTGAGGCAGGGGAGAGAGGGAGAAAGAGGCACATCACTGGCTTCCATCCGCAGCCTCACGCTAGCGACCAAAACGTTATTTCAGAAGTCACCAGCAAGGATGTTAGTCACGCTTCCAAGTCCTCAGTTACGATGATATTAACTGTCAACAACCACAAAACTGGCCCACTCGCCGCATGCTTAACCTGTCCCCTGAGAGCTAGGCAGGGGGGAAAGCTGGTTTCCATGCAGAATAGCAAATTTCTGGAAATATTATGTTTAACATTGAACTCTTAACAGTTGAAACTTGAGAGTCCAGCAAAGAGCTCCATGAAAATAAACAGAAGAACAGAACCGGCCAGAATACAATACCCTCGCTGGATTCAAGCCAAGGGTTCTGAAGATTCCTGCTCACTTTTTATTTAAGTTGGGGGGGGGAGTTAAAGAATATCTTAAAGGATCCCAAAAGTCAACAGGGCAAACCGAATTTAATGCAGTCTGGTTGACAGATAAATCTTTTGTTTCTCTCTGAGCTCTCTTCTAAAGACGCTGTACAAGGGAAGAAGAAAATAGGCTCTTACGGCCAGAAACGAGGCTGGGAGCCAGAGCCAAGGAGGGCCCCGTAGGCTATACAACCTCAGTGCCCCAAGCTTTAAGCAAAGGCTTTCCTTTGATCAGATGCTCAGGAAAGGAAAAGGAGAATTGTGTGAGCTGGAAAACTTCCCAAGAGGATCAAAATTCCATCCGAATAGCAAAGCTGTGTAAGAAAGGAACATCTAGTGCTGGGAAGAGTTAACTGGAGGGAAGGCATTCCATACAGTCTCTGAAATTCCTTAGACACTCGGCAGGCCTCCCACCAAACCCAGTAGTGGAAATTCCTTTCCAAGGTTTCCTCTCCTTGAGCAGCAACTGTGCTGTGTTTTGTCTCTAATGCACCGGCTATGCCCTTTCTTCAGCAATGAGCCGCTCCTGTTTGCTTGTAATATTTTTTATATGACAGAGCATCTTCAAAGAAGCTGAAACTGTTCTGAGTACTGCAGTCTATGTCTGGCAAATAAGCTGAAAAAATATTTTGGCATGCCACTCCCAATCCCACTATGTTAATGAATTATCACTATTTCCATTAAGAGTGAGTTTTCAGGAATCACTGACAAAAACAAAAATTAAAATCTCTCTTTCTATAAATACTTGGAGATTTTGGTAGGGATAAGCAATTAAAATGAACAACTGTAGCTCTACAATGTCAAGATCCCCAAAAGAACAGAGCAGGAAATAAGGTCACTTGTTTTTCATTTCACGGAGACTCAAAATGTAGAAAATTGAGTTTTCTAAGAAGAAAGGTACTTGATAAATGCCAGGCATAATTACGAGCTTCTCGATGCTCATTTCTTTACAGCTTTCATTCTTTTACACCCACATACCTGCAAAGCCAACCCAACTTCATTCCCTCACGCCCATCTGAAAGCTTCTCGCCCCTCCCAGCTCTCTCACTCTTTTCAGCTAAAGGAATTCCACATCTAACTAGATCACCTTCGAAGCACCACGGCAAAGCTACCAGAAACATACACATACAAATGATTGCTATCCACCTCTGCTTTCGAGTTTCCTCTGACCCTGCTCTTTGAAAGCCCTGCACGGGATCATCCCCACCACAGAGCTGCAGACCACCCCACACGCTTCAGATCTGTCGGTGCAGCACGACCCCTCATGGAACTGTACTGAGTGACAGAGTAGCTCTTTTAATGCAAAAGTACATTTGAGATGTTTGAACACCAATGTCATTCAGTATAAATAAGTTCACACCGCTTTGATACCGTGCTCAAAACAATAAAACTAAGACATGGGAAGGAAAATTATATTCCTTGAATTTCAGCAAAAACTTGTCCTCTTCACTGACTTCACAAAGAAACTTTAAATTTTATTCAAACAACTCTCCATCGCAAATAATAACAATCTTAGGACTAATACCAACTGCAACATCTAAATGGAACACAGTTAATATAAGCGAAATAGTATCTACCAATAAAATAGAGGTGACTAATGCACCGCAATTCTTACTAACATACAGAATCCAGGAAGAAACCAGTTTGAAAACTACCAAAAATTACTCTGATTTTGCCTCTCCTCTATTTTTGAAAACTAACTGAAGAGCTCCAATGCCAATAAAGGAAAAGCAAACACTGGGAGTTCCAAGAACAATGTTTTCCCTAAAACTGCTGGCCTGTGTGTGGACATCAGCCGCCACCTTTCCAGAATCAGAATGCTGCTGCAAATGCCGTTTTAAATGCTCTGTGAAAACTGCCCATTTGTTTAAGGTGAGAATTTGCAATAGAAAGAATAATTAGGGGGATATGTGGTTAAAAGAAGAAGTCTCACAATGCCTGTTATAAATGCATTATATGTAAAGTTTTTCTCTGGATATCTGCCCTAACACTGCAACCTAAAAATTCATCCCTTGAGATTTGGTAAAAACTTAAAAATAAATTATCCTTTGGTTCTTCTCTAACACACTCCCTGTGAAACACGCACTTGAGATGAACAAAAATTCCTTAAACATACAACTAAAAACAAGAAACTAAATATATGGAGTACCTCAAAAATACCATACTAACTGCATGACCCTAAATAAGTTACACTAGCGCTTTCTGAAGTTTAACTGAGTTTTAAATACACATAATTTCAATTCCTAGTTTGAACACCTGTGTGCACGTACACATATAAACTTACTACTTTGAAAACTTAGCAATAAAATCCTTCATGGATAATGGGGATGGGAGACCCATTATCCCCATTAGTATGTGGTGGTAAAGAAACTGGTTTAAAGCTAGGGGTTTTTTGTTGTTGTTGTTGTTGCTTTGTTTTTAACAAAGGGCAACACAACATCATCCTCACCAAATGCTCAGATCCCACAAACCAAGGCCCCTCAGCCCATCTCCCCCACACTTAATGCCACAGAGACTTAACAAACCTTGGCTGGCAGCGAAAACCTGAAAAGTCTTCCATCTTAAATCAAAGTTACCACTTTATATTAAAAGTACACAGTGTATGGAGAAGGAAATAGCACCCACTCCAGTGATCTTGCCTGGAGAATGCCGTGGACAAAGGAGCCTGGCGGGCTACTGACCACGGGGTCGCCAAGAGTTGGAGAGGACTGAGCGACTAACACTCGCAAACAGTGCCAGCTGACGATGTGTAACATGATAGGTTTTCCTCTGCTTTTAAAAATGCAAATGAGAGATGCTGGATATAAGTACATACTCTACGACTCACATATATTAAGAACAAAAACAGGCAAAACTACTGCATGGTGTCAGAAGTGGGGACAGTGGTCATCCTCGGGGACTGAGAGGGGGGCGCAGGGTCAGTGAGTCCATCAGGGGCTGGGGGGGGCGCAGGGTCAGTGAGTCCATCAGGGGCTGGGGGGTGCGCAGGGTCAGTGAGTCCATCAGGGGCTGGGGGGGCGCAGGGACAGTGAGTCCATCAGGGGCTGAGGGGGGGGTGCGCAGGGTCAGTGAGTCCATCAGGGGCTGGGGGGGCGCAGGGACAGTGAGTCCATCAGGGGCTGAGGGGGGGTGCGCAGGGTCAGTGAGTCCATCAGGGGCTGGGGGGGCGCAGGGACAGTGAGTCCATCAGGGGCTGAGGGGGGGGTGCGCAGGGTCAGTGAGTCCATCAGGGGCTGGGGGGGGGGCGCAGGGTCAGTGAGTCCATCAGGGGCTGAGGGGGGGGTGCGCAGGGTCAGTGAGTCCATCAGGGGCTGGGGGGGCGCAGGGACAGTGAGTCCATCAGGGGCTGAGGGGGGGGGCGCGCAGGGACAGTGAGTGCATCAGGGGCTGGGGAGGGGGCAGGGACAGTGATTTCTATTTCTCAGCCCGAGCACTGGTCACATGTGTTTACTTTGTGGAAACCTATTAAACTGTACATTCATTATACTTCTACAAACAGATTTTTAAAAGATTGTATAAGGAATAATATGAGACCCCAGGTCCTCTCCCCAGTTCCAGCAAGAGAGAGTTTATTCCCTGGGAGAAACTGAGTCCTGGCTCAAAGACATCAGGAGGAGCAGAGAACTGTGTTCTGAACACAGGGCATCAGAGAGGAATCCACAAACTGAGCTCTGGGATTCCAGCTCCTTCTCTACTGCATTCCCCGAACCCCGGCATGAACTGCCCAGGTGGAAGACCAAAGGTCTGCCCTAAATACTACTGACTCACCCTAGGCAGCAGGTTCATAGATACGGTCTTTGGAAGTTCCCCAACGAAGCCAGAAGGCTCACCCTCAACAGCCTTGCTGTGAAGATGCAGAAAGGAGAGACCTCGCCCACAGACCTCGGCACCCGATTCACTTCTCAGGGGCTCCCATTAAAAAGCAACAGAGAGCGAAGGATCCCTGTGCGTGCTAAGTCACGTCAATCGTGTCTGACTCTTCGCAACCCCGTGGACAGTAGCCCGCCAGGCTCCTCTGTCCATGGGATTCTCTAGACAAGAACACTGGAGTGGATTGCCATGATCGTCTCCAGGGGACCTTCCTGACCCAGGGACAGAACCCAAGACCCTTGCGTCTTCTCCGCTGGCAGGCAGGTTCTTCACCACTAGCACCACCTGGGAAGCCCTAAAGGATCACCAGTGAGGTCAAGCTCCTAACATAAAAGTCAGACACCTACACAAACAGGAAAAAAGAAACCAAGGCAGCAGCAGATACATCCTCAGAAAAGGAAGAAGTGCCCCCATTGGGGGGAGGGAGGAGAGGGGACAGAATGCTGCTAAATGCACACTAATCAAACACACAAGCAAGGGCGACCTCTTGAAAAATCAGCACAGCAGAAATTCAGAAGGTTAAGGTAGGGAAACCTTGTTAAGAAGTAGGGCATTAAGAGAGAGGAAAATGAGAGCATCAGAGGACAGACGAGGAGGTCCTGCCTGACCGACAGGAATTCAGAGGAAGAATCTGAGGAAGAAAAGGGAAAATGAAGGGGAGAGACCATCACACAATATAAGGAGAAAGTTCTCCAGAGCTGAAGGACATACTTGTTTTTTTTCAGATCAAGTGTTTATCTTAGTGGCTGAAATGAATAGAGTGCCAAAAAAGAAAATCCTAAAACCTCTTTAGGGTTGTTTAAAAAAACAAAAAAAAAGAGGAAAGAAGGTCTACAAAGATAAGGATCAGAAGAGTGTAACACTTTTTAATAGCAACTATAGAAGCTAAAAAACAATGGTGCACTGGCTTCAAAGTCCTGAGGAAACATGTTTTCATATCCAGAAACCAGTCAATTATCAAACATATGAGAAAATAATTTTAAAGTACAAAGTATGTAATAAATTTGTCTCCCACGTCCCCTTTCTCAGGAAGATCCTAGAAGATCTTCCATTAAAAAGTAGGAGGAAACCAAGAAGGAATCACTAGATACAGGACAACATATGGAAAACACAAGAGACAAAACGGGAATTACCAGGAAAATGATGAAAGGTACCCCCGGACAACAGTTGGGTACTAGACCTCCTAAGCAGGACCTATGCTGGCTCCAGGAAGGAAGAAGTCGCTAGGAAAAGGGAGTTGAGAAGAGGGTTGGAGTTCGGTCACCTTAACAGCGCTAGAGAAAAGGAAAGGTACACTCATCTCTAGGCTACTAACCAGCCAGCGTAAGAAAGGAAATGTAATGGCTGCATTTAAGTTCCTGAGGGATGAATTACAGCTGCATACTCCAAGTGACGTCAGCCTTCAACACCGACTAAACCGAGGACGGACGCCTACACCCCGACAGGGTGAAGGGATCGGGCCCGGGGCTGAGGGGCTGGAGACAAGGGAGGAGAGGCAAATCGCCACTTTTCACAGCGACGCCAACCACGGTCCAATAAAGAAAACTTCAAAACCAGCAGCAGATACATTCTATCTGGGGAGGGGAAGAAGACTGCAAACAGGGAGCCCCGGGAATCAGAAGTTGCTGTCCAGGGGGCAGGACGCGGTGTAAGGAGGGGCTGGCGTTCCAAGCACCTCTTTCTTGTCTTACTGCCTATTAAGATTTTTTACAAATTTATATAAAATATTACTTTGATGGGACAAAAGTTTAAATTTTTTAAAATACAAAACAAAACCAAGAAAGGCACAAAACAGAAGGCAAGAAAACTAAGGAGGGTGACCTGCAGTGGGAAAATGACAGTAAGATGACCATTTCTCCCCAGGTTCTGCAGCAGTTCGGGTGAGAGCTGACGGCTGGCTGGAGAGGGAGTGTGCTGAGAGATGGGAAGCAGAGAAGCGTGGATGCACTGAAAAGCTCTTTATAGATTTGCAATCAATAGATATGGGGGATCAATCAGGAGCTTCTGAAAGCACCAACAGGCAAGGCAATGCCCCCCAAGATCCCTCTACCCAGAGATGTATTTATTTAGTCCATAAATGCTGACTCTTTGGGGCTATCATATTCCCCTATGTTATTAGAAGCGTTTTGATTTTCTTTTTGTTTAGGCTTTAATTTTTGGATTATTATGAAATACATAAATAAGAAAATACAGAAAACAATAATGATCATTCAAGTATGTACTATTCAGCTTTTCAAATATTAACATTTTGAACACTTTGCCTATTTGTCTCTAATTTTTTTTAAAGAAATAAACATTATGGATGTAGCTGAAACCCTCTTCAAACCATTCCCAAATGACATCCCCTTAACCGCCTCCCAGAATGTTAATCTGATTTTGGCATTTCACATCTTCCTCTACCTCGTCTCTAAAACGAAAGTATTGGTTTGGATAAATTCTAATGCCCCTTTCTGTTCTAAGAAGGCAGGATTGAATAGCATGATGCAAAAATTCTTGATGGGAAATACACAAGACTACGTCAAAAAAAATTTCAAATGCCCCAAAGAGACTAAATCATGATATTACCCTTTAGCAAACAAATCACAGTCACTTTATTACAGGGGGGTCAGTAGACGTAGCCCTATCAGTGCGCAGGGCGTAGGAGAGTCGGGGCATATAAGCCCCTAAGTTTGAGAAGCTCCCTGAGGTTTCCTTCACTATAACCGAAGCTACACGGACGAGTAAGGAAGTGCTTGAGCACATCTTTCTGGGTTCTCACTGCCCAGGGGCTCGTTCACTGGGCACCAAACTGTCCCCACCATCACAGGACTCTTCTCTGCCAGTCAGAGCCAAAATGTTCTTTGAAAAAATGCATAATGCCAATTTCACTTTAAAATTGCCCATGAGGAGGCAAGAAAGTTATTTGTATCACATCTCAACCCTTACGCGTGTCTTTTTCGTCTTCTGGGTGAAGAATGGGAAGCACAGAGAAAGCACTCTGCCGTATTCAGGGCACCGATACCCCAAGGAAAACGCCTGCACGACTGTCTGAGCCGTGAGCACGCCGTCCACCTGGTAGCGCAGCTGAGCTCAGAGCCCAGACTCGGGTCCTGTGGACGCTTCTCTACAGTGAGGTGAGGAGGTCACTGCAGGAAGACAACCGGCAGCATTTGTTGCCAAGGGTAGAGTCGGTGTCCAGCTTGCACCCGAAACTTAAAATGCTGGAGAACTTGTTTCCACAGTGAGCCTGAAAACTTCCCAGTACTTCAAGATGTTTTCTGAGGAGATCAGTGGTGATATTAACAACGGCCATTTCTCGAAACTGCATAATGAAGAATGTTAACATTTGGAGTATCTGTATTATCCCAACAAACTAGTGTTTTCCAAATGACCAACTTAATGCAATGAAATGATGTATGGGCAAAGATCCATTCAAAGTGCGAGGAAGACCAGAGGATCCTAATGTAAAAGAAACTTAAAAGTCTACCGAAAGGGTTTTACATTCCACACTGAAACCCACATGTAAGAAATGACCACTTAAATCTGCCTGCAATACAGGAGACCGAGGTTTGATCCCTGGGCCAGGAAGATCACCTGGAGAAGGAAATGGCACCCACTTCAGTATCCTTGCCTGGCGGACTACAATCCACACGGTTGTGAACAGTCGGACACAACTTAACGACTGAGCATATCAAAGAATATTCACAATCATCTGAAAAGACAATTCAAACACTCTTCCCTTCTCTAACATATCCACAGAAACTTCATATTAATACTTAATTGGATTATTCTTTCTGGACGTTAAAAATCATAAACACAGAGTCACAATGGTTAATGATCACAGCTAAATCTCTGATCATTAACAGGCATCTACAAACAAATGAACTATTCGTTCTTTCTTTAAAAGTCATATCCTTCTCGAGTTATTGTCTCATATATTTGCAACAAATACGTAAGCATCAGAGGCTTTATTTATTTACCACAGAATCAAGATTTATCACTGCTCAAAAAAAAAAAAAGAAAATGAAATTAATTTGGTGAATCCTTCAATCTGTCTCAGAAAGATGTAGATTAAAGTCCCTGCCCTCTAGTTATGAAAGAGCAGACCCTTTTCATTTATCAAGTGACTCTTGAAACCTATACACTAATCACCCAGAACATGTGGTATTAATGGATTTAAACTTTAGTTCTTAGATTTCGAAGGAAACATCTTTTCATGGAAAAAACTGACCTTTTTGTCAATTTTGAAAGAAGTATCTGACCAAACCCCTATAGTTCAGAAGTAACACACCAAATATTAACTTTTCCTAGATGCATTTGTAGATTGGTTAAGAAATACAAGTAGTTTAGGAAAAGTGTTCTTCTTGTACAAATGTATCCAGTTAATGAATATCTAAATCATTCATTTCAAAGGCAGGGACCCTGAAAAAAATTTCAGAATGAGAACTGATAGTGTCTTCACTACCAAAGTCCTATTACTCGGCTCTCTGAAAGAGAAACATTACCCGGTGTAGCTTTTTCACTCAGAATAGTCAAGAAACAATCAGAAGCTGACCCCTCCTCCCCTTCCCTAATTATCCACCCGTTTCTGCATGCTCACCTTTGCAGTTCGCTGAGCCCCCTTGCAGTTGGTAGACTGGGGTTCTGCCTTAGAAAGTTCTGTCTTAAATTGAGATGAGTGAGGTCTTGGCTGTAGAAGAGGTTGGCGGGCAGACGCTCCAAGCTGCAACAGGAGAGGTCCACTGAGCTAACGCGCTGTGATGCGACCTACAGGGGATAAAAACCACAGTTCCGTTTCCATAGCATCCTTTATCCTGTAACTGCTCTCCATAGACAGAAACAAGATAACCTCATTTGGGAACACAGACTCGCTATGCAATTAGCACCATTATTCACATCTAAACCAAGAGTATTTAGACAGAACTGAGCGAAGTATTAAAGCATTACCAAGGCAGGAAATAGTGTCCCTCCCTGGAAGGTGCTGACAGTAACCTAGTATAGGAGCCAGGTGACAAGGCACAGATTATCCTATCAGGTTCAGTGATACCTGTAATCCCCTTCAACTACAGGGGTCATGCTCCTGAAAACATTCACGGTAAGAGAACTCAAAACTAAACAATATGAGACCTTAAGAGTGAATACAGGGTTGGAAGACAGACACTAAGATCTAGACTGAACTTAAACAAAACCCTTGTAAATACTGATTTAAAAACAGCACCAAGAAAGGCACACTCCGTGGCCTCACATGTATCTTTACCAACAGCAGCAGCATATAATCAGACCCCACTCCTGCCTGTTGTAAATTTGCCAGGTCACGTCTCCCAGTTTCAGTTTTACTTCATGTAGGTAATCTAAGTGAAATTTACTGTACATCTAAATGTCTATCCACATATTCAAAGTATTCCCAGTTAAATGACTCCTACAATAGCCAGAGTCCCAGGGCTACAGGGCATGCTGGAGGCAGAAACAGCATTGGGCACCTCGTGCTTCTTTCTCTCTCATATTCTGGGAACCACGGTGCCGATTTATGCCATGGACATGGCTTCAGGACCACTGACACAAACCTCGGCTCCCTCTCGCCTCACCAAGGTTGTGGGGTTATTGTCCTAGGATCTGGGTTGATACCTCCCTCATGCTCTTTATCTTCACCAAAGCTTTATGGCAAAAAGTCCACTCCTTATCTGTGATCAGTTTGATGCCCTTTTCTATTACCAAACCCCAGCTTCACTCTTCTGTGATTACAAAAGGCAGCAGAAGATGGTTCTCAGGGGCGTTGGCTCTGGCTCCACCATCCCCGAGCCGAGAGAACCTGAGCACACCACTCGGTTCTCCAAACTCCCACTTGCTCACCCGTCTAACAGGCATGAAGACGACACCTACGTCTGCACAGCTGGCTCAGGGACAGCACTCAGTAGCTGGTGACTGCTCTGACCATTTATGATTGCTAAGACTTCCGAATACACCTTACACTCACCGGAACCGACACTCTCCTGATGCTAAGGAACTGTCAAAGCTAAGGGGACAGTGGGATGCAAAAGGGCTGGCAGGGCTCGACTCAAAAGATTTTACAAAGTAAGTCTGAGTTCACATTTCAGCAATTTCATCTTCCCTTGAATTTTCACCCTTAAGTAAGAAAAAGAAAATCCAAAACAGGGCCAGGTCACCCAGGCAAATCAAATGATGTGAAAAAAAGGCCAGAATTTAATGGGCCTGCAAGGCAGGTGCAGACATGCCACGGCCACACAAGATTCCCTGGCAGGAACCCATTTATGGGAAGTAAGGTTGAAAGGATTACTCGGACTCATTCAGGCGAAAACGTGTGGTGAGGACGTAATGGTGGGTCAGACCTTCCGTTTCCTGAGGGACGGGCGCAGGACGGGACGGGCAGCGGGCACAGCGGCCCGAGTGAGAGCACCTCAAGAGGACGGGCAAGTGCTGTTTGTCGCTGCTGCTTTCTCTAGTCACTTCACTGTGTCTGACTCTTCTGTGACCCCGTGGACTGTAGCCCACCAGGCTCCTATGTCCATGGGATTCTCCAGGCAGGAATACTGGAGTGGGCTGCCATGTCCTTCTCCAGGGGATCTTCCCAATTAATACACTCTATGACAAAAGTTTCAAGCATCGTTAAGGGCAAGGGCACAGAGTATGATCTGAGGAGTCACAGAAGGCTTTCCAGAGGACCTGATGTCCAAGCTCAAGGTTGAAACTCACGTGGTAATCTGTGTTTTTGTCTGCCCCAAATCCTTTTCCACTTCTTCCTGTAACAAGCCTTCAAATGCACGCGATCCTGGTGGGAGCTGCAGAGTATGCTGCTCCAGGGCAGGAGGCGCGTGCTCGCAGCTCCAGCCATCCAAACCACGCTGCTGAACCCGCACACTGATCCATCTTCTTGAGTCAGAAGGCTAACTCAAGGCCTTCCCTGGGATACATATTCTGAACCCAAGAGAGAGAGCAAGCTTGCCACTTAGAGCTTCAGTTAAAATGACTGAACTAGATTTGTATGTATCAACCTGGATTCATTAAAAAAACACTCAAGCCCAAAATAAATCAAAAATGCAAGCTATAAAATTTTACATACAGTACAATGCCATGCATGAAAAAAATTTTAACACAAACACACACAATGGTTCCATATATTATGCATGAATAGTTATATGTGCAATAAAGCTACACAGTATACATTGGTCATTCCCACGTGGCTCAGATGGTAAAGAATCCGTCTGCAATGCAGGAGACCTGGGTTCAGTCCTTGGGTTGGGAAGATCCCCTGGAGAAGGGAAAGGCTACCCACTCCAGCATTCTAGCCTGGAGAATCCCATGGACAGAAGAGCCTGGTGGGCTACAGTCTGTGGGGTCACAAAGAGTTGGACACAACTGAGCGAGTAAGCAGAGCACATCCACCGATCTTATGTCAAACTAATGACAGTGACTCTGCCTCTAGGGAAGCAGGGAGGGGAATGGAAACATAGGAAATCTGGAATCTACCTATAATGTGTATTCACTGTCGAGTAAGAATAGGAAGTATGAAGGAACTACGTCTTCCCAGGTGGCACCAGTGGTAAAGAATCTGTCTGCCAATGCAGGCGACATAAGAGACGAGGGTTTGATCCCTTGGAGGAGGGCACGGCAACCCACTGCAGTGTTCTTGCCTGGAGAACCCCATGGACAGAGGAGCCTGGCGGGCTACAGTCCGTGGGGTCGCAAAGAGTTGGGCACGACTGAAGCGACTGAGCACACGCGCACGTCAGAACGCCAGACGAGCAGGAACTGTAACACTGTTCTCTGTGCTCTCCGTGTGCGTGCGCTTCACTGAGAAACACGCGCACGTCAGAGCGTCAGACGAGCAGGAACTGTAACACTGTTCTCTGTGCTCTCCGTGTGCGTGCGCTTCACTGAGAAACACGAGCACGTCAGAGCGTCAGACGAGCAGGAACTGTAACACTGTTCTCTGTGCTCTCCGTGTGCGTGCGCTTCACTGAGAAACACGCGCACGTCAGAGCGTCAGACGAGCAGGAACTGTAACACTGTTCTCTGTGCTCTCCGTGTGCGTGCGCTTCACTGAGAAACATGCGCACGTCAGAGCGTCAGACGAGCAGGAACTGTAACACTGTTCTTTGTGCTCTTCGTGTGCGTGCGCTTCACTGAGAAAAAAGCAACGTAATCAATATAAAAACTTCAGTAAAAAGGTAAGATCCTGCAGCTCCTTTGAGGTCATCGTAAAGATTCCAGCTTCAGCAAAATGGGCCGTCGTGCAAAGGTTCCACGAAGAGTCTCTGTCTCTGACGGTTAAGTTCCTAGAGCTCCTCGGGCCTGTCCTGCTCACAGCGGCCTGTGCTCCGCGCTCAGGGCGGCCCCTGGGGGCGCCTCCCGGGAGGGTGACATGGTGCTGCTTCACCGCCCGCCCCTCTCAGCAGCCACCTGGCGGCCGGGGCGCTCCTCCACCGGGGACTACTCTGCGGAGGACACATTCCCTTTCGGCTGAAGCAGCAGGCTGAATAAACACTCTCTTTGGACAACTACAAGATAATGATTAAATGTCAGGTCGGATTTGATTTCTTTCCTCATTCTGGACCGCGAGTCTGTTCCTGCTGGAAACCAGGGGGAGGACGGCTCAGGACCAAAGCTCAGCAAGCAAGGGGGCCCGTGGGGATCACGGCGGAATGGGGGCAGGGACAGAGAGCAGAAACGAGATGTGTCCTGACAGCAGCAGGTGGCCAAGGTGACCACGAGAACCAAACCACGGGTGGCACCTCTGCCCTGTGCCAGGCCCTGCAATAAAGGAGATTTAAGGGCTTCCCCTAGATCAGCCTGGGCAGGTAAGGCCACCATGACAAAGAGGTTTTGCTCAACTGCCAGATGAAAAAACTACCAATAGGTCTAACCAAAGAGCCTGTAACCTGCCTACATAGCGCCTATTAAATCTAAGATCTTCCTCAAGATAAGACATAAAAGAAATGAGAAAGCCACGTCCATACCCCTCACAGCAAGTGACCTTTTACTGTGGTTGCTGTTCAGTCGCTCAGTCGTGTCCAACTCTGCGACCCCATGGACTGCAGCACGCCAGGCCTTCCTGTCCATTGCCAACTCCTGGAGTTTACCCAAACTCATGTCCATTGAGTCGGTGATGCCATCCAGCCATCTCATCCTCTGTCATCCCCTTCTCCTTCTGCCCCCAATCCTTCCCAGCATTAGGGTCTTTTCCAATGAGTCAACTCTTCGCATGAGGTGGCCAAAGTACTGGAGCCTCAGCTTCAGCATCAGTCCTTCCAATGAACACCCAGGACTGATCTCCTTTAGGATGGACTGGTTGGATCTCCTTGCAGTCCAAGGGACTCTCAAGAGTCTTCTCCAATACCACAGTTCAAAGGCATCAATTCTTTGGCGCTCAGCTTTCTTTATAGTCTAACTCTCACATTCATACATGACCACTGGAAAAACCATAGCCTTGACTAGATGGACCTTTGCTGGCAAAGTAATGTCTCTGCTTTTTAATATGCTGTCTAGGTTGGTCATAGCTTTCCTTCCAAGGAGAAAGCATCTTTTAATTTCGTCTTCACAGTAACTCAGCACAGTAAGGACTGATCTCCACTTCAAAGATGAAAGTTAAAGAGTCTGCCCAAGGTCGCATGGTAAAAGCCCAGCCACGCAGAGCCTGAATGACAGACTCAAGTTCAAGTCCTACCCAGAGGGAGGCGCCTGTAACTGCCACAGTCAAATGCTAACAAAGCCCTCAGCCCAGAGCAAAGACGGTTTGATGTCATCCCTCATGATGATGAGTGACCATGAGTGAACCACATGTGAACAAAGTCAGGTTTCAGAAAATCAGTTCAAGTCACCATGGTTTGGGAAATCAGTGCTAGTTTGTATCAACAATGACAAAAAATTTTGAGGCTAATAATTTAGAGTCAGTAAATCAAATGGGATATTTTCCCTCATGAGCCTACACACGTTGGGAGATACATTAAAATGCGCATGAATCCAAACCATAGCTTCCCAGCGGTAAAAGAACCCACCTGCCAATGCAGGAGATGCACGGGACATGGGTTTGATCCCTGAGTCAGGAAGATCCTCTGGAGAAGGAAATGGCAACCCACTTCAGTATTCTTGCCAGGGACAGAAAATTCCATGGAGAGAGGAGCCCGGCGGGCTATAGTCCATGGGGTTGCAAAGACCTGGACACGACTGGGTGCACACACACCCCAACCACTGGCTCAAGGGGTCTTCTCTTCCAACTTGAGGGTTGGAACATGTAACACATACGAGCAAAAAGCTCACAGGGCCCTCGAATTATTTCCCCAAGAACACTGCAGATTAACCATAAAAAAACGGTAACATGAACATCAAACTTCCCAGATTACCGACTAGGCGTCTACACATTTCTACCATCCCGCTCAGCTGGACGCTCTCCTCAGCCGTCTCTTTGCCAGCTTTAGGGCCCTCGCATCAACGATCTCTGCTCTGAGTCCGGGTGGGCTACGTTTCTCAACCAGTGCCTCTCTCCTAGCCCTAACCCACCCCACTCTGTGCTTCTGAAATTGTTATCTTCCTTTTGCAACAGGCCTGCACTCTACGTCACTCACATTATTCTTACCGTTAACTTAGTGGACAATCATCTTTCATAAGCAAGGTAAAGTTCAGAATGGCAGCCAGATGGTTGTTTTGTCCCCACTACACTTTAGTGAAGTACAATTTATCCTTATTACACGAAAAGCAGGCTCAAAATTAAACAAAATGATTCTGAAAAGCTTGGTCAAAGCAGCTGAAATAGCATAAATAATTCCGCTTGTGCAAAGTAAAATATTGCTATAAACTGGCTTTATGAGTCATTAATGGCTCTGGCCTAGCCTTCAGTGGTTTGGGAAATTATGCCCTGACTATAGGGAGAGTCTCTGGGGAGTTTACTAAATTTCTGTAAAAAATTCTTAACCTCAGTTTTCTTAGTTTTAATTCTCACCCCACTCCCCCCTTCCAAATGCTCTGGGAAGGCATAAATATATAGGAGAATATAAATTCAGAATAGTGTTTATTCATCTTTACTAGCTAAGTACTCTAACGACTTACTTTCAATTTCATCCTCATCAATAAAAGTTTTATAATACTTGATATAAAAGATTTTCCCATTTTAATAAACTTTAAACTGTCACTGCTCCAAAACATGCAATAATTTCTTTTAAAAAAAATTCTACAAACATAGGAAATGCCTTAACTTGATTCCAGACCTTTTCACAATGACCTCTCATTTCTTGATCCTGCATTCATTATCATTTCATAAAATCTGCTTCACAGCAGATGTGGAAAACCTTCCTATAAAATTAATTACAATATATACATTAATAATGTCCTCATACGGGCATATCAAACTACCAATTTTGGATTTAGTAAGTTCTACCTAAAGTTCTGATATTTTATTATTTCTTTAGGCTTCTCTGGTGGTTCAGACTGTAAAGAGTCAGCCTGCAATGCAGGAAACCTAGGTTTGATCCCTGGATTGGGAATTATTTCTTTGCCTTAAATGAGTAAATGATATGAACTAGCTAAAAATCCAAGAAATAAAATACACAAATTTAAACAGTATTCTAAACCAGCAGATGTAATCAAATACACAAAGACAAAGAGGGTCTGGGGAGGCCGTCACAGCGAAGCGCAAGGGAGAGCGGGGACTCGGAGCGCGAGGTCAGGGGGCCGCGATTTCCAAGAGCAGGCGTACTGAGGCTGTGAGGGACCCGTTAAAATGTAGTTACGGGACCAAAGAATAAAAGAGTACAGAGAGCTGCAGGCTGGAAGAGAAAAGAAGGAAGGAAAGGAGGGAGAGAGGGAAAAGAGAAGAGAAGAGTTAGATGACTGACTGACAGGTAAGAAAACACACAAAACTCACTGTAAAAGGACCAGGGTACAAAAATAAAGCTGGGCTTCCCGGGGAGGGCTAGGCACTAAAGAACCCGCCTGCAATGCAGGGGACGCCAGAGACGTGGGTTCGATCCCTGGGTGGGAAAGAGCCTCTGGAGGAAGAAATGGCCACCACTCCAGTATTCTTGCCTGGAGACTTCCATGGACAGAGGAGGGTGGCGGGTTACAGTCCACAGCATCACAGAGTTGGACAGGACTGAAGTGACTAAGCATGCTCAACAATAAGGAGAAACAGGACTGAGAAATCTAGACCTCGAGTTCCTGCTAGGCGTCCCGACCTCTCTGCCAGGTGAGTGGAGGGGAGGAGTGCCCCCATCAGCGTGTTTACCACCTGCCTCTAGGAAACAGCCTCTGGACTGATATTGGAGAGACACACTCTTCGTCTTCACAACACGGGTCCCTTGAGGGCACAGATCCCTAACAAGTACGATTCAAAAAGGCACGTGAACAGTGCAGAGAGCAGAGACCCCCGGCTGCTCCAGCACTGGCAGCCCCCTCTCGGGACAAGATGGATAGGTCCTCCCAGGCCCCCGTGCGGACTGGCACCGCACCCCCAGGAGCAGGCAGAGCTGCGGGACGTGGCCCAGGAGCTCGGGGGACGGCGGAAACCAGACACGCAGGCCTGGCGCCTCGCCCTCTCGGAGTCACAAGCAGCTGTGAGAGCCTCGGAGAAGGTCCCCAGGCCTCCAGCATTACTCATCGGGTCTCCAGCCTAAGAGCTACCTCCTTTCCACACACAGAAATCCCATTGTGTTTCTCAGTAAGAACAGAAAAATAGGACTTGGCTTGGGTGGAGATCAAATCTGAACTCCGAGTTCCTTCCTATTTCCTCACTGGCAGAATACATGTAAACAAGCTCCTTAGGATGGGACCACCGGAGAGCCGCTGAGTGTTTCCCCACGGGGGCAGCTCCTCCACAAAGGACAGGGGGAAAGATCGCTAACCACAAAAACCCTACATTCTGACTTGCTATTATAAGAAATAACATAAATTCACATTAAACAGAAATATTTCTAAACAGCCTAGAAACAAGCTACTTGGTTTTCTATTTAAAATAAAAATTATACAAACACCTCAATGTTTAAGTTCCAGTCTAACATACAAGGTCTGGCATGTTTAACCTAGAGAGTTCAGTGGTATTTTTTTCAATTATTCTAGTATTCCTTACTTTATAAAATAAATCAGACCAGTGGGTAGAAGAATTTAACTCTTCAGAATAGTTGCAGATAATCCAATACTCTGGGTTACAAATACTGGCCTCTTCCAAGGTAAGTAAATATATCATAGAAATTAAACTCTTAAGACACAGTGTATTTATTTGGAGGGGATGCTTCCTAGGTGGCGCTAGTGGTAAAGAACTCGGCTGCCAACGCAGGAGACAGGAGATGCAGGTTCGATCCCTGGGTCAGGAAGATCCCCTGGAGGAGGGCATGGCAACCCATGCCAGTATTCTTGCTTGGAAAATTTCACGGACAGAGGAGCCTGGTGGGCCACAGTCACAGTCAGACATGACCGAAGTGACTTGGTTCACATGGACACACATACCATGTATTTTTACACTGGTCTAACACTCAGATTAAAATGACTGAACTTCAAAATGTAATATGACCAGATGTAGAGATCTGGTTAAGCATATATGATAAGTTTCTGATGCAGCAATACTTGACCAGTTTTGGAAGAGGTAGACAACAGCAGTGCCCTCAACACCAAAACCGACTTAACCTGACTTGGGTGACTCAGAAGGCATCTCCGACTTCCTAAGTACCTCCTGGTCATCCTTTAGGAAGGTCAGTGATCCATGCAGTGACGATGCTCAGATGCCCTCAGCAGCACTGCAGACTGCCTATAAACCACCTTCTGTTCTACCACTGAGCGGCCCAGAGGCCACTGACAACTGTGTACATGAAGCCCTGAAACTTCCCCTTTGATATTTTCATAAATAAATCTCAGTTGCTATTTGCAGTTTGGTTTGTTTCATCCCTTCAGGCCGCTATAAAACAGTGGAAGTAAAATAAAAGGAAAAGAGCCAGGCAGCAGAACTCCCTGCATAAAGCAAGGCTGGGTACTTCATACCCTGTTCCCTCACGTGTAAGATGGGATGATGACATCTCCTCAAGGGTTATTTCCTTCAGCTCTAAAACCCGGCCCCATACAGTGTTATGAGCACCTACCTCACAGGGATACTGTAAAGCATCTAGAACAGATCTTGGCACAAAGAAAAAAGTTATCAAAATATTAGTTATCATTATTTGTTGTCACTACTACATCAATTCACTTGGCTAAATGATTTTATTATTAACAAAATATACCTATTAACAATTTGGGGTTGGGGAGAAACATAGAGTGTCTTGATTTTGCGGCTGACCTCATGAATGGATAACTGACTCACTCATTTTGGAATAACGTCTAAAGAATGGTAAACAGTGGTCACATCCTCTGCACTCATCGGATGGTGTGGCAAGTATATCAAGAAACAGCAGAGTACCCAAAGGAAAACCGAGAGAAGGAATCTGGGAACCAAGTGATGAGGGAATTGTTGCAATTATCAGAGATGTTTCTCCTAAAAGCAGATTGCCAAGGGGTGGGGGAGGGCGTAGAAACTTAAATAGTTAAGAGTTCATCAAACAGGAGAGGGAGTGCAATGATTACCTTGGGTTAAGCGAGAGAGCAGTGAGCCAAAGGTACAGGGATAAAGATCTCAGCTCACTTCTAAGGAAGAACTGTCTTGTGAGACACCATAGGTGTCTGAAACGCTATAGCCCTTGTTTATTTCAGTTCAGTCGCTCAGTCGTGCCTGACTCTTTGCGACCCCATGAATCGCAGCACGCCAGGCCTCCCTGTCCATCACCAACTCCCAGAGTTTACCCAAACCCATGTCCATTGAGTCGGTGATGCCATCTAACCATCTCATCCTCTGTCGTCCCCTTCTCCTCCTGCCCCCAATCCTTCCCAGCATCAGGGTCTTTTCCAATGAGTCAACTCTTTGAGTGACGTGGCCAAAGTATTGGAGTTTCAGCTTCAACATCAGTCTTTCCAATGAACACCCAGGACTGATCTCCTTTAGGATGGACTGGTTGGATCTTCTTGCAGTCCAAGGGACTCTCAAGAGTCTTCTCCAACAACACAGTTCAAAAGCATCAATTCTGCGGCGCTCAGCTTTCTTCACCGTCCAACTCTCACATCCATACACGACCACTGGAAAAACCATAGCCTTGACTAGATGGACCTTTGTTGGCAAAGTAATGTCTCTGCTTTTAAATATGCTATCTAGGTTGGCCATAATCTTCCTTCCAAGGAGTAAGCATCTTTTAATTTCATGGCTGCAATCACCATCAGCAGTGATTTTGGAGCCCCAAAAAATAAAGTCTGACACTGTTTCCCCATCTACTTCCCATGAAGTGAAGGGATCAGATGCCATGATCTTAGTTTTCTGAACGTTGAGCTTCAAGCCAACTTTTTCACTCTCCTCTTTCACTTTCATCAAGAGGCTCTTTAGTTCTTCTTCACTTTCTGCCATAAGGGTGGTGTCATCTGCATATCTGAGGTTATTGATATTTCTCCCGGCAATCTTGATTCCAGCTTGTGTTTCTTCCAGCCCAGCGTTTCTCATGATGTACTCTGCATATAAGTTAAATAAGCAGGGTGACAATATACAGCCTTGACGTACTCCTTTTCCTATTTGGAACCAGTCTGTTGTTCCATGTCCAGTTCTAACTGTTGCTTCCTGACCTGCATACAGGTTTCTCAAGAGACAGGTCAGATGGTCTGGTATTCCCATCTCTTGAAGAATTTTCCACAGTTTATTGTGATCCACACAGTCAAAAGCTTTGGCATAGTCAATAAAGCAGAAATAGATGTTTTTCTGCAACTCTCTTGCTTTTTCGATGATCCAGCGGATATTGGCAATTTGATCTCTGGTTCCTCTGCCTTTTCTAAAACCAGCTTGAACATCTGGGAGTTCACGGTTCACGTATTGCTGAAGCCTGGCTTGGAGAATTTTGAGCATTACTTTACTAGTGTGTGAGATGAGTGCAATTGTGCGGTAGTTTGAGCATTCTTTGGCATTGCCTTTCTTTAGGATTGGAATGAAAACTGACCTTTTCCAGTCCTGTGGCCACTGCTGAGTTTTCCAGATTTGCTGGCATATCGAGTGCAGCACTTTCACAGCATCATCTTTGAGTATTTGAAATATTTGTTTATTTAGGAGGGAAGAAGTCTGGAAGTCCTTGTTTATTTAGGAGGGAAGTAAGTCTGGAAATCCACAAGGTCCTTCTCAAATCTTAAATGCTAAGTCACTCAACTAAGAGACACTTGATGATGACTAGAACTTAAGGTTAAAGAACACTTTTAAAAAATAAAGTGGCAAGAGACCATCTTATTTATCAGTCTGTCTACTGGCCTCACTGCGAGGCACGCAGGATTATTTCCTGAGCAGGAACCCGGGCCCTGCAGTGGGAGCGAGCCGTCTTAACCACTGGGCTGCCAGGGAAGGCCCAAGACCACTCTGAAAGAAAACGTCAAATCATTGTTAAGGCAATTATTCCAGAAAACTACAAGGAACATTATGTTTTTGGCAAGTACTTCCCAATCTTAAAATCACATACTGTTACTTTAAAACATGGCTGTTAAGTTCCTTTCTTGAAACCTAGAATGTATTTTATTAAAGATTAACAACGACATACAGATAAAACACAGGTGAGGAACGCATTTCTTCCCTTTGCTCAAGTCTGGATGCTAGAAGTGGAGCCCGGAAGCGTGCCTGGTACAGAGAAAGGGTGGGGTAAGTACCCTCTCATCCCGCCTCACTACCCTTACCCTGCAGCCCGGAAGCAGAGGTGCGGAAAGACCAGGGTAGGGAGGGCAGGGGGCTGGGAGGAGGGAGTTGAGGGCCGGTGAGCTTCACAGGGAAGCAGGGAGGCAGAACTGCTTCCCCAAGAGGGGTTCGCTCAGGACGCGGTAAGGAAACTAGCTAGCTTTTTCATCAGCACGAAAGTGGACTGAAAAACTGTGAAGAAAAGAGAACTAGGTCATTTTAAAAGGAAATGACTTAGAATGAAGGAAAAACCCCTCCTTTAGAGATATATTAACTAGGATTTCAGAACCAACAGTTACCATGGTGGGGTGTGGGGGGGGCGGGGATTAGTGATGTGGAAACAAGATGAAGTATCATTATAACTGCAAAGAGATCATTTTATTTTCACTAACCTAATCAGTCTTATGTATTACAAAAACAAAATTTAATGTAATCCAAAGTACTTTACCATTAGTTTAAATTAGTTTAAATTCAAAGCAGAATTTCTAAGCTCCCTAATTTCATAAACTGCTATTTATATCTATAACAAGGAAAGATTCCACAGTATGAATTTCTGTGGAACAAATCCATTACCCTATTGGAAAATTTAGTTAAACTAGTGAGTAACGTAGTCAAGTTTTCCCAGGAAAATAGAATGAACGAGCACAAAAGAAGCCAAACAGGCAGCGCTTTCTCCCTTGTGATTCCCTGCTCCCCGTCACACTGCGCAGAGAGGGTGACGCGGGCACCGTCCCGCCCCACAGACAGGGTGACGCGGGCACCGTCCTGCTCTGTACAGACAGGGTGACGTGGGCACCATCCCCTCCGCAGACAGGGTGACATGGGCACCATCCGCTCTGTACAGACAGGGTGACGCGGGCACCATCCCGCTCCACAGACAGAGTGACACAGGCACCGTCCCGCTCTGTACAGACAGGGTGACGCGGGCACCGTCTGCTCCACAGACAGGGTGACATGGGCACCGTCCGCTCTGCACAGACCGGGTGACGCTGGCACCATCCCACTCCACAGACAGAGTGATGCGGGCACCGTCCCGTTCTGTACAGACAGGGTGACGTGGGCACCGTCCCACTCTGTACAGACAGGGTGACGCGGGCACCATCCGCTCCACAGACAGGGTGACGCGGGCACCGTCCCGCTCTGTACAGACAGGGTGACATGGGTACTGTCCCGCTCTGCACAGACAGTGTGACGCTGGCACCATCCCGCTCCACAGACAGAGTGGTGCGGGCACCGTCCCGCTCTGTACAGGGTGACGCGGGCACCATCCCGCTCCACAGACAGGGTGACGCGGGCACCGTCCCGCTCTACACAGACAGGGTGACACGGGCACCGTCCCGCCCCACAGACAGGGTGAAGTGGGCACCGTCCCGCTCTGTACAGACAGGGTGACGCAGGCACCGTCCCGCTCTGTACAGACAGGGTGACGCGGGCACCATCCCGCTCCACAGACAGGGTGACGCGGGCACCGTCTCGCTCTACACAGACAGGGTGACACAGGCACCGTCCCGCCCCACAGACAGGGTGACGTGGGCACCGTCCTGCTCTGTACAGACAGGGTGACGCGGGCACCGTCCCGCTCTGTACAGACAGGGTGACGTGGGCACCATCCTGCTCCACAGACAGGGTGACGTGGGCACCGTCCCGCTCTGCACAGACAGGGTGACACGGGCACCATCCCGCTATGTACAGACAGGGTGACGCGGGCACCGTCCCGCTCTGCACAGACAGGGTGACGCGGGCACCGTCCCGCTCCGCGCAGATGTCCCTGCAGACGTGTTGCCTCTCCCTGATACGTGCTTCCACCCTGCCTCGGGGTGAAGGCCCGTTCACTCCTCAGGACTCTGCCTGCTCACTACCTCCTCACCCTAAACATTTCATATACTGAATTTTCAAATTTTTCTCATATCTTCACTACAGAATTGGTACAAAAGCAATATTCTAGGTATAGGGGTGACATTTTATAAACTAAAATCTATGTCACTCAGACCCTCCATTCTACTTCAGATTCTACCACAGACATGATAGACTGCCATGGTCTAATGACCCTGATCCTTTATCTAAAGAATGGGTACAAAATGTGAATGAGGAGCTTCCTGCAAAACTCCTTTGAAGCCCTTGGCATCTTGGCAGAACAGGATTGAGTACAACTTCTTACCCTTATAACCCCAATGTAACCAACCACAGCACAACCCGGAAAGACAAGCGACCAGCCACACTGACAAAACACAGCACACTCCCAAAATTACACTTCAGGCTAAGAGGTCAAATATGTGTACAAGATGCTAAGCGACCTTACAGGTTTCCTTGCAACTGCATCAAATGACACAGATCAATATGCTGGAAACAATCCTATTACACAAGAAAGACCTGACTCTGGTTAGTGATGTGCTCTTTGAGTAAAATCTGGACAATAAGACGCTCTTTTTAAGCACATGAAGGCAAAAGTTTGACTGTGACTGACCATATATCTTATTCTTATACAAAGGGTGATGTTTACTCATCATTTCACATGATCTTTAATTCCACACGAGATGGGACTCTGACTGGCCTACGCTATGCATATTGAGGGTGAACCAAAATACCACAGCAACTTCAACATGGTCACTTTTTATTTTTTTTCATTAAATAAAGAAAAAGCCTAGAATTAAAATACTATGACTGACACTAAGAGAGAGAGGGATAAGCACTGTCACAGCCACAGGCACAGTGTTAAGCACTCATCAGCAAGGAGAGAGACCTGTGGGCCTTACGCCGTGTGAACGCACGTGTGGGGCCACACCCGTACACACATCTGGCCACAGGCTGACCTCTGCGAACGATGAGTCACAGGTACGGGGGCAATTATTTCTGCTTCTGAATATTTAACATTTCCTGTAATGAAAAGTTAAAAACACCTCCATGCATACTTCAATTAATTTAATTAAATTACTTGAATACTTATTGCATGGGGCTTGGGGAGGGGGGGAATACAACAGAAACAAGCCAAAAATCCAACATTCCTGCCCAGCACTAAACCAGTGATCTGAGTCCCCTTTCGTCTTCCTTGAAATCAAGAAACAAACTTTCAAGTGGGACAACAGAGTGTTGCAGAAGTGACTAGGACCTTAAAAATAAGTATGTCTTCAGGCAATAGATTCACATGCAGACTCAGTCTGAAAAGAATTCACGGGATCAGTCAGTATGTCTGAAACAAATCCATGCGACAAAGCGGGCCACAAAGGTGGACAGTCCAGCCAGCATGTCTAGAGAGCTCCTCGTGCATCTGACCGGAGCGCCTCTGAAATTTCCTTCCCACAACTACCCCCTCACCCCCACAGCACTATCCCTCCAACCACGCTTCACATGTTCTTGGTAAATGTCACACTGCACTTGAAAATACATGGGTTATTTTCAAGTATCTTTCGATATTTGGTTTCTAACCTAATGGCATCTAGTCCCATCATTTCATGGCAAATAGATGGGGAAACAGCGATAGACTTTATTTCTTGCACTCCAAAATCACTGCAGATGGTGACTGCAGCCATGAAATTAAAAGATGCTTACTCCTTGGAAGGAAAGTTATGATCACCCGAGACAGCATATTAAAAAGCAGAGACATTACTCTGTCAACAAAGGTCTGCCTAGTCAAGGTTATGGCTTTTCCAGTGGTCATGTATGGATATGAGAGTTGGACTATAAAGAAAGCTGAGCACAGAAGAACTGATGCTTTTGAACTGTGGTGTTGGAGAAGACTCTTGAGAGTCCCTCGGACTGCAAGGAGATCCAACCAGTCCATCCTAAAGGAAATCAGTCCTGTGTGTACATTGGAAGGACTGATGTTGAAGCTGAAGCTCCAATACTTTGGCCACCTGATGCGAAGAACTGACTCATTTGAAAAGACCTTGATGCTGGGAAAGATTGAAGGTGGGGGGAGTGGGAACCACAGAGGATGAGATGGTTGGATGGCATCACCGACTCAATGGACATGAGTTTGGGTAAACTCCAGGACTTGGTGATGGACAGGGAGGCCTGGCGTGCTACGGTTCATGGGGTCGCAAAGAGTTGGACACGACTGAGTGACTGACCTGAACTGAACCTAATTCCACAGTGATAAGAGAACAGAGTGTATGATTTCAATACCTTTAGGCCACAAAATTTTTGCACCTTGTTTTATGTCCCTGGATATGTTCCAGTGTCTCCTGGTTTACAGTCTACAGGAACTTGAATAGAATTTGTATCCTGCTATTGTGTGAAAACTGCATAAATCTTAATCGTGTTGAACTGATTCACAGTGCTCATAAGGTCTACTATATCCTTTCTACTTGTCTATCCATTCTATTAATTTTTGAGAGTTTGATACTGAAACTCCAACTAAAAATCTAAAGTTACCTACCTAAAAAAATAATTGTAATACATAGTGGAACTATATGTAACTTTGTTCTGTATTTTCCAAGTCTCCTATAAATGCATTATCATACTTTCATAATTAAAACAAAATTTTTTAAATATTAAAAAAAAAACACTGGACATGTATCCATGTTGGGTAAACAGAGTCCTTTTTACACCATATACAATAGGATGTTTGCTGACTTTCTAAAGCATACCTGCATTAATATTTCAGGGATGCCTTTACAATCGATATTGTATTAAATAATCCTCCCCAAGGAGCTATTTCCTCCACAACATCTACCACTAACATCCGATCCAAATTAAAAACTCTACAGGGACAGCCTTGGGTGTTGTTTTGGCACGCAACACTAAGTCCCCAGATGAAGTTGAAAAAATAATACAAATATAGGAGCCTATCTTGGTAGAAGTCAGCTAATTAATAACCTTTTATAAATGTTCACAGAATCAAATAAAAAATTAGAACAAAGATTAACATTTTTCTTGTAGCTAACATCCAGAAGCATAAACTGAAAATAGCTTTCATTTTAAATTAATGACCTAATTCATTTTAAATCAAAAATCATTGGAATTCACTTCTCTTTATCCTTCCAACCTGACTGGGGTAAGGATGGTCATTAAAAATCAGAAACTCAGATATTTCTTTCTGGTGTTGGTTTGTCTTTCTTTCAGATACTTATTATTAAAATGAATCCTCATTTAAACATCAGGATATGGATAATCCATTCTGTGAATGTTTTGTTTCTCAGTAAGAAGACAAGAAAAAGAAACTGTTTCCATAGTGACTCCAAGTGACTCAACTGTATAACTTCCTAAGAGCTACATGTGAGGAAGAACAGACGATGGAAAGGGGAAGCCAGAAGTGGAAGTGACTTGTGACCGGCAGCCTGCACCCCTCCACGTCCCCAGACACACGCTATCCCAACGGGACTGAGTTCCCACCCTCTTCCCAGCCGTTCCAACCCACGCTCCTAGGAAGCTGGGTCAAAGGAAAAGACCCTATCACAGGACTGTCCTGGACATACAAAGTTTAAAGAGTGTGGCCATATTTTACACGGGCTTCATACCCAAGCAGGGACTTCCCACCCTTACTCCTTCCATAATTCCTAACCTCTTTAACCAGCCCCTCACACCTCATTTCCTTTTAATTCACTAACTATAATAACTTCTAAAAGTCTTGAAATGTGAATCTGGGTTTTAAGGTTGGAGAAAAGGAAGACACTGTATCTATCTAAAATCTGCATTTATTAAAATATTTGCCCTCTGTCCCCCTACCTTGACTTTTCAGAAAGAAATCTTTCTCCCCAGTGTCTGCCATTCTGCATTACTTCACTCCAAAAGGCTGCTGTCAGAGCCCAGGGCAGACAAGGGAGACATGACAGTCAAATATGCTGCGGTGCCCTAGACTCCATCTTGGAACAGAAAAATGACATTAATGGAAAAACTGGTAAAATATAAATAAATTCAGAGCAATGGACCAACATCAGTACATTACTGAGTTTCAACATATGGATCACGGTAATATTAGATGTTTGGGAAACTGAAGGAGGAGTATATGGAGACTGTCTATACTGTTTTTGCAACTTTTCTGTAAATAGAAAATTATTCCAACACAAAAAGTTTACTTAAAAAAAAAATCAACATTTCCATGCAGAAAGAAATTTAAATGGCACCTTGACCAGTTTGGCATTTTATTCTGAATAGAGTGTGGGCCATCAACTTACTGCTCTGAACCCACACAACCACTTAATGTTAAAAGCACAGTATTATATAGTATTTGTCTCCTCACATTGGCAACCGCAAGAGTAATTTCAAAACAATGAGATGGATGTACTGGTTGCCTATTACATCACATTAATTCTACATGCATATCTGAAGGTGAAGTGTCATCTTTCCCATTTTCTCTAGTAGGGGAAGCGTCCTGTACACTTGGAAGCTTCAGCTGCCTATGAGATTGGGAGAAGCTTCTCAGTTCTGTCAAACTAAACCCTGTCCATAGCATCTCTAAAAGGAAAAACTAACGTTCCTAAGAATATCATTATCACCAGAGAATGCAGTCAGAATGATTTTCTAAACAATATTCTCTTTTCTCTTAACTGCTTTACAAAGTTATTCCTTTCAAAGTTACTCATTCACTTGACAAATAATTACATCATGCCGCAGTGTGAATCATACCAAACTTGAATGACAAACTGGATTATAAACTCAAAAATATGAAAGCAAATTCCATTTTAATTCTTCTGCACCCTAGGGAGGTTTCATCATTTCATAAACACCCAAAACCAAGGCACAAAGTACTGCCATCTAACCCACTGTACATAATTCCACAAAGGGGACGTAAAAAATACCCTCACACACAGCACCTGAATTACAACCATTTCTTTATCCTATTTATCACTTTACCATGGGTTCCTGTACACACACACAGAGGTATTTTGTTTCAAAAGTCAAGGTAATTTTACTTAAACAGCGGACTATAAAGCGGTAAAAATAGTTAAGACAAAAAAAGAAATTAAGTCATTCAAAAGACGTAAGCTGAAAAGGTGAAAGGGAGATGGTACAAGATTAGCCTGCTTATCAGAAGAGATGGGCCGAGGAAAAGGGGAAATTTGTGACAACTTCTGGGTATTCTGTGGTTTTCTAGTTGTCCTACCCTGGGCCAGTCCCTTAAATTTCTCAACCTCATGTTCCTTCTCTATACCATCAAGATAATAATGACAGCCTACCTACTGAATTCTTTTTTAAGTATAAACAAAAATGGCAAATGAACACACAAGTTTTAAAAAGCTACTTTTCACGAAAGTGAGCTTTCAAAAAGACTAAACACTGCTAACTACTGGCAGTAGTTGGAGGAAAAAGAAAAAAAACAGAGTGTATAACTATATTTTGCAAGGCAGAAGCAACTCTTGAACCAGCCAGAAGCTGAACAGCACCCTGCTTACCTTGGAGACTTGTCGGAGCCACCTTAAATACTCGGTGAATGTATCAAAACATATGTAGTAGGTCTGGCTTTGAGGCCCAGAAGAACTAAATGCTAAACAGTGCTGGTGCTTTTTCACTTCTTCTACCTATAAAAACAAACAGTGACAAAAACACATCAGAAAGCAGGACACACACATAGCTCATCCCCTCCTCCCTGAACCAGGGGGACTGGATGGCTTTGCATTCACCCCTCTCTGCCCCTCTCACTGCTTCAAACATGGAAGCTCCCAAGTCTGACCAGCCAATCTGAATTACAAGGAAACCAAAAGGGGGTTTTACCTTCGTTAGATTTCCCCTCAGTAGTGAAATTCTCATCTTCCTGTTCAAGACTGGAACAGACTACCTTTCTTATCCTTCTATACTCTCGAGGTTCTTACTTCCTCTTAGGAAGATCTGCAGTTAAGATTTTACTGAAGAATTTTTACTGCAGGTGGATTTTCACTTGGGGACTTTTGTATTGCTCTGAATTACATGCCTTTTTAAAAAGAGGTCTTCAAGCATGTTAAGTTTTTTTTTTTCTTTTAGTTTATTGTGAAATTGAGATTAACCTGAAGCAAAACCCTACCGTGAGAAATTCCAAGTCCCAATAATTCAGTGATACAGTCGAATCAAATTTCTACTCCCAATAAATTCTTCATAAGGCGAAAAAGTCCAAACAATAAAGTAACATGATACTACACACCTATCTTTTACTTAAAGAATGAATGTTTTCCTATGTCTCAATTACAAAAATGACCACAAATCAAGTCACAAAGAAAATGCAAAACCATTCAAAAAGATCAATGTCACACAGACTATGTTCTGGGACCAAAATAAAGTCAAATTAAAAATCAGTAATAAATAAATAAATTAAAAATCTATGTTTAGAAAATTAATACACTTCTAAAAAACTCACAGGTTAAAAAAAAAAAGAAACTGCAGTCAAAATTTAGAAATTCTCAGAACTAGACCATTAAAAATATTAATATTGAAATTTATGGACTGTAATAAAAAGCAGGTACACAGAGGAAATTTTATTTTAAATACTCATATTAGAAAAGAAGGCAGAAGATTAATTTAATTGGCCATGCATCTAGTAAACTTAGGGAAAAAATATCAAAAACAAAAGTGAACTGAAGCAGAAGTAACATGATAATAAAAAGCAGAAGTTAATAAAATGAAAATCAAATACAATAGACAACATTAACAAAGCAAAATAGTAATTCTTTGAAAAGGCTAACAAAATTGAATATCAATTGATATTGATCAATGATATCAATTGAAGAGATATATATTCATAACGAAAAGGAAGACAATATATTAAGCAGGGATTAAAGAGAGACTATTATAAATAATTTTGTGGCAAATTTTTTGAAAAATATATTTTGTTAATGCTGAGTCACTTCAGTTATGTCTGATTTGTGGCACTGTGGACGGCAGCCCCGCAGGCCCCTCTGTCCACGGGACGCCCAGGGACTGAGCCCACGTCTCAGGTCTCCCGCACCAGCAGGCAGGTTCTTCACCACTAGCACCACTTGGGAAGTCCAACACCAAGTCAAGAGAAAAGACACAGATAGTTTTATTACCATTAAAAAAAAACTTAGTATTTTTTTAATTATCAAGAAAAGTTCAGGACCATATGATTTTGTAGGTGAGTTTTATAAAAAATCCAAGAAATAGACCAGTGCAAACTAATCCACCAAACAAGAAAAGAAAAAGACCCCAACCTGTTCTGAGGCCAGTATAACCCAAAACAGATCAGACCAGTAAAAAAAGGAAAATTAAAGGCCAACCTTAGTTATGAATACTTATCTTGAACAAACTGTTGCATCAGAATTCAGCAATACGGAAAAAAATATATCGAGAACAAACGTTGGATTTACCTCAGGAAAGATGGTTTAACGTTACTGGAACTATAAAATCATTAATCACGTTAACAGATTAAAAAAGAAAGTCATATGGTCACCCCCACAGTTGCAGAAAAAGCTTCTGGTAACATTCTCCACCCATTCATCATTCATGATAAAAATTCTTTATCAAACTAAGAACACAGATAACTCACTTAAGCCAACAAAGGGTATTTATCTAAGGCAAACGTCACTGTTAATGATGGGATGTCACTCTCTTACTTCTTTTTGCTCAACACTGCGCTAGAGTGCCGGCCATCACAGCGAGACAAAGACATGCACTGAGGAAGAGAGAAAACGGCCATTATCTGAACATGGACTGATCAGCTGCACAGCAAACATGTAAAAGTCCAGAGACTTTAGAAGAAATTAAGAAAACTTAGCAAGGTGACTGGATATAAGATTAATACTCAAAAATCAACCACATTTCTGTACACCAAAAAGAAAATATTATTTTTTACAAATGCTATTTAAACTGATCTGTATTGACAGAAATCAGTCTGTGTTTTTTGGGAATGGGTAGGAGTGAGCAGAAAAGCAGGACAAAAGGGTACAAAGAAGCATGTTTCTGTTATCGAGATGCACAGCATGTTAACGTACAGTGCGCTGTGTGCCAGCCACACCTCAATAAAGTCTGGTGGAGATGGAGAGAAGCAGGAACACTTGTACCAACGTGGGCATGAAACGGCGCAACGCCCTTGGAAACAACTGGGTCTCCTCCTGTCCGAGTGAACGTGCATATACGCCCCACAGCCCAGCAACTGCATTCCTAAGAGAGGTATTTCTCAAGGCAGGCATCACAGAAATTTTGGGTTGAATATTTTTTGTGTGCACTGTGCAGGACTGTCGAATATTTTTGCCTGACATTTTACTTTCTGAGTCCACGCACTTTAAATGCCAATAGTGTCCCCTTGCAGAAAAAGATACTAGTATTCACCAAGCACACCATCTACTTTTCCCACAGTCTTTGCACTTTAGGTGGACTCATGCGACTAGTCAGTGAGCCATGGGCAGAAGCTGCACGTGTCACCTCTACAGCCAAATATACAAGAGCCAGCGAATGACTCTCCAGTTACCTCTTCCCCCGCCCAAGAGCAAAGGAAGCCACGTTACAATATTGTAAGAGACGGGGCCTCCATCAGGCTGAGTCCCTACATAATTATTTGAAAAAAGAAATCTCCGCCAACCCACACTGGACAAATAGTGTGAGAGAGAAATAACTGTTAGTCATTGAGATCTGGGCGTTTTGTTACTACAGCATAACTAAACCTACGTCAACTGACTATCCATTCATTTGACAATCAAAATGCTTGTACATTTACCAAATGACCCTTCAGGCCAGTAACAAGAGTTAACAACTGCTGCTCTAGAAAAACCACTTGTATACCGGGAGGCATATCAAAATAAGACTATCTCAGGAGCATTTTTCATAACAAACTAGAAGCAACCCAAATGTCCATCAATAAGAAAATAACTTGAGAAATTTTGGAAACCTGGAACACACACAGAGCGTAACATGACAGAGAAATGAAAACGAAACACAGCGAAGCAACAGGGGCTCTCACCCTGAGACACACCCTGAGTGAGGAGCTCAGCCACAGGGAGCCACAAACAGGAGGGTCCCAGTTTCATAAGGTCAAAACAAAGTCATACGATAACATTTATTCAAAAAAGTAAGAGAATAAGGAATACCTATTCAAGGACAGTGGATTTCTCTAGGTTAGGAGGAGGTAATGTGACAGGCAAAACGAGAACTCCAGCAGAAACACTAGTATTGATCCTGCTGTGATTTCTAAAATGAGTAATAAGTTACAGTTACTCGACTTATTATGCTTCCTGACTTGACAAGTACTACCTCAAGGGTTAGTTTAAATAACTTACCTAAATTTTATGTCAAATTTTAAAGGAGAAATTAAACACAATAATTGCACAGTGAACAAAAACTTATTAAATGTTTATCAACAATGAAGCTTTAATAAAGCTTTATTTAACTTCATACTTGAATTCTACATTTGAAAACGTAAACTAATGATCATGCTCACGTGTTGTGTGAAGGTTCACCGCTACAGCGATCACAGCTGGGTTATGACCCAGCTATCTCACTCACCATTTCTAGCTCTTACATAAATCAAACAAAGCAGAACAAAAATTCCTTCACTTTTCTCTCAGTTTTTTAACAACAGAACAGAATGAGAAAAGGAACACAGATTAAAGAATACTCAGACTGCAAAGAGTGAATTATTTTTTCCTACCTTGGTTAACAGGTATTAAAAGACCCAATTTTTCAACATACTCCATTATTTTTAAAGGCGTAGCACAAAACAGGTTTTACAAGGTTTGTCTGTGAGAAAAAGAAGCTATTAACTTTCGATTCACTCAATGGTAGAAGTGCATTCAATAACAGGCCTGGGAAACAGAACAAGTCTCTAGCTCTGAATGAAAATGCTAATTACAACTGGATCCTCTGACCTTACCTGAACACCACTCACTGCTTTCCCGCGGCTGCTTCTCAGAGCGCAATCATCTTTCTGATCTTCTTCTTTAGATGTCCAGAGCTTTTTTGCTCTTCGAGTTCTACCGTAACTGCTACCTCCTTTATCACAAGCCCCCTGATTCGCCCCACAGAACGGAATCCCCCCTTCCACTATCTCCCCCACTACCCTCTTGCACCTCTGTGGAGGACATACTGTGGAGTCCATCCTTCACTTCCAGACAGTAAATTATAAGCTATTCAAAGGCAGAGATGGTGCCTTGGTATTTCTGGGATGCCAAGCAAAGTGGCTTCCCTACAGAGGGTATTTAATAAACAGTTATATTAAATTTGCTTCCGCAAATGACCAACATCACAGAGAAGTTAAGAAACAGACTGTGGCCCTATTAGGAAACCAAACGCTAAATGTGCACTTTTAATGATGAGGTATGGACGTGATGATGATGACTAGGTTTTCAGTAATTCATCCACCCAAAGAACAAGACCTTCAGTGGTAAACTGCCACTAATTCAATGCTCAGACAGAAGTTAAGAAGCCAAGGTTTCAAAATGGATGAATGCAACAGACCTAAACATACCTCACAGACTAGCCAAATGTATTTTTTAACAATCAAGTACTAGAATTAAGACTAGACTAGATAATAGTAGAGGGGGAAAAACTGACATGGGCTGTTTACGCGTAAGGAAAGAACAACTTAACCTTATGAATGAACGTGCTACCCAGCAGGTGAACAAGAAAACCATTCACTACTATACACATCTGTCTTTTCTTTCCCTCTTGATTTCTAATCCCTGGAATCAACAAATCAAATGTTTGCCAATTTAAAAAAATTACTTTAACAAAGTCAATTACTTTATATCTAGTCTATATTCCTCTCTTTATTTTCCATGTCCTGCCTCCTTTCCCATGCCTGTTCGGGGGGAGATGGTAACGAAAAAAAATTTTTAAGGCTTAAAAGAAACCATTTATTTATTTATTTCATTTTTATTCCCGGCTGCGCCGGGTCTTTGCTGCTGCTTCTGGAGAGCGGGGGCTTCTCCTCACCTGGCACCCCGCCCCTCGTGGAGAACAGGCTCTGAGAGCGCAGGCGTCAGGAGCTGCGACTCCCAGACTCCAGAGCACAGGCGCACGGGCTTTGCTGCTCCTTGCACGCGGGGTCTTCCTGGACCAGGGGTTGAACCCGTGTCTCTTGCACAGGCAGCCAGGTTCTTTACCAATCAGTCACCACGGAAGCCCAAGAAAACAATTCTTAATATGGCCCTGATTTCCAAAAACCTGTTTTTTCATCCAAATTTGCCTTTCCCTTTATTAACAGGTTGTCATATCATTTAAAAATCAGGAAATACTGACATATAATTATGGTAATGATACCCTTACCAATGCTTGGGGTTTATAAATAAATCTGGCAAAGACAAGAATAGAACATCTTCCAACGCAACCTCTTTCTATTTTGTAAATGATAGAAATAAAATAGCTAACATGTCCAAAGGAAGCCAGTCAGTATGTTGGAATTATCTATCAGCTGCATCACGGGTTTCCTCTGAAATGAGACGCACTGCAGGTTCAAAAAACATGACTAGCTATAGTGATAAACTAAACATGCTAAGAAAGCAGAATCAGAGATTCCTGCTGAAGAGTCTAACCTTCGATAAGCATGCGTGAATGATCCTAAAGTCATGGACCTGGGGATCACTATACTACACTACAAAATATGTTATCACAATATGAAAATATATCTTCTCATAAATAATTAATCACCGATAGTCTGAGAGACACCAGTGAAATCCCAACTGCTCTATTTTCAGTCTCATAACTATGATGCATGTGAAAGTAAGTGAAAAAGTGAAAGTGTTAGTCGCTTAATGTGTCCAACTCTGTGACCCCATGAACTGTAGCCCACCAGGCTCCTCTGTCCACAGAATTCTCCAGGCAAGAATACTGGAGTGAGTAGTCATTCCCTTCTCCAGGGGCTCTTCCCAACCCAGGGACTGAACCCGGGTCTCCCGCATTGCAGGCAGAATCCTTTACGGTCTGAGCCACCAGGGAAGCCCCAAGACACATATACTAATGAAGCAAGCATCACCAAGGCTTCATGTGAGCCGATGGCAGTGATATATTCCAAAACTCCACCAACCCAAAATGCCCACTGACAGAGGCACGGCAGGAATGACGAGTCAAAGACCACCTACCCCTTACTACAGGAATGGCTCAAAGCAAAGCTCCTCAGGAGGCTGGAAAATCGGTCGGTATTTGGTTTAGTTTCAACTTACTTTCCCACCAATGAGTGGCAGAACGTGCATCTTCCCGGCCACGCTGTCCTTCACAGACGACACGATGAGGCAGGTCCCGCACAGGATGACTTGGCGTCTGGTCCATCGGTTCACCGGCAAGTGCATCTTGCCTTTACGGACATTGTACATTCCTGAGAGCTGAATCCGCTCAGAGCTACCGGTACTGTGAGGTTTTCCTACAACAAGCACAAGCAAACAGTTTAGTCTTAACGAAATGGGTGTTTTTCTCCTCATCAGCATATCAGATAAAGTACCTGGACACCAGAAAAGAATTATACTAAAACCATCTAAATGATGACTGAGGATCTAATTTACAATTAAGAGAATCTGAAACCAGCAGTGATACAACTATGATAAGAACTGCCTCCACATGTGCTTTTTAATATAAGGGAAAAAGAACTTTTTCCTTCAAACCCTAGGGAAAAAGTCATTGTAACTCATCTGCTGTAAGCCCAAGTTTTATTTTCTGCTCTTTCCTTCACAATTTCACTTTACATTTAAAAAAGAAATGACTTCAAAATTTTCATGAATGAGAGAGTTGATTTAAGTACACTAAGAAGAAAATATTATATAGACTGATACAGAAAGACAACATTCAAGAGCTGGCATTTAATGGAACTAATCAGTTTTAATATGATTACCCTGATATTCTTTCTCCTCTAGATATTCAATGTACATTGACGATCAAGGAGATTAAAAATGACTTTTCTAGTAAGAAAATACTACTCTATAAACATATCTAAACTCAGCAGTGGCCACAGGACTGGAAAAGGTCGGTTTCATCCCAATCCCAAAGAAAGGCAATGTCAAAGAATGCTCAAACTACCGCACAATTGCACTCATCTCACACGCTAGTAAACTAATGCTCAAAATTCTCCAAGCCAGGCTTCAGCAATACGTGAACCATGAACTTCCAGATGTTCAAGCTGGTTTTAGAAAAGGCAGAGGAACCAGAGATCAAATTGCCAATATCCGCTGGATCATCGAAAAAGCAAGAGAGTTCCAGAAAAACATCTATTTCTGCTTTACTGACTACGCCAAAGCCTTTGACTATGTGGATCACAACAAACTGTGGAAAATTCTTCAAGAGATGGGAATACCAGACCACCTGACCAGCCTCCTGAGAAATCTGTATGCAGGTCAAGAAGCCAACAGTTAGAACTGGACATGGAACAAAAGACTGGTTCCAAATAGGAAAAGGAATACATCAAGGCTGTATATTGTCACCCTGCTTATTTCACTTATATGCAGAGTACATCATGAGAAACGCTGGGCTGGAAGAAGCACAAGCTGGAATCAAGACTGCTGGGAGAAATATCAATAACCTCAGATATGCAGATGACACCAACCTTATGGCAGAAAGGGAAGAAGAACTAATGAGCCTCTTGATGAAAGTGAAAGAGGAGAGTGAAAAACTTGCCTTAAAACTCAACGTTCAGAAAACTAAGATCATGGCATCTGGTCCCATCACTTCAAGGCAAATAGATGGGGAAACAATGGAAACAGTGACAGACTTTATTTCTTCGGGCTCCAACATCACTGCAGATGGTGACTGCAGCCATGAAATTAAAAGATGCTTACTCCTTGGAAGGAAACTTATGACCAAACTGGATAGCATATTAAAAAGCAGAGACATTACTTTGTCAACAAAGGTCCGTCTAGTCAAGGCTATGGTTTTTCCAGTAGTCATGTACGGATGTAAGTGTTGGACTATAAAGAAAGCTGACTGCCAAAGAATTGATGCTTTTGAACTGTGGTGTTGGAGAATTCTCTTGAGTCCCTTGGACAGCAAGGAGATCCAATCAGTTCATCCTAAAGGAAATCAGTCCTGAGTGTTCACTAGAAGGACTGATGCTGAAGCTGAAGCTCCAATACTTTGGCCACCTCATGCAAAGAATTGACTCACTGGAAAAGACTTTGATGCTGGGAAAGATTGAGGGCAGGAGGAGAAGGGGACGACAGAGCGTGAGATGGTTGGATGGCATCACCGACTCAATGGACATGAGTTTGAGTACGCTCCGGGAGTTGGTGATGGAAAGGGAGGCCTGGCCTGCTGCAGTCCATGGGGTCGTAAAGAATCGGACACAACTGAGTAACTGAACTGAACACGTATCTTTGGGCAGAAATGCTTGCAAATAACAAAACCAGCAGGTTTGAATTTCACTGTCTCTTTCTCCCAGTATATCAGAGTGCTTTATAAAATAAATACTGTACATTACATGAATTTGCTGGCATTGGGCGAGAATGAAGTCTAAAAGGGGTTCAGCTTTTTGAACTCTGGCCTAGTAAACAACTACACAGCTAGCACCCTCTGTGGAGAGCTCCACTGAGTTGCCTGTCTACCCAATGCTAACATTCCCACAATGGGATAGGAAGCCCAGGAGACTTCAAACTGGACGTGACTTGATAGAGCCTGCCGAGGTGGATCAGACCACAGCCACCCACTTTCCCCGATCTGCTAAGTCCACTGACCCGCAGACAGAAAGACGCCCAGGTTCCCGGTCTTAGGGCCCCTTTCTACATCACAGTCTCCTCTTCAAGAGAAGGGGGACAGCAGAAGAGGTTGAGAAGAAATGGAAAGGCATGCGCAAGGCTAAAAATAATAGACAACAGGCAGCTGGATTTCCCAAATCCGATTTCCATGACTGTAATACACTAACATTCTCTAACAAGGGGTCTGATCTAAATATTTACACACCACACATACACACACACACATACACGAATACAAAGTAGCAGGCATTTTGTTCAGCCACATCTGGGTGTGGTGGATTCAAGGCCACTTCTTAACCTGTCACGTGTATACAGACCTGTGAGTAATTACACTGAAGAAAAAGACGACAGCAGAACATAAGGAGAAGGCCTTCAATTCTCCAATCCACGCAAGTCCTAACAAGGCCCCAGAGCAACAGAGAGGACGAGAAAGTCCCAGAGAGAGAGGGCTAAGGCTGGAAGCAGTAGGTAAGAGAAAAATATGGGATATCAACAGAGACTGGCTTTTTACTCCCGCATTAGAAAAGCTCCCCAGGGGCCTGAATAGTCCTGGAACCTAACAAGGTTAGTCTGTCCCAGGAAAGCCCTACACATCCCAGTCTGAATCAAATCCCTCTTATCTGCTCTGAATTTAAATGTCCTTGCTGACTGCTCTCCCCTGCTCAGGTGCTCCCAGCTCAGACACGCCCTCAGAACCAGGCTGTGTATCAACGGCTCTGGGGACCACGAAGAGGAAGGAACCACTGGCAGCGAGGCCGTCACCCCAGGGCACAGCCCTCTGCGTCAGACCTCCTTATTCTACGACGCAAGAAATTATTTTAGCTCTGTCAGTTCTGAAACTTCTCAAATCAGAGGCATTAAAATTGCCCTATGCTCTAATAAATATTCACATCACACAAGGAAGCAATGTCCATCAAGTTAAAGTTGGATCCATTGTTACCACCCGTCCTTTAGAAACATCCTACAGATTTAAGGCATCTCTTACATGATCTGGGAGGAAAGACGGACAACGAGAACAAGTGTCCCAGGCTGAGAGAAACCCGACCACAGCAGAATGATTCATAACGTCCTCTTCCTCTCTGATCACTTGGCACACGGCAATTTGATAAGATGTGACGTATATACACCTATAAATGAGCTAAAAAATGAGTGCACTGATCACCACGATAGTGATCGAATTTCTCAGTGTAGACTTCTGGACCTGGCGTCTTCTTTTTTCTGGTCTTTGTTTTTTGCTTTTTTGCAGGGAGCAGGTATTTAAGTTCAATTTCAACTTTGTACTAGAGTTTGGGCAACGCTATTCCACTATCTAGTTATTCTTCAGTTAGCTTTGGCAGTCTGACCTGCGCTTGCTGATATTTCATTTTTCATACAGTTGACAAAGTTGTCCACAATAGCTCCTTATTATACTCTTAATATTAATAAAAATTTGTAGTTATCACCTCTCTCATTCCTAATATTGGTAATATGACTTTTTTTCCTCTTCTGTAAATAAGTTCATTTGTATATGTTTTAAGATATCACATATAAACAATATCCTATGATATTTGTCCTTCTCTGCCTGGCTTACTTCTCTCAGTCTGATAATCTTTAGGTCCATCCAGGTGACTGCAAATGGCATGACCTCATTCTTTTCATGGCTGAGTAATATTCCATTGGTATATGTATATACACACCACCTCTTCCTTACTCCTCTGTTAATAGACACTTGGATGCTTATACGTCTTGGCCGTTGTAAACAGTCTGCAGTGAACACTGGGGTGCGAGTGGTTTTCTCTGGATATACGCCCAGGAGTGGGATTGCAAGATCCTATGGTAATGCTATTTTTAGTTTTTTAAAGAACCTCCATACTATTCTCTTTAGTGGTTCCACCAATTTACATTCCCATCAACAGTGTAGGAGAGTTGCTTTTTTTCCACAACCTTTTCAGCATTTACTACTTGTGGAATTTCTGATGATGGCCACTCTGACCAGAGTGAGGTGATACCTCACTGCAGTTTTGATTTGCACTTTTCTAACAATTATTGATATTCAGCATTCTCTCATGTGCCTGTTGGTCACCTGTATGTCTTCTTTGGAGAAATGTCTATGTAGGTCTTCTGCCCATAGTGAGTTGTATAAGCTGTGTGTAAATTTTAGAAATTAATCCCTTTCAGTCCACACTGTTTGCAAATATTTTCTTCCATTCTGCAGGTTGCCATCTTGCTTTGTTTCTGGTTTCCTTCACTATGCAAAAGCTTTTGTGATTAATTAGGCCCCATTTGTTTATTTTTGTTTTTACTTCCATTAGTCTGGGAGACAAACTTTTATCAGGCTGATTAGACTTTACCAATTTCATTACACATCACAAAGAACCAGGCTTTGTTTTCATTCTCTACTGTTTTTCTGTTGCCAGTTTCATTTATTTCTGTCCTTATGATTCTTGTTTCTCTTACTAATTTTAGGATTAATTTTTACTTATTTTCTATTTTCTTAATGTGGAAGCTGAGGTCACTTTTCCTTTTCTTAATATACACATTTAAATGCTATAAACTTCCGTCTAAGTACTGCTTTAACTGCATTCCACAAATTCTGGCAAGCTGTGGTTTCAGGTTCACTCATCTTTTCTTTTGCAGTGTTTAATCTACTGTTAATTCTATCCAGTGTACTTTTCACCTCTAAGTTCAATTTGGGTATATGTGGGCACACATACGTACATACACACACACATATACATATGTATGTATCTTCCATGTCACTCCTAATTCTGCTTTCTTTTATATTCATGAATATATGAAACATAATTACAATGGCTGCTTAAATGTACCTGTCAACTAATTCTATCATCTGTATCATTTCTGTGTCAGTTTTATTTTATTGTTTTCTCTTATGGGTCTTATTTTCCTGCTTCTTTGCACACCAGGTCATTTTTGTTTGTAAACTAGTTATTAGGAACTTTATATTGCCGAAAACTGGATATTCTTGTATCTTTATGAATATGATGGAGTTTTGTTCTGGGACACAATTAAGTTAGTCGAAAACAATTTGGCTCTTACAAGGCTTGCATTCTGGGATTTGTCATATTAGACCTGAGCCACATTAAGTCTAGATTTATAATGATAATATTAGCAAGCAATAGTGTTAACTGATGCCTTCTACATTATCAGGTTTCCCAGGCTGGCCGGCAGGAATGGGGACTAGACCCGGCCCCGAGTGAGCGTCGGGGTTTACTCCCTCTGCTCTTCTCCAGGGGTTTTTTAGCCCCAGCCTCACACAGTTTCTTCCTCACACACGACCGATCAGCACGAAGCTGAAGGCTCAGTGACGACTCCCTGCACATCTCCAGGACTCTCTGGATGGTTCTTTTCTCTCCAGCACCTTACTCTTTATGCTCAAACTATATAGCCTCAATGGACTCCCAGCGGTCTCCTGAATGCAGGGTCAATACCAGGTTCTGCTTGGCCCCTCCTCCTCGCAGCCGAAGCCTTCAGCTCTTTCCCTCCACCCTAAGAGGGGGCCCGTGCAGGCTGCTGTGGCCTGTGTGCTTCTCTCAACGTGCGTGTGTTGTGGGGTTTTGTGGCCTGTGCTGCTCGATGCACCGTGTCTGAAAGTTGACTCATATATTTCACCTGGTTTTTAGTTGTTTATTTCTTTTAGGTTAAAGAGTAAATGCAGTCTCTGTTACTCCATGTTGGCTGGAACGAGGTGCCATGTAGTTAAATTTAACTCTCTCAAACAGCTACCATTCACTTTCACAGATTATAAAAGTAAGTTTAACATACAGATTTTAAGGTGTGGATTCTTAATATATTACTATATTGAGAAATTCAGAGAATCCTTTGGGACCAATGGACTAGAAGAGCTATCTGCTCTTGTCTAAAAATACCTCCAAGCTTCAGCATTACCATCGTTCTTTGACTGACAGTAATGAGTATATAAAGAACTTCTAATTTATTACCTTACTTTACAATCAATCCTAAAACAAAAGGCTGAAAGCTAGCTTTCTACCCTTCTTCAAAGTAAAGGACTAAACTTTATGGTCTTTCCCTCCACTCAGAGGTCCTCCTTGACTTCTGTATTTAAAAGTATTAATCTAAGTAGTCTGGGCTTCCGAACCGTTCACTTCTGGTTAGGCGGGGTGTCATTATACTATCTTTGAAAAACAAATGTAAAAAGAATAATCTCTCTGCACCGTCACAAATATGAGAGCTCAGCTGCTGTGGCAGGGGCTGCTCGTGCTGGGGAGCGGGGCTCAGGAGCTCCGGCTGGGGCACAGCCGCTGCCCAGCCTGAAGGCTCTTCCCAGACCAGGGTCCAACCCGCATCCCCCACATTAGCAAACCGATTCCCAGCCTCTGGACCACCAGGTGAGTCCAGTAGGGAATTCGGTTAAATAAACAAACAAACATGATTAGAAGAGAAGTACTTAAAGAAAACGAATCACAGTCTAGCTAGCGCAAAACCACTTTCAGTCGTGTCTGACTTTTTGCGACCCCATGGACTGTAGCCCGCCAGGCTCCTCTGCCTATGGGATTCTCCAGGCAAGAACACTGGAGTGGGTTGCCATTTCCTTCTCCAGGGGATCTTCCCGACCCAGGGATCAAACCCACGTCTCTTACGTCTCCTGCACTGGCAGGCGGGGTCTTTACCCACTGAGCCACCAGGGAGCCCAACAGTCTGTTCTGCTACAATGTGTTTCATTAATACTAATTAACTCATATATCAGCTTCATAGGTGGCGCTATGGTGAAAAAACTCACCTGTCAATGCAGGAGACACTAGAGACGGGTTCGATCCCTGGGTCGGGAAGGTCCCCTGGAGAAGGAAACGGCAACCCACTCCAGTCTTCTTGCCTGGAAATACCATGGACAGAGAAGCCTGGACTGGCAGGCTACAGTCCATGGGGTCACAAACAATCAGATATGACTTAACAACTAAACAACAGCTCATATAGAGGGGAATGAAGTCAGCATGGTACGTATAGCATTGGTCCACAAGGATTTACTCTAGGCAAGGGGAGCCAGAATACTGCGAGTGGAATTATAACTTTCGAAAACAGAGGAAAAAGCCCAGAGCAAATTCAGTCTCAATGCCCACAAGTCAACATTTCTACTCTTAGGTTATTGTGCACTTTTAATCTTCTCTAAGGCAACCCAACTTTCAGACACAGTAAGTGACCAGTCTACACTGTCCAGGTTATCTCCTGAGGTGTCCATTATTATTTCTGTTAGTACTTTGGTTATAAAGATGCTTGAACTTAGAGTCTTGCCTCTCTCAAGTTCTATTTTCGCATAAACCCATTTAATTTCCAACTCTGAAAAACATGAGAAGTTTCAGGAACAGATATAGTAGTGGAAACACCTGCTTTAACTAGAAGACCGCTGAACACCATAGAAATTAGTGTAAATTTGGTTGCTGCCGATTACACGTCTTTGCCAAATATTAATATATCTTAGTGCCTATCATCGTGATAGTTTAAAAATACGTCCACCAGTTTTTAAAAATTCTCCCTCCCTCAAAGGCGGAGCCCAACCCCACTCCCTCTGTCGTGGGCTGTACTCAGTGACTCGCTTCTAACAAACAGAATGTAGCCAACTCAATGGCTGCTGCAACTTCTGAAAAGTGAAAAAGTCAAAGTGTTAGTCGCTCAGTCATGCCCAGCTCTTTTGCAATCCTATGGACTGTAGTCCATGGAATTTTCCAGGCAAGAATACTGGAGTGGGTTGCCATTTTTCCTTCAGGGGATCTTTCCGACCCAGGGATTGAACCCGGGTCTTCTGCACTGCAGGCAGATTCTTTATCATCTGAGCCACTGGTGATTTCTGAAACCAGGTCATAAAAGGCAAACAGCTTCCACCCCACCTCCTCCAGCATTACTCTCTCTGAAGAAGCCAGCTGCCATGTCATAAGGACACTCAAGGAACCCCATGAAAAAGCCAACCAGGTGAGGAACTAAACTTTTCTGCCAACAGCCAGTAAGGACCTGAGGCCTCCTCTGCAGCCATGTGAGCAAGCCATACTGGAAAGACCCTCCAGTCCTGGTCAAGGCCAGAGAGCTCTGCCCCCGGGCACCTTGGCTGCCATCGTCACAGTGATACGGTGAGAATGAGGCCGCTAAGGCACTCCAGAATTCCTGACTCAGAAATTACGAGACCACGAATGTGCTGTTTTAAGCCACTGAGTTGTGAGGCAATTACTAATACAACTTTACTGTGCTAGCTTCACTTAGTTCTATTTACCTGAACATAGTGAAACATTAATAGCCTACATTTGCCTAAAATAATCTACAAAAATATTTACAGAACATTGTGTAACTTAGTGGAGCTTCCCTGGTGGCTCAGCAGTAAAGAACCTGCCCGCTAATACAGGAGCCACTAGTTCGGTCCCAGCATTGGGGAAGATTCCCTGGAGAAAGAAATAGCAACCCACTCCAGTATTCTTGCTGGAAAATCCCATGAACAGAGGAGCCTAGTGGGCTACAGTTCATGGGGTTGCAAAGATCGGACATGACTTAGCAACTGAGCTCACACGGGCCCGCGTAACGTAGAGGGTCTGGTGTGCCCGGAACAGTCAAAGGAAAGACGAGGAACAGCACGTGAAGCAATCACAAGTTCCAGAACTTTGGAGAATGAAAGTATTCATGACAATGTTGCTGTGTAGTCGCTCAGTCGTGTGTGACCCCACGGACTGCAGCCCTCCAGGCTCTTCTGTCCATGGGATCTCCTAGACAGGAACACTGGAGAGGGCTGCCGTTTCCTGACCCAGGAAGGGAACCCAGGCCTTCTGCACGGGCGTGCCAACACAGCACCCAAAAGGAAGGGCTGGTGGGGAATCTGCCATGTCCCTAGAGCAGAAAATGGTCAGGAATGACTGAGAACACTCAACTCTCACCTCATCTTCTCCACCTTCAGAGCTCAGACTGATAAAACTCTGAAGAGCGTTTCTTTTTGCATATAAATCCTTAAATCCTTCCTGACCACCTGCAGTGTCAGAAAGACTGAATTAAATTACCTACCCAGGCTCATTTCAAGAGTGGGCAGAAGGATTTAGATGACCTTATAACAAGGTCCAGAGACCTCAGCTCTGAACTGGCAGCTGGGAATTTTGTGAGTTGAGAGTCTAAGCAAGCTCAGCAACGTATGCTAGCAGCAGCTTTGAATCAGAATCAAGACTAGTTGCTTTTAGCTAATGGAAATGACAGCCAGCTGCTAAATGGAGTCAAGAAGCATTCATTTATGCATCAGATCAAAATATACAAAGTCAACTGCCCAGTAAATCTTGTTTCTTACTGACAGCTACTCAATCTGATAAGGTTTATTTATATCTCCCAAATTAGTGTAGACCCTTATCCTCGAGAAACGCCATGCCCTGAACCTTTCTCTAATCTCTAAGTTCTTGACTACCACTAGAGTTTATAATTTCCCCTATAACAGTCATGAAAACACTGCCTGGAAAACGTGAGCCAGCCCTCCCTTCACACTCTTACAGATTATGTAAACACAGGCCCAAAGTAATTGAGGAAAAAAAAATCCATCAAAGCAAACTCTAATATAAACTACAAAATTAGCTAGCAAAAGTAGCCATGAATTTTTAAAATGTGAAACCCAATGTAACAAACTATAAAACAAAGGAATGAACTCTGCCTGCACAACGTGTCGTGCATGCTGGCGCTCAGTCGCTAAGTGGTGCCTGACTCGTTGCGATCCCAAGGGCCGCAGCACACCAGGCTCCTCTGTCCTCCACCAGCTCCCCGAGTTTGCTCAGTTTCATGCCACAGGGTCAGATGAGTCTAGTATATACCAAATGACATTAACAAAATGCCAAAGCAAATGCTGCATGAAGACAAGCGACAGCAGAGGGCCTCAAACCACCAGGATGATCCCTGGATCATCGAAAAAGCACGAGAGCGCCAGAAAAACGTCTACTTGTGCTCTATTGACTACACCAAAGCCTTTGACTGTGTGGATCACAACCAACTGTGGAAAATTATGAAAGAGATGGGAATACCAGACCACCTGACCTGTCTCCTGAGAAATCTGTATGCAGGTCAAGAAGCAACAGTTAGAACTGGACATGGAACAACAGACTGGTTCCAAATTGGGAAAGGAGTAGGTCCAGGCTGTATATTGTCACTCTGTTTACTTAACTTCTATGCAGAGCACATCATGAGAAACACTGGGCTGGATGAAGCACAAGCTGGAATCAAGATTGCTGGGAGAAAGATGATACCACACTTATGGCAGAAAGTAAAGAAGAACTAAAGAGCCTCTTGATGAAAGTGAAAGAACAAAGTGAAAAACTTGCCTTAAAACTCAACATTAAGAAAACTAAGATCATGGCATCTGGTCCCATCACTTCATGGCAAATACATGGGGAAACAGTGAAAACAGCGACAGACTATTTTTTCGGCTCCAAAATCACTGCAGATGGTGACTGCAGCCATGAAATTAAAATATGCTTACTCCTTGGAAGAAAAGTTATGACCAACCTAGACAGCCTATTAAAAAGCAGAGACATTACTTTGCCAACAAAGGTCCGTCTAGTGAAACCTATGGTTTTTCCAGTGGTCATGTATGTATGTGCGAGTTGGACTATAAAGAAAGCCGAGCGCCACAGAATTGATGCTTTTGAACTGTGGTGTTGGAGAAGACTCTTGAGAGTTTGTTAGACTGCAAGGAGATCCAACCAGTCCATCCTAAAGGAAATCAGTCCTCAATAGTCATTGGAAGGACTGATGCTGAAGCTGAAGCACCAATACTTTGGCCACCTGATGTGAAGAACTGACTCACTGGAAAACACCCTGATGCTGGGAAAGATTGAAGGCAGGGGTAGAAGGGTACGAATGAGGATGAGACGGTTGGATGGCATCACCAACTCAACGGACATGATTTTGAGTAAACTCTGGGAGTTGGTGATGGACAGGGAGGCCTGGCGTGCTGCAGTCCATAGGGTTGCAAAGAGTCGGACACGACTGACTGAACTGAACTGAACCCACCAGGAAAACTTTGCTATACACAGACTGCGAGGCTCCACCACCCAGAGTCTCTGACTCAGTAATTCTGGGTGTGGGTATGAGATTTGCTGATGCTTCAGGTCTGAGCACCACAACTTCAAACCCAGTGAGTTTTGCTTTCAGGTTACCAATGTCTTTTTGACCTGGTGGATCATCAGCGGGTGGCTGATTAACACCGATGGAAGAAGCAGATGAGTGACTCTGGGGAGATGAGACAGACAGGTGGGACGAACGGGGCTGCCTCTTAACTCCCTTCCTTCCTTCCCACGCCTTCCGTCCTCACATGGACTAGATTCGTTTCCCCAGGCATCTTTAACGTTCCCTCCACTCCATCATCAAAATTATTCTCAGTTGTCTCAGTATCTGATGCTCATGTCTCTTCATGGGACATATATTTAGAGAAGCTATTTTTTCAAATGTAGGTTTCATTACAATTTTGCATTCATAGAGACTCTAACCCTTTGCTGCTTTATGAGCATCTCCAGTTCACTTCCAGGAGCCCTCAATGGCTAGCTGGAGTAGTCTCCTCTCATTAACTTCGTATCTGGCAAAAATCCACATTTGAAAAACTTCATCAAATCAACCTGCACCTGTCAGGTCCATGTCCTCACCATCTGTTACTTCCCAGAAGCGGCAGTCTCATCTTTCCCGTGACAATCAGACCATACCCTAAGAGCCTTTTCAACATTCTCCTGAGTTTTCTTTCTCATTTGATGAGCATTCTCCCTCCCTTGGTTAGAAAAGTCACTGAAACAGTTTCATCAACTTTTTGTTGCCATTTCCACCCCAGTGAATGGTAGATTTGCTTGGGTCTATAGGTTTTTTAAGCTTTTTACCACATTTGACGTTCTTAAATTACCTATGACTTCTATTTTCTGCTTTAAAAAAAAAAAAACATCACTTTGGTAGACTTCTGAATTTTCATCACCTGCTTTCTCAGCTGCCTTGCTTTTTGCAGTGCCTCTCCACAAAGGATAACAGCACAAGGCACCAGCATTAAAGAATAAAACACCATTTGTGAAGAGAAGCAGCTGAACTTCGCTGAAATGACCAAGCTGGGCAGCGGGCCCCAGGCTTGATTCAAATTTGTGTCTCCAAAAAATTACGAATTACTATATATCATGAGGTTTTGAAGGCCTCAGGAATAACTAGATCTCAAATCTGAGAATGCCTAGATCCAGTATCCGCTCTCAAAAGAAGAAACAACACACTCACTGCCTCCCAGAGACACACGCTGTGACTGTGTCAGGGGTGACGCACACCGCTGTGGGTGTGGGGGTCAGGGTGATGGCGGGAGACAGCCCCGCAGCCCCAGCGGAGTCCAGTCCTCCCAGGGCGGTGCTTTATGAGGAGTGCTGGGGCATCCAGCCAGGCGCATACACACATAAGCAAACACTAAAATAAGAATTCTGAAGTCCAGCATGAACAATGTTTGGATAATCCACAACATTATTCCTCTCTCAGACACAGTAAAAAAACAAAACAAACCTATATTTCAGTTTACTCTGTTTAGAAGAATAGACTTCAGCCAAGATGCCTTGACAGGGTTACAAAGAACAACGTCTACACAGCCACATTAAGACGCAATGTGACTCAAAAATCTTTTCCACGATGGCTCTGAGAGATGGGGTTAGAGTTCACTTTTCATTTTATAATAAATACTGACAATGTATACTTTGACTTTTATAAATAAAAACAAAAATTTCAAGAGCAAAACAATTTCCTAAAAACCTTATTTTCCACTCCTCTACTGTGTTAGATAACATTCGTTTGACTTCCTACCCTTTTCCCTACAAGGCTGATTACGTCAAAGATGTTAAATCTAGTATATTCAGGAGTTCTAAAACTGTCCTTAAACAACAACAAACATCAGAAATGTCAAACACTCAGCCACATTCCAAACAAATGACTATTCCTCAACTTAAAAGAAATCTCTTTAAAAAATTACAAAATCTCCCACAATTAGCCCATTTCTATAATTTACTTATAGGAAACTTCAAGATATTTATTTTGAACTTTCTCAGAATCACACATACAATCCACTACATTTCCACTTAAATTTTTTCAATTATTATTTTAAGCACAGCTCTATCATGAAAAGTTTAAGAGAAAGGGGTATTAAAAACAAGAAAATAAACATAATCCCAATTTATCCACAGTATTATAAAGATTTTGGTGAATTTTTTCAGTTCTTTTTTAAATTTTGAATCATTTACATACTTATAACATGCACAGCATTTTATGTCCTACTTTATTTAGCCTCTTCAAATTATATCATATACTCTCCCAAGTTCTCAGCCTTTCTAAAAGATTTGCAAGATACTCCATATACTATTGTTTGTTTACTCATTTCTTCATTATTGTTGATTGTTTCTGCATTTTCATTCTATGAATTGCTAGATCAAAGTTCATGACTCGTATTTTTTATGACTTCTAACCCCTCTTCAGTTTTACCAATTCTTCCCAGCCAGCAACTCGAAATCAGCTATAAATCAAAACAAGCAAAAATAAGCATGCCTCTACTATTTTCCCCAAAGAAATGAGTAACTTTTCTAGAAATCCTAAGAACGTGTGGGAAAAAAACAGCCCACTAAGCCATGTTGTTAATCAAAATGAACCCACATCCACTACCCACAATGCAAGTAGGTTTCACATTGTTGATAACTGTAGTTGTGTTTGACTAAGACATGTGAAGTCACTACTTTTCAAAGAAAGGTTAAAAGAAAATTATAAAACAACAAAAAACCTATAATTTACTGGAAAAACACTTTTGTATTTGTACATAGACAAATACAGCAGCATTCTAACTTCATGTAGGATCCCATACTGTTTTTCCTTTCTGTTCCCAACCCCATAAAAGAACAGCTTTTCATCAAACAGGCAAAGTTAGAGGGAACCATTACTCTGCCATAAGTTACTCACTGAGTGTAACTTTAAAAAAGTAGCAAAACCCTAGCAATGGGTAAAAAAAAAACCATTTCCAGATTACCGCACCAAGAAGGAAACAGCTGTAACTGACTAGCATGATCTTTACTGTGCTCGCTATTGTAAAAGCTATTTATTAAGTCTTTCAGATCTAAAATACTGATTTAATTCCTTGGTAACCAAATAATTTATTCTTCCTGGTAATACTTAGTAACTCTTCTGATTTTCAAAGGGATCAGGAACCCGAGAACTTCAGTCATCCTGGGATTCCGAGTTCCTTCAACTACCACACCCCTTGGCTTGGGGATCCCAGTGTCACCCAGACGCTAACACGCGGTTTACTAGGTGTGGCTTTTTACAGTGCGCAGGTCCACAGCCCAGCGCAGTATGCAGGATTACCTAACAAGCACCTGCTGCGTAAACGAAATCACTCTGATATCTGGGCAAAAGAAAGCAGCCAGTTCTCAACACACACGGCAAATTACAAAGACTATGCAATCAATAGCTATGTTTTGTGGGAAAAGAAGGGATGGGAGAGGAAAGAGGTGGTTCACAACCAGTTTCCCTGGCTCTAGGAACTTTGTTATATTATAAAGGGAGACAGCTGCCTGGAATTATCAGCCAAATATTTCAAGGGTCTTCTCCTAGAAACAAGGGTTTTTTGGTTTTTTTTTTTTAAGGAAAAGAGATACTATCAATGGGCAAACATGAGTCATTCAGCCGAAATCATTACTGTATATATACAGTTTTGAAAAAAGTCTGTCTTATTTTCATCATGAAGTATGAGTATGATAATAAACCAATACACATATAAACATTCAAACAAAACAGTTTTGACAAAAGGATGAGTAACAGAGATCATACCAAGAAGAGAAAGAATCAGATTGGAGGATAAATGAAGGCTTGTGTTTAAACAGGATTCACGTCCGTTTATCTGTCACTTTCAGTGTCCCTGAAAGTTAGCAAAATCTGCCTCCAGAACCTGCTGACAATAGGAAAGAAGTGCTTGCTAGCTCATTCTCCAGACTACAAAGTGGTCAGAATAAGAACTCTCAAGAAACGTGAATTTCTAGGTACTACGGAATCTTGTACCAGAAATGCAAAAGTCAGCTCTTCCTTTTCACCATGGTTTATAGAAGCAATATATTACTGTAATGGATTTATTTACAATTGTATTGCAATTCCAGGTCATACTTTTCAATCTTAAGTGACCAAGGAGAAGTTTTCATTTTAGTAGGGCAACAAATTAAAAAAATTCATTACTCAAAACACCCCGGGGAGTTTGAGAGAAATGACTTAGAACACACACTGGAAACACCGAAATCCCACATTCAAAGTAATAAAACAAAATAAAAGCTTCACAGCTACAAAAAATATTCAGATGATGTTTAAAATATAAATGTACCAAAATGCTATCTTGTATACACTAGCATATATCACACACGCTACTTTTGAAGAGACTGGCTGGATGTTCGACATCCCCATTTCATCTTCCTGGACACACAACAATAACCACATCTCCCAGCCTCTCTTGGAATTCAGCTAGAGCTACGTAACTGGTTCTGGCCAACAAACGTGGCCTCCACCACTCCAGCAATCCCTCTGCTCCTTCGCAGGCTCCTCACCCCTGACCAGCTGGATACAGATGGTGCAGGAAGAACTCTCTGAGGAGGCTCAAGGGCATGGGGAACCCCAAGATGGAAGGAGCCCAGGTCCCTCAGCCACTTGAGCTGGAGCTGCCTGACTAGAAACATCAGCAATGGACTAGATCACGGGAAGAAAAGAAATCTGTATTGTGTTAAAGCGTGAGTTCAGCACAGTTGATTGGTGCAGCAGCTAGAATTTCCCTAACACAGTTATTTTCGTTGTTGCTCAGTTGCTAAGTCATGTCCAACTCTTTGTGACCCCATGGACGGCAGCACGCCAGCCTCCTCTGTCCTCCACTATCTCCCAGTTTGCTCAAATTCATGCCCCTTTGAGTCGGTGATGTTATTCAACCATCTCTTCTCACCATATCCCATGAGCAAACTTCCAGAACTGGGAACCCCAACATGCATCAGTAGGTGGCCAAACTTCTATCTTTCTTCGGAGACCCAGGGAAAAGGGCTGTGACTGGGCAGGCTGCCTGTCACGGGAAGGGGCGTGGGGCTGTGATATGAAGGGAGACACTCTTCTCACAGTCACCACAATGGTAGCCAGTTATCAAGAAGAGTGACTCTGAGGACAGCAAACGATCCACCTTTCATTTCTCAATGAGAGTCAGTCTTGGAATCTTAAACGGTGTCAGTTGCCTAGGTCCGCCGTAACAAACCACCACAAACGGGTGGCTTAAGACAACAGAAATCCATCTTCTCACAGTTCTGGAGCCTGAAAGTCTGGAATCCGGGTGCAGGGGGTGCCCCGTGCCTCTCTCCTCACTCCTGGTGGCGACCCTCGACACTCCCTGGCTGTGCCCTGTGATGCCACCGCAGCCCCGCGGACACATCGCCTTCTTCTCTGGGTCTCTGTGCATCCTCTTGCTTTCTCTGGAGGACACCAGTCACTGAACTGAGGGCCCACTTTGGTCCAGGAAGACCGCCTCTTAATTAATTACATCCGCAACAATTCTAAGGTCACATTGCGAGATTTGGGGTGGACATGAACTTTAGAAGGACATCTACTACACTCTTGATACCAGATCTAAAGAAATCTAATTTTCTCTGACTTTACGGCTTTTTAAATTTGAGAATTAAATATAGTACTGCCTTTCTTAGTATTATCAGAGTACATTTTCAATATACTCAGCTTACACATAAAACTCATTTAATCATGAAGTATCACCTAAGATTAAGTAATTCTTGTTAGCAGAGCTCCAGAAAGAATGCTAGGCACAATACAGCATTTTGACTTTTAAATGTTAAAGGCAAAAATACCCCAGCCAAAAAAAGTATCATGTCTCTAAGCATTACATGCAGAAATTCAAACTACTGAAGATACATGAAGCAATTCATGACTTTTGTTTGTAGTCGGGTGATGGGCTTGGCTGAAGTCCAGTAATCAGTACATTAGCAGACTGACAGTGTTAGCACTTCACTTCCCTCTAAGTTAAACAAACCTCATTGTTTATTTAACCGTATTTAAGAAAAGCTCTTAGCACTCGAAGAGGACTTAAAAACCATGAAGATTAACCCTGAAGACTATCACAGTCTTAACGTATTTTTTCAATAATTTTACATACTTTTGCTGCCTATTCACAACTGCCAATAACACCAGCACCCACCAATTAAATAAAGCGACTGGAGGGTGAACTGACATGCCAACACGGGCAGAGGTGATGTGTGTGACGGTTGTAAAACACTAAACAGAACATGGGTGTTCTGTTCCCATGTAGGCGGTGCCAGTAGTAAAGAGCCCTCCTGACAACGCGGGAGATGTAAGAGATGGGTTCGATCCCTGAGTCAGGAAGATCCCCTGGAGGAGGGCATGGCAGCCCACTCCAGTATTCTTGCCTGGAGAATCCCATGGACAGAGGAGGCTGCTGGGTTCTGGTCCACAGGGTCTCAAAGAATCGGCCATGACTGCAACGACTTGGCCTGCAAACAGAACATACTCACTCAGCATACACGCTCATTTAACCAACATTCTGGGTGAGAAAAATCACCAAGAAATAGTCCCCAACATTCAGTTAGTTGCACGACGGGCTGAGAAACACCAATAAAGTTTTTAATTGCTTAAACGTATTCAAGGTCATCACTACAAATCTAACATTCTCACTCTCTTGGGTCAACAACTGTATATACCTAAAAGTAGAAAAGTCAGTAAATCTCGTCACCCCTGTCCCCCAAATACCGCTGAATCTAACAGCTGGCATCTTTTGCCAACAGAACAACAAACTCCACTCTCAGTCATGGTGGCAGTAATTCACATTCTCTGCTATGAGCTGAAATGTTTCAGCTCTACCCCTGGTTGCTGTGAATGCAACCTTATATGGAAACGGGGTCTCTGCAGGTGCAATCAAGTTAAGATAAGGTGATGTTGGACTAGAATAAGCCCTAATCCCATGACTAGTGTCCTTATAGGAAGCTTGGACCCAGGCTCACGGAGGGACAATGGCCATGTGACAGCAGTGGGGGAGACTGAGGGAGACAGCTGCAAAGCCAAGGAGCCCAGGGACTGCCGGAGACCCCAGACGCTAGGAACGGCAAGGATGCATCCCCTCAGCCTGTGGGGGCAGCACTTACAGCCCCCAGAAATATGAAGGAACAGACTTCTGTTGTGTTAAGTTACCCAGCTTGTCATCACTCGTTACAACAGCCCCAGGAAACAGGCGCTGGCAGACCGTCCCTCCCTCCAGAGGTTTGGGGGCAAATCCGGTCCTTGCTTCTCGCTTCTGGAGGCTTCTCTTAAAGAGGAAGAAGGAGACAAGGACACGCTGTCACCAGGACTTGGCCCAACGGCACGAGAAGAGCGAGGTAACCCAGGCACGGCTCCGCAGCAGTGCGCTCCAGGGCCCTGTGCTGCGGATACCACCCGTACTGGCTCCGATCTGTCTTTCACCCGCAGATAACACGCTGAGTCCATGGTCACGCACACAAGCAAAATTCAACCAAAACCAAAACTGTGTTTCATTCACACTGTGGGTATTGAGTTTTGGTTTCTCTCATGGATTTAGAGAAGGAAAAAAAAAGTCTTTAACTTAATATATAGAACAGATTTCTCATGGTTTTAAATAAAGGCTAATAATAAATATATTACTATTACTTCAAACCCAATATCACCATTTCATTCTAAAGTGAGAAGTACGAAGGATGAGACTGGATTGAATGTCAGGAAACCTGAATTTTAGAGCAGGCTTTGCCACTGACCGGCTCGGTGACTTCAGCCAAGTCCTGTACTTCTCTAGGCCTTTATTCTCTCAAGTGGGGGTAGAAAACGGGAACATCAGTGTTCTCAGCAGTCTTAAGTTCCATCTTTCCTGCGATTCAACTCCTAATAAAGCAGTGATCTATTCAGAAGGGAGTCACCTGAATAGTCTTTCCTTTAAGACGGCTCTCGGGGAAAACATACACCCACAGATTATCAGAGGTCCTCCTTGGTACAAAGCTGCAGCTTTCTATGACTTACACGTGAACTCTTCCTCAGATATCTCTTTAATCATTTGTGTTTACAGTGGCTCCCTAGAGTTCCTGACTTTTACAAACAATGGTAATAGCTCCTTCAGTTACTGTTGTACCTTTTTCTGGCTTATCTTCTTCTGAAAGAGGGCAGAGGGACCCCGTCAGATGGGTGTGTAATGTAGCCGTCATTTCTGTGAGCGATCAGCTAAAATTAAGATTTTAAAGATAGAACGCGGTGAGTCTCTGCTCATCCAGCTGTGGGGTTATCACTACGGAGGATGGTCAGGAGTCCAAGTTAATGCTAAAAGGAAAAGCAGCATGCTTTCCCTTTCACAGGCTTTCCAATGCTTACCCTTCATACCTCTTCAGAAGTACTCAAGTCTGGAGAGAATAAGACAGTCACAGTACAGCCATTCTGACCTTCTCTCAAACTAATGACGTGGAGCCCTTTAAAAAGCTACATAGTTATGACTTAATTTTCATTGTGATCCACAGAGGTCTTGTCTCCCCAAAGGTAATCCCTTCAGGGATAAGAGAAAAAAAGAAAAAAAAAATGCAGGTATTTTTGTCTGCAGCAATACAGTTTTGGTTTCCAGCTTGCCTATAAGATACACGTTCTTTTTCCTCTTTCTCTGGCCTCATGGCTTATGGAATCTTAGTTTCCCACCAGGGACCGAGGCTGGGCCCTAAGCAGTGACAGCACAGGAATCCCAACAACAATGGACCAGCAGGGAGCTCCCTAAGATATATATTCTTAAGAAATGAAAATTTCATCAATGATACTCCCATGTAAAATAAAAATTAGAAAAAAGAAAAGAAAAATTCAAATGTAGTAACACTCCAGTCCTCCAGTCCTTACATAGATAGTAAATTGAGTTCTACGTGATCGACCTGAGTATCTCTCTACCTGGCTAGAAGACAGGTTCAAATCCTTAAAAACCTCACACTCTCCAGTAAGATAACCAGGCAAGTACAGTATAATCTGATAGAAACCATGAGAGAAAAAGTACAGTGTGCTAGGAGATCACATTAGATACTGATTCCAAACGAAAGCAATTATTGTAGACAAATACTCAGCACAGAGATTAACAAGTATCTGTTTGCATATAATTAGTGCCACAATTACATGATTTCATGCATGAATGGAACCTGAAGTATGGATTCATGACATCACACTTTCAGCTTCTCAGATCTGTATCTCCAGCCCACCCTGCCCTGAACTCCAGTTTCCTTAAACCATCTGTCTACTTGAATGTCTTCTCTACTCCTCTAGGATAATCCATCTTTGGAAAAGGCAATTCCATTCTTCCTTCCAAACCCATAGAACAGCACTTAACTGTTCTCGACACAGCGTCCAAAAACATACTTTTAAAGACAGATCAGACTGGGTTCATTGTGCTGTTCAAAAGCTTCCTATAACTTCCTAACTCAGAGTAAAAGCCAAAGTGTGTAACAGCCTAGCAGGTTCTACCGAGCTGGCCCTTCACCAACTCCTGGGCCCACAGTCCCATCACACTGGCCCACGTCCTCCCAGCCACAGGGGCCTCCTTGTCGCAAAGAGTTTGAATTGATTGCACACATTCCCATGCCCGAATATTACCCTGGTTATTTCCATTCCCCCTTCTACTCTAAATCACTAAATTCTGAGGCTAACCACATAAAACTTCTACATTAATTTGGGTGTTTCACATTTGGAATTGGGAGCCTTCTATATTAACAATTTTAAGAAGTTTTAAATGGCATTTATTTTTGCCTGTTGGTACTTAACACTAACATGGTTAATTCACTAACTAGCAATGAGTAAAAATATTAAATTACATCATGTAGTAGGATGAATCTATACATTATGCTCCATCAGCTCAGATAAAATCTGGCGGCTGGGACACTAAGTCCTGAGTCAGCAGACTAGCAGGAGAACTCACGCACACCGAGAGCTGACAAACCCGAAGATGGACTAACTTACCTTCAGGAAAAGCACAGACTGCTTGAAATTATACCAAAAGTATGGATCACTATAATAATTACATGTTTTTTAAAACTGTCTCAGGTCTGCACAAATCTCTTATGGAAACCTAAGAATTATTTGAACTTTTTTATTTTTTTAATCTAAGAAAAGTGCTGACAGGAACTTGGAAATCTGAGGGGAGAGGAATTATTGAAATGTGTCATACTTGTTGCAATGGGGTTCAGCCTACATAATTCTATATAATGTAACACATTTCCTCTTGAAGTCTATATTTAAGTCGGAAAACCAATTCTCACCCATGCTTCAAGGCCCTGCTTAGAAACACCCCGTACCTGTGCCTTCCTCTGCCCACTGAATCAACCTCTTCCTCATCTGTGGTCCCGTAACACTTTACACAGACGTCACACTTAAGAGAAAGGTTCATATAAACGTTATAAGTATCAACCTCCGTCTTCTGTTAGCTCAGGAGCAAGAGCCAGGCCTTTCCCCTTTCTATTCTCAGATGACCTTGACGAATGACAAGCACACAGTAGGCATCCAATAAAAGTCTAAACAAATTAACTGAACCAGCTGGAGATAAGAAATATGAAAACACTTCTCTCAAGGAGAAAAATTCAATTTATAAATGGTATTTTATAATAATAAACCAAATACAAAAGACATTGCCTCAATTACCTAAGATATAAAGGCAAAAATAAGCTGAGGAAGAACAATTTAGCCAACACACTATTCAGAAAGAGGAGCAGATTTACAACTAACCAAGTCTATTACAAAGCTTGTCCTTCACACAAACAAAATGCAAAATTTAAAACCTTTGCGTTTTTAGGAGCAAAGAAAAACTAATTACTAGCTATGGATACAAAATTATATACTACGGTGAACAACGAAAATCAAGCATAAAACTTTCCAAGAGACTAGGAATATGATAAAATGTCTTATACTAAATAAAAAAATTTTCATTTTCTGTAGTTATCATTGTTAACAGTAACAAAGTCGTTTATGGCAGCATTAGTCACTTTTGAGTCATGACTGCTGTTTTATACCAAGATCAGAAGAGTGAACGTTCTTCCTTCACTCAGCCCTTGTTCATCAGCCTCTGCTTATCTGAATCTTCAGTCTCACAAGCCATTCGATTCAGAGGTTCAGGTGGAGAGGACGCCCAACCCTGAAGCACGCGCTGCGGACGCCCGCTGAGCGCCCTCCCCAAGCGGGCCCTCCTACCACTCTGCCCCCCCCCAGCAGAATTCTGCAACACACCCTGAACCAACTGTGTCCAAATGCTCCCCTCAGAATAATCCACAGACACAAATACCTTAGCTCTCTTGTAGCTTATCAATACTCACATGGTATATAAGCTAAAATAGGTAACCATGCGAATACAATACTGAGGCCTTCCTGTTTATGCTTCTACTCCCAAAACCACAAGCCTTAAAGCAAATGCTCAACAGACACAATTAAAATTTACTTAAAATTTTAGCCTAGTTTCTTAATTTTATGTCCTTGAGTTTTAGAGTAAATAGAATTAATGGAAAACAGAACTTTGCAGACAAACTGAGATCAATGTTTATAAGAACTCTCCTTCACCACCACTATCTCCTGAGAGATAGTGGTGTGTGCGCACACGTGCATGTGTGTGTGTGCGCATGGGCACACATGCATGCACGTTCAGTTGTGTCTGACTCTTTGTGACCCCATGGATCGAAGCCCATCAGGCTCCTCTGTCCATGGAATTTTTCAGGCAAGAACAATGGAGTAGGTTGTCATTTCCTTCTCCAGAGCATCCTCCTGACCCAGGAATCAAACCCACATCCCCTGTGACTCCTGCATTGCAGCCAGATTCTTTACCCACTGAGCCACTGGGTAAGCCCTATACATTTTACCAACAACTATGTTAAAAGATTAGAGTTTCCATTTCATACTAGAGAAGAAAATTTAATGACTGCATACTACAATAATCCTTCAGTTCAGTTCAGTCGCTCAGTTGTGTCTGACTCTTTGTGACCCCATGAACCGCAGCACGCCAGGCCTCCCTATCCATCACCAACTCCCGGAGTTTACCCAAACTCATGTCCATTGAGTTGGTGATGCCATCTAACCATCTCATCCTCTATTGTCCCCTTCTCCTCCTGCCTTCAATCTTTCTCAGCATGAGGGTCTTTTCAAATGAGTCAGCTCTTCGCTGACCAAAATACTGGAGTTTCAGCTTCAACATCAGTCACAAGAATCCTTAATGACTCTTTAATTTGAAAAACGAAAGCACAATTAATATATTCACCATGCACTAAACCAGAAGATTTTATTATGAAAGGGAGTAAGAGCAGAAATCATAAAAGTAGATTTAAACTAAAAGCTGATAACGTTTGAATAAATAACATACAAATTGAAATTCCTAATGAATTAAGTATTCACCTCAAGATTTTATTTTTGGGGGGTTTCCTCAAACAGCTTCTGACTCTCTTATCTTCCCTTTAGACAACACTTCAGCTCATATAATCCCAAACAAATTTATGGGGAAAATAAAACTATACTTAAGGGCTTTAGATTCAAAGAATTTAATCTCATACTAAGATCTGAGGGCAAAGTTCTGTTTAGATAGATAGGGAATTATGGATTTCAAAACAGATGTTAAAGTTATCCTCAAAGATAACATTTCAACATTGCAAACAATATTTAGATAGTCCAACTACTGAGAGAAGTGGGCTTCCCTGGTAGCTCAGCTGGTAAAGAATCCACCTGCAATGCAGGAGACCTTAGTTTGATTCCTGGGCCAGGAAGGTCCGCTGTAGAAGGGACAGGCCACCCACTTCAGTGTTCTTGGGCTTCCCTGATGGCTCAGTTGGTAAAGAATCCGCCTGCAGTGCGGGGAGACCTGGGCTCGATATCTGCATTGGGAAGATCCCCTGGAGAAGGGAATGGTCTACCCACTACAGAAGTCTGGCCTGGAGAATTCCATGGACTGTAGAGTCCATGGGGTCACAAAAAGTTGGACACGACTGAGCGACTTTCACTCACTTCACTGAAAGAAGTAGTGTATGCATAATATATACAATGCTCTACAAAATTCTCATTTACAATCTTTCCATTTTCCTACAAAATATTTGCCTTGGAAGTATTATTTACCTTTCAGAAGAAAAAGGTTTTCTCAAACTCTTAGGACTAATACAAATAACAACAACAAAAGAATCAACTAACCAATAATAGGAAAGTGTAATATACTTGCTCACCAGTCCCACGGCCATAACCATTTTTTTGCCTTATGTGTAAAAATGAGGACAGCAGGAGAAAAGAAAAAATATAAACAATAAATACTAGGAAGAATAATTTCCTTTCCTTATGAATCTATTAATATATTCTTTTCAGAATCACTATATATCAGTCTAGAAGAATTAAACTAGAAAGGAATCAGGTAATAGAAATCACTGGTTTTCCTGAGAGGCTACCTAAAATTTTATTTACCAATTCTCCACCTGACTGTACACACACACACAACAATGACCTCAAAGTTGGAGGACATCTCTTGTGTCCAACAGAAATGTGAATACATGACTTCTGAGGAGAAAGATCGTATACAAAACTCTTGAGCTTGAGTTTCTGTATTGTTCTCCATAAACAGACAAAGAGAAGTAGATGATCATGCAGAGAAACCAGTCTGTCTGCAGTTTCGTATACTACACCAGAAACAGAACAATCATTATTTCAATTAAGAGCATTTTAAGTCATTTAAAAGTATTGGTGGAGGCGACTGAATTAGATAAAACATTTTGAAGTATTTCATTCCTTCTGATCTGAAACTTAAAAATATGAATCCAAGCTATCCATACGGATGAAGGAGAAAAGAAGAATTGACCTTTCTTTATCTTACACCATAAGTAAGTAGACACTAGGCTTCCCAGGTGGTGTTAGTGGTAAAGAACCAGCCTGCCAAGTCAGGAGATTAAAGAACAGCAAATTCAACCCCTGGGTCGGGAAGATCCCCTGGAGAAGGGCATGGCAACCCGCTCCAGGATTCCTGCTTGGAGAACCCCACGGACGGAGGAGCCTGGGGGCTCCAGTCCAGAGGGCTGCAGAGTCAGACACAACTGAAGCAACTTAGCACAGCACATACACATGGGCATAAAAACCAGTCCTGGAGGGCGTGTGCTGCGGGGAGCCCTCTGCGCCAGCCTGAAGCCCAGCTCTGCCCCCAGGAGCTCCGCACCTCCCGGCAGCTCCCCGAACGGCTCCCGACGCGGGAACTTGGCTGGTGTTCTTTCTTTCAGTGTTTCTGTTCGGGCAGTGCCCAGAACAACGCTGCACACAGTGTAGACTCAAAACCACCGAATCGGTGAATAAAAACACTTAACCTCTCTGGATTCAGTTTCCTTAGCTGTAAATTGAAAATTATATCAAATCAGATTGTTATGAGAGTGAAATAAGACACATATAAACTCTTCACAACATCAGGCATCACAGAAAGCATTCAATAAAGTGAGTTTTTTATTTTACAGCAAGTATATATAAAGACCTTTGTTGACAAAGGTCCATATAGTCAAAGCTATGGTTTTTTCAGTAGTCATGTATGGATGTGAGAGGCTGAGCACCAAAGAATTGATGCTTTCAAACTGTGGTGTTGGAGAAGACTCTTGAAAGTCCCTTGGATGGCAAGGAGATCAAGCCAGTCAATCCTCAAGGAAATCAACCCTGAATATTCACTGGAAGGACTGATGCTGGCTGACACTCCAATGCTTTGGCCACCTGATGCGAAGAGCCGACTCACTGGAAAAGACCTTAATTCTGGGAAAGACTGAAGGCAGGAGAAGAGGGCGACAGAGGATGAGAGGTAGGATGGCATCACTGACTCAATGGACATGAGTCTGAGCAAACTCCAGGAGATGATGAAGGTCAGGGAAGCTGGCATGCTGTAGTCCATGGGGTTGCTAAGAGTCAGAACACGACTGAGGGACTGAACAGTCACAGCAAAGGGAATCCGAGCAAACCTGCACGAGATGACTCCTCTCTTCAGTGGCTTTCACAAGCAGAATCAGCAGTGAGATAATTTACAAATAATTCATTTTACAAGGTTTGCGGTTTACTGCTTAGTTGTGTCGTTCACAGGATTTTTCAGGCAAAGATCACTGGAGTGGGTCGCCATTTCCTCCTCCAGGGGATCCTGACGCAGGGATCAAACCCACATCTCGCGCACTGAAGGTGGATTCTCTACTGCTGAGCCACCAGCTGCTGCTGCTGCTGCTGCTAGGTCGCTTCAGTCATGTTCGACCCTGTGCGACCCCATAGATGGCAGCCCACCAGGCTCTGCCGTCCCTGGGATTCTCCAGGCAAGAACACTGGAGTGGGTTGCCATTTCCTTCTCCAGTGCATGAAAGGGAAAAGTGAAACTGAAGTTGCTCAGTCGTGTCCAACTCTTAGCGACCCCATGGACTGCAGCCTACCAGCAGTGGTGGCAATTTTAAAAATCTGGGTATAAAACTTACATAAGTATTTTGAAATGTACTAAGTTCACAGGCTTAGTAACACATCACCACTGATACAAATGGTATTCATTTCACTAATTGTTTTAGAAAAATTAGAACATAATCCTTAGGCTCATTCAGCAATTTCACAACTTATTATATGAGTCAGCTAACTCTAGAGACCCCATTTTAAGATAAGTGTAGGTACACTTACCCAAGCAGTTCATTCCAAATACTAAATTATCCAGGTGCTTTATAATTGCTTTTTGACACATCTCACTTGTCCAGATGAATAATTTTGGTAGGGAAGGTGCATATTACATAAATACACTTTCTGTCTGATGCAGCTCTTCCATGCCAACCAAACCTACCAAGCAAAATATGTCACCCAGGCTAATCTACAGTTAAGAATTAATTGCTCTGGATAATTATACTTGAAATTAGTTTTAATTCAACTCTCAACGTGCACAAATAGGGAAATGTCTAGTTAAGTGAAAGCAGACAATAAAAATACTCCATAAAATGAAGTTCATCTGAATATCTCTCTGTTGGCACATCTCCTCTCAGCAGTGACGAGAGATCCTTACTTCTAAGGATTAATGCTATCAGGGTTCACAAAGACTCACTACTAAGGCTGAGGCTGCAGACATCTAGAGAAGCTAGCTCAGTACCCATTACTTTCTAGACATTCTAGAAAATAAGGCCAATAAGTAAATAACAGGATCCTTAGCAGACAGGACAAACTCTAAACAATAAAACAAATAACGGGAACCAAGGCAAGTATCAAAGCTCTTTTACAATAGAGATCCACCTTTCTTTTTACATGCTCCGCTACAAGAATGCCCTAATCTTCAGCCATCTTCACATCCCCTGCCCATGAGAGTAATTTTAGCTGCATATAATGAAAGATCCTGGAGTAGGAAATGGCAACCCATTCCAGTACTCTTGCCTAGGAAATCTAACAGGTTACAGTCCATGGGGTCACAAAAGTCAGGCATGACTTAGTGACTAAACCACCATCACCCATAATGAAAGATGCTGAAGATGAGAGCTTGTATGCATTACATGTGATCAATCTAGAGGCAAAAAAAAAAATGTTGAGACCACCACTGTACACTGTTACCTGGTATTAGTAACTATTGAGCCAGGTCTAAAAGATGAAGACTGCACTTGCTAAAAACAATCAAACTACAAAAACTATAGAGTTAGCCCAGATAAATTACATTTATGCAACACAAACTCTAAAGCCTTAATTTATTTGGTCTGATGATGGTGACAAACAGTTCCACATGTATGCTAAATAAGCCCTCACAGATTATGCCGGTGGAATAAAATAAGGATGCAAATTAATCATGGTCAATTTACAGCAAGCTGAAGACTGGTAATAAGAGGTAATAAGAATCACAGTTAATTAGCCACTTGGCTTATTCCTGCATCCCCTTCAAGCCCTTGCTCACATCACAGCGAGGTCACCGACCACTCTGCTCGTTAACACGTCAGCCTCCGTCTCCTCCCTGCTTACCCTGCCTACCTTTCCTCCTCTGTATAGCATCCACTGCTTAAGATCTGCCTCTTCCGCATTATAGTTACGATCTCCTCCCTCCACTAGAATGTAAGCGACTAAGTCTAACTTCTCAGCTGTATCCTGAGCACCTACAACAGTGCCAAGAGTAGTCATTCAATGCCTAACACACAGTGGCCTCAATAAAAAGTTATACAATGAATGGCTGGCTAATATTTAAGGTATGCTTTATTATGATAGGCTCGGATGGTAAAGAATCTGCCGGCAATGTGGGAGAGACTCAGGTTTGATCCCTGAGTTGGGAAGATTACCTGGAATAGGAAATGGCAACCCACTCCAGCATTCTTGCCTGGAGAATCCTATGGACGGAGGAGCCTGCTGGGCTCAAGTCCACGGGGTCACAAAGAGTCGGACACAACTGAGCAACTAACACTTTCAGTTTTAATTATGATAAAAATTGTTTCAGTTGCAAAAGAACCATCTACTCTGAACTAAACAGACTGGAAAATAAGAATTTTATTTACCAGCTTTATTAAAAAATCTTAAGTATCTAAAGATTTAACTGAAACAAACAGGTGAAGGTCAAAGTTAACTGTTGTCCAATAAGATCACATATCTGTACCTTACCCCGTCAACATTCACGGAACACCCACTCATACACAGAATTCTAAGAAGCAGAAATTTGGGCTTAGACTGCCAAAGAAACAGAAAACAGAATGTCTGTTCCCAAGCAATTAACAATCCAGATGACAATATGCAATCCGCAAACGAAACAGTAATCAACAGTTTTCTGAAATAACTCAAATTCTTAACAAGTTCATTTCTATCTTCCAGCAGATGGCTGACCAAAACAGAGCTTTGTTGATGTTTTTAACAAATTTTCACAATGAATAATCACATTCAAATGCTTTCTCTTCTCTCTGCCTACGGACAGCGTCTCTCGCACGCTCTATCTACACGCACCCGACTATGCTCCAGGAAAAGAGCTGTACTCTTTCTGTTCTGATAACCTTCAACTCTTCCCTATTTCAAACACTCAAATACTTCCATCTATGAAGTTCAGCCAAGTTCACCAACTATCTGGCAAAACACCAAAATACAAAGAGAGCCGGGCCCTCAGCGGAAAGAGATGACGGTGAAGCTAAGTTTGAATGATTCCTCCCTTTCCTCTACCAGGTTCCAAGTCTTTCTTTTAATGATTGACTCACTGAGGAACACTACAGCATAGTGTTTCAGAACTACGGATCCGGTGCCAGAGAGCCCAGGGTTGAACCCTAACATCGCCCCTCACTGCTGCTACGTCTTCCTGCCCTGCCCGTAAAATGGGACCTTCCTCATTCGTTTGTTGTGAAAGCAAAGAGGCTGATCTATCCATGAAGCCCAGTGACTGACTCTGCATTTACGGTTGTTAGTAGCCTCTGAATATTATCTTCAGTCTTATAAACTTGGAATTTACTTTTAACAATTTACTTCAACAAAATCCATTATGATCATCTATTTTAGGTGTGTCCAGAAAGTAATCACAGGATATAATCTGCTTAATAAACTGCGGCTTCACATAGGAAATTAATAAGACGGTTGATATGGCTGGTTCTAAGTACGGGAAGCTCCGTGACTGTTCAGAGAGAGACAAGAAAGAGTTTCAGTGTAACACAACAAGAAATCAATGTACCTTGAGTAAAAACATGATACAGCAGCACTGTATTTCCAGAAAACATTACTTCAAGAACTATGTACAGGATAGTTTGTAAACCAGTAGAAGACTGAAAGAAGTCTGAGTGCCGAAAAATTGATGCTTTTGACTTGTGGTGTTGGAGAAGACTCCTGAGAGTCCCTTGGACTGCAAGGAGATCCAACCAGTCCCTCCTAAAGGAGATCAGTCCTGGGTGTTCATTGGAAGGACTGATGCTGAAGCTCCAACACTTCAGCCACCTGATTCGAAGAGCCAACTCGTTGGAAAGGACCCTGATGCTGGGAAAGATGGAGAGCAGGAGGAGAGGGGGACGACAGAGGATGAGATGGCTGGATGGCATCACTGACTCAACGGACATGAGTTTGAGCAAACTCTGGGAGATGGTGAAGGCCAGGGAGGCCTGGCGCGCTGCAGTCGGTGGGGTCGCAAAGAGTAGAAGGCAACCAAGCAGCTGAACAATGACCAAGACCGGAAGCAGAGCAACCTGCAGAGCAGGCAATCACTAACCGACCAGGCAACAGGGTCATAAGAGTTTAGATCACACGGTGACCCTGGGAAGGAAGGAGAGACAGGCCATACTAAAAGGTCTGAGAGTCAGAGGAGCAAGAGGGTACTGGGGGTGGAAAGAAACTCCATCCCTTCTGGAGGATGGAATGGAAGATGAGCTTCCATTGATTTCAGGGGATCACAGGGCTCAACTGAAAAGGTTCCTGCAGAGCAAGGGTCAGCAAACTACTGGCCAGGGACCAAGTCCAGTCTGTGGCTTGTTTTTATATGGCTTGTGAGATAAGAATGACTTAGATTTTTAAAGCAAAATTTTAAAGGGTTGTAAACAAACAATAACAAAACAGGAATATGCAACAGAGGAGATTTATGGGATCTGCAAAGCCTAAAATACTTCCTATCCAGCTCTCTACAGAAACAACTCTGCCAACTTCTGCCCTTAAAGCACTATTAAGGCAGACTCCAAAATAAGCTGGAACTGATGGATAATTCAGAGGTTAGAGGCTGCACAGGGTGAGGCCCATGATTTCCATTTTTTCCTACTCTCTCCTCTGCTACCTCAAGAGAAGAGTTTTGTTTTCTATTTACTTAAATAATCCTGAACATGATTATGAAAGTAAAACTATAATACTCACTAAAAACACTCCCCCCCAACACTGCAAACCCCAGGCCTACAGAGTCCACTCTGAATATTTACATAACAAAGACCAGTTTTGAGCCCTTCATCCTTGTCATCAACAATAAATACAAATAAAATCCAAGTGATTCATGTTTTAAAAAGCTAGTACTTGAAACTGTGAAGTGTAGATTAAAACGGTAACAAACTATCCACAAAAATATATGCTTGTGGAATGAAAACTCATTTTTTTCCAAGGTCCAAAATCAAACTAATATATTGACTTACCAAAAGTTCTAGGCAAGGACTTCAAACTTTCTCCTCACCTCAAAACACACACACACACAAAGCACTCCAAATACATACGAAATATATATATGCATAATGTATCTATATGACATTTCTACTTGTTTTTAAAGAAGGCTGATCACAGTCTTGGAGAGAGCCACTTAAGCCCAGAATACAAATGCTGATTTTAAATTTTTTAAAGAAAACTTACCTTTCAGGAAAGCAAATTAGTTATGGTGAAAAGTCAGTGTACATGTGGGTAACAACCACTGAGACCTATCCGTATCAGGAAACCAAACTGAGGTTGAAGGATGACTAGACACATTGGAAATTAACACCCAAATCACAGGCCAGTGGAGCCCAGTTGGAGTCTTTCAGCTGGTCCACAGCACGGCAGGTAGAACGTGGAACCATCCACACGGTGTGCGAGCTACGGGCACAGGCTTTGGGGTCTGAGGGTCCCGCGTCTGGGTGCCACTTCACCTCTTCCGGTGTGAACTGGGACAAGTTACTAAACCAAGCCTCAATCTGTTCATGTGAAAAATAGGTTAAACTGCTGTCTAAATCGGACACTTGTAGTATTTGGCATAGTGTCTGACATGCAGCAAGCACTCACTCATGGTTAACGAAGGTTATAATGTATGTATACAGAGCTCCATGTCCACCAAACCCCAGCTATGCCTGCTGTCACGGGAGAGCTGAGGAGCGGACTATAGAAGACGGCGCCCGGGCCGCTCAGTGGGAGGAACGGCCACGAAAACCAAGCAGCCGGTGTAGCTCCATCGTCAGGTGACCGGCAGTTACGGTGAGACGGCGCAGGCGGGCAGGGGGACCCGAGGGTGAATCAGCAGTAAGTGGTAAAACCCAGCTTTGAGCCTTTACCGGTAAGAGAAGGAACCGAAAGGGAAGGCAGAGCCTCAGTCTCCCAGCAACTGAAGAGCTGGCAGGAAGCCGGGGAAGGGAGCTCAGGGTGGGAGGCGAGGGGAGGGAGGACGTGCATCTGAGGGGTGAACGGGGCCCCCAGAGCAAGGCAAGGGCTCAGTTTACACACGAGAAAGAGACAACAAGGGCAGGGCTGGGACCCGGCAGCCAGGCTGCCTTGATCTTGGTCACGCTGGTCCCGAAACACCACGTGGAGCTGAAACCACTGCGAGGCTTTCCCAGAAGGGAGGCTGTTAACAGCCACGGCCACAGACCAGCAAGGTCTGGGGCCAGGAACTCTGCTGATGCACAGGAATCTCTTTGGAAAGGACCTGACTCCAAGCTTTACCTCCCATGTCCGGGTCCCCACCATTCCACGAACACGCTCCCTCCGGAACCACCCTGCCCACCCCGTCCCATCCCGACGTCTGTAACGTTCCCCTTCTTCCGTTTCCTTCCACTACTCTAGACTCTTTTTTAATCTCTTTAAATGGGATCCCTTCTAATGGAAGCACCTGTCACCAGGTTCTCTAAATACGGGGGATTTCTATAAACGTGGGTGGTTTCAGCTCTGGCTTGTCAGGCTCCTCACCGCTACTCACCTCCATGACTTCACTCCTAACTCTGACATCTCAGAGTCAGCTCAGATCTCTTTCCTGAACTGTATACTGGTACCTAACTGGCTGTTGGACCTCTCTTCTAGGAAGACCCACAAATATGAAATCTAAATCCAAATCAAACTCACCATCTTCTCACCTCAAGCTTCTCCTCCTCACATATTTTCTCTCTGGCTTCCCCCTTGTTTCTCAAATCTAAAACCTCCCAGTTATCTTGGACACACTGGGGTTCCCCCCCATACCTCATTTATCAGCAGCCAAATCTCCATTCTCAATCTAATCCATCCTTTCCTCCCTCCACTCCCCTTGCAAGCAATTTCATTCAGGCCCGCATTTGACTCACCCAGATGACTACTGCAATAATGTGCCTTATCCATCTTACTTTTCAATTCAATATACCTCATCCTTCCACCCTGCTTGCCAAGAACAGTTCTCTAAAATGCTAATGTCACTAATTCCTCCCCTGTGAAATATCCTTTAATGATCCCTCCACAACCTTCAGATGACAGTAACAATAATTACATCACCACCACTAACAGGAACCAACACTTACTGAGCACTTACTCTCTTCACTTTCCTGTGAGGTGGGTACGATTATCAGCTTCAATTGATGGAGGAGACAACAGATATCAAAGGAGTTGTCCCAGGTCATTAAGCAAGTTAGCAGGTGGCAAAGCCAGGATCCAACCCAGAGCCACGCTCTTACCCGCTGCACAGTAACCGCCTCACCTAAACCCCCAGCACACAGAGGAAAGGTCTTTCACCTCTGCTGGCTCATCTCTCTGCATGTTCCATTTTAGCCATCCATCCCTCTGGTCCAGCAGTACCCCAAACACCCCAAAACGCGCTCACGTCTCACGGATACCCCTCTGTTTGGAATGTTCCTCCTGACCTCCTACGCAGGTTAACCCCTCTTCTCCTCTTACAAAACTTGGTCAAGACATCTGCTCGAAAATGCTCTTCAGGACCGGGGCTATCTCACTCCACTCTGCATCACAGGGGTTGATGAATGAATGGACTCTGCTGTCAGTGCTGAATGGCAGGCAGATGCTGGTATCTCCGTGTTAAAGAGGAAAACTTTTAAAGTGCATCTGGTTCCTTATCAGTACTGATGAGTGTTAGAAGGCTGCTGCAAAGTGTGTGGAAGTCATGTTTCTTAGCACATAAAATCCCATCAGTGAATTCATTACATCATTTTCCGGAACTGATTTTTCTCTGCAAACAGCTAAGTGACTTGCACATCATGACAAGCACCCCCTGTAACCCGCTTCACTGGGTGAATCTTATGCAAAGTTTCCAATGGAATGGTGCTCTCATCTCTGTTTCAGTGGGGAGATTTTATTCTTAACTGCGAGGGAATTTCTTTGTGTGATATTTATAAAGCATCAAATTTAGGGGAAAACCCACTCTTTCAAAAGAGAGGTAAGATAAAGAGGGGGGGTTTAAAAAGAAAACCTTTACTGGATTGTTGAATTATAAAAAAAAAACACAACAACAAAAACTCTAACTCAGAGCTTAATAATAAAAGAGAAGACACGCTTTTAAACTTGTTCATCAACGGATGCTCTTCCGCATTAGACCTGGGGAAGCCCGTTTTCAGAAAAGTCATCAGAAGGCACTAATGGACAAAGGCAAAGAGGGGCGTTCCCAGACGGTGAGGACTCAGCACCGTCACGGCCGGGGCCCTGGGTTCAAGCCTTGGTCAGGAAACTAAGATTCTGCAAGCCGCACAGAGCAAGGCAAAAAAAAAAAAAGGGCAGGGCAGGGGGGGGGAGGTTAGAAGGCAGTGAGAAGAGAGCACACGCAATCTGTTAGACAGAAGGGGCAGGAAGATCAGAACAATGCCATTTAAAACAATTATGAAAAATCATTTATACTAAAAGGACATTGGCAATAAAATCAACTATTTCATATTGGGGAGCATGGAGCACAAATATGATAGCAAATCACAGTTTTATCCTAACACTGAAAAATACTCACCAGAGATTCAATAAGCTACGCCTGAGAATATACTTTTTTCCTAAACTGCCTTTAGGCCCCAGCACTTTGAAAGGTGGGAAACTTTCCAAGTCCAGAAGTAAAACTTAGCCAATACTTTCTACTAGGACTTTAGTTTCCTATTTCTACAACATTCACTTGAAATAAGGTGCCAGCATGGAAAGATGGGTTTGATGTAATCACTCTGATGAAAAAGATGTGTGCTCAAGGTTATGATACAGGAATCTTCTCCTGGCCTGTAGGAATCCAGTCTGATTACACTCAGACTGGAAAAGTGATTTTTATCATTTCTTTATTCATTAACAAAGAAAGTATCTCACTGCAGGAAAAGGTAAGGTGCTCATTAGTATGCAGGGCAGTGATTTTTTGAAAAAGGTGTCAAACCAAGTCCCCTAACGTCTGACCTCCTTCACAGCCTCTCACTTATCTACTTGGATTCTTAACAATTCATGAGAATATCTGCAGTTACTAATCATCCATTTCAATACAAAGCACCATTTTCAATAAAAAGTCTTAACTAGTCACTTCAGTTAACAGTCTTTCCCTATTCAGTTCAGTTCAGTTCAGTCGCTCAGTCGTGTCCGACTCTCTGTGACCCCATGAAACACAGCACGCCAGGCCTCCCTGTCCATCACCAACTCCCGGAGTTTACCCAAACCCATGTTCATCGAGTCGGTGATGCCATCCAGCATCTCATCCTCTGTCGTCCCCTTCTCCTCCCACCCCCAATCCTACCCAGCATTAGGGTCTTTTCCAATGAGTCAACCCTTCGCATGAGGTGCCCAAAGTACTGGAGTTTCAGCTTCAACATCAGACCTTCCCTATTACCCTCTTAAAAATCCTGCCCCCAAAAAAGTTTCAGTCATGTAAGGTGTACTATCTTGCTTTCTTAACAGGACTCCATACACTTGGCTAGTTTAGAACATTTGTCCGAAGACCACGGAAATACTGCAGCAAGACCGTTCAACGATGTACCAAAGGGCTGTCAAGCTGCTGACAGGAAACTGTGTTTCCCTTTGCAGCTCAAATAAAGCACACCTATGCAGAATCAAACAAAACCACAGAGAAATGTGGTAGGAAACTTAATTTTGGATTGATGCTCTTTATTAATGCTTTTTTAAAAATTATATAAAATAAATATGATGGAGCAAAATGGAGCTTTTACGTTAACGTTTCGAGAGAAAGCTTGAGGTTTAACGGCCAAGTCAGGCTGGCCTGCCATCAGCTTCTGTTCCTCCTCTTCAAGTGGGTGAGCAGGCCTGATGACTGCCTTTCTGCTTGTGAGCAGAAACGATGTAACTGCACAAAACTTGTTTTCAAGCAACTCCAATCATCCCACAAAATTCCAAAGAAGTACAAACCAACCAATAATTACGAAGCACTCGCCAAGGCAACAATGAAAGCCAGCCAGTCTCCCCCTGTCTAGCCAACAGCTGCAGAGCGCCTCTGGGGCCTGACACCCGGCTGCAGGGCCTCCCGGTCTCCGCTGCTCCCGACTCTCCACCCAGACGGAGCATTCTCCCCACTGCACCCCGGTGCCGGCCCCACCGGGTAGTAGTAAACAAGGTCCTCCCAGACTCCGGGGGTGAGACCCGGGTCCCCTTTACCCCCCGCGCTCTCCTCACCCGCGCCCGCAGCATCGTGCGCCCTCGCCCCCTCGCGCCCCACAACCACCACTGGGGCCGGGTTCCTGCCCACGACCCCGCTTCTCTCTCAACTCCGGCCACAGCCAACTGCCCCCTCACGGCCCCTGCGGCCCGCACCGCGCGCTCCATGTACACCCCACCACCAGGGGGGACCCTCTTCCTGCCCCACTTAAAGCTGGTGACTTTCTGTGGAACATTCCAAATCCATGTAGTAGTTTTAACAAGAATACGTTGGCTTCCTAAACCTAGGAACCATTAGCTGTTCTAGATTACTAAACTTTTATAGACATTCAAGAATTTATTCTTTTGGCAATAAGTTTTACTCCAATACTTCTGAATAGACCACAACTTGCCCTGCCTTGTCAAAAATCAAATAAATGGTGAACACTTTCTTCTGATTGCCTTGAATCATCATTATTAAAGGATATGGAAGAGTATAATGAATGATATTCATGAGAATGTCCTCGGGGAGTTCTGAGGTCCCGGGCTGACTGGCTCCCACGTTATGACTGCTGCTTCTTACAAACCCCGGGGCTTACACTTCCTCCAGTGTCGATTCGGGCTGTTCAGTGGCCTTCATACTAGCTTCCTGGCTCAAAGCTGTATCTGCAATTGACAACACTGCCTGATAACCAAAACAGTTAGATGTACCTATAGTTTGTATCTTTCTTTTTTCTTTTGCTTGAGATATACTTGATGCTTGAGATGTACTTGCTGCTTGAGATGTACTTGCTGCTTGAGATGTCTACTCAACTTATTCATCAACTGTTCAGAGCTCAGTTCAGTCACGTCTGACTCTTTGCGACCCCATGGACAGCAGCACGCGAGGCCTCCCTGTCCATCACCAACTCCCAGAGTTTACCCAAACTCATGTCCACTGAATCGGTGAGGCCATCCAACCATCTCATCCTCTGTCATCCCCTTCTCCTCCCACCTTCAATCTTTCCCAGCATCAGGGTCTTTTCCAGTGAGTCAGTTCTTCACATCAGATGGCCAAAGTATTGGAGTTTCAGCTTCAACATCAGTCCTTCCAATGAATATTCAGGACTGATTTCCTTTAGGATGGACTGGCTGGATCTCCTTGCTGTTAAAGAGATTCTCAAGAGTCTTCTCCAACACCACAGTTCCAAAGCATCAAGTCTTCAGTGCTCAGCTTTCTTTATACTCCAACTCTCATATCCATACATGACTACTGGAAAAACCATAGCCTTGACTAGACAGACCTTTGTTGGCAAAGTAATGTCTCTGTTTTTTAATATGCTATCCAGGTTGGTCATAACTTTTCTTCCAAGGAGTAAGCATCTTTTAATTTCATGGCTGCAGTCATCATCTGCAGTGATTCTGGAGCCCAAAAAATAAAGTCTGACGCTGTTTCCCCATCTATTTCCCATGAAGTGATGGGACCAGATGCCATGATCTGAGTTTTCTGAATGTTGAGCTTTAAGCCAACTTTTTCACTCTCCTCTTTCACTTTCATCAAGAGGCTCTTTAGTTCTTCTTCCCTTTCTGCCATAAGGGTGGTCTCATCCGCATATCTGAGGTTATTGATATTTCTCCCGGCAATCCTGATTCCAGCTCATGCTTCATCCAGCCCAGTGTTTCTCATAATGTACTCTGCATATAAGTTAAATAAGCAGGGTGACAATATACAGCCTCAACGTACTTCTTTCCCTATTTGCAAACAGTCTGCTGTTCCATGTCCAGTTCTAACTGTTGCTTCCTGACCTGCATACAGATTTCTCGAGAGGCAGGTCGGGTAGTCTGGTATTCCCAACTCTCTTAAGAATTTTCCACAGTTTGTTGTGATCCACACAGTCAAAGGCTTTGGCATAGTCAATAAAGCAGAAATAGATGTTTATCTGGAACTCTCTTGCTTTTTCAATGATCCATCGGATGTTGGCAATTTGATCTCTGGTTCCTCTGCCTTTTCTAAAACCAGCTTGAACATCTGGAAGTTCACAGTTCACGTATTGCTGAAGTCTGGCTTGGAGAATTTTGAGCATTACTTTGCTAGCATGTGAGATGAGTGCAATTGTGCAGTAGTTTGAGCATTCTTTGGCATTGCCTTTCTTTGGGATTGGAATGAAAACTGACGTTTTCCAGTCCTGTGGCCACTGCTGAGTTTTCTAAATTTGCTGACATATTGAGTGCAGCACTTTCACAGCATCACCTTTGAGGATTTGAAATAGCTCAACTGGAATTCCATCACCTCCACTAGCTTTGTTTGTAGTGATGCTTCCTAAGGCCCACTTGACTTCGCATTCCAGGATGTCTGGCTCTAGATGAGTGATCACACCATTGTGGTTATCGGGGTTGTGAAGATCTTTTTTGTACAGTTCTTCTGTGTATTCTTGCCACCTCTTCTTAATATCTTCTGCTTCTGTTAGGTCCATACCATTTCTGTCCTTTATCGAGCCCATCTTTGCATGAAACGTTCCCTTGGTATCTCTAATTTTCTTGAAGAGATCTCTAGTCTTTCCCATTCTGTTGTCTTCCTCTATTTCTTTCCATTGATCACTGAGGAAGGCTTTCTTATCTCTCCTTGCTATTCTCTGCAACTCTGCTTTCAAATGGGTGTATCTTTCCTCTTCCCCTTTGCTTTTCGCTTCTCTTGTTTTCACAGCCATTTGTAAGGCCTCCTCAGACAGTCATTTTGCTTTTTTGCATTTCTTTTTCTTGGGGATGGTCTTGATCCATCTCCTGTACAATGTCACGAACCTCCATCTATAGTTCGTCAGGCACTCTATCAGATCTAGTCCCTTGAATCTATTTGTCACTTCCACTGTACAATCGTAAGGGATTTGATTTAGGTCATACCTGAATGGTCTAGTGGTTTTCCCTACTTTCCTTAATTTCAGTCTGAATTTGGCAATAAGGAGTTCATGATCTGAGACAAAGTCAGCTCCCAGTCTTGTTTTTGTTGACTGTATAGAGCTTCTCCATCTTTGGCTGCAAAGAATATAATCAATCTGATTTTGGTATCGGTCATCTGGTGATGTCCATGTGTAGAGTCTTCTCTTGTGTTGTTGGAAGAGGGTGCTTGCTATGACCAGTGCGTTCTCTTGGCAAAACTCTATTAGCCTTTGCCCTGCTTCATTCTGCACTCCAAGGCCAAATCTGCCTGTTACTCCAGGTGTTTCTTGACTTCCTACTTTTGTATTCCAGTCCCCTACATTGAAAGGGATATCTTTTTTGAGTGTTAGTTCTAGAAGGTCTTGCAGGTCTTTTAGAACCATTCAACTTCAGCTTCTTCAGCATTACTGGTTGGGGCACAGACTTGGATTACCATGATATTGAATAAAACATAAACTGTTTGTTACCTTTCCAAATTCTTTGAAAAATTGTGAAGGCAGTGACTGTATATGCGATCTATGTTTCCTATTAATCCTATATACTGTTTTATCATCAAATTACTAGCCTCACACAGAATTTATTTTAAAATTAGCTGGGAAATAAGTGTACCTACAGCCTTCCTAGGTGGTGCCAAAGGTAAAGAGCCCATCTGCCAATGCTCGTAGACATGAGACGCGGGCTCAATCCCTGGATTGGGAAGATCCCTGGAGAAGGAAATGGCAACCCACTCTACTGTTCTTGCCTGGAGAATCCCAGGGACAGAGGAGCTTGGCGGGCTACAGTCCGTGGGGTCACACAGAGTTGGACGCGACTGAAGTGACTTAGCATGCAGGCAAGCGTACTTCACAGAGGACGGTAAGCACAGTGAATGACATATGGAGCGTCTAAAGCAGAGAAAAAGCCAGAGAATTTAAGTTGTTGCTATGAAAGCATTAAAGGTTTGTATGTTTAGTTTTCTTATATGTAGGTGTGTGTGTGCGTATGCACTATATATAAACATAACTGGTCTCAAGGGGAGCCTGGAACTATTTACCTTCATGAGTCAGAATTTCTGCAGCCACAGATACAAGCTACCATCAGGGAACTGCGGCGTGAAGAAACAGGAGCTGGACAGCTGTGATACCTGGCGCCTGGACAGCAGAGGTGCAGAAGGCCTGATGCTGAGCAAGGAGACACCAACGAGGAGGGGAGGTATAGGCCCCACTGCCACCGGGCCTTCACCTGCAACCTCACCTGCAACCTTCACGGCAGGGAGCCACGCAAAGCCAGTCCTAGAACACCTAGAACATCCCGGTCAGAGTTTAGGATTTTACAAAATCTAAGACACACTTGTGTGCTAGCTTCTTCAAAAACAAAAGCACTGTTTGGCTTTCACTCAAAAACAACTAAAATTACTATTTGATTGGCAAACAGCTACATATACACACAAAAAAAATCATCTCGGATTTTTCAAGCAATAAATCTCTCAGGATAGCACTGTTTCTTGTGAATATGAAATGTTCACCAAGAATGTTTGTTTCTACGAAAAAAGTCTTTCATATATTCACTAGCGCTCAAGGAAAGCAACTACCCCATGTGGTTCAGACTCCTGAAGGATTATTTATAGTCTACCTTCCTCTCCCACATTCCCACGTGCTCACCTGACACAGAGTCAGAGCTGCCCTCCCCGGCTGGTTCACTGCCTTGACACAAGCCTGGATGTGGATTTGTTTAATTTAGTTTTATGGGCTTCCCTGCCACAACGGCGACATCTCCCGAGATGGGAAATAAAGCTAGCACCCCAATGGCAGGTTAAAGCTGGTTTTTCACTCTCTCCTGATTTCCTAACACCAAGTTGGAAGGCCTGGAAGAACTGGTTCC